>NW_024468256.1:20000-620000 GCF_002104995.1 Linderina pennispora | reverse complement strand
GCCGCTCTCACATCGTCGATGAGACCGCTCATCCGACGCCGCGGAAACACAGTACCTGAAGCGGCCAGCGCCGAGTGCTCCTGCAGCGTTGACGCACGCTTGCGAGCACAGTCGGCAGATTGGATCGTCCGTCTCGCCATGCATATCCGGGACGCTTTGCTCAGCAGTCGCTGGCTCATCCAGAATCAGCGCTAGGTTGACATCAAACACGTCGTAGATAAAGCGGACGCGCAGTCATTCTGTACCGGTACTTGCCAAGCAGCTTCATCGCGCGGCGATACAAGTTGATGAGCCGAAAGTAGTGTGGATGAGATGTACGCAGGCGCATCAGAGTTCTTGATCCGTTGTTGACTTTGACGTGGTTTGACATCAGGATAACGGCAGTGATGATCTCGCGCTGCACCGAGTCCAGCTCCTCGTCGCCCCCGTGCGGTATGTCGTCAGTGGTGAACGCATACGTGCCCTGCATGATGCCTCCTGTAGCCCAGCCCTGTGCGTTCAGAATAGTCTCGAGCCGGCGTGGCACTGCAAACTCATACGTGCCATAGCATGAACTGCACAGCAGCCAGCCGCGCTCGCGGAAGGCCTCGGCAGCAAACCGGCTGCGCGACAAGAGCGCCAGCGCGTAGAGCACTGTGCCTTTAGTAGCGATTGATGTGGCCTGGGCGGCGATTTGTGCCAGACGCCCAATGACATCGTGTTTTTCCAGCATCAGATATCCGGCCTGCGACGCGCCCACAGACCCAATTGCCCACAGTGTGGCCTTTAGTGCCACAATGTCGTCAGCCAGCTCCGAGTTTATCGGGATATTGCTCAGCGTCTCAAACAGCAGCCCTGGCAGACCGTGGTTGTTTAAGAAGTCACGACCGCCCTGTGTGCGCGCTAGCTCGCCAAAAAAGTGCGCGGGCGTGGCCGGCGTCTGCGAGCTGGTGGTCATCAGCATCATCCCGTCAGGGGTGCCTGAGAACAGCGGGCCGTAAGCCAGGGAACGTGAGATGTCGAGCTCAATTGCTTGCACGTACAGGATTCCTTCCAGGGCTCCCCACGCCTCCATTTCGCCGTCAACGATACCAAGGGAATGCAGGTACGCGAACCCAGGTTCGGTGGCCAGAACACGCATGACCAATGGCCGGATGTCGTTGATTATGGCCAAATCGAACATTGGGTGCATGTCGAGCAGGTAGGCAATCCGGCGGTCGCACTCGCCGCCGTCCAGGTGCGGGTTCTCGCGGGCCAGGTCGATGGTCAGGACAAGACACTGGGCAGCACCGCTACGAACCATCGGCGATGAGTCAAACAGAAGCTGGACCAGCACCTCAATCGCCCAGCCTGTGACTGAGCCAGCCTTGCATGGCGCATCGCACGCCAGGAACAGCAAAAAGCTGGGCACAAGCTGGCGAAGCGATTCATGTGGCGACGCAGCAACCTTGCACAGAATGTTGCGGGCATGGCCGGCGCTCGTGTAGTCCATGCTGCTAAGGATATACTGGATCAGTAGGACCTGGTCTGGCAGCTCGACGATCTGGTAGTAGGCGTCAAACAGGCGATTGCGTTCCAGCAGCGTGTCACCGCCGACGCTGTGGTCGATCTCGCTCAAAAAGTGAAAGTACCCAGGCGCCATCGTCATCTGCAGCTTGGCGAACGAAAAGCACGACTCATCGCGAGCAAGTTTGCGTGCATTGCTGTTTTGCTTACGGATCTCGTCGACGATTCCAGACAAGAGCCGGCTCTCGTCAATCAGCAATAGGCCGTCGGCCGACGAGATCAGAATGCGAATAAGCTGCTTGCCGATCTCCAGATACTCTTCGTTGTCGGCGGTCCGACTCAGCTCGCAAAACTCGAGCGCTGCTGGATGGAAGAACCGCGCGAGCCGCGGGAGGAAGCCAGAAACACGCAGCGTCTCTTGCGTGCGCCGTGCGCCGGCCAGCGGGGCGTTGATCAGCAGACGCACGGCGGCCCAGTCCCACCGCATCGGGTTATCCTCAACCGTGACGCGAGATTCCTGGACCCACGCCATGACCATCGATTCATCAGCGACACCAAGGCTGGGCCGTGTGCTGCGGCTGCGAGACTTCGTGCGCGTGCGGGCCAACATCGGCGGTAGCGGCGTCATCGGCGTCTGCACAGCTGCCGTAGGGGTTTGTGGGGTTTGGGGCACGCTGCCGGTGCCACTGGCCATGCCCGGCACAGGCAGTGCCTGGGCATTGGAGCTGGCGTATGATGTGGTGATTGTCAAGTCGTCTGGCTGTTGGGCATGCAGCGCTTCAAAAGGAATGAATGGGGAGCTGAGGGCGGAGGCATGCGAGACATTGCCAAAGTACTGCTGCGGGCCCTGGTCCAGCGACCGCCGACCCATGGTGCTGACCTCGCTAGCGTCTTGATCATGTTCATGCCCATCGCCTTCATGGAAGCTGGCTGAAATGTTGCTCATCGACGCGCTGGGCTGCAAGCTGTGGGCGGACTGCGCATCCGACATGCCCGCCAGACCCTTGGGGCCAGCCACAAGACTGGCGCTGCGCGGCTGATCGTCGTCTTTTGTCCGTTTGACTTCCAGCTGGCGACGCAGCCGCTTGCGGCGCAGCAGTGCCCGGAAAAATACGCTCGACGACAGGCTGGCAGCCCACGCATCGACCTGCTGGCTCGGAAGCTGACCCATAGATAGGCTCGGCACGCCTTCGATCTTGCAGATAATCTGGTTTGCTGTTGCTGACCGGTCGTCGCTTTTGTTGATAGCGCTGTCAACCAGCTCACCCAAGGTCTGGAACTTTGCCGCATACGACTCGGGTAACGGCATGTGTGGATGTTGGGCAAGCCATTTAAGCAGCGTTGCACCAGCATCGACTACTTCAGCGTGCTCTGACTCCAATGTCGCGGTCACCAGTGACTCCACCAGCCCTTCGTCTATGAACAGCATCAGCAGGATTGTGCGCAGGTAGTCGACAGGCAATAGGCGAGTCCGCACTCCCGACTCGGTGATGGCGAATGGCGGCAGCTGGAACGGCGACAGCAGCTCAACGTCGAATCTCGGCTGCTGTTCGAACTGCACCGAATCGAAATCGTCAGACAGCCCGAACAGCTCAAACAGCATACCCAGTATGATTTTGCGGTTCGCATCGACCATGGCCAGGGCGTTTACTAGCGCGTTGATGACCTTGCGTCCATCAGCCAAAAAGTACTGCAGGCCGCTCCACGACTTTAGAAACTGCGTCATCATGAAGGCAGCCAGTTTGGCGCGCTCAGTCAGCATCTGCTGCTTGCCCATGGATTCTGTCAAGGCGCTGGTGATGCCGCCCAGAGTGACTCCCAGGTGTATGTACTGCCGTGTCTCCTCCTTGTCCAGAGCGTGCGAGATGGCGCTGGCAATTGATATTGAGATTGCCCAGGGCCCATCTAACGCCGCCTGGGCCAGCGATCGGATTCCATTAGCGTACCACACATGTCGTGGGCTGACAACCAGCATCTCGCACAGTGTCTGCAGACACGCGTTGCGCATCTTGTCATCGGCCTGTTCGGCAATGGCCAAGATTGTCTTTGTTACCGCCGGCGTCACCAACCACAGCTCCTCGCCCGACCGCATTGTCCACCGCGCAAACTTTATTGCCTGCTCTCTCTCCTCATGGCACGCATCGTCCAGCGTCAGCGACCGCATTAGACACAGCTCAAAAAACTCCTTATTCTGAACCAGTGGCCATGGTGAGGATAGCCGCCGCAGTAGCTTGTAGGTGCGTGCACGGATGTTCCAGCTAAAGTGGGCCAGCAGCCGCGCGCTCTTGGCAAGTGCCTCGTCGACGTCTTTCCCGGCATGATTACCAACAATGTTGTCAAGGAATGTAAGTGTGTCGCTGAGGCTCTCGTTGACTTTGCCGGGCTCGGTTGTTTCGTTGCAGTTTGCTAGCCGCGTCGCCCAGTTGTCGGCCATTGGCCAGTCGTTTGTCTGCGAAACTGTGGAGAGCCCTATCGTGCTGCTGCTGCTGTGAATACCGAGCTTGGGTGCGACGGGCGAGGGCGACATATCCCCACTGCGCATGGCATTGGAGCCAGAGGTAGAGCGTGCCCGGCCGTCGAGCGTCTGTGGGACGCTGCCAAACACCCCCTCGTTAGCATTCATTAGCCGTGCCCAATCCTCGGCCTGTTGCTCGTCCATGTAGAAAGGCCAAATGTGTAGAAAGTGGACAGAGAGGAGTTTGAATGGAGAATTAAAAAATACAAGCAAACAAAGTAGAGCAATTGAACCAGAGGATTGACGGCCTGCCTGTCAAAAAAGAAGCGCTGGGAAGAAGGCTGCTACCCAGCAGGTAAACGCGGGCCATATAGCTGCTGCTGTCCAGCATACTCGGAAATCGCTGCTGGTCACTGATACAAATCAGATCACGGGATTCTCAGCAAAAAAAAGTTCTTGCCGTTTTATTCTGGTACTGGGACGGACGGAGGCATTTACTTCCTCGCCTTCGTGTTTTCCCAATTTACCAACTTTACAGAAACTACAGCCATGATCTCTGCACTTGCCTGGGTCCGCAAGGGCGCCGCGGCCGAGCGGCCGACGACATACGAGATGACTGAGGACGAGTATAAGCGCATCCAGCAGATCGCAGCCACGGAGATCTCCGACGCCAAGCAGGAGCTGAAGCAGAAGGCACAGCTCGACGACGAGATTCTCAATGATCCGGCGCTCAAGGACTTTGATCTGGAGCACTACGACTCAGAGCCGGGATCTGAGGCTGAGGCTGAGGCTGAGGAGGAGGAGGAGGAGAGCGGGCCCAACGTGTTCAGCAACATCAAGGGTCTGGCGTACCACAACGAGGGCGAGGAGGACCCGTACATCACGATGAAGGACATGGATGAGGACGAGCAGGAAGAGGTGCAGGTGTTTGGCACAGACAATCTGCTGCTGGTGGCCAAGACCGAGGATGACATGAGCAACCTGGAGGTGTGTGTGTTTGAGGACGAGAGCGACAATCTGTTTGTGCACCACGACTTTATGCTGCCGGCGTTCCCACTGTGCCTCGAGTGGCTTGACTACCGCGTGGGCCGCACCGCCGGCCAGCAGACACCCGGCAGCTACGTCGCCGTGGGTACGTTTGAGCCGCGAATTGAGATCTGGGACCTGGACACCCTCGACAGCATGTATCCGGATCTGGTCCTCGGCTCCACCGACAAGCGGCAGCTGCGCAAGCTCAAGGGCAAGCCGCATGCCGAATTCCACACCGACGCCGTCATGGATCTGTCGTGGAACCACAAGCGTGCGCAATCTGCTCGCCAGTTCCTCCGCCGACACCACCGTCAAGCTGTGGGACCTAAACACTGCCAAGTGCGCCCAGTCGTACAGCCACCACACCGACAAGGTGCAGGCAGTCAAGTGGCACCCCACCGAGGCATCGGTCATGCTCACTGGTGGCTACGACCAGAAGGTCGCTGCCTTCGACTCGCGCGCCCCCGATTCCATCACGTGGTGGAGCACCGGCTCCGATGTCGAGAGCCTTATGTGGGATATCCACAGCCCCAGCCACTTCTACGTGGCCACTGATGCCGGCGAGGTCCGCTACTACGACATCCGTCAGCCCGACAGCGCCGTCTTCATTCTGGCCGCTCACGACGAGGCCTGTGTCTGCCATGGACCAGCATCCCGTCAGTGCCCAATGTCCTGGTCACTGGCTCGGTTGACCAGTCCATCAAGGTGTGGTCCACAAAGGACAACAAGCCCAGCATGGTGCTTAGCCGCAACCTGGATGTTGGCAGCGTGTTTGCCGCCAAGTTCTGTCCTGACTCGACCATGCAGCTGGCCGTTGGTGGGTCGCAGGGCGAGTACCGCATCTGGGACATGTCCACGAATGCCGGTGTCCGGGCCACCTTTGGCGATGCCTCGGTGCAGGCATCTGCTGTCGTCGAGAAGCCCCTGGTTGGCGTGCAGAACGACGACGAGGAGGGAGATGACGATGACGATGACAACAACCAGGAGGCTGTGCTGCGGGAAATGCATGCCGACATCAACAGCGATGATGACGATGAGGATGACGAGGAAATGGCCTCGGATGACGAGTAAACACAGACATCTATCTTCAAATATACTCTTTTGTCCAGAAAAGGCATCTATTGCTTATTTGCCCAGGCGCTTCCGCAGCGCGCGTGTGCGCTTGCGAAGCTTGCGGTGCTTGTGCTTGTTCATCTTGCTCTTGCGCTTCCGCAGCACGCTTGTCATCTGGTAGCCCTCGGCTGCCTGCTCGGCCATTGGCTCACTGATCTCCCGCGCCTCGTTGCCGGCCACAATCGTATCAAAAAACTCACCCACAAACTCTTCTGCCTCTTCGCCCCGCAGGTTCAGCGAGCTCAGGCCGTCACGGAACGGATCCATGCCCAGCAGCGGCTCTGCCAGCGGCCCCAGCCGCATTGCCTCGGGAATTGCCGCATCTGGTGTCACCCGCATAAACACTGACGCCGGTGCTGCATACACCTGCTTCAGCGGTGCCGTCGGCACCTGAGCCTCGGCCGCCGACAGGCCCTGCAGAAGGCTGAGCTCCGAGAGAGTCCGGAACGACGCCCGCGGTCCCACCCAGCACCTGTACCTCGCCCGACGTGCTCAGCATCTGCTTGCTCTGCGCAAATAGGTCTGCCACCATAAACTCGGACCGAGGGACCGCAAACTTGGGCACCTTGCTCTTAGCCGCCGGTGCGTCCTGCGGCTTCGCCTGCGATTGCTGCTGAATGACAAGGCGCTTCGACGTGTTGGAGAATTGCCGGGCAACAACACCCTCTGTACGCTGCAGTACCCGTCTAGCTGTCCGATTCGCAAACATAACGATAAAGGGTTGAAAAAGGGGAGGGCTGAGGCTGAAATTCAAATTCAAAGCAGTCAATTAGAGAAAAGAACTCCAAGCTTATCAAAATCTCCCTTGCAAGCCCAGCAGGTCATTTGATCCCAACATCGGCTTGTGCACGGCTCGCTGACGAGCCGCACTGCCTGGAAAAAACTTTCTTTGGGAGAGTCGTGCCGATTTTCGAGGTTACCCCCTGCCCACCTTGCCTCTTCAATTGACCAGAATTTCCTTTCCACATTTTCTTCCTTTTGTGCAATCATGTCGACGCTCAATCCTCAATCTGCCGACCCTTGCCAGCTCTCTGGTGAAGTCTGGAGCGACAAACACCGCGACGACGACCGCGCAGCAGTGCTACATCCACCCGGTCGTTCTGTTCTCAATCCTCGACCATTTCCTGCGGCGCAATGACAACCAGGAGCGCGTAATCGGCACACTTCTGGGCGTGCGCAGCGACGACGGCCGCATTGTCGAGATCCGCAGCAGCTTTGCGGTGCCGCACTTTGAGACCGAAGACCAGGTCGAGGTCGACATGGAGCACCACCGCACTATGTATACCCTGCACAAGAAGGCGAGCGCGCGCGAGCAGATTGTTGGCTGGTACGCGACCGGCTCGTCCCTGAGCAAGTATGCTGCGCTGATCCAGGACTTCTACTCGCGCGAGGCCGCCCCCTTCTCGGCCGTGCACCTTGTCATGGACACCGATCTGTCGGCCGGCGAGCTCGCTATCAAGTGCCTGCAGGGTGCCTGCTGTCGGCGCCGCTGCCCACCCCGAGAACTGCGTGTTCCTGCCCTTGCCCTACGAGCTGCAGTACCCGGATGCCGAGCTCAGCGCCCTGCAGACCGCCGCCGACAGCAGCGAGCTGGGCGTCACTGGCCTCGTTTCCGATATGGAGCAGCTGGAGAAGACCATTGAGGAGCTGCACGCTATGCTTGACCGTGTTACCAAGTATGTCACCAACGTTGTTGACGGTAAGGAGAAGCCGAACAACATTGTTGGCAAGTATCCTGATGGACATGCTGGCCGTTGTGCCCAAGGTCGATCGACAAGCAGTTCGCAGTCCTGTTCCAGTCCCACCTCCAGGACATCCTCATGGTTGCCTACTTGACCAACCTGACTCGCGCCCAGCTCAACATTGCCGACCGGCTCCAGCGCATTCTCTAAAAAAAATTACCCAGAATTATACTTTTGTTGTTCTTTGGCCAATTTTACTAAACTATATAGCATGGTGCATGTATCTGGCATCTGGACATATGTGTATTGCAAGGAAAAAGCCCAAGTTCCATTGGTTGGTAGATGTATATCTGAACGGTGAAAGAGAAATAGGTGGTCTTTAAGCAAAGTACTGCAACGAGGTCTTCTTCTTGGCCTGGACCTCCTGGATTCCCTCCATGAAGTCCTCGTGCGACAGCTTGGTGCCTCCGCGCCTCAGCGCGATCATGCCAGCCTCCACGCAAATGGCCTTGCACTGAGCACCGTTGAACTCGTCGCACGACCGCGCCAGCTCGTCAAAGTTGACGTCACTCGACACGTTCATCTTGCGCGAGTGGATCTGGATGATGCGTGCACGCGCATCCTCGTTGGGCAGCGGGAATTCGATCTTGCGGTCGAGACGGCCTGAACGCAGCAGCGCCGGGTCCAAGATATCAATGCGGTTGGTCGCTGCAATAACCTTGATACGGTCGTCGCTGCCGAACCCGTCGAGCTGGTTCAGAAGCTCCAGCATCGTGCGCTGGACCTCGCGGTCACCGCTCTTCTCGCTGTCAAACCGCTTCGTGCCGATTGCATCCAGCTCGTCAATGAAAATGATGGTCGGAGCCTTCTCCTTGGCCAGGGCAAATGCATCACGCACCATCTTCGCACCATCACCAATAAACATCTGCACCAGCTGCGGACCTGCCAGCTTCAGGTATGTCGACTGCGTCTGCGCCGCGCACGCACGTGCCAAAAGCGTCTTGCCGGTGCCTGGCGGCCCGTACATAAGCACGCCCTTGGGCGGCTTGATACCGAGCTTCTTGAACCGGTCCGCATGGGTCATTGGCAGCACAATTGCCTCTACCAGCTCCTCCACCTGCTTGTCCAGCCCACCGATATCGCTGTAGTCCTCCGTCGGCTTCTCGTCCACCTCCATCACCTTGACGCGCGAGTCATACTCTGCCGGCAGCTTTTCCAGAATCAGGAAGCTGTCCTTGTGCACACCGATCAGATCTCCAGCCGTCAGCTCCTCAGACGGCACCAGCCCAATCACCGGCAGAAACACCGTCTGCCGCGTCGTGGCCTTGATCACCGCACACTTGCCCCGGCGCTGCGCATCCAGGTCCACGTTGGCCCCATCCTCCTCCTCGTCGCCGTCTGGGTGGATGTCCAGAACCTCAACCACATTCGCCACCAAGTACGGCAGCTGCTTGTTGATGTTGATTTTCTCCGTGTTGTCCTTGATTTTGATGGTCATGTTGTGCTGCTCGTGTGTCAGCCGGCTGTAGTCGCTCTTCAGCACACGGATTTCGTTGTCAATGAGTCGCGTGCGGCTGCGAATCTCGTCTGTGCTTGAACGCCTGATTTCGGCATCCAAATCGCTGAAATCCTCGGCAGTCGCCGCCGCAGCCTGTGCAAGAGAGTCCATACTGTTGGTACTTTTAGGAAGGAGGTTGTTGCGAAATGAAATAATAGAACGGGAGTAAGCAAGGTCAAGACACACAAAAGCGCTGGTGGGGAGGGAAACGCCGGCGTGCCACCAGCGAAAAATAGTACAGCTGGCAGCGAAAACGTCACGCAGCAGCATACGTAAGTCCAGCCTGTTTGCCAAATTATGATCAGATCAGCAGTTCAGATCACGGATATGCGCACGGCATGGCTGATGCAGGATGCAGCCGCATTGTACAGGTCCCGTTTGTCGACACGGAGCTGCCAGCATCCTGCATCATTGGGGCACCGCAGCCATGCCGCCCTATTGTCAAGCGGCTACTCTTGCTCCTGCGGCTGACTGTGCTATTCCTTTGGCGCAATAGCATGCCTATGTTCGAATATAGGGGTTGGACTCTGGGGCTGGAAGATGGCCACCAAGCTGTATATATGGAGGGCTGTGGCATGGAGTAATGGACAGTAGCCATGGCGCCTGCCCTCAACGGCCGCGGCTTCTATTCACAGCGCCATTGATTTCACATACCACAGATTGCCTCTATCCACCAAAGGGGGAAATAATCAACGCGCCAAGCCCGCTGTAGACGGACTACCGCATGCCACTGCCATCTCTACATTCAAACGAGAACCTGGCATATTCCAGGCTGGTAATGGTTGGAAAGTTCCTGGGAGAACTGTGACGAGCCACAAAGCCAGGTTTTTTTTGGTGATTTTCAACCCTCGGTTCTCGCTGCTCCTAAGCCTGAGCGGCTTTTTCTGGGCGCTCTGCGGGGCCAGCATAAACGAGAGGGGCTTTTTTCGTCTCCATGTGTCCCGCTGGCAGTTGCTGTCAAATGCAGCATTTCCACACTCTGGATGGCACTGTGAGCGAGCAGCGCGCAGTTGGTGTCTGTTAGCCCTCTCATAGCTGGTCCCGATTTTCGTGCTCTTTTTCTGGCCAGCGCCTATCTGCGCCAGAAACGGCTGTATAAAAGGCGATCGACAAGGAGGGAGGGAGCCGACTAAAACACAACCTCGCCTCCCCCTCCTCGCCTCTCCCCAGCATTTGTCTATAAAACCTCCAGCGTTTATTTTGCGCGCTCAGCAAGGAACATTGATAATTCTGTTCTAAAATTGTCGCCGTCTCTCGTCAAGTACTACCCACATTTCCATCCCCACCCCTCCCGAACCTATTATTATCACGGACCATGGCCAAATCACTGACCACCTCGCCCTGCTGCCTCCACCAGAGCAACGAGCGCATCTTCTGTGTCCACTGCCAGAGCGAGTTTAGCACCGTGATGCAGCTGTATGAGCACCTCAAGGGGTGCTTCCCTCCCCGCCGGTTCTGACCAGAGATCATCATGCCGGGGCCTTATGTCGCCTTGCCCTCCCATGTTTGTCAGATTTGACACGGTATATAAATCAAACTACTACTCGACCTTTCTCTGCTATGTATATGCTAGCTGCATTTCCCCACTATTAGCTATACGGCCATATTTATCTCCACACATCCCCTCATTCATCGGATGTGCTCAAAATAGTCAACTTCTCCCTCCCTCGTTTCTACAGCTCATAGTTTAAATAAAATGGTTCAATTTCAAGCAAGTGAGACACTTTTTTGCGCTATTGCCAGAATATCAAACTCGGAACTCGCTTCGTTTCCTTGCCTTGCCCTCGGGAAACAACAAACGTGTACTGGGCATTGTCGTCCAATGCAACGTGGTAAGCCCTATGATCTCCACTCATCAGATGGGTCAAGCGAAAAGAAGAGGACTGAGAAAGTTGGGTTGAGTGCTGGGAAACAACACATGTGGATCCTTCTTCGTCCAAAAGCGGCCATGTGGGCCGTGTGCGTGGTGCTGGCGTCGCCAGAAGGGCAAGGCTGTGCATGCGGTGTACCCCAGTGCAGAACGACGACCCAGCGGCCACAGCATGGTTCTCAGCTGTCAACACCCCCCTCATTCCCGTCAGCAGCCCTGTCCCCTCGCTGCACCATATGAATTCGCAACAGCCGAGCCCCGGGCAAATCACCTAGTGAGGGAGAGATAAGCAAGTGTGAAGCCCAATCATAAGGTAAGCATGGACACAAGGATTTGCCTGAGGATGGGAAAGATGAGGTGCTGGTCACGCCTCACTAACAAAAAACGGGTTTACCCAACCGTATGCTATCCGCCTACTCCCCTTTCTTACTCTCACCCTACCATGTATATTCTTTGGTGTCAATGCCAACGTGACATCTTATCTGCACACCTAGCATATGCGCCTCGGAAGCACAGTGCTGCAGCAGGTATGCAAAGTGGAAGGTTTTGCGTCTCTTTGGAGTGGTGGGAAGATGTCCACCTTGTGGCGGATAATTTTAGACAGATCTGTGCAAAACAAGTTTTATACCTCACTTCCGTGTATCACATTGTTACCTGAGGGACAGGTTGAAAAGAGGATAAATAGACCTAGGATACGCCGCCATCACTCGCATTTCCCCTCATTGCGGTATTGGCCAGAGCTCTGCGTAGTTTGCGAGGGAACACAGGTAGGGATGCCAGGAAAACTGACTTAAAAGTCACGCCTATTCCTTGTGCTGGCAAGTCAAGTCTGGACGCTATGTGACTAGATGCCAGCCGTTTTTCTTTTTTTTTTTTGCAAACTCTACCCTACTGGCCTCAATTCGCACCACCAAACACCATCATACAATGTACTCTGATTTCTCCCAGCCTACCCAGGAGCGCTGCTTCAACTGCGGAGAAATCTCGTCCATGACAGAGAACCCCGGCAGCCATATATTCAGGTGCACCCTTCTCAAGGATAGTGCTGCCAGCTACATCCGCTAGTCCCTCGGGCATCACCCCATTGATGCTACTTTTCACCATACTGCATGCCGCTTTGTGAATAAAAATAAAACCCCCATGGGCCATTTTTTGAAGCCATAAACCTGATTGTGTTCATGATACCCATGTGACCGGCATATTCGGAAATCAGCCAAGGCCGACAGTACACTCCCAAGTGTACACCCACATCCGAATACAACAAATAATCTGCAGCGGTGGGACAACCTGTGGTGGGTGTTGCGGATATGCGAAGCATGAGCACCTACATACTCCACTGGGCATTCGTGATTGAGCCGGCTTTTGGCCGACTTCAGACAAAATGCACGAAGGGGACTTTCCTCAGTGCTGCGAGTACCGCAGAGACAAGGGGTATGTTGGCATCTCGAGCTTAAGAGTAGGCAGAATCATCGTGTGGATTTATTTTTTAAGGCCTGATGGGCACGGTTCTAGTCATCCATTGCTAGACAAACGAGAAAACATGTAAATAACTAACAAAAACGTGGGTCCGGTTCTCTAACAACCCCACTTTTCACATGAACCATGCCTCATGCTATGTTCTCGAGCGATCAAGTGCGGGTCTGATTGGCTCTGGTCAACCAAAAACGCTCTAGTTTGTTTACAGTGATGCCACCCAGCCTTCTGCGTATGTGGACGCAGCGAAAATCAGGTATATTGAACCAAACCACATGTCGCCTGCGCTTCTCCCCAAAACGCGTGCAAGAATATCTTGATACAAGGATCATCAGCAACTCGCTAAAACATGAGTGGTGGGTACATAGCGCTCCATGTGCTGTACAAAAAAGGAAAGGTCATTGTCGATCTTCCTCACCCTGCCAAGAAAGTTTCGGAAATGACGTTTGACATGCCCCTTTTTATTGCACCCCTTGCGACCGCTGCTCTCAGACTTGCTAATGTAGTAGTTATATAGCTGGGAATTGTGAAAGGGGAAACGCCTGGCACGTATTTCTCCTTTTCTCTCTTGCACCAGCATTTACAAGGAGTGTCTTTTTTTTGCTGACCGCACCATTCTGAAGGAGACGAAATAAACACAGGACTGAGCAACAACACATCATGGATCCTACGAGCGGTAACGGTGTCGACGACTGCATCCATTGCCGATTTGGTGGCCACTAGTCAGCCGTGCCGGGTAGGTGCGCACCCGTAACAAAAGGACCTGAAACCAAGGGCAGAGCACCATACAGGTCCTGGATCTGGCTCATAATCACCTGTCAATACTCGATACCGTATAATAAAGAACTGTTCCAATGCCGAAAGCTGCGTATGTGGTATATCTCTGCCGTCTGCCTTCCTGCTTGGTGTGGATTTTTGTTGAGGAACATGCGGCTATGCATCAGCATAAGCCAATTTTTTTGCTATTGCAAGGAATACGTGGACTGGCAGGATAATGATGCCTTTGAAGAAAGCAGGATGAGCCCTCACACATTGCAAATTCGGCCAGAGGGTCATGAGTGAATTCCCAGTGACCTCGCCTTTGATTGGTGTGTCGCTGGCAACCTCCTCCTATGGATGCATGTAGCACCTCTACCCATCACACGTGCTCACTTTTCGGTGGCAGCGGTTTTCTGAAAGGTGACTGTGTTCTTCCTCTCGTAGCCTGCCCGGCAGTCTTGCAATATATGCAACTTCTCTTTGTGTTGGTCTTGGTAGAATCTCAAGATCCGATTATTGTGAACTACATGGTTTTTCATCCTGCTGTTTTTTCTTTTATTTCTGGCTCTGCCACCTGAGCGATGGTATAAGACTTTTGCGCTCGCCTCTCCCTTTCTTTTCTCTATAGCTCTCTCCATCAATATATACTACTTGACTATGTCATTTTCTGTTGCTGATATGCTCACACCGCTCGCACATCTCTGGATTGAGATGCCATCGCTTGACAGCATATTTAGAACCCATGATACACAAAAAATACACACATTCACATATCAGGTATTTTTCGTTACTCGTTATCTGTTTCCCCCTTTCGCCCTATATCACCCACCGTGTGCTCTAGACCTACAACAACGGGGGCATGCTTTTTTTTTTCAAGATATGTCACTGAATAGGCCTGTATAAGGAAACGAAGATAGTATAACTGAGTATCACGAAACCATTTGTGAAACTTAGTCAATTCTGATTATGAGCAGTCATGTTGTAGGTCTTGACTCGGTCTGTTAATTTCGTTCCAGATGCTAAATATTTCCGATTATGTCTCTACATGGGCACATTATGTACAAACACTTTTTGTGAATGCTGAATTGATGCTGCAGCTATCAATTAAGGCAACAGACAACAACTTATCCACTACCACTCACGACTTGTCTGCATCTCCTTGCAGGAAAAAGATACTCGCTACCCATGAGTAGTTTTACTTTGGAAAACATGAGGTAGGAATAACATGCCATGCACTCATTAGATCATATATCTCTGAACAGGATCACAGTTCAGGTGTCGTGGAATCATTTTAGGGGTAGTGTAATTTGTGTGGGTTCTCTATAAAGAGGATGATCCGACCAGTTTACTCTTCCAATACTGTACGCAACACAATCTGCTCCGTCCTTTTCAAACACATTCTACATATCATTCTACACTACAAACATGACTCAATGCAGCGAAGTCAACATATACAGCTGCCGCTACTGCTCGCGGAGATTCTATTCCGTGACTGATGGCATAGCGCATATTATTGCACATCATGATAAGAAGAGACATGCGGCATGCATCGATGCAGCCTATCACGGTGCAAATAAGTCAAAGGAGACATGCACTCTTAAATTCCATTGCAAATTCAGGATTTCTGGATAAAATAAAAATTGGATAGTAGACTATGAAGCTTTTCTATGATCTATACTGTCATTCTATATCTGGAGAGTAACTGTAGTAGCACTGCATAATGTGAGACTTGGCAGACAATATACATCCTGCAGTTCCTTATTCTATTGGTTACCATTCTACTCAACACATTCAAAGAATAATATAGATTTCTCAACCCAACCACAACAACCTTCAATTGCGTCTCTATATTATCAATTTTATGATAGTGATAATGCAGCTACGACATTAATCTAGAAAATAGGATTACACTATCTTCCAGCACAAGGGACATCAGTAAATATTGAAAGGTTTTACAAGGTGGTATGTTCATTACATGGAGTTCAGAGTATACATAAAACACTATTGATTTGCCAACGTTGTCCTAAGATGACAGTTGGCACTAGCTTTCAATGCTATTTGGGATATCCGTGGGCTAAGACAAGGCTTGCGCTTAATGACTGTACTGTCCAGTTAACCGATGGAAGCACCAGCACTGCTCTCATTACGCTTCATGCCGCACAACAAGCAAAACAGCTACACACCCTGATGTCTGTGCTGTAGCTTTCCCTGCAGCAACTGCCGCACACTGGCTATCTGCATGGGAGGTTGCAAGGGAATGGACTGGCGAAGGCTGGAGAGGCGTCACACTTGCCAACTGTCCCCGTCCCGGTCAGTGGACACGCCGCCAACGCAGGTCCGCATTTATTGGCAGCCGGCATTGTGTGGCCCTGCGTACCCTCCACTGCCTGCCCCCGGCCCGTGACGCCATGTGCTGCTCCGACCCTTCTATTCAGTGAGTGCCGATTCCGAGAGCGCCTTTCTCCACGCGATCATTGCCGACAGGGCGCTGGTTATGACTGCCGCTGTACTCTCCCGACTGGATTGATAACTAACCGGGCGCTTCTCGATCTCCAGACTCGCACCATGAAGTTGCTCTGCAGTGTGGGCTATAAGAAGACAACGCTCTGCCTAGGACCTGGCCCTGTACCCTCAGCAATTTGTTCCTTAGACCTTACACACCATGAGCGAATACTGGACAGCCTTTCCGTGCGACTCCGCCGAGAGCGTCAATTTCATCTGCGGCAACTGCAATGCGGTGTTCAGCGAGATGCTGACGCTGAACACGCACTGCGACCAGTGCTGTCCATGCGCGCCTGCTGCGATGCAGGAGACAAGCAGACGGACAGCACTGAAGCGCTTGCTGTGGTTTCCCTAGGCACCTGCCAATCACCACAAGCAAAGACAAGGCGCCCCATTCAACTCCACCCACCCGTCTGAGGCGCAATGTGCAGGGGCTGAGCTGATTGCCAGACCAGACCAGCATTGCCGCCTCTCGATCTGCACCAGGTCCTTGCATGCAGGTGTGCTTGAAGCGTCTATCGCAACAAAGGAACACATCTCGGGATCTGTTTTGCAGATCAATTACCACATCACAGGTGTTTGTTTTCGCGCCTGTCCTGCCGGTCCCGTGAACCAAGATGCTGCATTGCATATGTTGCATGTATGCGGGGTTGCCCAAAAAGGACATATTAAAAAAGCTTCACCTCAGCCATCTCCACCCCCATTTTCGTTACCTCTATGCCTTGAGGACTTTGGAAAGATTATATACCAGTTTCCTCCTCTTCCTCTTTTTCTTCCTCCCCTTCCTCCATCTCAATGTATATCTCCTCTCCTCACTGCGCTTATTTGCACCAATAATACTCAACCATGCACCCCACTAGTTCCCCTTACTTTGTTTACGAGCCGTTTGTGTGCTTTGGATGCAATGTTGGTTTTGTGTCTCTTGACTTGCTCAACGGACACGTACCCTCGTGCAAACACCAGCCCGTCTTTAGGCCAACGCAGGGGCATAGGTAGAGTACTAGGGCTGTTTCTGCCTCTTCCCATTCGGTCAATTCGCCAGTGCCATTCTGTGGATCCTCTGTGTGCTTGCACTGCCGGCCCAAAAATAGACTCGACCACAAGCTAGAAAAGCCGGAAGAGTTTCAGGCGGCTGGCCGCCAGTTGGGTCCCTAAAAAAAGGAGTTGCGGGCAGAAAATAAGCCAGACTAATTATAGTGTGGTATCGCTTTTTCCGGCAACTGTGTATCAGCGAGTGTCAGGAACGTTTGCCCGTCCAGGGGTTATAAAGGATGCCGCCCTATCGATTGGTGTCTTTCCGATTTTTCTCTTTTTCCTTCAGGTTTTTGCCAGTTTTTTCTTGTTACCTTTCGCCACTCACCGAGTACATAAATTATTTTCTCGCGCCTATCGTTCTAATGAAGTCGACTGCGCAAAGCTCTGGGTACGAATGCACGATCTGCGGCGACACCTTCGCCTACTCCGACTTCCTCGAGGTGCACCGTGCTTATTTTTGCAAGTAGGGCCAAAGCGGGTGGATGGCACTACAACAACTTCCTCCCACCAAGTGGCAAGACATTTATGTAAATTCTTATTATGCTTTCGCACATAATACCAACTCATCAATGATAGCTGTTGTCTTCTATATGATTCGTGATGGGGAGCTACGGAATCAAGAATCGCAAAGCTACCACTACGCTGTGGGTGGTGCTGCCAAGATATGGAGGATTTAACCCATGCCAACCAGAGTGAAGGTATAAAAGCGAACAATCGTGGATAGGATCTCTCTTTGGACGTCCTGGGATACTCACAAGCTGCATCCTTCCATTAGCTCACACAATCACAAACCACCGTTTTCAAATGGGGTTTCTACAGAGGATTTTCAGCTACGTTCACTGGTGCTGGTGCTGGTGCTGGCGTCGCCGTTGCCCTGTCAAGCGTGCAGATCACCGGGTATACAATTGCTATTATTGTCGGGCGGAGTTCCACGATGAAGATAGGCTCGTGCAACATGTATTTCGCTGCGCCGTATAGTATGTATGCACCGCGATCTGTGCTGCTGGGAGAAGCGGATCCTCCTGCCCCCTTGTCAGGTGGCCTGCGCAATGCTGCAAGTGCAAGGCTGAGGTGCGTTTTTCTGACGACACCATTACCTGATATTCCCTGTTTGTGTGCTTGGCAGTCAATTGCATCATTCCCTACAGACATGGACTTTCCACCTAAAGTGGAGGATCAGAAGACTGCGGAAGGCGCTTTGTTCAATTGGTGCCACCGGCACAATAACTCGCAGGCCTCATTTCTACTCCTGTACTTGTTGGGCAGATCATAGAGCAGGACGGCAAAAAAGGAAGGCACTCGTGCGAGAATAGGCATAGGCAGGGCTTGCTGTCCGTTACGTCTTCCTTTCTGCCTTATATTCGTAGACACTTCAGCCAACAATACCGAATCGAAACGGAATAGAGACGTGGTTCTACCATGTCGCTCTCTTTCAGAAACAATCAAGGTGACAATTGAAAATGAGGCGAAGGATGCCAACAAAAATCATGCACAATCTCACTGGGCGTCATGCACTACCCACGTTGGAGCAAACAAGGGACCTGAGCACGAAGGCAAGCCACATACACCCACCAAGCCAAGCGGTCGAGGTTATTCTGTTACTGCCCCGACAGGCAATATTCTTTAAGAAAAAAATATAAGCCAGCATGCCGCTTGTTTGCCGTCGCTCGCCGCCTCACTCGTTCTTTTTCTGCCACCTGGTCATCGCTGTACGGGTTGCGTTGCGGTTACCATTCTCTACTGTTCGATTACCACTCCCTCCCGCTGCCGCCATTTTTTGCTTCTCTTTCCTTGACCTTGCTGGCTATACTGGATCATTTATATACTATATTCCTTCTTAATATACCAACCACATACGCCCTCTTGCGATGACCTGTAACGTAGCATTCAAGAACCTGTCCCAATTGAGGCTGTGTAAATCGCTTACTCGCCAGCAGGCGTTTGTCTGCTTCTACTGTGGAGCGATATACCATGAGTTTGAATCGTACAACGTGCACGTGGAATCGAGTCACTCCTGACTTGGCTTGTGAGCCGAAACTCGCACCGCGCCCATCTCACCCATCGGCTAGAAGAAAGGCATCTCAGAAGCCATCCTCTTGCCTCAAAACATCCTGCATTTTTTGCATAAACTGTTTTTCACCTACTCTGCCCACCTGTGCTGCTTGCTTGAAGCACTATACCCCTTTCCCAGTTACCTATTTTATTAAAAGCGCTATTGTTTTATCCATTGTCTTTATGAAAGTATGAAGCCGAAGACTACGCCATGGAAAAGGGTATTGTATGCCGGCAGAGTCTGGCTATATGCAGCCAGTGTTCACACATACTCGGGTCTACAACGTCAGAAGCTGAATATTCAAACTAATATTTGACTTTTATGCAATGTTACCCAGGCCAATCTATGTCTAAAGACTCTTCAAGCACTGTCAGTAGCACAGTGACTGTCGTGCCTCATACGAGTGCCAGGATCACTCTGTGCTTTGATGACGACAGCCACAGACGCTACCTGCCGAGAGGAGGGCGCCAATGAAGTATCAGCGTATCGACATGAAAGTCTTGGGAGACGGGCGCGTGGCTCATGCAATGCGCTCATCATCATTCTTTTCGTGTCTAACAGAACACACATTATTTGAGAAATAAGAGTTGAGGTCTATTTCTGGCACGAGGCATTATGTTTTCTTGTGTAATTGGTGCCCACCTGGCTTGGCGAGTGCAAGTCACTTGGCGAGTGCAAGTCATTTGGTGTGTGTCACTTGGTGTGTGTCGCTTGGCCTGCGCCCAGCCCCCTCATATGTATGTATACACCAATCGGCTGTATCCCCCTTTTCGCTTTATCTTAATGACTCTCCAACAGGCAAACGATACTCTGCAGTCTTTTCCATACTGCATTCTACTACACATACCTTTGGCTTTATTCCGCTTGATATACGTACCAGCACCTTCCTACCATCAGTATGAGTGGCAAGGGCGAGCAGAGAATCTTTTGTTTCGCATGCGACCAGACAAAGGCATACACGACGCTAGAAGAGCTTAATGCTCACACCCAAACCGATGAGCATGCGAAAAATACCAGTACCAATGTTGAAAGTGTAGTATTGTAGAATAAGAGACATGCAAAGCATAGGAAAAAAGCCCAGGCGTCCAGGGACGCAAGGCCAGAGTACAACGGCGTCTGCCACGGACCTGTATCCCTTTAATAAAGCAGACAGATAGCGGTATGCTTGCGCTGGCGTGTGCCTGGGGAACTCTGAACCAGGGATAAAGAATGGGCTGGTAGATCGCTGCCACCAAGTATTGGCCATTTATTAGGCTAGTGCAGGACGGATGTTCACATTTCTCTGAGATTTACCTTAAACAATCCCTTTCCGCCTCAGTGAAGCACAATGATAGTGAGGCGAAAAGGGCGTCAAAGAGGGAAAAATCCCACACAAAGAAACACCTACGGAACGAAAGGCAGGCAGGGGTCTGGCGGCAGGAGGTACAAGGGAATCTCGAGCCCGGCAGCAGCCAGAGAAGCAGCATCCGTCCTCAGTCTCCCCTCATCTTGAATCGCTGCAATATTGCCTGCAGAGCCCAGCAGCCGTATATTTTTTTTGGAACGCGCTCTTTTGCTCTCGCTTTATTCAAGCTGCCCAATATTTTTGTTCCTATTCCATCATTAAAACCATTCAAAAGCTCCCTCCCCACAGAAAACCCTAAAAAGATTCGGATAACGACTGATTTCGCTCACAGACACACAATGGTATGCATCACTGGTTACAAGTCGGCGCTCGTGTGCGGGTTCTTCTGTCCGCTGTGCGATGAAACGTTCCATGAAGAGTGCGCCTTGGCGCTGCATTTCGCTGATTGCGGCGACCACCGGCTGATGCCATTGGGACACGCTTAGAGCAGCGATATCCCGACGCTGTCTGTCCTTGCGGCGGTTCACGCTGCCGGAAAACCGAGATAAGAGGAGGCGGGTATCTGCTGGGAGGATAGCCGCCTCTCTTGAGCTTAGACAGAGCGTGGGCAAGGGCGCAGGGAGGTGTTGCGCGGGAGAACAATGCAGATATTTCTTGTAGATACACCTTTTGTCAACTTTGTAACAAGTATCAAACTCCAGGCAATTAATGCACGAGGGGATGTGTGACGTGTCCGCCACTACCACCACTACCACCACCACCACTACCAGGGGATTGCTGATTTGGTGCACGATACACACATTTAACATATACTGAACTCTACCTGCAATGTGGGGAACCAAGGAGGCTTTAGCAGTAGCTCTGGAGCAGGGGCAAGAAAGCCGGGCCAGGAGAGCGGGACATATTAGATTTGGAGAAGCTTAAAGAGGCTTTGTTCGGGTGTGCTGCGCAAGAACATCAATCTCTCCTCCGCTCCCCATCTACTTCCCAGCTGGCATCGGCTGATACCATCCCCGATTTTGCTACCAAAAAGCGTGCTGCTCGCTCGCCCTCCACAATCCGCCTTGATAATTGGACTCTGCAACCAACCAAACGGACATATGGCTATCACCAGCGGTCCCCCTATATGTCGCTGCTGCTACAACGCCGTGCTGTGTCCGATGTGCCATGAACTGTTTGACGATCTGACTTCATTCGAAGGCCACTGGCTGTACTGCGCGACCAGGGTGCACCTGTGATGCCTCGAGCACGTGACCATGCGAAGGGAATGGCGGGCGTGACCTGCAGATCTGATTCTGGAAGATCTAAATCGGAATCAGCTGCAGCCAATCACAGTGGCATTGGGTTGTTCTGTCAGAGTCTGGCACCACAAAAAAATTCTGAGTGTGAATGGCTTTCTCGCTTTCCAACAACAAAACCTGCCTCTAAACATTTTTTCCTCTATTCTTGTCTTTCTGCTTTGGCTATTGCACCCAATAACACCAAAAGTATCAACCACCCCATTTAACCATGTCCCGCCTGTATGTCGGTCGTCTGCCGCGTGATGTGCGTGAGCGCGATGTCGAGAAGCTGTTCAAGGGATACGGAGAGATCCGTGACATCTGCCTGCTGTCCGGGTTCGGGTTTGTCGAGTTCCGCGACCGGCGCGATGCCGAGGACGTGATGCACGACTTCAACAACCGCGACTTCATGGGTGAGCGCCTGCTGATCGAGCCGGCCCGTGTTGACCGGCGCCGCGAGCGGATGGACCGCGGCTTCCGGCGTGAGGACCGCGGAGACGACCGCGGACGCCGCATGGGCAGCATGGGCGCGCCACAGCGCACGCCGTTCCGCATGCTCGTCGAGAACCTTTCGTCGTCGGTGAGCTGGCAGGTAAGTTTCGTCGGTTGGTTTTCTGTGGATTTGGTTGCATGATAAGACTGTTGAAGAGCACTAGACAGTGGTGTGCTCTTCGCTCCTCCCGTGCTTCATCCACTCCGCCTCTGCTCTCGCCTGGCTAGCGCGCTGATGGCGGCTTATTGGCGCGTGGCCGAGGGTGGGGCAGGTGGAGTGCTCTTTTTTGTGCTGATTGCCTCTATTTCCTGTGTATTCCATTGAGACAGCGTGCGTGAGAGTGGTTGTTTGGGCAGTCCTTTTTCTGTTGGCGCGTACGCAGCGAAAGCAACGGCGCAGCGGGGAGGATGGCTGAGAGGAACACGTCGCGCTTGCTGCTGTGATTTGGTGAAGGCGCGGGCACAGTTTGTTTTGGAGCGCCAGAGATTTTAGTCTACACACGCTGGATAAAAGCTGGCGATATTGCTCGATTGTTGCGGTTCTGCACGGGCTGGATTGCTGTGTGGTGGGGGATGGCGACGTCTGATACGGCGTGGCATACGGAAATTTCATCGGTGTGGCGGTGAACACGGTCTAACGCGCTATGGGGGGATACGTTCTGCAACCGCCTGGCTTGGCTCGCTCGCTATATAGGATCTCAAGGACTTTGCCCGGCGCGCGGGCGAGGTGTCGTTTGCCGACGCCCACAAGCTCCGCCCTGGCGAGGGCATCGTCGAGTTTGTCGACGAGGAGGGCCTGCGCACGGCGCTGCGCAAGCTCGACGGCGAGGAGCTCCGCGGTCGCCGCGTGGTTCTGCGTGAGGTAAGTGCACCGAGCAGGTGCAGACACCCCGACTATCGCCGACACGCGCCAATCTAACCCCTGATTTCTTGATTCTTTAGGACTTTGGCCCTCGCGGTGGCAACGGCGGAGGTGGAGGCGGCCGCTACCCGCGTGAGCGCTCGTACTCGCCGCGCCGGTCGTCGCGCCGGTCGCGCTCGCGTTCGTACTCGCGGGAGCGCTCCCGCTCTCCGCGCTACCGCCGGTCGTCGTACAACAACCGGTCGTCGCGCTCGCCGCCGCCACCGGCCCGCCGGTACTCGCCGGGATCGCCCCGCTCACGGTCGCGCAGCCCAGTCATGCGGGACGGGCCCAACGATCTGCCGCCGCCGCCTGCTGCTGCTCCGCGCTCCCCGTCGCCGCTGCCGCCGCGCGACAACGCCAACGCGTCGCCCCGTTCGCCTGACGCCAACAGCCGCGCTGACCTGCCTCCGGCGGGTGCCGAGCCCTCTGCGGACCAGAACGGAAGCGACGGCTGGGAGTAGAGATGTGCCTCGCGCCTGTGTGCAGCCAGTGGGCTAGCAGCAGCAGCCGATCCTCATCTGCTTGGAAGGAAAACGCTGGGCCCACCACTTGGTTTTGTCTTCAAGACGTATAATAAAGCCTTTTCTCGTTTCGAGAATCCCTCTGCGCTCCCCAGTGGTTTTCCAAACCTTCCATATGCGGTAGTCCTGCTGTCGATTGGTAGTGCGCCATTTCTAGAGAACCTTCAAAGCGCATGACAAAAATTTTTGCCCTGTCGCTTCGCTGTCTGCGGCACATTTAATTTATTCTTTGGGGGGAATGACTATGACTAACCGAGGTTCCAGACAAACACAGTCTGTGCAGCTAACTCACGCACCAGCCTCGCTTTTTTCCGCTCTTTTCATTTTTAACACAAATATCTTTGCAGGGTTCCTACTGTCAACATGGCCATCAAGGGAGTTGGCGCGATATTCTCAAAGCGGCGCAACAAGCAGACAGCGGCACAGTCGGCCACCAAGCCTGAGCACGGGGATGCCGACGCGATCGAGATGGCCGATCTCAGCCCGTCGATTTCGCAAATGGGTGACAACGACGGCCAGTCCCACAGCACCAAGGTGCATGGGCTCAAGCGCCAGCTGAAGGAACGCCACATGACGATGATTGCTCTGGGCGGGACCATCGGCACCGGGCTGTTTATTTCCGCCGGCACGTCGCTGGCATCGGCCGGGCCGGGCGGAGCACTTGTGTCGTATCTGCTGATGGGCATCATCGTGTTCTTCCTGATGTCCTCGCTGGGCGAAGTCGCGACATTCACACCGATCGCCGGATCGTTCAACGAGTATGCGTCGCGATACGGCGACCAGGCGATTGGGTTTGCGCTCGGCTGGAACTACTGGTTCAACTACGTGTGCGTGACGGCATCAGAGCTGGTGGCTTCAGGCATTGTGTGCCGGTATTACCTGCCAAACATCAGCGGCGTGCTGTGGTCGATTCTAGCCGCCCTGATTCTGCTGGGGCTCAACCTGTTCAGCGTGCGCGGGTATGCCGAAGCCGAGTTCTACTTTGCCATGATCAAGGTCATCACGGTCATCGTGTTTATCATCATTGCTATTGTGGTCGCTGCGGGCGGGCTTGGCGGCCACACCTACGGGTTCGAGAACTGGCATGTCGAGGGCGCCCCGTTCTATGACGGCGTGCCAGGTGTCCTGGCGACGCTGATTCTCACCGGATACTCTTTCCAGGGAACCGAGGTCATCGGCATCACTGCGGGCGAGGCCAAGGACCCAGTCAAGACAGTTCCCAAGGCGGTGAACCAGGTGTTCTGGCGCATCCTCCTGTTCTACGTCTCATGCATCTTCCTCATCGGCCTAATTATCCCGTATACCAACGACTCATTGGTCAAGGCAAGCACCAAAGACATTGGCCAGTCACCCTTCTCCATCGTCTTCCAGAAAGCCGGTCTGGAGCCCGCAGCCGACGTCATGAACGCAATTATTCTGACTACCGTGCTAAGCGCCGGAAACTCGTGCATCTACATCGCCACCCGTACACTATGGAATCTGGCCATGCATGGCCAGGCCCCCGCCGTGTTCCGCAAGGTCACCAAACGCGGCATCCCGATCTGGTGCCTGGCACTGTCGCTGGGTGTCGCCACTATCATCTTCCTGCTGTCGCTGATCGGCGACCAGGTTGTGTATATGTGGATCCTGAGTCTGTCTGGTGTCACTGGCTTCGCCGCCTGGGCAGGCATTTCCTTCGCCCACCTGCGCTTCCGCCGGGCCTATGTGCGCCAGGGGTTCGATGTCAAGGATCTGCCGTACACGGCTATTCTTTATCCGTTTGGCCCGGCCTTTTGCCTGGTCACCATCATCATTATCATTTTTGGCCAGGGCTGGACTGCCTTCGCTGATGGCTTCGATGCGCGCTCGTTTGTATCCTCGTATGTGTCCATTCCCGTGATTGTTATCCTCTATGGCGGCTGGAAGTACTTCAAGAAGACAAAGTGGGTGCGGCCCGAGGAGGCCGACCTGATCAGGGACTCGATCTTTGACCCTGAATCGGACGTGTATATTGCTGGGCGCAACTCTCGCGAAAAGTAAACAAAATAGCATTTTGCACATATTCAGGCAGAAACAAGCGTTTATAACACTCACCCTGGTGGTATTTTAAAATCCACTTCCTTTAAAACTCACTTCACTACTCGCTGGTACACATGCCATGTGGGTCTTGGGAAGCATTCGCCTACTCGGGATGATTCTTGCCGCTGAGTGGACTCCGTAACCAGGTTCACAGTGGAGGGAAGCGCGGCTGAGGGGGACATCACCATGCCAGCAGGCGGACGGGCATTATTGGCTTGTAAACGATCATATACTAGACTTGTGGCTGCCCAAAAAAGAACTAGCTGGTCAAGACAGCACGATGGTGGATACGGCCGCTCTCAGCATGCTCTATCACATCATTGATTTTGGGCATCGAGAAGCACTTGATCATGGGCTTGGCTATCATCGGCATGGATGTCAGCAAGATGATGTTGGACTTTACTGCTGAGCACAACACCCGGCAGTTTATCAACACATCAGTCCTAATGAACTCCACCGTGTGGTACTGTTGCGCGCCCGCTGCGGCTATCCCTGACGTCGACATGTTAGTCGAATCAGGTGACAGCAAGCCAGGCGCCAACGAGAGCCCCGCTACAGCCAACAATATGGAGGTAGAGTCTAGCCTCTGATAAGTTGTTATTGTAGTGGTCACAGGTCTCCACTAGATATCTCCATTGGTTCAGCGCAAGAGCTGCTCTCATTGTCAGTCAGCCTGATAACTTCTATGGCATCATCATGGTGGTCATCACCGGCTGCGCAACACTCTTAGGATATTTGTTTATGAGCACTTATTGAATAAGGCCATATAGCTCTTCTAGCGGTCATGCAATATTTGTAGGTTTATTTTATAAATTAATTTGTCTTATGAGCATGCGTAAGCAGTAGTATTTGGGCCACAATGGACCCAGTCTGTATAGACTGATTCAAGAGACTGTATCAGTGCTAAGGGCCCCAAGAACCATGCAAGCCAGATCATTCTTAATAAAAAGTTCTTAATGCTATGCATACGCAATAAAGCAAAACTGAACAGCATTATTTCTCTTCTTACTTGCCTACCGAATTTCTCAAATGAATATTACCCGCAGCACTACTGTCATAAAGACATCACTTGGTGGTATTGGCTTCCGTGATTCTATATTGCCCCACCTAGAGCAATTTGTATACAGAGTCAATATCATCAAGGAGCATACACACATGCTTGCACGATGGATATTGCTCCATCAACTAGCTGACAATGATGCCTTTGACCTTGCAGTATTAGTGAAAAGGGTTTCACTTGTCCAATTTATTTATTTATTTATTACAATCTGAAGGCAAAGACGACCATATCTGCCAAGGATTTCGTTAACTGGAAGGACAAGTCAGAACTGTCGAGCGCAGATTTCGGTGATGTAATTAGATACCATATTTATGATTATCTATTGCATAATGGCGATATCGAGCTACATGGCATATGCGAAATGAATCAAGTAGCGACATGCGTGGATACCGAGCTGATGACAGCATACAAGAACAACATTGTGTTGCACTATGGCACTTGCCTACAGCGGATTCTGGCCAAATTGATTGATATTCGCAGCCGCAAAAACACACTGCACAGTACAATGGGCAATGTGTCCAAGGCTGAGTTCAATAACGCATGTCAAGTGTATATTTATACACCTGCACAGAAGCTCCGCCAGGCAGTTGCCTCTAGGCACCCTGATCTCAGTGTGCTCACCCCACCGATGCTTGCAATCTACAACAAGCTGGCACCAGTCCTCAATGCCTATGGTGCCAAGTACAGATTTGCCAAAGACAGCCGATACTATGATGCCAAGGTAAATCCACTTCAGCATCTGCGTGCATAAATTCGCCTATGCCAGCTTATCGAGAATGAGCAGCTTGGCAAGTCTCCCCCCAATGCTTGCCTCTGCGGACATCATGGATCCCAGGCCATGTACGTTTGGACAAGCAAATAATCAAGCAGGTGTTTGTTTCGAAAACATGTGAGGAGGTTACCAAGATCAACGCAGCAAAGAGGGCAGCAACAGAGGCAAGGAAAGCAGCAGAAAGGGGCGAAAAGTTGGCCAAGAAGGCTGCACGCGAAGCAGCGAGGATGCCATCAGATGAAACAGAGGCCACTGCAGCAGACATTCCGACATGTTCCCAACCCGCAGCCCTACCAGAGATCGAAGAACCCAACTGTGAAGTGCCATGGCCTTCTCCGCTGTACAAGCGAGTCATGTAAGCGGGCCATGGCACAATACAGGCGAGCCTATTTGTCTCGGCTCTTGAACCGCGATCTCGCAGCAGTTCTAAGCTTCAGGCTCATTTTCCAGTCACTCTGTGATTCAGGCAGTATTCCTGAACGGTTCCGTCGTCCTACGGCCATTGCTGCCGATGCTTCTGGCACCACCCCTGCAACAAAGAGGTCGCGCAAGAGGCGTGCAGCAGCAGGCGATTCTGCTGCCAGTAGCAGCGAGCCAGCGCTGAAGCGTCTGCGCTGAGCAGGCCACCAAGGTGGGAGATGTCCATGATCGCCATTACACCAACAACCATCCGACACGTTCAAATGATCGGTTCGTTGTGATGCTCTTATCGACGTGTCAACCCATGCTGACTAGCAGCCGAGCTCGCATCGCGAGCAGAGTATTTCTAGTAGGTAATAAATATATACATGCAACATATGCAATGCAGCATCTTGGTTCACGGGACCAGCAGGACAGGCGCGAAAACAAACACCTGTGATGTGGTAATTGATCTGCAAAACAGATCCCGAGATGTGTTCCTTTGTTGCGATAGACGCTTTAAGCACGCCTGCATGCAAGGACCTGGCGCAGATCGAGAGGCGGCAATGCTGGTCTGGTCTGGCAATCAGCTCAGCCCCTGCACATTGCGCCTCAGACGGGTGGGTGGAGTTGAATGGGGCGCCTTGTCTTTGCTTGTGTTGATTGGCAGGTGCCTAGGGAAACCACAGCAAGCGCTTCAGTGCTGTCTGTCTGCTTGTCTCCTGCATCGCAGCAGGCGCGCATGGACAGCACTGGTCGCAGTGCGTGTTCAGCGTCAGCATCTCGCTGAACACCGCATTGCAGTTGCCGCAGATGAAATTGACGCTCTCGGCGGAGTCGCACGGAAAGGCTGTCCAGTATTCGCTCATGGTGTGTAAGGTCTAAGGAACAAATTGCTGAGAGTACAGGGCCAGGTCCTAGGCAGAGCGTTGTCTTCTTATAACCCACACTGCAGAGCAACTTCATAGTGCGAGCCTGGAGATCGAGAAGCGCCCGGTTAGTTATCAATCCAGTTGGGAGAGTACAGCGGCAGTCATAGCCAGCGCCCTGTCGGCAATGATCGCGTGGAGAAAGGCGCTCTCGGAATCGGCACTCACTGAATAGAAGGGTCGGAGCAGCACATGGCGTCACGGGCCGGGGGCAGACAGTGGAGGGTACGCAGGGCCATACAATGCCGGCTGCCAATAAGTGGGGACCTGCGTTGGCGGCGTGTCCACTGACCGGGACGGGGACAGTTGGCAAATGTGACGCCTCTTCAGCCTTCGCCAGTCCATTCCCTTGCAACTTCCCATGCAGATAGCCAGTGTGCAGCAGTTGCTGCAGGGGAAGCTACAGCACAGACATCAGGGTGTGTAGCTGTTTTGCATGTTGTGCGGCATGAAGCGTAATGAGAGCAGTGCTGGTGCCTCCATCGGTTAACTGGACAGTGCTACCTTCGGGCTTAACACGCAGAGTACCCATACCGATTGATCCTTCCTCTCACATTTGGAAATAGCCCGCGCTAACCTCCCTTTCTAGTTTTCGGCTGTAGCCGCCTTCAAAAACTCCTCCGAGCTAGACTTGCTACATCCAGAGCCAGCTATGTATACAGTGTCACGAGTGAGTGTCTGCCTCTAACCTAGCCGCGCGTTGGGTTTAGCTGGTAGCCCCAGCTGCTTCCTGGCTGGAAATCTACCTGTTGGATAGAATTACACGGCGAAAGCGGAAACGTCGAACCGGTGCCAACACATGATCGACTTTCTTTGTTTCGTGGGAACGGAAATGGACCGGCAAATCCATGTCCCTCTCTCCAGGACTGGTCGTCACAAGAATAACGGGATAGCAAGAGGCTTTTATCGAGCGCTTTCATCGATTGCGTGTGCACATGAGAAAAATTAACCAGGGCCAGACGGGCTGCTCACTTATATGCGTGGTAGCGGCCGCCCGTCCTTCTCTCTTCCACTCATCCATTTCTCGTTATCTCCACTCATTTTTAATTCCTACACCTCATAGCTCTTTAATAACGATGAAGCTTTCAGGCTTGTTAACCTCGGTGCTCGCTCTGTCGACTGCAGTTCTGGGCGCTAAGAAGGCAGCGTCGGCCGACGGTAAGTTTTGAATTGCTAAAAGCAAAACGGAGAAAGCGAATTGCAACGTAATGACTCATCTTGGAGCTGCCTCATATTTGTAGACTTCAAGCATGACGACCTGGTCAAAGTCGAGTGTGCCGAGATTGGCGAGCAGGGCCGCGAGCTGATGAACCCCGACGGCGGCTTCCGGTGGTTGAGTCCGACGTGTGTGGAGTCCCGGCGTGCTCTGTCGTTCTACTATGGCCGAGACGGCCCAACCCAGTGCTCAGTCAAGGCCGAAGACAAGTTCCACGAGCAGATGCTGCGCGCGCTGTCGTTCAACCGGGCGCTCAAGTGCCGTATCCCGCGCAACAAGCTCACGTTCACACAGTACCTGGAGGTTCCTCTGCATATCGACGGTGTGCGTGTGCGCGGCGGATCCAAGCTCAAGCGGATCTCAGGCAACTTCAATGCCGTCCTGCACGGCGAGAAGGGCACCCTGGTTGCTGCCGCTATGTACCCAGTCGTCGACCACCCGCTGCCTGAGACTGTCAGCGGTGTGACTACCATGCAGATCAACCTGCGGTGGTACGAGGGTTCTGCCATGACTCTGCTGATGTCGAACAAGCGCCATGAGGAGGACTTCATTATCCAGCCCATTGTTGCCCTCATGTTCTGCATTCTGACTGCATGCGCTGTCTATGTCGTCGGCCGTGTCTACGTCGAGAGCTCGCTGATCCCGCGCGTGCTGAAGGAGGAAACCGACCGCAAGGCTAAGGCCAGGAAGGAGTTTGAGGACTCGGTCAAGAAGGAGACCAAGAAGGACAAATGAGCAGGCTTTCTCGGCCTAGGCTGACTCGGCGCCGCTTGATCAATAAGCGCTAATCGCTTGCACAGTATTTGTCTCGCAGGGCATTGCAAAAAAAGCATTAGGTGCACGAAAGAGGGTCTTTAGGTGTTTATTGGTGATGGCAAGACTTTACAAAAATATAGAGGGCCAACGAAAGACCGAGCGCATACTGCAGCTGGTCTCAGTCTCTCTGCGTGAGCAGTCGGTTGGACAATGGCATCAGAGAAGGTTGGGCAAGAGGAAGAATAGGAACAAAGCTGTGGCGCACAGCCCGACATAAAGGGGCTAAATGCACAACTCGTGGTAGCCTGCGAATCAAACAAAAGGAGTGCTTAGCGCGCAGTGCACACGTTCTGGTGGTTGGCAACTTCTTCGAAATTGTAGTAGATATTGCAGCAATTATCACAGACCCATCCAACTCTGGCCGGCTCGGCCCCGGCCGGGATATGGCTTGCAGTGTTGTGGAGCACAAGCTGCGCGTTACTGTTGGTGGTGCACATGGCTGGTAGGCAATACGGATATCGGAAACGGAATTTGGAAAAAGAAATCAATAGACCACTGGAACCAGAAATAGGGCTGTGGGAGGCAATGGGAAGGCTGTTTGAAGAGTAGAAGAGGAATAGCCGCCTGCTCGATGATATAGAATTGACTAAAAAAGTGTTGGGCAGAACTGCTTTTCTCCCTGGCCGCGAATGAGCATTTATATCTGAGGAAGGAGCGGAGAGAGAAAATATTTCGCCTGGCTGCCATTCTTGCTCGTTGTTGCTGTCCTGTAGCAACCCCCCTCCCTGCCCTCCCCCTCCCTGCCATCAGCCCTTTGATTTTCGAGCGGCGAACAGACGAGGAGGGAGTGCGGTCACTGGATCATGGCCCTGACTCGATGTCTCAGGGAGAGCATGACTGTCAAAGTACAATAGCCACTCCCACATCTTCAAGAGGCAGTGCGTTTCAGTTAATAGGCTTTTGTTGGCAATCCTTTGTCTGGGCTGTAGTAACGGACAGTTCTTTTTCTGTCTGACTGCACATGCCTGCTCTTATCGTAATTCCTGGGTCGCGCTTCTTTAGCTCACCTGGGCTGGAAATGGCCAGCTTGGGATTCGCTGCCAGGCCATCCAGACTTGCGAATTCGATGCCATGCTGTATGTATAGCTATCACCTGTGTCTGCATGTTTGGACTGTGCGCGTGCCGCTGGCAATTAGCCTGTCTTGCAAACTGGCAGGAGAATGTCGATCCAACCTGAATTTATTTTTGGTTTCCCCCAGTCATAACCATTATGCGGCTCTCTCGACTAGGCAGAGCAAAGACGAGCAATCAGCAAGTCGAAGCTGTAAACAAAAAAGAATCCCGCGATCGCCCGCCTCTCTATGAATGCGAATCACTGCGCGAATGCCCCCTACTCATACCTGTCTTTTTCCTGTCCAGCCGGCGCAGGATATCGACAGGTAGTCGACTTGTGCTCTGGAGTCTGTCTGCTTCTGGCACTGACAGAATAGAAAAATCTTGCGGAGGACCCGGTCCATTCGCAATTAAAATGTTCGCTATCCCTGCAAGAAGACTTGGGAATCCACGACTGGCTACTAGGTGCTCGTTGCTGGTGCCCACTTTCTGTCAGATTTTTTGCCTTGCAATTTTTCGGCTGTCGTTTAACGTATTCGCTGTTGGCTGATGACTATATAGGCCACAACAAGCTAATTCTGCCTGTGCGCAGTTGCTGCGAATCCATGTATGTTATTGCAGCGGAAAATCAAAGCTTATTGGAGTGGGAGGTCGAGTATTCGCTTTGTTGTCCCCGCGCCTCCCACATTTCGACCACACATGCACCTTCTGGGGTGTAGTGCACAATTTTTATCCACATTGGGATATCTCTCCCCATCAGCCATGTATCAGCAGACAATACTGCATGCGTAGCACCGAGTCCATTTGACACATGGCTCCTCCCCATCATCCTTTCAGACACTTCTTGCATTCGGCCCAGTCTGACATGCAAAAATGAGGGAAAGCTAGTTATTTTAAGCCATCCTCAATCGGATGAATACTTTTTTCTCGGACAGCCCCCTTCGCATTTGATTCCAAAAGCAACAGATCTCTTCGGCGTCGATCCAGCGAAGAGGGCTACAGAGGATGACAGACTTTGGCCATCAACTGTTCCCTTTTCAGGCATAGACTCTTGTGCACTTGGTCCAGCAGTAGCCTAGCTTTCACAGTAATGCAGCCCCATCGATAACGTCCATACATGTATGCCTCACCTTCCAAATTGTGCCGAGTCCAGTATGCAGCCAAGGAACGACATTGCTGAATGTCCGCACCATCTTGTGACCTCCTGGAAACTGACATGCCATTGTGTACTCCGGCCGCTATATCTTGCTTGCATGTTGCCTTCATTATTGTAGCCTTGATAGATCTAAAAAGCCTCCAATGGCATGAATTACAATTGTGTCTTGTCAACCATGGGTATGTGCGGATTTGTTTGACGAGAACTGTAATCCTATTGGGCAGTGCATCTCTGCTTCTCGCGTCTCATTATCAGCATTCCTCATGAAGGAGTGCCTATATATGCATCTACCCTATTTTGTGAAACCTCGACTGTGAGAACAAGTTACAGCAGGCAGGGTGTAGCGGGGTTTTCTGTTTTTAGGATTCATCAATGTACGGCACATCCTTCTCATCCGCTGCTGATACGTGTACAGAGTGAGATTGGGGCGGTATTCCCCTCCAATACTAGGTCCACGCCGTGAGGGGATTGCAAAAGTACCCTTTCCAACTGGGCAGTCTGCGTGATAGCGGCTTGGCTTTGGACCGCATTTTGGTAATATTGAATATAATTCAAAAAGTTGTCTGCGATTAGTATTTTTGGCGAGTATCAGCAAAGTACGAGCTGGATAGCTCGTGCCAATATACATGAGCCAGGTATAGACATACCTCCATGATACTATTCATCTTGGTGCAGAGAATTACGGTTTGCTCATACACTTCCGCTGTTGATATTTTCAGCTGCTACATCCTGCGCCTACATCTGTAGCTGTGTCTCGCAAAACAACAACGCCAATAGCTCTGGTTCTTGGCGTGATCACAGGAGGCAGATCATGATTGGGAATTAAAGCTTCTCGCGTAGTGCCAAGTATGTATGTGGTGATTGTTCTCTTGCGCTCGTCCTTCCATTGTCCTACAAATACCGAGCTCTGCCGTTTTTGCCGATCGGCCCTCCCTCCTGCCATACCACATGCAAATGATGGACAACGCGCAATAAATAATGCACAAACTTCCAGGTCTGGCTTCCGTGCGGGAAGCATGGCGTATTCGGTTGCGCAAGGTCCTTCTGACACTTCCAGGTATCCTTTGTGATTGCAAGTGTGTTGTGTGCAAAAGAAGATCCAAACCACAGGCGGAACTGTGCTGCTGTTGGCTTCAATATCTGTCTTTCAAGTAGAAGAATCTGAAAAAATACAATATGTTTGAGGATATGGACAAGGCTGTTGTTTATTCTACCAAATGGTGGCAAAGTTTGTCTACTATTTACATTAAGGAGTCTCAAGCATGCTGCCAGAGGTAGACATGCTACCTAGACTTTTACTGTAAACCACCGTGCTTGGCTGATAGTCAACCCGCTGCACGGCTGTGTCATGTTTATGTCGCGGCGAGAGACCAGCGGAAGGTGGGAGTAGTTGTACATGGCTGGAACAAAAATCGAGGGTGTATCTGGAGCAATAAAAGTGCTGAGGATAGTTGTGTAAAGTCGGAGAGGTGTAAGGAATATGAAGTTGAAGAGGAAACTCTCGGTAATGGTGGCTTTTATATATCCAGGTTTTTGCTGACTCAAGGTTCATGGTCGAATGTCCACAAAGAGATGCATCCATGGGAGAGCAACGCACCAAATGGTGTTCGCGGATTCGGGGGAGGGGGCAGCAAAAATGGTGATATTTAGAAGTGCCGAAGATGCATCTCATGAAAGCACATCCGGAACACGTCAATGTATGCGCGACAAGGCGTCCCCGGTTTAGGGAGAGTTCGGGACAAGCTAAAAATATGTGCCGTATTTGTCCAACTTTGGACGCGGGGATGTGGTTAGGAGCTGCAAATGCCGAGCTAGGACTTCTGATTTCCCACTGCCCATCGCTGCGGAAGGGCAGCGAGATGCGCAGCTTTGCATAGCTTTTCTGTGCGCATTTCTCTGAGCCCAAAACAAGACATCTAGCTGCCCAGTCCGCACCACTGGCTGGTTTGCAGCACAGTCGTATTCTTGAAGTCTTCATGTATGGCATTTTACAGGTTTCCGCATACAGAAAGGTCAAAAACGTTTATTCTACTGAACCAATTGTACGTGCTCAGAACATTACATATGAGAGTACAACTACAGTGACTGAATACAATGGCGGCCGTGGCCGCTTACAAACTATGTTTCCAGAGCAAAGAAAGGGGGAGTCTGTCCTCTTCCAACCCCGGATTGTTTCAGAACCCGAACATGCGTGCTTCTTCAGTCGAAATGCCGTCTCGGGGGTGAGAGGTGACGATATCATGGTCGAGGATATTCTGGAGAGTAAATAGAGAGCTAGTGCTTGAAGAAGACATTATGGAGGAGAGCGGATGTGTACAGAGTACGCTGTGGAGAAAGCTGGATGCTGAAGGAGCGAAGGAGGGGTAGGTGCGGCCAAGGGTCCAGGCGTTGTTCTTTTATACGCCTCACCGACGATGGGTGGCGGGCTGTTATTTTTCTGATTTTCTATTTTGCAAATGTCCACCCGTGGCACTCTACCTCGCCACACTGCGAGGTTCCTCCCTGGTGGCAGACATTAGACGCCCTCTTTTTTGTCTTGAAAAAACTGTCTCTGTTCAAGAGGCAGAGCCCATGTGGTCCTGGGATGGTGTGCAAAAAAGCAAAAAAAAGCGGAAGTGATGGGCACAAAGCACATCTCGAACAATCGGCACTAGGTGCACACCGCGCCTTCAGGATTGGCTTCGTGCTTAAATTAAAAGAACGTTTGTTCAGCACTTGCTCGTCATGGATACATCCAAGAGCGACGGCAGGAGAGTTTATTGCTTGGACGAAGAGGGCCCGTGTCTGTCGCTATTCCGGAGAGTGCTGTGGCTGCTTCCCCCGAGTAAAACTAGTGCCCGCATTTAGCGTGCTTGGCTAGCTGGCCAGCCATGATGCTATACATAAATTGCAGCATGTGTGAGATAGTCCAACTGCGGGAGGCACGGAGCTCCACGCTTTCCTCTCTTCTCCAATAAGACAGCACTTGCTATGAGCTCGTTGATTTCGTCAGATATCAAGTTTGAGGTTGGGCCAGGTCATGCGTATATCATGCAGCCGTGGTGATGTGTGAATAGGGGGTTCAAATCTTATCCATACAGCAGAGAACATGGAGTGGGTTCTTTACTGGAGGGCTCCGCTATGCGCTGACAAGTGATTATGTCGTGCTGCCGCTAGTAGATGACCATATTTAACTGGGTTTAAGTGTATTGATCGAGAAACGGCTTCTGCCTTGTGCAGAATACCAATAAAACCATTATCTGGATGTGTCATCGGCTTCAGTTACATAAACGTAGTCAGCAACAGAAACGTGCATGCATTACTGAAACTTTTGATAAAGACAAAGTACAATTGTTCCAAACCGTTTATCACTTTTGGTCCATTTCGTCCTTCTGGTCTTCCATTTGTTCGTCCATTTGTTCGTCCATTTGGTCATCTATCTGATCGTCAGCCGTCAATTGATTCGGGGCCACAGTCTCATCAACAGCCATTTCAACGTCGACCTCCGCTACGTCATTCTCTTCGACATGCTTTTGGCTCATGTCATAGACAATCTTGCCCATCTCCACCATGCCCTCAACCACAGAGGCCTTGCGCTTCTTTCGAAGCTCGCTTCCATACAGTTCGTCCTTGCAAACTACCAGCTTATCTCCATTCTCCAGCAGCTTCTGCATCGACTGCTGCAGCTCGAAGCACGACTCAAATACATCGCGGCGACCAAGAACATATAGGCCCAGGCGTGCACGCGACACAGCTACAGTAAACCGGCGCAGATCGCGGATGTGGCCGACCGTCTTGGTCCGCACCAGCGAGCAAATGACATAGTCTGCTTGCTGGCCCTGGAACTGGTCCACGGTAGCCACGGCCTTGGGCCGGCCAAAGTACGGCAGCCATTCGCACCGCCTCTTCAGCACATCGTTGAGGAGCGCGCATTGTCCATTGTACGTTGTCAGAATCGCGATCGTGTCGGCCGGGTACCCGAGCAGCCGCATGTACTGGTATATGGCCACAGCGTATTCGGCTTCAGCAAGGTTCTGGTAGAAATGCTTGGTCGGCTCGCTCTCCCCTTGCCCATCGAGGTCCTCGGTGTTGATGAACTGGAAGGTGCTTGCTAATCCAGGGTTAGGCATAGCAAATGCCCCAGTAGTCACTGAAGACAAATCGCCCAAATCATCGTAGCGGAACCGATACAGGTCGGCGATCTCTGGCCGTGCACGTGCCTGGCGGTTCAGCTCCACATACGGCACACCCAGCCTCACCATGCGTGCAAACAGGCTCTGCTCGAGATTGCCAAACACCTTCAGCCCCTGGCTCTTGACAACAGGCGGTAGCTGGTTGTGGTCGCCAATCAGCACCACGCGTTTAAGCCGCGCACTCGTCTTCTGCATCGCCAAGGGAACAAATGTCTCAATGTCAAGCACTTGCGCGGCTTCTTCCATGACTACTGTGTCGTAGTGGAATCCGAGCTGCAGCATGTCGGAGCGCTTGAGGGCCGCGTGAGTGCAGGTCATGGCGACGATGCGCGCCTGGTTGGTCAAGAGGTAGTTGGATCGGTCGTGGGACGACCGCAGAAGCTCGAACGGCTGGATATCCTGCAGCTCGTCAAACATGTCCTCGATGTACGTGTAGCAACCACCGGTGATCTCGGCCAGTTCCTCAGGGCTTGCCTGCTCAGGGAACAAAGCGCTGGCATCTGACCCTTCAAAGAACGCACTGAAGGGGAACGCCGCCGTGACATTGTCCTTTGATAGCCCCTCGGTGCTGAGCTTGCGCTGATAGGCAGCCCACTTGACCTTGACGTGGGTGATGAAGAACATCCGCGCTGTCTCACATGTATACCCGAAATCGCCCACAATGCCCATGGCCCTTGCCAGCCTCTGCACCTCCGCAAGCAAATACTGGCGCCTCTCCAAATACGACTCGACGCGGCCAGCTTTCGAGTACCGCTCCTCAGACTCCAGCTCCTCCTCACCGTGCCCCAGGCGCAGCAGATGGCGTGGTTCGATATCCAGGTCAATGATTTTCTCAAACAACTGGTTCAGCGCCTGGTTCGAGTGGGTCACCAGCAGGATCTTTTGCTCAGGGTGGGCATGATAGAGATTGGAAATAATCTGAACTGCAACGTCGGTTTTTCCCGTGCCTGGCGGGCCGACAATCATAGTCAGACCGGGGTGGCTGGCAGACTGGATGGCAGAAACCTGCGCAGCAGTGAATCGCACAGAGTTTTGCCTCTTCTGCAGCATTTGGAATGGGCCTGTGGCACGCTTCGGTGCACCAGAAACTGTGAGAGCCTTGCTGTCTGGCCCGGCGAATGTGACAGTACACGGCTTGCCGAACTCTCCGTGGACCTCATATCCGTCGAAGCACTCGTGCAGATGCGCCTCATCGACAAACGTATCGCCAAAAGCAACCGTGTTGGTAGCCCCAACCTTCACAGCCGCGGCCGGATCGCCATATCCAAGGAATGCCGGTGCCAGCCACTCTGGTAGCGCTTCGTCAGCCACCATCAGCTCGCGGATAGTCTCCAGAACAGCCTTGAAGTTGTTCTCTTGCGGGCGCCGACGCAAAACCACATTAAACGAGTCATAAACATCGTCGTCTAGCTTCAAATCGCTATGGTACTGGTTCGCGTCCAGCAGAACCCGGAGCGTGCGCAGAGACTCGGCACTGCCCGTATCCACAGACGACTCGACCTCACACCCACGCACGTACTTTATCACGTGCTTGCCGCTAGCAAGACCGGCTACAGTGACCAGAACCAGGACATCGTGCGGACGCACCTCGGTGTCCCACTCCAGACGGACAGTCTCTGTGTATGGCTTCAGGTCGATGGACAAGTCGGCACGCACCTTGGACGGGGCGCTCTGACCGATCATCGGCCGCTGCACATCGACGATAGAGAAGCTGCTGAGCGGCATGGCCATTCGTGCCCAGCCGGCAAAATACACGTCATCCTCGACCTTGGGCATCAGGCGCTTGATTGCGTCCTTGACGTCCTCGCGGATCTCGTATGCACTCTCGAGCTGGAACAGCTCGAAGCTTCGCGACAGATAGTCGTGCAGAGTCAGGAACTGCAGGTTGAGCTTGGGGATGGGCAGCACAGGATACTGCAAAGAGATGGGGTCGGCTGACCTGCCGTAGTTGTCGGCTTCGGTGATCAGCTCAGAAAACAGCGATGACTCGGTTGGGTACGGCGAGATGCCACGCACCTGGTCGGCCACAGTCTCGCGAGTCTTGAAGCGGTTGGCGATAGCGCATATGATAAACGTGTTTGTGTACGTCTCACCGTCAATAAAGTCGACATCTGCCGCAATCACTGGTACAGTGCGCACGCCCAGCATCTCTGCCAGTTCGCGCAGGTCATCATCGCCCAGTACCTGGAGATATCCGGCCAGAGCTTCGGTGTCACCAAGTGCGCGGGTGCCGGACACAACTAGGTCTTCAAGCTGCTTGGGGAACCGCTTGAACACAAGCAACTGCAATCTCACCAGGCTCTGGTACTGGCGATCCTTGGCATCATACTCAGACAGCGCCTGGCCGGTGATGTCGTCGACCTGGAAGTACACCATCTTCTCCAGCATCTCGACCAGCGACCTAAACCTGTCATTCTTGTACATACTCGATCTCGCACATAGCTCCAAAACCTGGTAATCGACGATCAGCAGCTTGACATACCGGCGAGTTGCCAGCTGGGACAGCAAGTCGGCCAGCAGCTCGATAGACTTGATACAGAACCCAACTGTCTGGTCCTCGTACAGCGCTGCAAGGAACGCCTTGATCCACTGGGCCAGGAAATCGCGCTGCCCAGTAAGCACAGCCAGCTCGTCTGGCTGTGTTTTCCCAGGCTTGAACTTCTTCATCGTGTGCTTCCACAGCCTTTTCAGGGTCGGCACGCGCTCAAACTCGGTCTCAATGCTGGCCTTGGCGCTGACGTTGTGCCAGATCGAGATCCCGACAAACGGCAGGCACGCCGTGCGCACACATTCAGTCTCGAGGCTCCCAAAACACGCAACCAGAAACTGTGTCACCACCGAGCGCACCTCGGACTGCCCAAACACGCCGATTTTGACGTCCCTGGAATCGACGGCTTTGAGCGCAATCTTTATCACCCTGGCAAACAGCATCTGGAAGCTCTCCTCGACCACAGGCCACAGAGTCGCCAGCAGCTTCTCCTGATGCTTCTCGTTCACCATCAGAAGCACCGACAGAACGTGGATGTCGGTCGAGGCGTCGGAAAAGTGCGGCCAGAGGAAGCGCTCCAGGTACTGCGTACGCTCGAGCTCTTGCAGAGCGCGCTTGGCGAAATGGCTGCCAGCCAGGTGCTTGGCGATGGTGTCGACGCATTTCTTTGTGTATTTTGGTTTTGATCCGAGCCAGTGCTTGGCAGCGAGCTTTTCGATCTCCGACCTGTCCTCTGCGCGTTCGGCGGTGGCGGGCCTTGTCTCTTTTACAGCCGGTGCTGCAGGAACGCGCCTCTTAGCCATGGCCATTGTCCTCGGCATCTCAGGAAAATATCGTACGAGTTTGAATAGTAGGGTATATGTGCAAACAGAACAAAAGATCGACCAAAGAAAAAGAAAGAACTAGGCGCTACCAGCAGAGCAAGGCCACCCTACACATAGAATATATGCGATCGGCCGGAGGAGCTCGGTTACGGGAGCGGGCTAATCGACATTTGATCGCTTGATCAAGGCCAGCAACTTGGACACGTAGGGAGAAATGTGGACGCTCAGGCCGGCCAGATCAGCGATGCGCTCGACGACCAAGTCGCCGTTCCTCCACACGCGCTTGCGGTCGATTTCGCCACGACGCCCAGACCGCCTGTCGGCCCACTTTTGCAGCTGCTCCAGCACTGCCACGCCCTGCAACACCAAGCCGAGCACCTGCTGCTGGTTGTCGGTTCTGAACAGCGGCACGATGCTGGCCAGCATATGCGATTTCTCGTCGCGCAGCTTGGCTGCCAGCGTGCGGACGTCTGGCAGGCTCTTGGCAGGCTTGTCATTCTGGTCTTTGAAGAACGGGCCGTGCGTCAGGATATGGGTGGGCAACCAGGCCGCTACGCCGCCAGTTGCGGGGAGCCGGTTGCAGCCGCTCCACCGGCACGCGTCGGCGCCTGGCATATGCGAGTGCAGGTGCTCGAGCGCCGCCTGCTCGCTGTCAAACGCCTGGTCGCACTCGAACCACAGGCATGTATTGGGCGGCTTTTTCTCCGGCTCGGGCTTTGGCTGCTCGACGGCATCGACAACCACGGCAGGAATGGGCACGATGTTCTGTGACTTTGCCTTCAGGTGCATTGCAATCCAATTGTCCTGTCCGCGCTGACCCGCATTTTGCAATGGCGCCTTGGGGAACACAGCTGCGACGACCCGCACAATCTCGGGCGGATTCAGCGCCCGTCCAATACGCGGCACTGTCTGGCCTTGCTTGGCAATCATGTACCGGCGGTACAGCTCGCTCATACGCACCACGCTCGGCTGCTGACCCGGCGGCACCAGACATAGCTCGTAGTTCAGCAGCACCCATGTGCAGGCCTCGCGCAGCTCGGGTTCCGTTGGTGGCTTATTCGCTGGCTCCGGAGCAGTCTGGGGCTGCGTGTTACTGCTATGTTTCGTCGGCTCGGCCTTGCTATCGTCCAAAACCGGTGGGCATGCCGCTGACAGCCACTGCTGGCTCACTAGCGCGACTAGCGCAGCCAGGCCGTCTGGTAGCATGCTCGGCTCGCTTTCCTCGCTCTGCATCACACTGATCGACCGCGACAACGGCCGGAGCCCGAAAATCGGCGTCTGTGTGCCCGAGTCTGTGCCCGACTGCGGTTCAGAGATGTCGATGCCGCGCACCTTTCTCCTCTTCTTACCCTTGCCGGTCCGCTCTGCATACGCATCCAGCTCGTCATCCAGCGCGTTCGCCATGGCCTCGAGCCGCACCGTGTTCAGCAACAGCTCCAGCGCCGCACTCACCAGCTCGGCGTCTGGCGACAGAATCAGCTCGCTGAGCCGCCGGTTGACCAGCTCGCCAACAGACTCCACGGTATGGCCTGAGAGGCTGTCTGGCACGCTCAGCTCCAGTACCTCGCGCGCCAGCTGCGGGTGCCAGGCTATGGCCTGCACCAGCACTCTGATGGCGCCCAGCACCAGCGTGCGCTCCTGCGACTCGCACAGCACACGCACAAGCTGCTCCCACAGACACGTCTCGACCAGCACCAGCGGGTCCAGCGTGATGGCCTCGCGCGACCCAAACACCGGCCACGTTTTGATGCACGTGTCGAACGGCGGCTGCGGCGCCAATGGCAGCAGCATGTCGAGCAGGTCCAGCATATTTGCCTTGATGGCTGCGTGCCCGTCGGTCTTGAGCCAGTTCGTCGCCTCAATGATGAGCCGCGGGTCCTGCGCCATCACCCCGGCATTTTCGCCAATCTGCGCTATGTTGAACAATGCTGTCGCCAGCAGGTCCGCCCGCTCGGACGCCCGCTGCCCAAGACTCTCGCTGCCCACGTCCGCTAGCAGCACCGCCTTTACGTCGTCGCTTGGCTTGCTGGGAGACGCGAGCTCGCTGCGCGACCGCTCAAGAATGCTCAGCATGGCCTCGACCAGGAACGGCGCGTGCTGGTGCAATGTCCACGTGTCGGGGCACTGGTGTGTCGCCGGAACCAGTCGCGCGCATGCCCAGTCAATCTCGTTCTCCAGCTGCGACTTCAATGCCAACGCGAACCGGTTGAAGGGCCCACCGGCCAGGAACCCGACAAACTGCTCGTTTATGAAGGGCTCGGGCTTAGCGGCAATTGTCGGCTGCCGCATTGCCTGTGGTGTGTGTGCCGATTGCCGCTGCGCCGAATCGTGAATTGACGCCAGCCGGCGCTTTAGTTTCTCGGTCTGCGGCGCGTGCATTTGCAAACTAGCTGAAAAAATAGCGCTAAAAAGTTTTGAAAATGAAGGACTCGAGAAAAAAAAGGACAGTTGGGCTCAAGGTGAGCATTTTCTGAGAATCCACGTGTGGCGGCTGGATTTCCAGGTTGCTTCACAGACCGCGTTTTCCAAAGCCTCGCACGATGAGGTCTGCGTTTTTACCCTTGGTCCGAGGCCGCTTGGCCCCAAGTAGCGCATCTTGGCTATCGGTAAACACCGGGTTGGTTTTTTTTTGCAGCTTGAGGCTGTCTACCAGAAGCTGCAGGAACAGCAAGTTGCCCCTTGACAGGCCATGCTCAAACAAATCGACCGAGAGTCCCATGGCCTCAATGAAGTTCCACATCACCTCGGAAAGTACTGTTGCCCGCACCAGCCTTACAGCATGCACGTCTTCACACTTTTCTTTTCTTAGCACCATATACGTAGCTGGGCTAGTAGTCATGTTGGTTGAGTATGGGAGCGCCCTCATACCCCTAGCAAGCGCATAGTCGGCAAGAACCACATCAGTGTTGCAAGCATAGCTCGCACGCAGCTTCAAAGCCGTAGGTGTAGAAGAGACCATGCGGTAGGTTTACCGAGTAGAACAGGTGCATAACCGGCCCATTTGAGTAGTAGGAAGGATCATGCGACAAACCCATTGAGGAGTCAGACATGTCTTAGGTATTCAAAGCGGGCCTCAGTGGGAACTGCCGGTTTTTCAGTCTATTCAGGTTGTACTACGGGTTGGCAGTCCTGCTGGACATGTTTGCAATTATACGGCTGGCTCCAGCTTCAGCCGGTGAGGTGGTTGGAAACGCAAACCCTCGGAAGGCTTTCGAGTGCGCCACTCTGTCGCTCAGCTAGCCAACTGTCGTTGTCTACATATTGGCACACGGTTGTCGCCAGTGTTGCTGTTGCCAAAAGGTTAAACCGTCAGTCTAGGTCTAACTCTTCACGGCTATTGCGGACAAGTGCATACTGCAGTTCTGGTAGCCGAAGTATCAATGGGGAGATCTGGAATAATGATGTCAGCTGAGGACTGGGCGACCAGGGAGTTTGATTCATTCAACGGCCTTGGGCTTGTGTTGATATGGGTTAAGAGCACCTAGAGTGCGGTAGCCGCTGGCATACCAGGTATTGAAGGCAGGTGACAATATGTCTGTACATGGCGGTAGATAACAAACGACTCACCCCAAGAGATGCTGTTCCCGCCCGTGTCGATATTGATATTGGCCTGCTTGCCGCATACCTCCATACCATCAAGTCTCTGGATAACATAGATGTGGGATAAGCCCATATCTGTTGACGCTGACGAGCTAGCGGTATGCAATGTGTCTGGCGGTGCCTGGTTTTGGTACTGAACTGCCTCTAGTGCTGATAGCATATAGGGTGGATACGCAGTGAAAGAACCATATAAACATCCATATTAAAGCCACTCAGAATGTGGCAACTCACCGCACGGCCACTCGCAACATATACATGGTGTATGGCGCATTTATTCAACGGTACGGCTCAGACATCAAAACCACTCAAATCAGCGACACCCGGGTCCTGGTGAGCCCGCCCTTGAAGTTGCGTATCGGCTGCGACGACCGCTGCATGCGTCGAAACGCCTCCTGCACGTGCTGTGCCTCCAGCGGCGCTCTGGCTGTTGGTGGACCTGCAAACAGCGTCACCTTTTCGCCCTCTCCAGTCCGCTGCCGCTTAGCCCCGCTGTCTGACCGCCGCGCGTTGTTAATCACTCCCTGCGCGTCGCTCTTGGCCTTGTCCAGGCTATACTTGATCTTCAGTGCTGTCTCCGTCATTGTCGACACCATCTCAAACGTCAGGAACCCCAGAATGTCGATGATGTCGTCGTTGAGCTTTGTGTCCAGATACGCCGACATATTGGCCCAGTCGCGGAACCGCTTGCCCTTGCGGAACGTGAACGATGCTTGCCTGCACTCCGAATAATGCACATATTCGTCCCTTGTCATCTGCTTTGTGACCTCATCGGCGTCCCGCAGCCGCTTCAGCGAGTCGCTCCGTGCATCTGCCATCTCGTCGTCATTCTCGTCCTCATCATCATCGACCATGTTCTCGGAAAACGCGTTTGCCAGCTCCCACGACAGTTTGACCTTGACCTTGGCCGCCCGGTCCGGCTTATCTGGGCTCGTGTCATCCATCAGCTCTTCCCCTGCGTCTTCCCTCTCCTTCACCTTTTTGCGCACATCTTTCCAACTCAGGTACTCACGCAGTCGTAGCACTTTGGTGCGGTCGTGGCGGATCAGGAATATCAGGTCCTCCGCCGCCATAAAGCGCGAGCCACGCCGCTGTGCTTGTGCCGCCGCCATAACAATGATTTCGATCACTTGCGAGCGCACAATGTCTTCAATGAGCATGGTGGTTTCAGGTAGAGGGTCCTGCACTTCGCCAAACACAAACATCATCTGCTGGATTTCTGTTGTGTACCGGTATTTCGAGAGCTTGTCGCGCTCACGCTCTTTCTGGGATGCTTTCTCCATTGATTCTTTTAAAAGGCAGGTGTGCTGGTGGAAATATGTTGAAGCAGAATAAACACCACCCAATATTTAAAAAATGGAGAAAGAAATTCTATACTGCTTGAAACGTGAAGCATAGGTATGGTATAATCATGTGAGCGCTTCCACCCTATGTCAGAGCCACCAATCCATATGTGCCAGCTGTTATTGCGCCCGAGTTGAGGTTATCAATTGTGCTCTTTTCAAAATGGGACTTGGCTACCAACCCCCATGATGCAAGGATCAAGAGCTTTGTGTCGGTGTCGTGGACACCATGGAGCTTCAAGTACCCGGGCTCCTTCTTCCAAAAGTAATAGCTGTCGAAGCTCGCAATCACCTCATCGCCATTGCATAACCTCCAGCGTCTCTTTGGCTCCTCAATCTCCCACTTGTACTTTTTTCCACTTGGCACCGTCATCTTCCAGCTCTTCCCCTTCTTTCTGTGTTCGACTGTCTGCGGTGGCCCGGTCAGTCCTGTCACCTCGGCCTTGCGAACTGTCGACCAGTCAATAGTGGCTACCACGGCTATATCGTTGGAGGCTGCTGTCTTTGCAATAGCAGCCTGATCATCGTCAACATCGATGTCTGTGGAGCTGACAATTACTTTTGAAAGACCAGCGTAGTAATTGAGTGGTTTGCGGCCAGATTTCACAGCATCAGCATATGTTTTGAATGTGCCTGCATAGGCAACCCAATCCTTTTTGTTTGCTCCGAGGAAGAAAGTGTAGGTGTCAGCAAGTTGCATAGTTTACAAAAAAAATATCCAGGAGTGAAGAGAAACAACTAGGCAGATTGATACTTGAAGATGGCCAGGCTAGCTAGCACTATATGCCAATTTTATTTCTCACCTACCCGGAGATTTTCATGTGCCAAGATATCAGGCGGTCTTGGCTGATTCAAAGCGATGTGTTCATGCCGCTCAATGATCGGATTCGTGCCAGTTAATCTCCGATCCATGCAGCCAAAATCCTATTTCGAATATCGAACAATTCTCAGCTTGCTTAGTTCACAAATTAGCAGGCTTGACGGAAACATTTAGCTTCAAAGACACCGGGAGCACTGTCATCTATGTTTGCTGTAAGTATTCTTCTTGGCTCAAAACTATCAGCTCTATTGCCTAGGGTCGTGCAGGACAAGACCCGCTAATATCACCATATCTCGCTAAAACTATAGCAGCTGCAGTGATGAATTTTTCAGATGTATATAGGCAAACATTCAATTACCAAGACCCTAACGCCATTCCTTGAATACGCATATCCCCTCTTCTTCTCAACTCATCCGTAGTCTTCTCCAGGTTTGTTTAGGCGATTAGTCCCAAAGACGCAGTAATCAGAAGCTTGGAGTAGTTGCCAATAGGGTAGTGATCTTCAAATATCCAAGCCCTTGCCTCCAAATGTAACTGCCGTCAAAACTTGTCAATATCATCTTGCTGCTACGTAGTTCACAGTGCCTCTTTAGCTGCCTAACATCCCATATGAACCTGATTCCATCTGGTATTATCAGTTTCCAGTTCCTCCCCTTAACCCGGTGCTCAATAGTCACTGGCACATTATCCAAATCCCTCGCTACAGCGCTGCGTGCTACTGACCAGCTCATAGCAGCTGTCATATATTTTTGCAGTGTTGACACTCGCTGGAACAATCGCCATATTGTCGTCAGTATCAATCGCAACTGAGCTCACACCCACCTTGGGGAGACCAGAATCTTTACCTATAAATAAGATTTTATAGTCCAAAAGGTGTCCGACTGTCCGCTAGAACCTTTTAAATTGGTTAAAAAGATAAAACTCTTAAGCTTCAACACGAGTTTGAGTGGCTTGTTCCGTAAACTCCTTTTGATCTTGTGCGGCATCTGACCTCATCGGTAAAACTAGGGTGACAAGCTGTTATTGTAGTGGTCACAGGTCTCCACTATATATCTCCACTGGTTCAGCGCAAGAGCTGCTCTCATTGTCAGTTGGCCTGATAACCTCCATGGCGTCATCATGGTGGTCATCACCAGCTGCGCAACACTCTTAGGATATTTATCTATGAGCACCTATTGAATAGGACCATATAGCTCTTCTAGCATTCATGCATTAGTCATCACAGCAGTGACTGCTGGGAACCTTTCTGTATTAAAGACCGAAATTAAGATAGAAATTTAAAATGAAATTTTAGATGAAATCATAAATGAAACGTGGAGGGTGAGCTTCTGAGTATCATCCGACACGTATAAAAAAGGGAGCTAGTACCTCTATGGATGAGCTCCTTACCGGAAAATTTTTCGGAAGAGAGGGAGAGGAGGGAGGGCAGCAGTCACTGCTGTTCGACTAATGTTTCCAGAACGTCACGAGACGTTCGTTCAGGATGACAATATTTACGGGTTTATTTTATAAATTAATTTGTCTTATGAACATGCGTAAGCAGTAGTATTTGGGCTACAATGGACCCAGTCTGTATAGACTTATTCAAGAGACTGTATCAGTGCTAAGGGCCCCAAGAATAATGCAAGCCAGATCATTATTAATAAAAAGTTCTTAATGCTATGCATACATAATAAAGCAAAACTGAACAGCATCATTTCTCTTCTTACTTGCCTATTGAATTTCTCAAATGAATATTACCCGCAGCACTGCTGTCATAAAGACATCACTTGGTGGTATTGGCTTCCGTGATTCTATGTTGCCCCGCCTAGAGCAATTTGTACACAGCGTCAATATCATCAAAGAGCATACATACATGCTTGCACCATGGATATTACTCCATCAACTAGCTGATGATGATGCCTTTGACCCTTCAATACTTGTGAAAAAGGGATTCTTTCGTTCCATTTATTTATTTATATACCACAATCTGAAGGAAAAGACGGCCATATCTGCCGAGGATTTCATCAACTGGAAGGACAGGTCAGAACTGTTAAGCGCAGATTTCGGTGATGTAGTTAGATACCATATTTATGATTATCTATTACATAATGGCGATATCGAGCTACATGGCGAGCGCGAAATGACTCAAGTGGCAACATACATGGATACCGAGCTGATGACAGCATACAAGAACAACATTGTGTTGCACTATGGCACTTGCCTACAGCGGATTCTGGCCAAATTGATTGATATTCGCAGCCGCAAAAACACACTACACAGTACAATGGGCAATGTGTCCAAGGCTGAGTTCAATAATGCATGTCAAGTGTATATTTACATGCCTGCACAGAAGCTCCGCCAGGCAGTTGCCTCTAGGCACCCTGATCTCAGTGTGCTCACCCCACCGATGCTTGCAATCTACAACAAGCTGGCACCAGTCCTTAGTGCCTATGATGCCAAGCACAGATTCGCCAAAGACAGCCGATACTATGATGCCAAGGTAAATCCACTTCAGCATCTGCGTGCATATATTCACCTATGCCAGCTTATTGAGAATGAGCAGCTTGGCAAGTCTCCCCCCCAATGCTTGCCTCTGCAGACATCATGGATCCCAGGCCATGTGCGTTTGGACAAGCAAATAATCAAGCAGGTGTTTATTTCGAAAACACGTGAGGAGGTTACCAAGATCAACGCAGCAAAGAGGGCAGCAACAGAAGCAAGGAAAGCAGCAGCTAGATATGGAGGTGCACTGGCACGGCCGCGTAACATATCTTTCTCTTCTTCTTCAGTTTAAAGTTTACTCTTTGCATATTTCAAAATTTATACGCAAAACACAACAGTACCACGCCACATGCAACTTCCCACACGATGCTGCTCATTTAGCAATTGCCAGTTCTTTGTGGTGTATATAACGCAAACACTGTCATGGATTCTTAGTGAGCAAAGTTACATCACCCTCATGGTTTAAACAATTTAATACTTTCCCAGTATACCAACCACAAATATTGCCAATGAGGGCTTGATAATATGGATATACTGAAGAGCATTCCTGAGTTGGGTTTTTATAAATACAGACTATTCTGACCGCAACTCCAGGGCTGCGTACCTTTTTCACTACTTTTATAAAATAAAGCTATCCTTGCCTGTGCTTGCAAGTCTCATATTCAGGCTCGCGGGCTCAATTAGTTCGGCTCCAGTGAGCCTAAGCATCAACAGATATAATTGGGTGAAAGAGTTTGGAGGGACAGCATTGGCGCCATTCAGGATAGAATTTTGATCTTGATACCAGTACTGGCCTTGCCTGTGGCCAAGCAAGGGCGCTTGGTACTGCCATTGAGACGGAAATCATAGACCCATGGATTGACAACGTGTACTATGTTGTCGACAGCCCTACCCAACCACAGGCAGAGGGTGTACTTGGAATGTCTAGTTCTTCAGACTGCAGTAGCCTCCTCCCTAGCTGCAGCACTTCAGCAAATTGGATATTTCAATGTAGTTGACTGGACCCTTTTTGCGTTGGTATATAAGCATGTTAGCCAAAAAAAAAAATGCATCAAGAAACATCCAGGAGTTCATGTTTGTGTTGTTGGCCAATGCTAGTTGTAGTTTTATCATCCGACATATATGCTCGCTGGGCAACTAATAGAGCAATACTACCTGAAGGTACAAATCTGCTTGTGGTATCTCGCGTGCGATATACATGGAGAACAGTCTTCTGCAACTATTTAGATACATTTGTCTTGCAATAATCCTTTCATGATTTATAGAAGTGTATGAAAATGTGCTCTATGAAAGAAGGGGGAAGGGGTAGTAAGGCGAAGGGGTGGCTATCCGCTACTAGATAGTATCTGCCATTCTGAATAGTGATTGAGGCTATTGTAGCATGGGGGTTCGAGTCCATGGGTTCCCTTAGACCCAGTGATCAGATAGTTGGAAGCCGCCTTGTCGCTCCAAATGCGTTAATCCGATTCCGTCGCTCGCAGTTCTCCTTGAACTCTGCACAATAAATTCCTGGCATCGCTGTTTCAAACGGGTCACCGTGCACAAACATGTTAAACTCGGAGCCATGAAAATTAATGCATGAGGAAAATGTCGGCTGCCGTCTGGATCAGAGGTGGAGCCTGTTACATATTAGTGTTGAGGCTTACAATCAGATCCATACAGTCATGCCACTACTGTGTCCAGTCTACATAATTGGCTGTGTATCCACAGTGGTAGAGTCCTCTTTAGCTTCTTAGCTGATACTAGTTTTGCCTCAATCAGAATACATATACATCATAAATGGAGCACAGGAATAACTGGAACATTCGCTTATCTTACACGGGCAGCCAGCTTTGAGGATGTCAGATCCAGGGGAGTTACTCGGACAATATCTGCGCTATGGCACATTTGGACCCTGGTTACCTGGACAGAAGCAGCTGCTCTAGTTCTCAAAATACTGAGCGAAGGATTACTGATGGTGTGATGTGTTTGACAGTCATTCCTCGGTCTGTGCGTCCTGAGATCAAAATGGCACGCTCATTGGTAGTAGCCAATTTGGCTAGCTTTGAGGTGAGTTAGGCTCTGTGCTAGAACCCTAGCTCATATCAAAAGATATGGTCTGTGAAAATGACAAGGGCAGGTGATTCTAACCTCTGACGATTGCCCTCCTCATCTTTGACTTGTTTTAACAGCCTACGTAATATCTAACAACATGGCACATAAAAGCACTGTCGATACCAGTAATGGAAGTTGGGGATCTTGGACTCGAAGGGCATCCCAAGTTCTATCTCACTGGCCGGCCAATAAACCCCATTTCATTGCCGATGCAGTTAGCACCCCAGTTTTAGGTGCAGGAGCTACCACCGAAACACATTTGAGCCCACCAGACCCAAATGAAGTTATCCAGAGACTGGAGAGGAACGCTGGCAGCATGGGCAGTAAGGAGGTGGGAGTCACTATGGCAGCAGCCGCGCTGGGGATCCGCATGATGGTAAACACTCGTGCTCTTGTTCTCCAGGCAGCTTCAGAGAATAGCGAGGTCTCAGAGGCCCTAAACAATCTGGTTGTAGCGTATGTTCTGGCCGATTGGGCATCAGTCGCTAGTCTGCTTGGAGACACTGAGTAGCATCAGCCAAGATACATGCTAGTGCCAGAAATATGCATGGCTCAGCCGGCTCTCAGTGTGGCTGACTGCTCTCAAGAAATACCCGGTACTTGATTGCTTGAATAAATGTTTTTGTCTCCAAAGTCTTGACCATGCACACGGCAAAGGAGGCGCGGTGAGGAGAGCGCATGGGTGTGGCGTAGAGACGGGAAAACACAATGTCTCCATAGTTGGCAATTGCCCGGAAAAATGGGGATTCGCCTGACCAATTTTTTGCCGATAGTTGGCAGATTGTCTTTTCAGCACATCTGCCCTCTATCTATTTTCGAGGTTTAAAAATGGGAAGGAAGCACCCTTTAGACGACAAGAACGACAAGGGCCGTCGTGGCAACAAGGTGGCGAAGGAGGAATCGCCAGCCCCCAGGGCCTCTGAGCTGTACTACGAGGAGGGTGGCCTGCAGCGGATTCACCCGTACTTCCACAAGTACTCGACGTACGCCAAGGGGCGGTGGGTTGGGCGCACAATCTTGGAGGTGTTTGTCAAAGAATTCCGCGACCGCGACTCAACTTACTACGAGAAGGCGATCATGGACGGTCTGATTGAGATCAACGAAAAGCGCGTCACGCCCGACACAGTTATCCGCAACAGCGATCTTGTCACTCACAAGATCCACCGACACGAGCCGCCAGTCACGCCGCAGCCGCTGCAAATTGTGCGCGAGACCGAGGAGGGAATGCTGGTGGTGGACAAGCCAGGAAGCATTCCAGTGCACCCGAGCGGTCGGTACAACTACAACTCTGTGATCAAGATCCTGGAACTCAAGCATGGATATGCGAAGCTGTTTCCTGTCAACCGACTCGATCGGCTGACATCTGGCTTGATGCTGATCGGGCTGAATGCCGACATGGCACGCATAGTCGAGCGCCAGATGGTGGAGCACCGGATCCAGAAAGAGTATATCTGCAAGGTCAAGGGCGAGTTCCCTGAAGGCAAGATTGTCTGCGACCAGCCGATCCGCGTAATCGCGCACAAGCTGAGTCTGAACTGCGTGGACAAGTCTGAAGGCAAGCCCTCGCTAACAGAGTTCGAGCGACTTCACACTGACGGCTCGCACAGCATCGTGTACTGCAAGCCCAAGACGGGGCGGACGCACCAGATCCGCGTGCACCTGCAGTACCTGGGCTACCCCATTGCCAACGACCCGCTCTACTGCAACGCCGCAGTGTGGGGAGATCAGATGGGCAAGCAGGGCGAGCTGCCTTCGGATACGCAATGCGATGATGCTCCGGCGCCAAGCGGACTGTCGGCGGCTAATGGCGAAGCGTGGATTCCGCTGGTGCGCCGGATGGAGAAGTGGAAGGACCTGCAGGAGGAAATAGAGCGGGGCGAGGGCGACCGTGTGTGCGACAAGTGCTCGATCCCGGCGTACCCGGATCCGCGTCCGGATCAGCTGTGCATCTGGCTGCATGCATGGCGGTACAGTGGGCCCGGATGGTCGTACGCAACCGAGCTGCCGGAGTGGGCCAAGGAGGCTGCCAAAAACATTCCCACTGAGCAAAAGCAAGCCTAATTGTTGACCATGCATGCGACACGCTCTCTTTGCGTGGCGTGCAGAATAAAAATACCCCAATGTATGGTGCACCGTTAAGCAGGTATCCCCTGCTATTTATGTGCTCTTGGCACCTGATCACAACAGTAGGGCCGGAAGTGCGTGTTATGACTGAACATGGCTACAAGAGTCTATCTGCCGGCTGTTCTGGACAGAGTGCATGTCCTTGTGCATGATACCCACTGATATTGATGTGGCAGGGGCGGTTATTGGTAAGAGAACTCTCCTGTCCATGGCCAGGCTGGAGGGTGCGTCGTAATGGCATATCCAGGGCGCTTTCTCACAGAGCATTGCACACTTTACCCCGCCTCCGCCTTTCTAATTCCATCCTTCTCACATGTACCAGAAACATTGCACGGAAGAGAGGGGTGAAAAATGCAGATGCAGCTATTTATTGGATGGGTAGTTTATGCAAGAGAGCGACGAGCAAATGTAAAGCTTTTTGGTTACACGTAGATGGAGTATTCCCTGGCCTCCTCGATAGAGATCCCACCACGGGGATCGCAGGTGTTGACGTCGCGGTCCTGGCCAAAGGTGACAAACGGGCTCATGATATTAGATGGAGGGTGGTTGGGTGGTATCAGTGCGTAGCAGGTGTATTGAACCGGAACCAAGGCTGGAAACAAGCGGTGGAATCGGCTGAACGGAGAAATAAAAATGAATGAAATGCAAAGTGCTTGAGGAAAAAAGCACAAACCTCTCGCCGCATGCGAGTATTTATATTCGAACGGAGATATTGCTCGTGTCGTGGAGCAGTCTTGTGAGCAAGGGAAAAGCCTTGGGCTTTTGCGCCTCCAGCGTTTCTGTTCTCGTTCCGCCATAGAACGCAGCGTATGCGAAGCGGTTGCAGCAAAAAGTACGAGAGCAAAATGATAGGGCTGTGTGTGCGAAGAGAAAAATAATACGTTACTGTCTAGTGTTCCCTATTCTCTCCAGGTATCGGAAGGAGGTGGCATTTGGTTCAATCATGCTGTGGCGCTATACCGGGCCTTGCCAAGTGAGCACAACCCGGTGGAGGGAGTGGCACCTTTTTTATTTATTATTTTCCTTCCTATGCCGTGCAGGCTGGTTGGCGGTCCTGGATTCATAACAGACCCCTCGACAGTCATTCATGGGTGGGATCTTGTCACTCTGTAGCTTGCAGTGTCAATTAGGGCAACAGGGAGCTTCCGATCCAGTGCAGCTTCCGAGTTCATGATGGTGAAACCGGTTACTGCTGCGCTGTCCGATATTGCAACATATCACCGCAGCAACGTAGATAAAAAAGCGCAGTAACGTGCTAGCGCAATTTTTGATTTTTAGTGACTCGTCAAGCGCTGTTGTTAAAAATACCAGCATTTTCACCAACATAGAGCGGCCACCACTTGCCACTGTTATTTTTTCGCCTGCGGTTGTGTCGGAGAATATTGTTGGATCTGGGCGAGTGTGTTACCAGAGTGGCGCAACTGGATTGCCCGATGGGATTTTGCCACCATGTCTACCGGCATGCCTCCTGTTTATGCGAAAAGCTTCTAGTCAATAAAGCGCAGACATCTCCGCTACACCACCTTCGGGTGACATGAGTCAACTTCTGGTGGCCGTTGGGGAACAGTGGCGGGAGGGGAAAGCGTCCTGGCGGGCCGGTCAAAACAGAATTGCCGCCATTTGCTGGTGGCGAGTCGACAATCGCAGGCGCCACCAGTTGCATGGGTCACCCACCCCTATGCCCCCCTCCTTTCTCGCTTTACTAGCCACCCGAGCTCTGGGAAGCGCAACCGTACTGTCAAATGGCGCAATGTATTTACTTGGAGCGTCAGGCTATTATTCTTCAAAGTCACTGTCGCTCGGGATCACAATTGGGTCCTTGGTGGTGTTCCCAAAAGCTTGCTGCAGCATCCTCAAATCGTCGGCTTCCTGGCTATCCACACTATCGTAGCCGTCGTCGCCGTCGTCGCCGTCGTCACTGATAACCTCGGCATCATTCTCAGGTTCAGATACCGGCGCAGTCGGCGGGGCGCTGGGTGGGTTGGATGGCGGATTTGATGCCGGTGCCGACACCGACCCGATTCCATTCGAGTCACCCTCTGCCAGATTCACAATAACCGGGTTGTACGACACGCCGAGAATGCGCTGCATCGTGCCCTTGTGGAAGGTGGCAATGATGCGCTGTCGGGCTGTGACCACCGACTGGTTGACCTTCAGGATGCTGGACAGGAACGAAACAGGCGCCCACGGATCGTCGTTGAACAGTTTGGCCGACTTCCGGTTTGACTTGCCACCCTTATTGTTTTTCGACCGCTTCGAGCCCGGCTGTTCGGGCACGGCTGTCGCCTTGAGTGTGCTGTTGATGGGCTCGCCGAACTTGCGTGTCTGGTGGTACGCGTAGATGGCGTTGTTGAGCAGGTCATAAGCGCCTGCAAATGTCTGCTTGATCCGGCTGATTCCGTACGTGCCCTTGGTCACGTCGTTTGTCTCGTCGCACGGATCCTCGATCGCCAGCAGGTACGGCTGGCCCACATTCAGCATGTTGCGACTGCGTTTGTCAAAGTAGTTGCCGCTGTCTCTAACGCTGATGCCCACGTTGTCATAGTTGAACCGCTTGCCATACAGCTCAAAGAACTCGGTCAGAAGCACACCCATGTTCTCATACAGATCGAGTCCGCCCGAGCGCACACGCGGGTGATTCTGCAAGAAGCTGACCACCAGCAGCGTGATCGCATACGAGCCCAGGCCGCCAGGTGTACACCTCGTTCATCGATCCGCTGCGACAAAAACTGCTTGATTACCAGCACAATGCTGCGCAGGGTCTTTGGGTAAACGTGCTCAGAGAACGACTTTTGCACCCTGGCCGATCCCAGACCGCTGTCAGCATTCACCGAGATGTCAACTGCATATCCGGTGACATTCTCATGCGTCTTGATAATCGGCACACGCGCCTTGGCAATGACTTCGCACTTGGACGCGAAGGTGGAGCGCTTGAGCTCGTGCGCCAGCGTGTACAGAAACTTCCTCACCGAGTCTTTTGTGGCATATCTGCTTGCTACCCGCGTCGTGCCCTTATCGTATATCATCACCGTCATGTCAATGTCCGACGTTGGCAGGAACAGGTTGGTGCTGAAACTGCCAAAGCAAAACGCCTTCGCCTCCACGCCCACCATCTTCAGCCCGTCCAGCACGCGCTGGATCCGGTCAATCACCCACTGCCGCATTTGCCGTTCCTCGCCTGTTGGCGAGATAAAATCGACAAAATCCTTCACCTCCTCGTTCAGCATGTCGCTGATCGCCGGCTTGCTGCCCTTGCCCAGTCGCTGCTTGCCGTGCAGCCATGGCGGAAGTGGCTGTCCGTTGTAGCACTTTTCATAGGTGGTTGCTGCCGGCAATGCCTCACTGTCTTCTAGGTCGTCCTCCGGCGCCTTGCGCTTTGTGCCCGCTACAACGGGTGCTGGCTCTGTGTCCGACACCTCTGACTCTGACGACGATTCCGCCAGTCCGATATAGTCTTCACCGGTCTCCTTTGAAGGTCGCTTTTGTTGCGGTTTCGCTGCGGACCGACATTACAAGAATAGAAAATGGGCGAATGAATGTGCTGTATACTGCAAGTTGAGAAATAAAGAGCTAATGATCGAAATCGATTTTTTTTTTACTCTGGTTGAAGGGTACTGGTACCACGCTGATCACGATCAGAGCCCATCAGATCAAACGCCCTTCTATAAGCAGGCACGACAGCGTGGAACCGGCCCTTATCGTCAGCGCTGCTCTCTTCCACTTGCTTGTCGCATATTCTCACTTTTTGCATACTTGCAGAATGCTGCCTGCCTACAGACCCATTGCCGGCAAAATGCTTGCCCGGCTCAACACCGCCACGCGTCTGGCCAGCCATGCCTCGCCCCTGTCCATGCAGTCGCTGTTGCCGCTGGGGCCTCGCTTTGGCGCCATGCGCATGTCCGAATGTGCCCGATTACGAAGAAAAGTACCGCGAAAAGATGCTGCAGCAGGCCAAGGTGCGCGGCCTGGACTCAATCGAGGAGCTGAAGCAAAAGATCAGGGAGGAGGAGCAGAAGGCAGCCGAGCAAAGCCAAAAAACTGCGACCAAGCAATCGGACGCACAGCCATCAGGCAAACAGCCGACAACTGCGCCAAATGCCGCGCAGACTGCAGCAGCCAAATCCGAGCGCCCGCTTGACAGGAGCTCGAACCTAAGTGCAAACAACTTGCCGCCGGGCGTGAAGTCTCTTGATGAGATCATGCGCACTGATCTGCTGGCCGACAAGGCGTCCGAGGAGGTCGGCCACATCTGGAACCAGTACCATGCGACAAAGGACACGATCTCGGCGGCAATCCCAGCCTCTACCTACAAGGACCTGCTGAAGACTGCGAGCAAGAACCCGCTGTTTGTTATTCCCTTGCCGCGCGAGGAGGGCGTCGAGTTCTTTTTCATGCAGTTTGACTACCACCAGGTGTACTTCACGTCATTGCTCGAGTACAAGACCAACACGATCAACGCGCGGCCGTACCTGACGCTGACACATTACACGGATCTGATGGACTCGAAGGGCGTCGTGCTGATGCGCGGTGAGCTTGACGACAAGAGCAAGATGATTGATACGTCGAATGCCCAGTATTTGGCCCTGCAGATGCAGCAGTTCTATGTCACTGGCGGGGAGGAGAAGCGTCGGATTTTGGAAAAATTCAACCACAAGCCTGAGGAGTTCGACTACAATGAGCTGATGGAGGCTGCTCAGAAGCTGGACTAGATCAATAAAAGACGACTCAGCGTTGTGTAGCCATGGAGCATATATCGGCGGTCATGCAATGCGTGTATTGGCCATGTCTGGTGTAGCACACAAAGCCACCATATGTAGACCCTTGGTCGCTATATGCTAAGATTGTTCTATGCCGCAGCCATCGCATTCGTGGATTGTATTGTATTATTTGGTGGCTTAGGCGGATTCGGATGCCAGCACAGGCAGGCGCTTGGTATAGTTGGATAGCCGCAGCACTGCTTCTGGGGTCGGAGATCTTGTTAAAAGGGGCGCTTTCGTGTCCGTTGAACTGAGACATCGCTTCCCTCTTTCTTGCGTCTCACACTTCTAGAGATACCAACCAAACTGGACAGTATACAGGCTACAGGTCATGGAAATAATATCTGCCTTAACCGTGTATACGGAGGGTAACACGTACCACTCCCTCAACTTCAAGGACCAAGAGGGGAACTGGTACAATAAAACTAGCAATGAGATGGTAAAGTTCACACCCGATATTGCTGGGGATAGAGTGGATAGGACGAAGCTCTGCCCAGAGTACAAGGGCTACAAGATGGCCAGTGGCTCGGTTGAAGGAAAGCACGTCAAGACCCCGATTTCAGACTACTACGCGCTGGATAACTCATACGTAGTCACCATGCGAAACGAGATTGAGGCCTACGAGAAGCTGGGGAGTGGACATCCGAATATCTGCAAGTACCATGGCTGCCAGGTCGAGGATAACCTGGTCACAGGGATCGTTCTCGATGAGTACAGCGAGCCGCTAGAAGACGCTGTGATAGACAGCCCACAGCGGCTTGTTGAACAGCTCGAGGATGCTGTGAGATACATTCACTCGGTTGGAGTTGTCCATGGGGATATCAACCCAAAGAACATCATGGTCCACGATGGGAACCTCTTTCTGATTGACTTTGACAGCTGTGGGGCTGATAATCCAAAGTGTGGAAGCGAGGGCTATATGAGTCCAAACTACGCGAAGACTGAGGCCGACGACTGGTATGCAGTGGGGAAAGTCAAGGAGTTCGTCATGAAGAGCGCCCGTAGTAACGATGAACCGAGGGGCGACCGGCCCCAGCAGGGCACAGCCGAATCGGCAGCGTAGTAGTGATGTACCAGAGAGTACCAGGCCTCAAAGTTCATCGGCGGCGCAAGCAGCATCGGGGCGTATTGGCTCAAGGCAGTTTCTTTTATTCGGGGCTTTTTCCTCAGGCTCCGCTTTTTCTTTTGTTGCCAATTTTCTGTTAAATCAGGTTCGACTATTTTTCACAATGGGCTCGTCGTGGTATGAGTACGCACAGAATTTCGATGTATTCGAGGGCTCAGGGGCGGTATGGCCGGTGTCCGCACTGGCATTTGACCAGCAGTCGGAGCTGCTGTACGCAGGCGATATCGGCGGCCGCGTTACAGCGTACATGCTAGGAGGGCCCAATGAGGAGCTGGAGAAGCAAGCAATCTGCGTGTGCTCGCATTCGCCGATTCGGCAGCTGCACGGGCTTCAGAACAGCGTGCTGGTGCGCAGCGACGACTCGGTGCAGCTGCGCACGAGCGGCGGATGCAAGGTATATGGCAAGACGACGTCGGCGAACGATGTGTTTACGGGCAGCGCGGTGAACCAGCATACTCAGACCGAGTTTATCACGTGCACAACCTCGGGCGGGGCGGCAGTGGTGACGCTGGGCCAGGGCACGATCATGAAGCGGTTCACGATGGAGCTGTCGACGACAGCCATGGACTACACGTCGCAGGCGCTGACGCTGGCGACCATGACGGGCACGCTGGCAGTGCGGGATCCGCGGGCGGCGTTCAAGGTTACGCAGGCAGTGTCGGCGTACTCGGGCCGGTGTCAGATATTGCATTGCACGACCACACCCTGTTTGCGTGTGGCATGTCAATGGATGCGTCGACATCGTATGAGATGGTGCCGGGGTCGACGATCAAGGTGTATGATGTGCGCAAGCTGACGGCGGCCGTGGATGAGATTGTCTGCGAGGGTGTGCCCAGCAAGCTGCAGGTGACAGGCGGGGACCTGTGGGTGTGCTATGACAGCGGGTATGCCGAGTCACGGCCGCTGTCGAATGTGCTTGAGCCGTCAGCGGACTTTATTGAGCCAGTACTCAGTGAGTACGCATACATGTCGGGGTTCAGTGTGTCGCCGACGGAGTCGGTGGCAGTGGTGTCGGATACCGACGGCATGGTGCACGTCTGGGCCAACAAGTCCAACATAATCATGAGCAATGGCGGCGAGGTGCCTCCGACGGTCATGTCTGAGGAGCAGCATGCCAGAGCGTACACAACGTGCGGGATCGACATTGACAATGAGTTGGTGCCGCTATCCTATGTGTACATGCCGGAGTACACCGAGCCCTTGCTGTCGCGGCTTTCGGTAGACACGTTGTATGATGTGGGGCGGCCGTGTTCGTATGTGGACCCGAACATCCTAGGCAACTTGAAGCACATGGATGGAGTCGGATATGCACCGAATCCGCGCACGACCAAGCGCAACCAGCAGCCGTATGGGATGGGATGGCGGCGGCGGTGGCGAGAGGGGGTGACGGATGACGATGAGCTGACACAGGGCCGGTCAAAGTTCATTTCAGTGCAGCGGCGGTGCGGGATGGGGCGGGAGACGGCCGAGTACATCCAGCAGCAACAGCAGGTGTCATCGCCGGTGCCTGCGGCAGCAGCGCTACCACTGCTGAATGGCGGACGCACGGCGTCATTCGACACGGTGTCGCGCAGCTCGCCAGCGCCGTCATCGTCTGGGGTTGTGGGAAAGGTGCCGACGCATCTGCAGCAGATGCGGATTGAGTACTCGCGGTTCGGAGTGGAGGACTTTGACTTCTCGCTGTACAATGCGACGCGGTGGGGCGGGCTGGAGGGCAACATCACCAACTCGTATGCGAATGCGCTGCTGCAGGTGCTGTTCTTTATGCCGGAGCTGCGTGAGATCGCGCTGTCGCACTGCGCGACAGACTGCCCAGAGCCGCTCTGTCTGACGTGCCAGCTGGGGCTGCTGTTCCGCATGCTGGAGACAGCGGAGGGAGCCAGCTGCCATGCGACACATCTGCTACACGTGATCCAGCAGCGTCCCGAGGCAGTGGCCCTGGCGTTGCTGGAGGACGCGCACGGCAACCCGACGGACGGAGTGTCGTACAGCGTGCTGACGCAGCGGCTGCTGCGGTTTGTGCTGGAGCAGGCGAACAACGAGTGCGCGGCGCTGGGGATCACGGGGCAGGGCCCGGGCATGAGCAAGCGGGTGGTGGAGGCGATTGTCGGGTTTCCGCAGGCGACACAGACCACGTGTCCGGTATGCTCCAGCCAGCAGTCGCGCGACTCGCACGTATTCGCGGTGGACCTGGACTCGCCGTACGGCTCAGCAGACCTGGCCACGCTGCTGGCGGGCGGCTCGGCGTCGGTCAAGCGCGCGGAGCTGGGGCGCCGCAAGAGCCGGCAGGGCGTGGCAGAGCTGATCGAGCAGGCACTGAGCAAGACCGAGACCACGCGCGCGTGGTGCGCGCAATGCAAGAAGTTCCAGCTGCTGCAAACCGAAAAGTACATGACGCGCGTGCCCAGCGGGTACCTGGCGGTCAACTTTTCTGCAGTTGACGCGCCCAGCACAGGCACTGTGCCTACGAACAGCGCGCCGACGCCGATGACACCGGCAGGCGGCGGCAATGCTGGCGCTGAGCCCTGGCGCTTCACGCTGCCGATGCGCCTGGATCTGACAGTGACCAGCAACAAGAGCGCACGTGTCAAGGTCGGCGAGAACCGGGAGGGCAACTTTGAGCTTGTGGCGGTGGTGTCGAGCATCCGCGATACAGCGCGTGGGCCGGAGCACCTGGTAGCGCACGTGCGGGATCCGGATTCGCCCGACGGCTGGCTGCTGTTCAACGACTTCCTAGTGCAGCCGGCAGCACAAGCGGCAGTAGCGGGTCTGGGCGACGCATGGCGGGCACCGTCGTTTGCCATGTACGCAAACACGTCGCGGGCGCCGCTGGCCAACGCAGTGAATCTAATCAAGCGGCGATTCCCGTACCGGATCAGCACGCGGATTCTGACGCAGCCGGCGTCGTCGCTGGACAAGCCGGCGTCGAACCGGCGCAGCAGTGCGCGCGGCACACAGAAGCGCAACGGAGCAGTGCCATTGACCAAGGACGAGGCAGCGCAGCTGGGGCCTGGGTTCCAGTATGCGTTTGACGCAGAGTTTGTGGTTCTGGAGGAGGCCAAGACGGAGGTGTTTAGCGACGGTACGCAGGAGATGCACCGGCCGCCGATCCACCAGCTGGCGCGGCTGAGTCTGGTCAGGGCCACGCCCGGGCCCATGTACGGCGTTCCGTTCGTCGACGACTACGTGGCCACCACGACGCCGATCGCCGATCTGGCCACCGCGTACTCTGGCATCCACGAGGGCGACCTGGTGCCTGGGGTGTCGCGGTTCAAGCTGTCGACGCTGAAGGAGGCCTACAAGAAGCTGCGGCTCCTGGTGGACGCCGGGTGCGTGGTTATCGGCCACGGGCTGAAGCACGACTTCCGCGTGATCGATATTGTGGTGCCGATGCCGCAGCGCCGCGACACCATGGTGCTGTTCCAGTCGCGCACGCATATGCGGCCGATTGCGCTCAAGTTCCTGTACTGGTTCCTGTGCCACAAGACCATCCAGGCAGGCGAGCACTCCAGTGTCGAGGATGCCCAGGCGACTCTCAGCGTCTACGAGAAATACAAGGAGTGCGTCGAGGCCGATCCCGAGGACGGCTGCGAGAATCTGCTCGACTCCATCTACGACATGGGCGCCCAGGTCGCCTGGAAGGTCCCCGAGTGAGTTTCAAATAAGTATAATGTATTTCCAATGAGAAAGCCTTTTTTTTTTTTTTTACTCCTGATCGCTGCCGCCCGGCGAGCACGCGCCATGGCGCTGACCAGGCTTGTAAAAGAACGAGTGCAGCGTGGTGACCAGCGACTTCTCCTTAGTCTTCCTGGGGACCACTACCGCCGAGTCCATGTCGTCCTCATCGTCATCGCACTCCATGTCGGCAAAGTGTGCGGCATCGCTGTTCTGAATGTCCTCCTGGATGCGGGCCTGGTAGAACTCGGCCAGGCTGTCCATGGCTGGGAGGAACTGGTCAAAGACACGCACGCGGCCACGCACCCACTTGGACAGCTTCTCGATGTTGCCAGGAAAGCGGAACCGGGCCTCGAGCATGATGATGGCGCCCCAGTCCATCCTGTGCCGGAGGCAGCGGCCGAGCGCCTGGTTGATTGCGCGGAAGGCCTGCACCTCGTACCAGGCCTGGCCGGGCAGCTTCCCGGGGCAGCGGTCGTTGTAGTCGCGCTTCAGCACCACCTGCACGTCCTTGAAGGCCGGGAACGGAATCCCGATATTGACCACCGTCCGGCAGTAGTAGTCCTTGAAGTCAATGCCCTCGCTGACCTTTCCGCGGTACACGGCAAACATCACCGCCCCGCGCTGAGCCGGCGCCCCCGAGACCTTGCGCTCGGCCAGCTCTGTGCGGTATTTCTTGAGCAGCTTCTCAAAATCCTTCTTCGATCCGCCCTGCGGCTCAACAAACACGCTCTTGTGGAGCTCGAGCTCCTGCCGCACGCCGGTAGCCTGCCACCGGCCCAGAAGCTTGTTGAGAAGCGCATACGAGGGCACAAACACCAGCATGCCGTCGGGCGACTTCATCGCAATGCTGAGGATGGCCGAGCCCACGTCGTCCTGGAACTCCAGTTGCTCGGATGTCTGGTACTTGGCCTCCAGGACGGTGCCCGAGGGTCCGCAGGCGATGGTTGCAGCCCAGCAGCGGTCGGGGGCAATCACGTGGCTGGCCTCCAGCGTGCTCAGAAACTCCACCTGCAGCTCCGACGCATACGAGCTCAGCGGCGACAGCGTGCCGCTGGTCAGAATCACCGACCGAGCCTTGGAAGCAATGTCCTTGAAAATCACGCCCGGGTTCAGCGACCAGAACGCTAGGACGTTGATGTGCGGCGGAATCGTCGACTCCAGCCCATTGTTGCGGCGACGCCTCTGCCGTGAGCCCAGGAACAGCTCCGGGTTGGGCCGGCGGATCATCGCAACGCGGTAGTCGTTGGCGAACTCGGACTCTGGCCAGCAGTACGAGAGCATGCGCAATAGCCCCGTCAGCATTTTCATCGACCCGTTCGACAGATGCCCGAGGGGCTCCTCCATCTCCTCATCGCCCTCCGCCCCGAACACCTCCCTCTGCCTGCGCTCCTCCTGCCGCCGCTTCATCTCCTCACGGCACTTGTTCCGGTGTGCCTCCAGGCTAAGGTACGTGAGCTGCAATTGCGATCGCGACTCGTCGGTCAGCATGAGCCGCTGGAACAGCGATCTGACCGACTCGCTGCCCGGCCATACGTTTGTGCGCGTCTCGTAGTCGTGGTACTCGAACTGCTGTTGCTGCTGCAGCTGCGCGATAATCGTATTAGCCAGGGTGTTCACGAACCGGTGCTCTTCGGACAGGATCCCACGATGGATCAGCCCCGCGCATTCGCCGGCCAGGCCATTGAGCTGCTGGTCGGTGAACTCCTTGGACCCGGCATCCCGGGCCGCATTCTCGACATTATGCGCCTCGTCCAGAATCACAATATTGTCTTCCAGAATGATGCCCGCGGCCTCGCGCACACCCGGGTCCAGAATGTAGTTGTACGGGCAGAACACAATGTCCGCCGACCCCGACAGCTCGCGCGACGCAAAGTATGCGCATCCGTTCACCTTCCTGCCCACCTTGACCAGATCCTCCAGATCCCAGATCTGGCTCTCGCCGCCCGTAGCCAGGGCAGTATGCTGCACAAGCTTCTTCACCCGATGGTATGCCGCGCACTTGCCGTTCTCCACCATCTCGCGACACCGGTCGTCCACCGACGGCGCCCGGAGCACATCCTTCCGAATGCACGTCTGCGAACGACTGCCTAGCACTGCCGACCGTGGCCGGTAGTTTGTCTTCACGCGCAGCTCCTCAATCAGCTGCGACACCTGCTTGTGCGTGCGTGACCCAAAGTATATCCGCGGCCGCCGCCCCAGCAAATGCAGTCCATCCTTGTTCGCCTTGAGCAGATCAATGTCGCCCTGCGTCAGCCCCCTGGGCACCTGTCCGTCCACGCTTTGCTCCAGAATGTACGGCACTGTCTTCTCGACCATCACCGTTGCCCGGGAGATCTCGCTGGCCGTCGCATGGGACCGTGGCCGGGCAAAATCATCATCCATTGCAAACTTACCCGCCCTGTCCTCGCTCAACACCTCGCTAAGCGAATTATGTCTGCCGAACCTGGCAATCGCCTGGCTGATCTGCGCCTGCAGAGCACGCTGCTTTTCCGTAAACTCCTTCTGCCACGTCAGCGCCGCACACAGCAACGCCAGGGACTTGCCCGAGCCCGTCGGGCTCTCGATCATCGCGTGCTTGGCCGCATTCATGGCCCGGATCATGTGGTTCATCATGCTCAGCTGCGACGGATATGGCTGGTATGGAAAATTCACCTGCGCGCCGCAGATCCGGAACACCTTGCTTTCAGGCATTTCCGTGTTGCGCCGCCTGCCTTTTGCCTGTCTAGTGCAAGGCTCAGGCGAGCTGCTGCGGCTCCGCGGTCGTTTGCGATGCCTGCCATCTGCTTGTGTTGGCTGAGCTACCGACGCATGCCTGTGCGTTTCGTCTAAAGGTGCGTCGGAGTCGGAAGTGGGCATAAGCGTCTTTAGAAAATTCCAAATGGGAAGCATGCAAGGAGAATGAAACAAATGTAGCTGAATTCAAAAGATAAAACTGCGTGGAATAAAATGGGTGTGGGGAGAAGCAAACAAGGGTCCTTGCTACTGCGAAGGCACTATTTGCGCAGGTTACGCGAGGAGGTGCAGCGGAGGACGATTCGCGTTGGTGATCGCTTCGATCAGATCAGCTTCTGTGTGGCTTAGCAGCTTCCCAACAACTGGGTCTGGCAGGCAATGTGCAGTAGATTGCCTGCACTGGAGAGGATGCAGGATTTTTCACATTCCGCCTGGAAGCCTTGGCGGGTATTTCCGGATCTTTAGCGCTTGGTCTCCCAGTGGGACCACATAAACTGCCAGAATTTCAGCAAAATCGATTGGCCGGCAAATCGAACAGAGCCTGCCTGCGTCTGAGGTATGCGCTGCCTACGTAGCACTTGGCTGTGTGCCACAAAATGCACACCAAAACCTCTTGTGCTGCGCGTAGGTTGGGGAGCGGGGGGACAGCTGTGTATACTCAATGCCTGCCTCCACTGATCTGGTCGGAGGTTAGGCTTTAAAAGAGGTTCCCGGGGTCTCGACCATTTCCCTACCCGCCAAACAAACCATCCGTGCTTTTTGCTGCTTTCCGCTCTCCTTTTCTTCTACCATCTCTCTGGATGCCATCTCTGTTTATATACTTGCTTAATACACTTTTACGAATGCTGCCTCGCTTCCGCTCAGTTTTCCGCCTGGCTGCCCGGGCATCCGCGACAATCGCCACCCCCCAGCCCATGGCCCTGAGACCGCTCGCCCGCTCATTCGTCTCCAACACCCCAGTCTACCCACCCTCATACCTGACATCCTCGTCCAGTCTCAGCATGCTGTTCCGCGAGGAGTCAATGGCGCCGGGTTGCAAAGTGGCCGTGATCGGCTCCGCTGGCAATGTAGGCGCCAGCGTCGTGTTCTCGCTAGTCAACACCACCTATCCGGCCGACATCATGATGGTAGACGTGAACCAGCGGCTGGTGCGCGGCCAAGCGATGGACCTGGCCGACGCCGCCTGGCCCACCGGCCACCGCGTGCGCACCGCCAACTTGAAGGAGGCCGGCCAGGCCGATTTAATCATAATCACCGCCGGTGCGCGCCAGCAGCCCGGCGAATTGCGCGACGGTTTGCTGGACCGCAACTACGAGATACTGCACAGTATCCTGAGCGGCCTGAAGCCGGTGAATCCAAATGCCGTGGTTCTGATGATCTCCAATCCTGTGGATGTCCTGACCGGCATTGCACAGAACATCACCGGGTTGCCCAAAAGCCAGGTGTTTGGCTCCGGCACATTGCTTGATAGCGGCAGGCTGCGCAATTATCTGGCCAAGCTTATCAACGTCCGCCAGACCTCGATCCACTGCCATGTGCTGGGCGAGCACGGCGACAGCCAGTTCGTCGGGTGGTCGTCGGCGCGCATTGGTGGTGTGAAGCTCGATCAGTTCCCCGAAATGCAGACTATCGATAAGGCTAAGATCGAACATGATATTGCCCGCACTGCTTACGATATCATTGAGGCCAAGGGCGCTACCTACTATGGCGTTGGCGTATGCGGCGCAATCCTGGCCACCTCGGTCCTGCAGAACCAGCATGATATCCGCAGCGTTTGCTGCCATTCGACCAAGTGGGGCGGATATGTGTCTACTCCTGCTGTTATTTGCTCGCGTGGAATCGACCGTGTCCTTGAGCTTGACCTGGACAACGAGGAGACGGAGAAAATGGAGCATGCGGTTGAGCGTATTAAGGGGCAGACCAAGAGATTTGTTGAATAGATATCAAACAGCTCATTAGTAAATTTTATATCTAGCCCAGGCAAACTAGGCACTATCACACGTATTTACACAGCCTAATCATAGAGCTATATTGGCATAGATGACAAGCTGCTCAGCATGTATGTAGAAAAGATCTACACAATAGGCGTGGCAGGCAACTCTGCTTATTTCTGGCTGTTGGTTTACTGGCTCGGACAAGGACAACTGAGTTCACTGATAAAACAAACATGTCTAATCCATTTAAAATCGACATAAGCCAGTACAAGGACCGGGTAAATTTGCCTTCGTCTTTCAATACCTCCTTGTTTTTTCTGTCTTCCTAGATATACATTTACGGCACCAGATCCCTACATTGAACAAAAAGTACGTCGTCCAACCTTGGAAACGTAGATCCGAATAATCACGGTATGAGGAAAGGAGTTTGGCGACAGTTGTTTGATACAGCATAGCTACATTTTGAAACCACGAGTGATAACTAAGCAGCCTGCTGGTGTGGAGCGATATCTGCACGTGGAACAGAGTTCTGTAAGCATAAAGATCCCTGTTGGCCTTGCGTTGCTGAAGCCTGTAGCAAAATCTCCAGGCCAGTATTGCTCTCTGTTAGAATCTCAAGATCCGATTACTGTAAACTACATAGCCTTTCCATCCTGCGAATTCCTTTTTCTTATTTATCATATCATTTTTGGCTGTGCCACCTGAGCAATGGTATAAAACCTTTACGTTCGCCTTTCTCTTTAGCTTTTTTCACTTCAATATAATCCTTGACTCTATCGCTATCTGTTGGTATTACACTCATACTACAAGTGCACTTCTGAACTGAGATATCGCCGCTTTACGGTTCATTAGGAACCCGCGCTACGCGAAAAATACACACATATCCGCATATAAGGTGTTTTTCGTTATTTATCCTGTTTCTTTTTCTCTTATCGTCCTACACCACTCATCATATGCTTTACACCTACAACACGAAATATCACTTTCTACAAACTGACTGAATGGTCTACAGATCCGCTTGATAAAGCCAACCTCTACCTTTATTGAACACTATGTCTCCTTATGTGCTGTATGTGTAATCATGCAATAGTTAACTACTAATTTATAAGACATTCTGAGCAATACACCGCCAGCATTGAATCAACAAGCATCAATGCAACAGAAATGAAAGCTATTGTACCAGCAGTAAAGCAGCTTCAAGGAAATTCGATAGCCGCCAGCAATGTTGAAGCGGTAAAATGATTGCTCGCTGTATATAATTGCCAGCCTATTTCAAATATTCCAGGGTTTCCAACGCTCACTGCTTCAAAATGCACCTTGTGCGGGTATATTTGCCAGGTAATACCTCTAAAGGGTCATTTCCGTAGGGACCACAAAGAGAGATAACCAGGGTCAAGTTACACTATCGTTACTGGTCAGAGAATATTCGATTCGCCATAGCTGCCCAAATTTGTCGAGGCTAATGATGATGTAAGTACTGCTTGCTCGTAAACCCAACACTCCCGTTGCATAAAACGCTATACGGAATACACATATAAACATTGTGCGAAATATGGATGTGTAACAGCACGTTTGCCAAAGGGCTCAGCATAAAGATTTCTCTCGATCGGGGACTATGACAGAATTGGCTTTTGCTCAGATAGGATCCGGGCATTATTGCATTCTCGCTTGGCAGGCTTCCTCATCAACATATTCCATGTGGCCATTGCAGTTTCGGTAAGATTCCAACCTCTCGAGGGCTTTATAAAATACCGCTAAATAGAGAAGGGTGCGGGGAATATGTATCGCGGCAATTTAAGCCGATATATTTTTCGTGACTGTCTGTTTACAATACCAGCATCATGAAATGAAATGAAATGAAATGAGGGCTGGGGTTTCCACATGCTGATCCAAAGCACAGATTGTGCGCGAATTTTTGCCCATGTGCAGATCGTTATATTATTTTAATGCGACGTGAAGATTCAATAATATAAACAACCGCAGGCAACTGTGCAGGGTAGGCTCTTGAAACTGCTCATCGTGCTCTATGTAAAACAGGTTAAATCAGACAGCGTTTGCCAATAGAAATTCTGCGGTGTTTAGAAAGGGCGGTAGGAAAGTGGGCAATATCCTCTTTTGCCTCTATCTTGAACGAGTGACAAAAACACTCCCTTTTCTGCAAATGGTCTGCCTAGGACTACAAAATGGGGTATAGCTTTCAGGATGCCCCTTTCAAAGCTGTGCTTTTGGTAGGCGACACAAGATCTACACATTGGGTTGCTGAAGCTGCAGTGTTTGGATGTGCGAACCAAACCTGCTGATGCAGAGTATGAGGTTTTTGGCAGCCTTGAAATCGAATGGTTGACCCGAGTAAAGTTCATTCTGTGTGCTCAAACCATACCACTGAGAAACAACACTTGTCTGTTTGCCAATAACACACCGTTAATAGTATGTCAATCTGGGTAATCCTACATATATAATTGCTCCGGAGAAGCCGTGCCCTCCGGCGTGCATGGATCTCAGAAGTACAAGAGGAGTGTAAAATATACTCGCTTGAAAACATATGCTCAGTCTTCTAGGCCAGTCTGAAGCAGGCAGGGGCGTGTCGCCAATCTGAATAATTGGATCGAGTGCTTTTGTGTCTGGGTGCGGTCTGAATCCTTCTATATCTTGAATACATCATTTTCTTCACCTCTTCAAAGATAAAAAAAACCGCACTACTTTTTTTAGGATATTCCTTTTCATCTCACTTTATCTATTATCATAATGGTCGAGAAAGACGACATGGTGCTGACACAAGGGAGCCATAGTGGCTCTAGGAACATATCAGATTATTCAATTTCAAGCATCTCCCGTTCAGTTGATGGCGACCAGTCACATTCGCGAACGGACGACAAAGCGGGTCTGACCAACTGGAATCACACTCATTCCACAAGCGGGCGTATCGAATCGACCATGTATAGTGAGGACTCGCCCTACGACTTGGTGCGGTCGACTGTAGCACCGACAGATTCTGATGTCCCCTCGCTTACGTTTCGATCCGTCATGCTCGGGTTGCTTTTTGCAAGTGTTGTCGGATTTGTCAACCAGCTTATGATATTCCGGAGCACACCGGTCCAAATCACTGGCTATGTTGTGCAGATTCTATCGTTCCCACTCGGCTACCTTATGTCACGGATTCTACCTACTCGGAACTTCAGCACCTTTGGCTACACGTGGTCATTCAATCCTGGCCGATTCAGCATCAAGGAGCATGCTCTCATTACGATATTCGCTTCATCTGTTGCCAGTGGCAGCTACATAATGGATGTTGTAATCATGGAGAATCTGCGCTATGGAGTGAGGCTGGACTATGGGCCGTCCATCCTTCTCAATCTTTCGTCGCAGTTGCTCGGGTACGGATTCGTCGGCGTTGTGCGTGAGATCCTCATCTACCCGGCGGCCATGGTATTCCCCGCATCCCTGGTCAGCGTGACGCTTTTCCGCACATTCCACGAGTCCAAATCATACCTCAACCATGTTTCGCGTGTCAGGTTCTTCTGGGTCGCATTCACAGGTATGTTCGTGTACGCGTTCTTACCAGGAATTGTCATGCCTCTGCTTAGTGCAGTGCCAATACTGTGTCTGGCAGCCCCAAACAACGTCATTGCGCATCAACTTGGAGACACATACCATGGGCTCGGAATGGCGAACCTCACATTTGACTGGTCGATGATATCAAGCGGGTATTTCGGTCCTCCGGTCGCCGTCCCATGGTACATTGCCTGCAACATGTTTGCTGGGTTTGTCATCATGTTCTGGGTACTGCTCCCCGCAACATACTACAGTGACCTTTGGGACTCAGGCAATCTCCCAGTATACTCGAACCGCCTGTTCCACTCCAATGGCTCCAAGTACGACATGTCGATGGTAGTTCGCGACGATGGCAAGCTTGACCAGCAGAAATACGATGCGTTTGGACCACTCCATTTGCCCATTGCTGAGCCACTCCAGTACTCCAGGGCTTTAATTGCCATCTCGGCATTTCTGGTTTACACGATTCTTCACCACGGAAAGGACATCTACCACAGCATTTTTTATGAAAATGATGACAGTGAGCTTGGTGACGACGATATCCATGCTCGGCTGATGCGCAAGTATCCAGAGGTCCCTCACTGGTGGTATGCGGCTATATTCGCCTCTATGCTCGCCATGAGTATTGCTGTCTGTGAAACCTACCACCTGCTTCCGTGGTATTGGACTATTATTGGGTCAACAATCTCGTTCATCTACGTCATTCCGAATGGGATCCTGCTCGCCCTCACAAACCAGACACTGAAGCTGAGTATCATCTCGTACTTTATCGCCGGATATGGAATGCCTGGGAACCAGCTCGCTAGCGTCTTGTTCAAGGCGTTCACCAATGTGCCGATGCGACAAGCGATCATACTGGTTGCAAACTTCAAAATGGGCCACTACCTGAAGATCCCACCACGCCATGTCTTCCTCTCACAGGTAATCAGCACGGTTCTTATGTCGTTTGTGCAGTGCGGTATCGGAATCTGGATGATGCAGACAGTCGACGGTTTCTGTTCAACCAGTCTGACATGGTCCTGCATCCCAATCAACTCGCTCTACGCGTCGTCGGTGATCTGGGGTCTGGTTGGTCCTCACCGCCTCTTCAATAGTGGAAGCAACTACTCGTATATCCCGTACATGTTCATTGTCGGCATCTGTGTGCCATTTCCGGTGTGGTACTTGCAAAGACGATATCCAAACAGCTTCTGGCACAACATCCATCTGCCTGTGGCGCTGTCCTCCTTGGCTATCTTACCTGGTGCTCCTTCTACAGTGGTGGTTAACTGGTTTTTCGGCTGCTTTATATTCCAGTACGTGGTGCACCGGTACTGGTACGGGTACTACAGGAGATATGCGTTCACTCTGGTGGCAGCTTTCGACTCGAGTGTCGCAATCGCTGCTGTGCTGATTTTCTTTATATTCACCTATTCAGACGTCAGGATGCCATCCTACTGGGGCACAAGCACTAAGCTGTGTCCGCTTTCATCGAGCGGTGGAGGGTTCAAGAACTACCAAGAGTTTCAGTCTCCTCCATAGCCAACAAAGGTTTACGTTCTGTGCCAAATAACGAATCTCATGAGTTGGCTTCATACTTGTATCGACGAGGATTTTACCCTGCACCGGAGCTGCTCAATAATATATACATGGTCGTTATCTCTTGTCAAGAAATGGGCTACATGGAGGGTACTAAAAGATTATCATTCACTGTGTTTTAAGGAAAACAGACACTAGTATATCAGCATATTCAGATGCCTGCTGTCCAGTCTGCAACATTGTATCCGTCAAAGTCATCGCGCTTCAGCTCCACGCCGCCGATCTTCGACGCTGCCGCCAGAGAGGCACCGATCCAGCACCGATCCGACGACTTGAAAATAAGCCCATTTGCCGACGATTCGACGACCACACCATTGTCGCGGGTCTGCTGTTTCTCCTCTGCCAGAGCGACGTTATCAGCCAGCGCCGTCCACTTGGGAATCGAGCGCATCTTCGCTACCAAATCGTGCAGTAGCCGGATCCGGAGGTGTGGCACATCGGACACACCGCCGACCATCAGGATTTTGGATGCCAGCGGGCGACGCAGATCGACATCCAGGTTTTCGATGCATGCAACAATGGCCTCAACGAGCCCCATGCAATCCTCGGTCGAATCACCCGCCAGCAGGACCTCAGCAGCACGCTCGCGCACCCAGCCCGGAATCTTCAGTGTACCATGGCCGTGTGTCTTGGTGGAGATGGTGAGCGTGATGGTGGGGCTGCCAGTAATACTCTGCTCGAACCACTCGACCAGCCGAGGATCGACCTCGCCGACGCTGAGCTCGACAGTCTTCTTTGACAGGGTGCCGGGGATCGAGAGTGGCGACACATACAATACTTTGGTCTGGATGTGGCGGCACACGTCATCGCTCAGCATGTCGTCTGTGACCGCGACGCCACGTGCATTGCCGTCGAAAGGAACAAACTGCGCATGCTTCTTAATGAGCGATTTCAAGCTCTCAAACAGCGCCTCCCCAGCCAGCGGCGTCGACGTCATGTATGGAATCAGAGGCCTGCCGTCATACACAGGCGTCACCGTGGTCTGCTTGTGTCCGCAGTCAACAACCAGGCCGCTAGTAATACCACACGACATCAAAGCCACTACCGCACTCGGGTAAAACGTGATCTGCGGGACCCGCAGGTTGCACAGCAGCACACGGGCAAGCGCGCGCTTGAGCTGAATGGGCATCAGCGCGCTTTCGGCAACTACCACCTTGCGTGACTTTGAATCGAGCAGCAGATGGCTGCGGTACACCTCCTTCACCTGCTCCAGAAGCAGTGCATCCAGCAGCTCCTGGTCCCCAATCGGAAAGTCGTAGATCCCGTGCTTGCTGCCGGCCAGCCGGTGCATCGGCCCAACTGCGGTATAGTTGCTGAAAAGCTCAGCGGTATGCAGTGGCGCAGAGTCGCCTGAAAATCCGGCGCGCAGAGAGAATGACCCAATATCTAGCACAATCTTCTCCTCGGCTGTCCCCCCGAACAGTGCAGATGCTGCAAGTGAGCTGCCAACTGATGCGCTACCGCGGCCCAACCCGACCGACCCAAACGAGCTGAGCTTGCTGAATGCACCGGCAATGCCGCTGCCTCCTGCGCCGGAAGCGAATCGAGATGTGCTGAATGTGTCGGTTGTCGAGGACATTCTGCGAAAGTAAAGCGGGGTTCTTTTAAATAGAGCAGCAAACAAGAGCAGACGAGATCCAAATAAACAACCGAAGCTACCGGGTGTAGCAGCGGGGGTTGTTTTGGCCTGGTTGCTAATGCTGGCTCTGATCAGGAGGCGTGAATATTAGTGCCGGATCAGCATTGGCTCTCTTTGGCAGTGCGATGGCTGGCACATATGTGTGTATCTGCGCAATAGCGAAATGCCCGGTCATGACCATGCATACGGAAATAAGGACGGGAAGAATAGAACCCGCCGAGAGGTGGAGGCAGGCGCGTGCATCGGCTACTGCTGGAATATCCCCTGTACACGGCCTGCGGCAGAGCAGATAAATTGCCCTTGAGCAGTTTTTCTGTATACTTTCTTTTTTTTTTTTTTTTTGCTCCATCCCAACCTGGCTAGATGCCGAGCGGCAGCAGGATCGCTGTGGCCATCGTAAAGGCGGGATTTTTGTTTGGTTTTGTCGCCACAGGATGACTTCTATATTTACTTTTCTCACAACCTACCTGCTCTTATTGCCTGCCGGGCGACAGCGTGCATATGGATGAGGTGGGCTTCCCACCTGCGGTGTGGACAAGCTGGCCATATAAATACGTAGCCTATGGTGGCCTCCCTCCATCGGTTCCTTCACGGAAAAACTGGATACTTTTTTCTTCAGCACCCTCCCCTCTGAAACGTTGCCACCCACCTGTATATAAATCCGTAGCCATGTATCTCAACTGCTACGTCAGCCAAGGCACCCTGCCACAAGACACATCCAAGCTCAGACTAGGCGCGCGACTGGCCGATGACGACGGACTAGGTGGTGTCTGCGACGGGTCTTCATGAGCATAGTGTTTGGTTATTTCCGGGTGTAGCAGCCTGTTTTCTGCTGGCTAGTTTTCTCATATCCCTGCAATATATTTTCTGTCTATATTTCCATGAACCACGATAAATTCGCTTCCGGTTTCCATATCATTTGACGTGATGCGGGGTTGGGGGATGAGAGGCATCCACTCATCCACGCCCAATGTATGCTTCATGACTAAGGACAGTGTGAGCGGGTAGCGTCGATCTCATCCTCCATTGCATACATTTGCGCATCACGAGGATATGTGGTGCCCAGCACCGACCTTGGCATCAGCGAATTATCTCCTGGTGGCGGTATACACGATAGGTGCACAACCACATGCTTCTCCCCGATCTCGGAGAATGGCGTGGCGAGAAAATGTAGATGTAAGGCATTTCCCAATTGGTGCGGCTGCGACAAACCGAGCCAGCAGCTTTTTTTTGTTTGCCGAGGTGCATGGGAAACGTACGGCGGTCGGATGCAGTGCAGATGGGATATGGTGGAGTGAGGTGCCTTTTTGTGCCCCGATCATGCATCTCGTATTCCTTGTTTCATGTATCATGCGGTGCAATCTGCACGTACTGGCCGTCCCTTTTACCACCAGACAGTGCTCAGTGAACCAATCGGCCAGAGCGAGAGGGGGAGATCTGGGCACCGGGTCGAAGTGATTCTGCATATTGGTTTCTGTGCAACACGCGGGCGCTGGAGGTGGAGAATTTCTGAACAGTGCTGGTACAGCATGTGTGACGATGTTTCAGATGGGGGAGATTAGCTGAGCAGAGTGATAAATAACGGGCAATGGTGTGCTTGAGGTCCGACGAGGGTTAGGTTCCTTGCCTGGTCACCTTTCTCGCCATAGCGGCCCGAGGAGGGATCTCGTTCAGTTCTCTTTTCCACATACAAACGCTACTTCTTATCTAACAAATCAGTATGGCCAAGCCAAAGGTTTTCGTTATTTACTATTCGACATACATGCATGTCCGCAAGCTGGCCGAGTCGGTCAAAGAGGGGCTCGAGAAGACCAGCAAGGTCGATGTCGAGATGTTTCAGTTCCCCGAGACCCTCTCTGATGAGATCCTGGGCATGATGCACGCGCCATCAAAGCCCAAGGATGTTCCTGAAATTACCGTGGACAAGCTGCCCGAAGCCGACGGGTACATGTTCGGTTTCCCGACGCGCTTCGGCAATGCACCCGCGCAGGTCAAGGCGCTTTTTGATGCCACCGGCGGTCTGTGGATGAGCGGCGCCTTGTACGGCAAGCCCGCAGGACTGTTCTTCTCGACGGGCTCGCAGCACGGCGGCCAGGAGACAACCGCCATGACCTTTCTTCCGAACCTGGTCCATCACGGCATGATCTATGTGCCGATCGGATTCAAGAACCCGAACCTGGCTGACAACAGCGAGGTCATTGGCGGATCGGCATGGGGTGCAGGTACTGTAGCAGGGTCAGATGGCGGACGGATCCCCACGGAAAAGGAGCTGAACATTGCTGAAATGCAGGGCGAAGAGTTTGCCTGCTTTGTGGCCAAGCTGGCGCCGAAGGGTGCTGCGGCAGATGCAGCCCAAGATGCTGCTGTGCCTGTGGCAGCTGGCGCCGCTCCTGCTGATGATGCAGCGGTGCCAACTGCAGAGGATCAGAAGGACAGCGGCGCGCAGCCCGAGCCAGCACCTGTCGCACCCGCAGCCGCACCCGCAGCCGCACCCGCAGCCGCAGCCGCACCCGCAGCCGCGCCAGTCCAGTCCGCGGGTGCACAGGGCAGCAAAAAGGAGAAGAAACATCGTGTTCGCGACAAGTGTATCATTGTGTAGTCACATCCAGAATGGATTAAAAGTTCCGAGTGTTATAGGTTATTCAAATGTTTCAATACGACAACGAGTTCTTGATCGCCTCATATACCCTGACGGCACATGGCATGTACATGCGCTCAAACACCAGCGGGTGCGGCACAAACAGACCGCAGACACGCTGGACCGGGCTCTCAAGCCTTAGGAAGCAGCGCTCCTGGACCTCGGCGGCCAGCTCGGCAGCAAAGCCCTGGGTCCTCGGGGCCTCATGGGCAACAACCAGGCGGCCGGTCTTGTTCACCGACTCCATCACGGTGTCAATATCGTAGGGCAGGATTGTGCGCAGATCGATCAGCTCGCACGAGACGCCAGGCATGTCGCGCTCAATCATCTGCACCGCGTTCTCCAGAGCATACATCTGGGACCCGTAGCCAACCACAGTCACGTCCTTTCCGGGCTTGAGCACCTCGGCCTTGCCCAGCGGCAGCTCGTAGTCGTCGACAGGCACCTGCTCGACGGCCGACCGGTAGAGGATCTTGGGCTCGAAGAACACCACAGGGTTCTTGTCGCGGATCGCCGACAACAGCAGGCCCTTTGCCTGCACGGCGGATCTGGGCATGACGACCTTGAGCCCAGGCACGTGCGCAAAGAACGCCTCGGGGCTCTGCGAGTGGTAGTGTCCGCCATGGCCCACCGCCGAGCACGGCGTGCGGATCGTCAGGCCGCCGACATCGAACTCGTTGCCGGACCGGTACCGGTACTTTGCTGCCTCATTAACGATCTGGTCGAACGCCGGGAAGATGTAGTCGGCAAACTGGATCTCGGCAATCGCCGTGTGTCCCATGGCTGCCAGCCCAATGCCGAACCCGGCGATGCCCTGCTCGGTCAGCGGCGTGTTGAAAATGCGCTCGCGCCCGAACTCCTCGGCCAGTCCGACCGAGCACCGGAACACTCCGCCAAAGGCCACGTCCTCGCCAAACACCACCGACGTCTCATCTGTTGCCAGCACCGTGCGCATGGCATCGTTGACGGCCTGGCACATGTTCATTTTCTTCGTCTCCCCGTCGGCCACCCCCGCGTGCTGCAGCTCGGCGTTTGACCGCACATCAGATACAGTGCGAAGAAGGAGCTTGCTGTGTGCCACGCCCAGGTCCAGCCCGCGGATGGGCTCAACCGACGGATCCATGGCTGTCGAGTAGAGACGCCGTGCGATGCCTGTGGTCGTCGGGCGGTTTATCGAGCGAAGCGCAAAGTTGAAGATCCGAGACATGGCTCTGCTTTTTGTGCACTGGTGATGTATGTATTGTAGAAAGGGGGGCGAGAAACAGAGAAGCGTCACGGTGGGGGAAACAAGAGAGAAGAGTGCTGTTCTTATAAGCGACAACAGGCGCGGACAGGGTGTCTCGAGTGCGCTCCGTTCCGCAATGACCCATGGGAAGTTCCCAGAGAGGCGATCGCCGATGGTTCCCACGCACACCGGATCGCTCACGTGACTGCAGGCGCTGGCCAAACACACGATCCATTGATTCCGCACGACTGTCTGGCCAATGCGCTGTCCCACGCGACCATTTTAAGGAAAAAAAAAAAAAAACTACTTTCCAGCCAGCTTCTTGACGACCTTTGCAAACTCCTCGCCCTGGAACTCGGCAATCGCCAGCTCCTTCTCGCTGGGCTGCCTTGACCCGTCGTTGGCAGCAATCGTGCCTGCGCCCCACGCCGACCCGCCGACGATCTCGCTCAGATCCGACAGATGCGGGCTCTTATACCCAATCGGCACATACACCATCCCCTGGTGCACCAGATTAGACATGAACGAGGACGCCGTGACCTCCTGCCCGCCATGCTGCGAGGCGGTCGAAAAGAACACCCCGCCGGCCTTGCCGTACAGCGAGGCCTTGGCGAACAGCCCGCCGGTCGAGTCGAGGAAGGCGCGGACCTGCGCCGGCGCGTTGCCATAGCGCGTCGGGAACCCAAACAGAATCCCGTCGGCCTCGGCTAGCTTGTCGACGGTGATCTCGGGGATGTCGGGCTTGGGCGCCGCGTGGATGGCCTTCAGAATAGTGCTGTTTAGGGTTTCAGGAAACTGGAACTGCGACACTTGCACGCCGCCGGTCTTTTGGAGGCCCTTGACGACGGAGGACGCAAGCTTATTGACGTGTCCGTAGACCGAGTAAGTGATGACAAAGACCTTGGGTGCCATGGTGTTTGAAAAATATAGAATGTCGAGTGCTGTTGGTGAGGAAGTGAAGGAGGTAGGAGGCAAGGGATTGAGGCGCTGTCTCAACTTGTTTTTATACCTCTTGAAGCCACACATCGGGGGGCATGAGCAACGGCAGCAGCAGGGGCTTCGTCGGTCCTAGAGACCGAAGATTAGTATTGGCATGCATTTGTCATACCGCTATACCTGCTGACAGATCCATCGGCTGTCTGAACATGCGGGAGTTGTAATGCTTACTATTGATTGTCCCACATCCGGAAACCTTGCGGCGGTGTTGCTTCATTAGGAAACTAGAAAGCAGCGCTAGCAATGCTCTCCAGTACTTCAGCTCCCTTTTGCGACTCATCGGTTTGCATGCCATGCGAGCCGCGGGATACTCGTCCCACTTGGGATAAGGCACCACCACCGGGAGAACATGCGAGCAGGAGTATGGTAAAAATAGCGGGAAGCCTATGGATGACGTGTGCCTGAGGGAGAGGGGGTCGGCTGAGGGGAGCTGGCTGTTGGCCGGGCCCTTTGGCATCGCTACTCATCGAGCAAAAAGAATAAGTCTTTTTTATAAAGATACGTCACAGGCCTGCAGAAGGATGGGTCGCTAAAGATAAAGTGAGGCAGCAAAGATAATGTCGCGCTTGATCATGGTGATGCCGTCCGCAAACTTGTTCTCCAGGTCGACATTGCCGATGGCCTTGGCCGCCTGGCACATTTGCCTCAGCAGCTCCTCGAGGCGGCGGAAGGCGCGGATCAGCGAGCCCTCAAACACATCTGTCATCTTGCAGATCTGCGAGAACTTGGCACCGCGGCACCACGAGCTCACCACATCCATCAGCTCGGGGCGGAAGCTCTCGACGTACTCCTCCTCGTTGACATGCAGCTTGCACTCGTTCGATGTCTGCGCAATCTGCCTCGCCGACTCCTGCATCACGCGCAGCGGCGCTGCCAGCTCCTCCTTGAGCTTGGGCGGCTCATCGTTGGTCTTTTCCTGGAACACAAAGCACGATAGCAACGAGACCGTCTGCTCGGCAGTCAGATCGTTGAACACACCGTGGAACATGAGCTCGGTCAGGAGCAGCTCGTCGCCAGACGTGATTTCGCACGCTACCCGGCCCTTTATCGTGATCACGTCCTCCGAGGTCGTGTAGCCGAGACGGCGCAGCACGCGCTTGCGGCATTTGAGCTCCTCGAGCTGCACCGCAGAGTTGGCGTCCGAGATCTTGCGCTGCAGCTCGCGCAGCTGGCCTTCGGTCTGCACCTTCTCCTGGTACTTTGTGAACAGCGCGGCTTCTTCAGGACTGCCAAACAGCTTGTGCTCGTGCAGCTTGGTTTCCAGCATTGTGATCTTGCGGGCAAGCTGCTTGAACGCCTCGTCCTTGATGCCCATGTCGCTGACCGGGTCCAGGGTCGGAATCTTGCCCTCAAGACGCTTCTGCACCTCAGCCAGACGCTTGCGCATGTCCCTGCGCTGCGACGCCGCCTTCAAGTCCTTGGGCAAGTGCACGCGGACCGAGCTGATGCGATCCAAGGCCGACAGCAGAACGGGCACGACCATGGTCTCGCCAGATGTGTCGTTGATATCGCACGGCACTACCGCCATATCGCCATCGGTAGTTGATGTCGCCTCGAGCTTGCGCAGCGTGTCCTTGTCAGCACGCTTGCAGTGCATTAGCACGTCCACAATGTAGTCGTCGGCACCGACATTCTTGTCGTCCTCGTCCTTGGACCTCGGGTTCTTCTTCTTGTTGTCCTTGATGATCTTGCGCTGGAAGAACGTCACGCAGCCCCAGCCAAAGTTCAGCCCCCCGACATTAACCCGCACCAGACGGCCTGGTTGCAGGTACGGCAGCGAGTGGGACGGGTGGACAATGACCTTGACCATCTCGCCCGACATCGAATCGAGCTGGGTGCGCAGATCGTAGAAGCGCTTGACACTGGGCTCGTCGTTAATCTTCATCAGCGAGAGCTCCTCCTGCAGGTCGTCCACCTTGGCCTCGAGCTTGGGAATCTGCGCCTGGGTCTGGAACTGATGGAACGATCGCTCCAGCATGAACTGCGGTGTGAACGTCTCGACGCGCATCAGGTTCAGAACCATGTTGTACGACAGATGGAAGGCAGAGTTCAGCACGTCGGGCTCGCCCTTGACCATGCCCTTGGCAATCGCCGGCTCCATCTTCTCGTCCAGCATCATGATGACCACGCCACGGTCGTCAAGACCACGTCGACCAGCACGACCACTCATCTGGATGTACTCGCCAGACATGACCCAGCGGAAGTCCTTGCCGTCAAACTTGCGCACCGAGGTGAATACAACCGTGCGCGCCGGCATGTTGAGGCCAATGGAGAAGGTCTCTGTGGCAAAGAGGCACTTGAGCAGACCCTCCTGGAACAGAATCTCAATGACTTCCTTCAGAATTGGGAGCAGGCCCGAGTGGTGGATTCCGATGCCCCGGCGCAGCAGCGGCAGGATGTTCTCGATCTGCGGCAGCTTGCGGTCGTCCTCGTCAAGCGAGTTGATGGCACTGCTAAAGACCTTGGACACAAGCTCCTTCTCGTCCTCAGTGTTAAAGTCGAGCTTGCTCATCTGCAGCGCCAGACCCTCGCATTCGCGCTTTGAGAAGCAGAACACAATCACCGGCTGGTAGTTGCGGGTCATGATCATCTTCACAATCTTGTAGATGTCGCTCTTGGACCCCTGCTTGCCCTTGTTCGACTTGCCCTTCTTCTGCTTGCCCTTGCCGATGCCCTTGACGTCATCAGCCGTCTGGCCCTGTGCCTGCTGCAGCGACGAGATAGCGCGCTGAAAGTTCTCCTCGCGGAACTGGCTCTTCTCGTCGACGACCAGGTGGATGCCGTCACCGCCCTGCGGGAACAGATAGTGCTGCAGTGGCGTCGGCCGGAAATCCGTGTAGACAACGTGGCACGGCTGGTTATGTGTCTTTGTGATCCACTCGGCAAACTGCATGGCGTTCGGGATGGTAGCGGACAAGAACACAAAGTGCACGTTGTGGGGCAGCAGAATGATGGTCTCCTCCCAGACAACACCGCGCTCCTTGTCGCGCATATAATGGATCTCATCAAAGACAACCCAGGCAACCTCGCGCATCAGCTCGGAACCACGGTACAGCATGCTGCGCAAAATCTCGGTGGTCATGACTAGGCAGCTGGCCTGTGGGTTGATCGTCACATCGCCGGTCATCAGACCCACATCCTTGAACTCCTCCTGGAACTCTCTAAACTTCTGATTCGACAGTGCCTTGATCGGCGACGTGTAGATAACGCGCTGCTTGTTGCGCAGGCACTGTGCAATTGCGTACTCGGCCACGACGGTCTTACCGGCCGACGTATGGGCGGCCACCAACACCGACTCGTCACTGTCAATGCACTGCACGGAGGCTGCCTGGAACGGATCCAGCTCGAACGGGTAGGTGCGCGCCGGATCGGCGATCTTTGGCCGCTGCGAAAGGGGCACGTAATCATAGCCAGGCGGAATCGACACCTGGTGGCGCACTGAGTGGCTCAGAACCAGATTGCCTGTCTCCTTGTCCGCCTGCGCTTGTGTCAAGGCCGGCCGGCTTCACCTCGCGCCTCAGGTCCTCCTCGAACGAGTCGGCCAGGATCGCTGCCTGCTCGGGCTGCTGCTTCTTGGACACAGCGTCAGAGTCTACGCGCGACCGCTTTGTGTCAGCCTCGTCTGTCTGGCTGTCGCCGATGCTGCTGCCCATGTCTTCACTCTCGTCCTCAGTCTGTTTCCGCTTCAGCTCGGAGTCATTCGATGCAGTCGTTGTCGTGGTCTGGAAGTCCTCCTCAACGTCTGACATCTCGGAGCCGCTGTCGGACTCGTTGAACACGTCAAACAGTTTGCTACTCTCCATTGCGCGTATGAAATTTAAATATTGTTTGCTGAGAGCTGAACGGTGAAAGGGGAAAAGACACAGGCATTGTATTTCAACGCTGGACACAAAAAAGCTTGAAAAATCTGCCCACCCGAGCCGAGCCGCATTGATCCGCTCTGTTGGCGAGTCGAGATATTTAGGTGTGCTGTGGACCTCTTTCTAGGCTCTGGCGTCTCAGCGAGCTCTTGTCGGACTTTTGAAGAAAAAAAATTTTACACACTTTCTACTATCCTAGCAATTAGCAGCCGTACAAACTCATGGGGATACTTCAAAAAAACAAGCGCGGCACCAAGGGAGCCAGACGTCCGATCCCAGTGGCACCATGCTGGGCGGAGCGGATCGAGGCATCGCCGTACCAGGCATCAGGCACCGCTAACAGCAAGGAGGCAGCGCTCCTACAAAAACTATCAGACGAGGCCGGGCGTTTGTCCACGGAGCGCAGCGCGACCTGGCTAGAGCAGAGCAAGCACCTGAAGGTCATCGAGAAGCACCTGGTGGATCTGGAAAAAATCGAGGGTATCAGCGAGGCGACGCTCGGGTTTGTGCGCTCGGTGTTGGTCCCGCTGGCCGTCGAGTGCTTCTTTCTGCCATCCGACGTGACGGTGCGGCGCCAGGCAATCCCACTGATCAAGGCGCTGAGCTCTATGGACCCGTCGGCGGTCAATGGCAGCCTGCGGCAGCACCTGCTGGCGTTCATTACCAAAGCGAGTAGTGATGCAGACGCTGTTAGTACAGCCATAGTGGACGAGTACGCGAAGCACGGGGCGGGCCACCAGGCACAGGCGCTGCAGACGCTGGTGGGCATTTCGGTCGGGCTGCCGGTGGTCAGGAGAATGGCCGATGCGGTGCTGAGCCACATTGCGAGGTCGTTGGAGAAGATCGTGCCGCAACTGCATGAGCCAAGCCCGGATCTGGGCTCGGCAGAGGTGGTAGCCATGCGCGAGGACTGCACACATGTAATCCGACTGGCATTCCTGGTCATCTCCAAGTTCCTGCAGCGCGAGGACGGCAGCAGGCAAGGGGCCTGCAATCTGCAGGACGAGGTCTTGGCCGCCCTGGCGCCGCCAGCATCACCAGACAGCGTTCGTGCGGTTCTGGCGCAGCTATACCTGCTGTGCTGGAGCGTGGTTGGGTGCGAGGGCGCCATGCTCGAAGCGCGCGAAGTAGCAGCGATGGTGCTTGTAGCGCTGATTGGCGGCTCGGGTATGTCTGTGCGCGACCGAGCCATGGCTCTGGCGCAGCGCACACTGGACATGGAGGTCAGCGCGACGGCTCATGTGGCAGACCAGCCCACGTCGTATCTGCCCGAGATCGACAACTCGCCCCAGCGCGCGCGGTGCCTGGACGACGCAGTGTCGATGGTATGCGTGGCACGTGCGATTGTGTCGTTTGCACCATACGAGACAACGCTGCTGCCGCTGGACATCGCACCATCGGCCAAGTACTCTGACGTGGTCAACACTGTCCACGAGGCTGTCTTCACACATATCGCGTCCGTGTGTGGGCGCTCGCAGCTGGCGCCAGGAGTCAAGGTGGTCGTGTTTGAGTCGATGGCGGTGTGGCTGCAGGAGACGGCCAAGCTGCTGATGTGCTGTGTCGACGAATACGACTCGGGCTGCGCCGATGTCGAGTCGCGGAACCGCCATACTGTGGCATTTGCGCTGGGGCAGCGCGTGCTGGTGCTGCAGCGCGAGCGCATCATGGGGTATCTGTGGAGCTACTGGGACGATCCGCTGGACGCGGTGCAGGCCAAGGTCCGGGTGATCTTCGAGGCATTCTTGGACATTGGCTCGGCGATGAGCAAGGCGGTGGCCAAGATCGGCACTCTGCCGGGTGGGACAGCTGGCCCGGCCGAGCCCAGCAGCGACGCGTTCCTCAACGACGTGCTGGATCTGGTGCTGACCATGGACTGGAGTCGCAAGGTCAAGTACTCGCTGCTGGCCACACTGTGCTCACGCGTCGACATCCTGCAGCTGTTCCGCCGCCAGCCCGATCTCCTGGAGCAGTGCTTTGTGACGCTTGCGCAGGTCATGATGGCGCCGCGCGTGGCGGCTCTGTTTGCAGCCATTCTGGTTCGCTGCGAGGCCGACGTGCGCAACATGCGCAAGGGCTCGCCCAGCGACGGGCTCAGCGACGACCAGCGGGAGGCGGCTGCACATCACCTCGAGGGCCAGTACATGCGGCTGTGGGTCACGCCTGTGATCAGTGCCCTTTGCAAGCATGACGACAACATCCGCCGCATGCTGGCCAAGCACGTCTGCCCGAATCTGTTCCGCACGTTCCCGCACATTGTCACCGAGATCCTGAAATCGCTGACCAGGCACCTGCCCTACCAGCAGCCGCTGCCATCATCATCGATGGGCCGCAAGCGCTCGCTGTCGATCTCGGAACAAGTGCTGGAGGCCAGCCGCCAGCATGCACTGATCATTGTGCTGAAAGTGGCAAGGTCGCTGGATCTGATTACCATCGGACAGCTGGCCCGCGTCGACTCGGAGCAGGAGCAGCAGCCAACTGGCGAAGTCAAGCTCGCTGAGGGCACCAGAGCACCGCTGATGGCGATGCTCAACCAGGCGGTCTACCACCCCGACTGGTCGGTGCGTGCCGATATGCTTGGGCTGCTGTGCGAGGCCCGCCGTCTGTCGACGCCGCTGTCCAATGTCGAGTTCGATCTGCTGTTCAAGCTTTTGCGCGTGTCCTCCAATGCCACGTCGGCAGATTTCCGCCAGCAGCAGTACAGCGCCTTGACTATGCTGGCCACACGCCTGGTCAGCATAGCCACACATGCTCACCGGATCGTCACGACGGGCAGGCCGCCAGTGCCGTCGCAGAAGGTGCGGCACCGCGAGAAGGCCAAGCGTGAAGCTGCTGTGGCAGATGGGCTGGCTCAGGGCAAGACCGAGGAGCAGGTGCTGCGCGAGCTGGGCATTCTGTCGCAGGACGAGATGGTTGCGCAGGCCCGTGCCACGCTGGAGGGTGTCGAGCGGGCTGTTAACCAGTGGGTGGATCTGGCCGTGCGCGGATGCCTGTATCCGGGAGCTGGCTTTGCCAAGGTTGCAATGGGGCTCAAGTGGCTGGACATTCTGACGCGTTTCTTCACTCCGGGGCGCCCTGCCCAGGCACCCGATGACTCGATGGTGCCGTTCATCAGTCCAGGGGCTGTCGTCGCCGGACTTTGAGCAGCTCATGTCCCCAGCTGACCATCGCCAATGCTGGCTCAAATGTCACCGCGAACGAGGTTATTCCGGTGCTCACACACGTTCTCCTCGACGACCCATTTGATACCAACCGATCCAGCGCCTTTGCGCTGCTGACTGAGTGGCCCCTGGTGGCCGCTGGCAGTGCCAGTGCCGAAAAGGCAGCCAAGAGCTGGGCTGACAGCCTGCTCCGGCGCGCGTTGCGCTTGGTCAACAACACCAGAGCCGGCGAGAGCGAGAGCGGTGCGCTGATCATCCGCTGGCTGTTCCGCAAGTTTGTCATTCTGCAGGGAATCCCTCTCAGCTTTGCTGACGCGCAGCCCGATCTGGCGCCCATCAACAGGCTGCTGCCGCACGATCTGGCTTTTGCCACCTGGCCTGCTGGCGATGATCCGCAGGTGCCAGGACGCCGCGGCAAAGAACCTGCTTGATGCAGCGCAGAACTACCCGCTGCACGGCCTCCTTACCGCCGCACACTATGTCGCCGAGGAGGTCGATTTCGAGTCGCGGGCTGTCCAGCAGAACGCGCATCTGTGGAAGCAGTGGCTCGCGGATCTGTCTGGCTCAGCCATCGAGATCAGCAACATCGTGCTTGGCGTTCTGACCAGCGCGTCACCCGAAGGCAACATCCCATCGTCGTTTAGAGAGATGGAGACAAAGATCGACGAGATCATCAAGTCGTCGACGGCCATTGTGGATGCCGACGCCCAAGTCCGATATTGGTGGTGATGATGACGACGACGAGGGATGACGACGAGTATAATGGCGATGTGTCAGGCCTCGAGGGTCCTGGTGGGACCACGGCAGCAGGTGATTCTCTCGTACTGCTGGCGAGCAATCAAGGAGGTGGCCGGTCTGCTTGCCGTTGTGGCCACCAGCCCGCCAGGCACTGACCTGGTCCACGACCGAGTCGAGCCGCTGCTGGACGAGTCGAAGGTGGGCGAAATCGGCGACCTCCTGCGCACACTGCTGACGTCGATCCGCCACCGCGGCGCTTTCTCCGGCAGTCCACCCGGCGTTCACAGCGGTGTGCCGGCGGCTCTACCACTCGTCCAACGCCGAGCTGAGCCGCAGAGTCGCGCAGTGGCTCGAGCAGTGTCTGGACATCGTCACGATCTGCCAGGTCTCGGTCACGCGGCGCAGCGCGGGCTGGCCGCTCTGCCTGCTGGCGATTCTGACGTGTGATAAAAACGCAACGCAGGCACTGCTGCCGCGCGCTATGGACCGTATTTTTGCGCTGGCCACCGACCTCCACGTCGATCCCGAACCTGTAAACACTGCAGTCAATGTGGACTCGGCGGGTGACGGCACAGTGGACCTACCGCAGGTGCATGCTATCAACATGCTGCGCGTGCTGCTTGACGACAAGACGCTTGCGTCCGACATTGTGCCATACATAGAGCATGCGTATGTTCCTCTCGCTGACTGGGCTGCGCTCACGCCACTGGGCCATCCGCAACGTGTGCGGGCTGCTGTACGCGGCCCTGACGCGTCGCGTTTTCGGCGCCAACAAGGCGCGCGAGGAGACCATCTACGACGGCATCACCGGCCGCGAGCTGTTCACACGCTTCCCAGGCCTGCATCCGTTCCTGACTAATCAGCTTGAAGGACGCAGTCGACCAGATGGCCGAGGCCGACATCGTCGAGCACTCAGCCGAAATGCTGCAGGAGGCTGTTGGCGATGCTGAGTTGCCCGATTACGACCCCGTTGGTGCGGTGATGCGTAGCGGCGCCCGCCTAATCCACCCAGCGCTCTATCCGTGCCTGATCCTGCTTGCCCGCCTGCAGCCGTCACCCAAGGAGCTCGAGAAGCCCGATGATAACACTCCTGAGCCCTTCACTGTCGCTGCTGCCAGCGTACCCCTGAACGTTCCTGCTGCTACCGGCCACCAGCGCCAGCCGAGCCAGGCCGAGATTGCCGCATCAGTTGGTGTGCTTGCTACGTCGCCACACTCGGAGTCCGCCTCCGCTGCGGTTGCGCCGCCGATGAACCTGGACCAAGAACCGATGACCAAGGTCAATGAGCGCAACTCGACTGTGCACGTGACCTCGGCCTCCACCATGCTCACCATGTACTCGTTCACCGAGCTTGTCGAGATGTGCGTCGACAGCCCCGTCTTCAAGACTCGCGAAATGGCTGCCCGCGCCTTTGCTCCACTGATCCCCGGCGACAAGGCTGTATCTGTGGTTCTGGCGCTGCTTAAGAGCATCCGTCAGAACGGCAATGCCATCCTGACCAACAGCTGCCACGGCGTACTGTGTCAGGTCCAGGAGCTGCTGCGCGTGCATTGGCGCCAGGGCAACTCCACCGATTCCATGCGTCGCGCCTTTGTCATGCAGGTCTTCCCGGCACTGACTTCGCTGTGGCCACAGCTGATACAGGGTGCCGATGATGGCTGCTACGCCCAGTCAGCCGATGACGTGTCGGACATGGTGCGCTTCAAGTATCTGTGCATTATCAACGAGTATGTGGCACGTGGCGAGGACTGGCTGCTGGCTGGCGTCGACGATTTGTCACTGATCAAGACTACAAAGCTTGTTTTGTCGCGGTTCCGCATCTCCATCCTATACGGCTTCCTGCACCCGCTGTTCTCTAATCCCGACACACTGGTGGCCATCGGTGGCGCCCAGATCCCCGGCGCCTTTGGTACGCTCCAGGAGCTGACCAGCCTGCTGCTGGCCTGCATCGACGACACAACCGCTGCAGTTCTGCAGGACGACGGTACCGTGCAGCTCGAGGTGGACACTTCCCCATATGCTGCTGAGGGTCGCCAGGTGTCGTATAACCCGTGGGTTGTGTTTGAAAACATCCTCACCAACAACGAGTTCTACGAGGCCAAGATTGTGCTGCTGGACTGGCTGATTGCCCACATTAGCACCGGCCAGATCGAGATATTTGAGCGCATCGGCATCCTCAATCTCCTCAGCTTCCTTGTCATTGACGCCATGTCGCCCCAGCGCGCGAGCGAGCTCCCTGGCACCATACAGCCGGCGCTCGACCCACTGGTGCGCTCCAAATCCATCCTGCTGCTGGCCGTTCTGTGCACTCGCCTGGACATTGACGCCCGCGAATTCCCCATTGGCGATTGATCGGCCACTGGGACGACATCTCCAACCAGCTCAATGCCCGCTTCTGCCCGCTCTCCGTTGCCACCTCGTTCGTGCAGTACCAGGGTGCTCTCCTCCATCTGCTCCAACAGTGTGCAGCAGTCCAGGTGACTACGCCCTGGAGGTCGTCCACAAGCGGTCGATTGAATGGGCCGCGTACCTGCTCAAGTGGACTGACCCGGAGCGCGCAGTGCCGTACCGCGAGGCTGTCAGCAGAGCTGTGATCCGGTACAGCATGATCAAGCGCTTCTATACGGGACCGGACGGCGAAGTCGACATTCCTTTTAATCCGACCAGCGAGGAAATCCTGCGCATGTGCTTCTGGAGGCTCCTGCAGGACGATGACGAGGACATCCGCGAGTTCATGGCCAAGCACATTTCCAGGCGTCTGGGCAAGGAATTGGCCTGTGATCAAGCGTGTGAGCAGATTATCGACAGGTTCACTCCTCTCGGGAACCAGTATCCGCACATGCTGGTCAGTCACTGCTTCGAGCACCTGCTGAGATCGAGCAGCGGCAAGGTGGTTGTGCAGACGGCTGTGAGCCCGAACCGCCGTCTGTTTGAGCATGAGAACCCAAACATCTACATTGACGAGTTCCGCAACTTGCAGCTCGCATACCGCGCCCTGATCAACCTGGCGGCCATGTTTGAGGACTCGCCCACCGCCTGCAAAGAATTCATGGACCGCGGAATGTTGTGCGAGGAAGCTCTGTCGCTGGCTCATGCAGCACTGCTGGATGCCAAGCATCAGATTAGCGATAACGGTGTCGAAATTTCAGGCACCCTTGGTGCAACATCGTTGCCAGTGCTGTTCTCGCACATCCAGTCGTGGATCCTTGGTGCACGAGTCGCCGTGTTCGCTGCTTCGCGAATGACAGGCCATGGCGGTGCAGAGAGCCTGCACAAGATCGTGTCATGTATCGAAGGCATTTTGGCGTCGGCTGAAATCCAGCCGCTGCATCCGTGGGTCCTGCGGTCTCTGTATGGTCTGCGCGATATGGCCCACTATGCGGTTGAGGACCGCAGAGCCAGTTTCCAAGGACATGGCCATGGCAGATCTGTATCTGCTCACCTGCGTCGAGTAGCGGTTTTACTTTACATATCATTTTTTTTACTTAGAATTGACGTCGCTGCCTGCTATAGTGATTGCTGTATACCAGCCGGCTTGACCGCGAATGAATCGGCGAGGGTGACGCTGGCGGAACAAATGGATGTGGGAATCCCCGAGACGCATACATGTTCGGCGGAGGTGATGCAGGCTGCGGCGAGACAAGTCGGCTACTGTGTTGTCGCCGTGGTGCTGGGGCTGAGTAATGTATGTAGGTGTGATTCCGTGCACGCGCTGCCCCAGGCGCAGCAGGCATAGCGCCGTACGTGTGCACCGACTGCCGACTGATATTGCCATTCCTCGCTGGTGACGTCACATATGCACCTGAGAATTGGCCTGGTCTCGCAGCACTCGCTCAACTTCGTGTCTAGCCTCCTCCAGCAAATTGTTCTGCCGAGCTATCTTGTTGCGAAGCGTGCTGATTGCTGCCTGCTGGTTGTCTGCTTGAAACTACAATGTGAGTAAAGATACGGCTTAGACGCTGAATGGACCACGTTCCGGAACAAGCAACAGAGTTTTCTGGTCCGCTTGTGCTTTTACCTGAATGCAGCATCTCAGTCGCTCCAGTTCACTGAGCACCACCTTTGGGTCAAAGAAACTGCCTACTTCGGCCGGCAATTCGTCGCTGTTTATACATCGCATTGCACACACTGTTGAACATACTAGACATGTAGTCTGTGCTCCTGGACTTCGCCGCAATGCCTGGCCACGACCAAGACAGAGCGAGCAGAGCAAATGTGTACACTCAAGTATGTAGAACAGCCTATTGTTGCCAGATCTCTGCACGACTGCCTGATACGAATGCCATGCAGTTGTTACAATGCAGCCAAACTGGAAACGCCATGTCTGAAGATGCCATTTAAAAAAAAAAAAAAAAAAAAAAAAAGTCGCAAGTCAGATGAATTGAAAGAAACAAAGACTGCTCTTCAACCGGGGAATTGCCCATCGCTTTGGAACGAGCAAGCCTCCCATTAGGACCCAGCATGCTAGCATACACGGAATGTGTAGCTGTGCAATACCTGAAGCTTTACAGCCGGAAGAGCTGGCCGAAATCCTCACTGCCAGTGAATGACCGATGGTCAGGGACCACAAACGGCATGCTATCTGGATCAAGCTCTGGGAAGTTCTCCCTGATCGCGGCCATCAAAAGCCCAAACAGCAGATCGTTTCCATTGGCATTAAGGTGTACCCCATCCCACGAGTATGTGTCATACCCACCATACTCAAGTTTGTCCGTTGCTACGCAACCTTACTTCGCTGACCTTGTCCTCAATAGCCGTCCACAGATCAATGCATGGGACCGAAAACCTTTCGCCCACAGCCTTGACCGCGTCAGCATATTTCTTGGTATTGTCATTACGCCGATCAAGCCCATCGATCCCATCGTTGGCCAGCCGCTCCTTCCACAGCTTTTCGCCTACTGGCGGTGGTGTGATCAGGATAATGCGCGTATCGGGCGAATAGAACTGTGAGGTAGGCGAGGTCAGCGACCGCACAAAGTACTCGATATTCGCCTGGAACTCGTCCAATGGGACATGTTGCTTGAGTGGGGAAAGCTGGGCGTCATTGGCACCCAGCAGGATTGTGAATAGGCGGAGCTTAGACCTGCGTGTGCTGCACGTTGAATCTGCCACAGAAGGCATGTCTGGCTCGGCTTCCTGAGGCTCGTTGGCCGGTGTCTTGGGGGCATCCTGCGGTTTGTTGGGATCGTTGATTGCTGGGTTTACTGGCAGGAGCTGGTCAAACAAGACCCGCACCCACTTGCTATTGAATCCGCTGAATCCGCGGTTCACCACATCAAGTCGCCGCAGGTATGCCTGCGACAGTTGTGCGACCCAGCCATGCTTTGTGACGTCCCAGCCGTGCTGCGTCAAGCTGTCCCCGAAACAGACAATTGTGTCGTAGAGCTGCCCGGAATATCTCGACATTGGTAAAGTGCAGAAAGGAAATAATCAGAAACAGAGCCATGGAATGCAGAAAAAGAAAACGTGTTTGTTGGACATTTCTAGGCGCAGTCTGGACTAGGGCAGGTTACAGTCCACAGAAGCAGTAATTACATTTGCTGATCTCGGGTATCCGCACCTAGAGCACACGCTAGAGTTGCCGATTGGGGAATCTCTGAGGATAAGTCGATGCTGTCTTCGACTACTTTTTCCATAGAGCCTTCATCTGGAGAACAAACGAGGTGGCCGACAATGGCACATGGGGAGAACATGGCCAGGCCGCCTTGTGGCATGGAGGACAAGTAGAAAAAGCTCATGCATAAATTGCTATTCTGTGGCTCTTGCCACGGCTGCCAGCCATTCAGCTGATTTCAAGAGACTGGAATACCCACCCATCTTCGTTAGAATTTAAGGCGTCGGTTGTCCGCTGTCTGGCTTTCGGAACCTGCATTGTCGTTTTGGCCTCTGGGGCCAGCTGTCGACATTCCTTCCCAGTCACGCGTGGCGGAAGGTGTCCCCAGTCTAAATTGGGCGCATCAATGGGCGTGCATTCACGAAGGATGTGAGGCATCTGTCGCTCACGCTGAAAAAGGATGACAGCTGGAGCTGTGCATTACTGTCCTTACATTTCTTCTTTCTCCACCCCTGTACATTTCTATACTCTTCTTACATGTCGCTTACCATGGCCTGCTCATTTCAAAACCTGCCTGAAATCGTCATTGGCAACATCCTCGAGCATTCAACCGGACTCTCACGCAACAACAAGGGCTTTGCCAGTCGACAGCAGGCGTGCACAGCATCTGGGGCCATCGCATTCATATCAATTTGTCGCAGCTGGCGCAGTGTCGCACGCCCCATCATATTTCAGCTCGCATTCTACTCTGACGCCGATCGAGCACCCAAGGCTCTTCTAAACCCGCTTCGCATCAACATCTGCTCTGCAGTGTCTCTAGGCATGGAGGCCCTTGTCCATGCCGTTATTTTCGAGCTCAGCAGTACCACAGGGCCCAGCTATAGCTCTATCAGCTTTCTAAGCCACGACATCCTGTCAAATGCTTGTTTTCCTGCGACAATGGCGCTGACACTTGTTTATGCACCAGGACGGAGAACAAAACTGAGGGGTATCTACTCCACACAGTGCATTCGGCGCCTCGCATTCCTATTTCCTCATTTGGCCACAACCACCATTATAAAGGACGACCATAGCGGGTCATTCTCGGCTACTAGCAGCACCCATACAGACAGATTCGCAAATATACAATCGGCGGAAGATGGCCCGCTCCGCATGCTCTTTGACTCGGGTCCTGTGTCGCAGCTTACACGGCTGGAGTGGACAACACTGCCAAAAACAAATGCCTCGACACTGCTCTCACTCCTATACCACAGCAGATTGACCTTGGAGAGCTTTGTTCTGCATGACTCGAACCCTCAGACCTGGCTGCTTGCTGTGCAAGACGAGAGCGGCCGGTGTGTTGTGTATCCGCGCCTCACAAACATAGTTGTGGACGGACAGATTTCGTGGTTCCAGACTCCGCGCCTGGCGCCAGACGGTGTGCCTTTTCCCGCGCTGCGCTCCATTCGGTGTCTCAACTCATACCCGTATGCCAACGACATCATCTTCCGGGGCAATGCCGCACACTTGGCCCATGTCTCAATCGAGGTTGACCCAGGATCCCTGCAGCTGCTCAGAAACATCTCTGTGCTTACCAGCGGCCGTTTCCGAAGTGCAACCACACTGCGAATTTCGTCACGGATACACTGCTGCCCTGATGAACTAGCCCAAAGTATATATACCCTTGCGTTTTCAGCCGCGCCAAAGGCACGGAATATCCATCTGAATATCGCCTGTCCGGTCGAGATGAGTAGTGGCTGTGTAGCTTCGAGGATATCTGCGGTGGGGTTGACACATCTGCAAGTGCTGGCCCTGCCCCGAGTTGCCTTCGCCACTAGGGACATAGTCGTCCTCGCCTCATCATGTCCGTCGCTGATCAAACTTACAGCAGGGATCGCCAAGCACGATATGGATTACCCGACCATACCAGTAATGCCAGGGCGTATTTGTCTGGAAGAGCTACATGTATGCGGTGCGGTCGGATGGCCATCGTCCAGAATGAGTAGCTTTGCTAGCACGGTCAAGCAGCACATCCCCAGACTGAGATACGCATCTTTTGGCAAGCAAGGCTGTGGTTTCTGATATGTAATGTGAAATATAGACACTATTTGTTTAACGGTGAACGCCTTACAGTCTTCGAAACGGCTACCTGGTGCCAAGACAGGGTGGGCAATTCAAAATGATATATTGTGAATGGCCAGCGAAATATAGCACTCAATTTGCTCGACACAATGCCGCTGACAGCGCTCGGAGCAGGTCGCGTGTTGGATCAGCCTCCTCATCGTCGGGATTCGCCGATACTGGGCGGGGTTTAGATGCCACGACCTGTGCTTTGGTTCGCCGCTGCGCCATCGAGAAGCTCAAGTTAGCTGACAGCCTGGCACATTGCTCGGCCGCCTCCTTATGCAGCTCCTTGTACCGGATGCATGTCGATATGGAACGCGTCTAGCTGCAATTCAATTTCTTTTGTCGCCCGGTCCATCTGCTCCTCAGCTGCCACAATTTCGCTCTTTATAACATCGGTAGAGGACTCCTCAACGTATTTTGCTGCTTCTGGTACCTGGTCCACTGCTGCCCAGTCTGTGGTCGTGCTGACTCGATTGATAGGCTCAATGACGGGCTGCTGTTTTGTGCTAGCAGATCTGGCTGTTGATGGCGAAAGCGAGCGGACTGACGAGGGTAGCCGATCGATTGCTTCCGCGTGTTCTGCACAGGCACGATTCCGCTCCTCGACCCACGAGTCATCCTCCGCCTTGAGCTTTGCAATCCGCGCCAGCAGCTCTTCTTTCGCTCTCTGATTGGAGATATTCTCTGGATGTGGCTGCAGCTCTACATCGCCTTGATCAGCCATATCATCTGTATTGACTGGTCTGTGGTACCACGACGTCACGATCTCACCCTTCTGAAACGCGGAATGCACTTCGTCGACTGCCTCCTTTAATGCGTTGCTCAGCAAATTTTGTGCAGGCTCCGGCAGATCCTCTAGCCACGGGGTCTTTGGTGCCAGGCGCATTGAGCACCAGGCAAGAAGCTGCCGCAGACGAATGGGCTCGGGAAGCTCAGGCGAGATATGCCGGTACAGGTCAGCTGAGTCAACCGAGTCGTGCGGAAGCGCCTTGAATCCACCACCAATCGAAGAAGCGCGCTTTCCGCGCATCGAAAATGTGGAACGGCGACGGCCCAGTGTTGATTTGCGGGCTGACTTGCGTCTGGACCGGCTGTCGTCGCCGTCGTCCCCCATCCCCGACGCACGATGGCGAGTATAGGAACTGCGACGCCGTCTGCTCACGCTTCCATTTTGTGCCGGTGTTGCATCAGTTGCTGGTGTGGAGGGCTCGAACAAGCGGTTGCGTGTGCGAGGAATCAGTGGTGTGGGCTGCGTTGGCTTGCGGACAGGCACGCTGACAATTTCGTCAACAAACAAGTCCTTTGTCCCTTCAGACGTTTGGCTACTCGCGCCCACTCTAGATGCAGAGGCAATCGCAGAGGTCAACCGCCGCTTGGCCTCTGGGAAATGCAGGCGGCCGGCGCTGTTCACATCAACTGGCCGCTTCATAGACAGCGCTAGTTTGCCTACGGGGACCCTCGAGCGTGGTGTTTGGCCAGCTGCTCTCACGACCCTGGGAGTCGCAGTAGGGGCGGCTCCGCGGACGAAATATAAATCCGTGGTCATTGCCCTGCTTCAAAAGCGATCGATTGCCTGGCGGCGGGAATGCGTCCTTTGTTTGAATCATTGCGGGCTGAAGGAGCTGTGAATTGAGCAAAATAAAACGCGCTGGTGTATACAGCAAAAGAGTGTAAAATAATTAAAATAATCTCGAAAAGAGTGCGAAAAAAGAGGCAGCGTCTGTAAAACGCGAAACCGCCCGGCTTTTCAGTATGGTGCTCGAGCGTGAAAAACCGTAAACAAAATCGGCATGGCCTAGATCTGTCTTGATTAGGCCGTGATCCAGCACTAAGTGTCATCTGATGGGTGCACCCTACGTTGCGGCTGTCTGACTCCACACTCTACACGTCTACGTTTATTCCGCACATACCGGCGCTGAGCATACAATTGCTCCAGGGACCCGCCTAGAAATCAATCCAGAAAGTGAAATTACTGTCAAACATGAAACCGTAAACAGACACAATGGCGCGGCCCTTAGTCGCGGTAGTGTACGTTGTCGTAGTGGATATTGTGGAGGAACCCGCCGTTCATGGTGCGCGAGACTGCCATCTCAAAGTCCCCCCGGTTGTTAAACATGTGCTCGGCCGCCTCCTTGTTCAGCGGGTCCTCAGGGTTAGGTGCCAGGAATAGCATCTGCAGGCCAAAAATGATAGACTTGATGTTCAGCACCGGCTTCCAGTCCTCGCGCAGGATGTTGAGGCAGACGTGTCCTTCGGTGTCAATGTTCGGGTGGTAGATTTTTTGTGTGCACAGGACCTTGGGCGCCTCATGTGGGTAGTTCTGGCTGACAGCGAATGTGAACTTGAACTCCCCGCCTCTATAGATGCCTACAGAGGAAATTAATTAATAAGGGGAAAGTCTATTTAGTACGACCTGCTCTGTACGTGTGCTGCACGCATTGCAATAAAATGCATGGTGCATATACATACCCGTAGGGGGCCTGTAGGCAACAACAAAGTTGAGCCGGTCCTTAGGGTCCGGGAATGACATTGTCGTGTTCCGGTCAAGCTGGAGCTCGCCCATGTCCTTCTGAAGACGAATGTGCGCAGCCGTGACCTTGGGCTTCTTCTTCTCGGCCGCAGCCTGGTCCTTCTTCATTGACCAAATCTTGAGCATGGTGGCAGTCAAGTAGGTATAGACAAATGCAAAGGAAAAGAGGGTGTGTACGCTAATTCGAGACAGGAAGCAAAGGAAGCAGGCAAAGCGAGTAGAAGACGAAAGGAACTTGAAAGAAACGACCCACGGCACAGCTAGTGGCACTGGCCAAAGCCAAAAACTCGCTCCGAGCTGTCCGCTGATGATTACATCCGCTGGGGTGATCAAGCCTGTCCACTTTGGGCGACAAACAAGCGGGGGCCAATGAACGCGCAGGAATCATTCCTGGCATCACGGGGCGCGCTTTGTGTACGTTTTTTTTGAATCAGCGACATCCCATCGCGGCTGGGCGACGAAGGCGCCTTTTTCTTTTCCTCTCTCCTCCGCTTCCTCCCCCACATTTTTATCATTATTCACACAGCAAAATTTGTCGTAAGCAAGCATGGGTGTGCCTCTATACGGCTTTATCGTTATTATCAAGCCCTCTGGTGGGGACGGCAAAGTCTACCCCCTTACCGAGACACGGGTGACCATTGGAAGGTAAGGTTTATAGCGAATGCAGAGGTGCTGAGATAAAGCCGAATTCAGAAACTCATTTGTGTGCATGTGCTCAACAACACCGGTGGCTTTATTTATAGGCAAGATACATGTAACATCCGTATCCCAAACCTTAAGGTGTCAAAGGAGCATTGTGCTATCCGGGTTGTTGGCAGGAAGGTAAGTTGAAATGCGCAGTACATTTTTGAAATGCACAACGCATTCCTACTAATTCATGTTCTCTCTACGTAGGTTACCCTGACCAACCTGAGTTCAAACAAAACGATTGTCGGTGGGCAATTTCTTGCACTTGGCCAGCAACGCGTTCTTCGATATGGCGATATCATCACAATCGCCGGTCGATCTCTGCGATATGAAAAACCAACCATGAGCTATACCGAAACAGCGACTCCGCCCGGTACCCGCATTGACATCGGATCGCTTCCACAAACTCCACAAACAGAGCCCGTACCACGCCAGCACCGGCGCGCTGATGGCCCGGAGAGCGCGAGTCCGACGACTCCCACAGTGCGTGCAAAGCCGATGCCTCTTTCGGAGGGACGGACACAGCAGCGGGCAAGACTAGTGAGATGTGCGCTGCGGGCGGCGGACATTAAAGCAAAGATCGACAGATGGAACCTGTTCTACTCCGAGTCCGACGATCAGCCACGGAAGCCCAGCGGACCACGCAGCCGGCAAGGTGCTGACGCGGTTGGTAGCGAGGCTGATCTTACTGAAGAGTCACCGCCAGCAGATTTGTTTGATGATCTTGGAGAGGGCACCTCGCGGAAGCGCTCTGTGCCTTCGACACCACATGACGATGGAGATGGAGATGAGCGGCGGGCGGATGAAGCGGCCCAGATCATAAAGGGGTCCAATGTGGGATCTCGCCGTCCACAGCTCACCACACCGGTATCAGGCCGGAAACGCGCTCGGCTCCTCGAGAATGGTACTGCACAAAGCGAGGGCAAAGAGTCTGCAGCATGCCTTTTGCAGCGTCGGACATCTGTGCCGCAGTTTATGGACGGGCTTAAGAACTCCAGAGACCCTGGTGTCGACGTGCATCCTGTGATGCTATCTCAGCCGCAGGAATTGATTACACCGGCCCAAAGCAGTTCATCCGCTTCGACACTCCCCATGAAGTCTACTGCTTCAGCGTACGGTTCTGAGGATAAGACGTCGCGCGTGACGATTGGAGCCAATGCTGAGTCAGCCTTCACCAAATCACCCACCCTACAAAGGAAGCGGATGACGATGCAGTTGCGTAGCCAGCGCAAGGAGCAGGAGAAGGACAAAGCACTGGACCCGGTTGATGCTGCTACTAAATTGGTGAGCGTGTCAGGCGAGAAGCAGCAGCCCCAGGCAGAAATGCATCGGCGCAGCGCTATGCCAAGCATGACATCACCACTAAAGCGCACATGGTCAAGCGGAGGACCGTTCGCAGCAGCTCGCAGACTCTGTCCAGAGTCCCTGTCGTATCTACCACCGTGCACTGGGCCGATGGCTGTGTCGAATGGCCAGACCACCGAAGGCGACAGCAGTGACGAGGTGCCGACGGAGCCCGAACCAGAGTCAGAGAGCGAGGACGAACAGCCAGCCCCTGTAGCAGCCAGTAATGGCCGGGCATCGCAGGGGTTGCTGACTAGGAAGCGGCACCATCTGACAGATGACGAGGGCACGCCCCCGCGCAAAAGCGTCAGATTTGGACCCCCGCTGTCTCCCGAGCTGTTTGACACCCATGAACCGCCAGCAACCCCGCTGCGCCGCGGAACGCCGATGCAGATGGCCCCCGGTGCAGCCAGCATTCTGCGTCAGACCCCGGAGTTTGTGCAGATCTCGACCCCGCACCCAGGCGTTTTCGGCAGCCATGTGTTGCTCCGTGGGTCGCCTGGGGCTTACACCGGCAACACGTCGCTGATCGGCAGCTTCGCCCAATTCGCCACTGTCAACTCAGCCGGATTCAGCGGGTATCGATAGTCTGCTGGCACCCTAGGCTGTCACGCAGACGCATAACGCATCAGTATCTCTCAGCTATTGCCTCTGTGACTGAAGAGAGTCCCGCCAGCTCCACTGTCAGTTCCAGCGATCTGGCAGCCGATGCTCCGTCGGCCAGCCCGAGCATGATCACTTCCCCTGCCACCTTGAACGGCCGTCAGCGCCGGCGCCGCAGCTTGCGCGCCTCTGAGCGCAGACGCAGATCAACCATGGACAGCGATGTTTTGGCGAAGAATGTGCTAACAGCTGACGAGTCACCGCCAGCCTCGCCGCTGCCAGCATCACCACTCGGTGCGTCCCCGCTGCCAGGGTCGCCACGGCAGATGCTGCGGGCAAGTGTAGCTGTGGCGCCGTCGCCACTTGGAGCACCATCCAGCGGACCTTTGGGTAGCCCGGTGAGACGCATCCGCAAGCTGCGGAAGGACCGCCGGGTCACGATCCCGTCATCTCCAGAGGAGGCAAAGGAAGAGTCCTATTCCCTGGAGGACATTGACGCTTCGATCGCAGCAATGGCTGCGGCACTTGGCGAGGATGTGCCCCAGTTCTTCAACAAAAAGTCTGCGAAGAAGGAGTCACCAGTCGAGGAGAAACCCATGGAGGAGATTGATGACGGCGTGAACCCTGTGCCGCTGCCCGAATCCAGCATTGCGCAGGCGATTACTCCAGCACTAGGGCTAGCGGAAGCAGTGCAGCTGGGGGTGGAGAAGGTCAAGCAGATCCAAGGATCGGTGCTGAACGACATTGACGAGGACCGTGAAGACGATGAGGACAGTGAGAAGGCACTGGACGAGCTCGACAAAAACTGGGACGCAGTAACGCCTCCGCGCAAGGGTGTAAAGCGACCGGCGCCCAGGGACCGCGGCAGCCGCAGCTCGACATCGGAGGCCGTCGATCCATCGGCGAAACGTCCTCGCAGGGACCCGCGTAAGCGTCTGTCGGCATCCGAGGTTCTTTTGCGCGAGCAGGCCGAGCTGCAGGCCCGAATCAGTGCAACCAATATGGACAACACGAGCGACTTGGCGGCCGACACTGGCGCAGCCCCCACAGCGACACCGGAGAAGCCAGACGCAACGCCGAAGAAGAGCAACGCAGCGTTTTCGCGCCTCGACTTTGACACACCGGTGCATGAGCGCAGGCGGTTCCGGTCCCTCGGTCTGAATTTTGGTGCGAAGCCAACCGAAGCGCCGGCACCCGATCCTGAGGCGGAGGTGTTGGACATTTCCAACACCAGCATCGAAGAGATCATTAGCCGCCGGGACCGCATTCATAGGCTGCAGGACCGTCGGCGCCGTCGCCAGACGGCTGCCTCGCTGCGGCGCCGGCGGTCGTCGTGGCAAGGCTGGGTGCCGGCGAGCCCGACCCCACCTGCGCAGGCAGCCACCAATGTCGGCGGCTATGCCTTGCGCAAGCGGCAGGTGCCACCTGTCCGCCCAAAGAAAGCGGCGCCCTAGAGTGTCCGCAGGCCAGGCTGCCCCCTCGCGATTTGCGAGTGTGCGGCGCCGGCTGTAATTAATATTCCAATGTCAATATAGTTTTTCTCTTTCTCCATCCTATCTCCTGGAAGTAACCAGAGAGTCTAGTGAACTAGTGTCCAATGTCCAGGGCGAGTACAGTGAGAATTTTCTCCTGAACGGATTGTTCGGTATGTCAAGTGGTAGAGGGACCTGGCCACCCACTGTCCTCAGCACGATCACAGCGTGCATTGTGGTGTGTCCTGAAGCGTTGACCTCATCATTGCTGCTGGTGCCTATGACTAGTGGCCATGTGCAGCCGCCATCACCGTCCAATCTTAGCGCACAGGAGGAGGATGGCGGCAATCACGCGAGCCTGCCACGTGCCCCACCAAAGCGGCTTGCTGGCAACAACGCGTCAAGACCGGCGGACTCTGCTGCTGCCCCTTCATCTTCACTCGGACATTTTTCTCAGTGAATACATTGGGCAGTATGCATCCACCACTTTCAACACCAGCACTGCGTAGCGCAACGCCCACAGCGGCCAGGACTCGCAAGGGTATTTTCAGCTTCGGTTCTGCTCGTGGACGCTATGCCGCCAGTGACCCGCAGCAAAGCATGCCTACCCACCTCGCCCGGTACCGCTGGATCAGGACTGGGAGACAATCGATGCCTCCAGCATTCCTGCCGATGCTGCTAGCGAGGGCAATACTGGAAACCCAAAGTCTCACGTTGCAGACATCACCACTATACCGCCAGCCACCAAGCTTGGAGAGAGAGTAGACAGCGGGACGGAGCATGCGGATACTACCGAGCAGGTGGAGCTTCGCGCGCTAAGTCAGCCTGTGGTCGAAGACGAGAGTATCCTTTTGTCAACAGCAAACCTTAGGGCGCCATCTCGCAAGCCTTCAATCCCTAGCCTCAGCCAGAAGCCTGTCGACTACCAGCACCCCTCGCCATGCACCATCCCCGACAGAGAAAGCCAGGAGCATCCGCTCCGTCTCAGTCTGTCAGTCGTGTGCCGAGCAGTGACCAGACTGTCGGCATCGTCACGCAACAGCATCAGAGATCGGATCGAGGACACCAGGCCGCTCCGCTGAAAGCACCTGTGTCGAAGCCGCCTCAGAGTACACGCAGACCTGGCCGCCTGCCCGCAAACCGCAAGGCTGAGGCGCCGGCTGTGGAAGACACTGCCATTGCGGCCGTCATTGTCGGCGGCCATGCCTTGCGCAAACGACCAATATCGCCAGAGCGCCCGGCAGAGACGGCCCATATGCAAAGTGCAGCCAAGGCTGCTACCAAGCCCAAGGCGCGTCGTAGGCGCCCCGTGCCGAGGGCTGCCACGCCAGCAAATCATCCAGCCTCTGCTACTGGTGCTGCAACCGCTCTGCCTACAAGGGTGTCGAAGCGGGCCAAGCGGGTATAGCTTGTTAGCTAAAAATCAAATGTGCCGATTTATGCTGCTTAATGCAAGAAACGCTGTAGACATTAAGCTGACTGGCATCGTTGATTTCTTGGCTGCGAGCAAATTTTCCAAGGGGATTCCCGTGTATCGCCGTGGTTGCCGTAAGCAAGACGACTGTTTGCTGGGCCATGCCTTCCAGCACCTGCCTGACATTTATAAAGCAGCAACCGCCCTTGGATGCGCAAGCTGCTTTCTGCATATCTCTCCCTACTACTTTGCTAACCTGTATACTCTCATGGACGGCTTTTTAAGTACTGTCGAGTCTCAAGGATTCCCGCTCTCAGTCCTGGACACGCAAACATCGTTCAGTAATATCCCTTACATATTCTTTTATGAGAACTCCGATGGAAGCCCTGACTTTATGGACTCCGACGCTTTGCGCACTGCTTTCTACAAGACACTGGCAAAGTACCCGATACTTGCAGGATATATCCGCATGGATGGCCATGGCCAAGCCAAGGTGGTGGTTGATAAGGACGATTTGAACATGCCCGAGTACCTCGAGACAGCTGTCGACAATATCAGCTACAGCGCAATAAAAGCAGCACAGTTCAGCGCCGACACGTGGCCAAGCGGGGTGGCCACTGTCGGCCCAATTGCGCGCGCTGGAGCAGATGGGAGCCTGAAGCTGCTGAATGTGCATGTCGTGAGACTAAAGAACAACAGCGGCGCGATCCTGCTTGTCAACATCCCACACTATGTCGTTGATGGGATAGGATTCTTTGGTTTTGTGAACCGCTGGGCTGAACTGACAAGAAATCCTGAGGCTGACGTCCCTTCTCCCTGCTTCGACCGCTCAGAGATTGATAGTCACTTGTCCGAGGAGCGCCGCGAGCAATGCGACTTCATTCAAAAGCTGTATACAACACCGACTATACCTGCGACGTTTCTGGCCTGGCTGTCTCCAAACTCGCGTGGAAGGATCCTGGACAAGGCAATGAATGTGGCTAGTGCTGATGGGCATACATTCCTTGCTACTCGCCAAAAGCTCGATGTGCTAGCGCCAGCAGGTTCTGAGACATGTCTCCAGCGGTATGCGTGTTTCTGACAATGATCTGCTTACAGCGCTTATTGCCAAGACGATGGCACAGGCGCAGAAAATCTACCCAGACTATGTTTGGCAGGCTGCTCAACCGAGAGACTGAGCAAGGCATTGCCCTTATCTGTGATATTCGCCACCGCATTGGCATGGCGGATATAGACTACTCGGGAAACGCGTTAACCTCGCAGTCCATCCTGAACAGTCTCGAGCAGGTCGAAATGCCGACAACTATAGAGTCCCTAGCGACAGTCGTCGAGTCAGTACGTCGAGCAGTCGATGACCTCGATGCCCCTCTCATTGCTGGGTTCATTGACTTGATTAATTTGCATCCAACCGGCTTCACTCGGCCCATGGCATACGCAGCCTCGCACAGAGCAAACTTGCTTGTGTCAAACCAAACCAGATTCAGAATGTATGACGCAGATTTCGGACATGGAGCACCTGCTCTAGTGACGCCCATTCCAAGATTTGTTGCCAATGTTATCGCCTTCATGCCAAGCCCTCCACCAAGCAAGGATGTTCGTGTGTTCGTGTCTGCAGAATCGGCTGTGATGCAGGCATTCCTTCACGAACGAATTCTGCAACAGCATCCTCGAGCTTATGTACTAAATCTCGTACACTACATCCCTGTCAAGCATCACAGTTCTTGGTATGTTAAACAAATATCAACGTACCACACATTGGTAGGAAATTGGCAATATTCAGTCCATGTTATTCAGCAACCGCACCTGCGTCACTCGTGCTTGGTGAGGATCAGACGGCAGTCCCGGGCTGCATTGATCGGAACAGTGACCAGGAAGTTGACAGAATCCATGCGTTTCGGGTAACCGGATTCATCCAAAACGTTCGGGCCGAGGTGGGTGTAGTCTGCTGGAAGCGACAGGTCATAGTCCTTAAGCATGTTGGCGAATATCGTGTGTAGTTCGAACCAGGCCATATGCCTGCCGGGGCAAATGCGCACGCCATGGCTGAATCCGAAAGAAGTTGCGGCGAGCCTCCTCGTTGTTGACGAATCGTAACGGATCGAACTTGAGCGGCTCTTCCCATGCGTTCTTGTTTATTCCCAGCGCAGTGAAGTTGACATAGATATCGGTGCCAGCAGGGATGAAGTGGCCCTTGAACGTCACACCACCCGGAGGAGACACCCGTGGGAAGAGGCCAGAGACCACAGGGAAGACGCGCAAGCACTCGTACAGGCAAGCCTCGACATATGGCAGATGCTTCCGTACCTCTGCGCTGGTGATCACATGGTCTGCGGGGAACCGGCTGCGAACCTCATGGACCGCCTTTGCGTAGTATCTCGGGATGCAACATCAGCATGTGAATTGTCCACTTGAGGGTGTTGGATGACGTGTCGGCACCAGCAAGCAGCGCAATGTTAGCCTCAATCTGCACCTGCGTATCTGTCATCTGCACCTTGGACTCGGGATCCTGAGCATCGAGGAACCCTTGCAAAATATCGTGAGGCTTCTCACCTCCCTTAGCCAGGAACTCCTTGCGGCGCGCGACACACTCTTGCCCAAACTTGTAGAACTTGTCAAACTGTCTCTGCCAGCTGAGAACAGCCAGCGATCCAGGGAACCGCCGCAGTGCATGGAACATGGAATGCGCGCCAAACAGCTTGACCGTAGCATCAACCCACCGCATCACTGTATTGTCGTCGTTTTTGAGGCAGTTGAACTCTTGGCCAAACGCCAGCGAGCCGATAATGTCAAATGCAGCAAGGCCAAAGTCGCGGTCGTAGTTGATCTCAATCTTGCCATTGGCTGACTGCACCAGCTGGGAATCCCACCGTTCTTTGAGCGACAGGATTCCGTGGTTAATGATGGTCTGCTCCATCTTGGCCATGTGCGCCTGGTTGAAGTACGGCCCGATCTGGCGCTTGCGCATCTTGACAAACTCAGGGTCTCGCCCCGACAGAGTGTTCTGGATACCCATCGCGTCCATGCCCTCATAGAATGGGCTTTTGACAAACGCGTGCGATCCAAGCACGACGCGTGCATCAGAGGGGTCACCAACTACAACTGCATTGGGCTCAAGAACGTAAACGTCGCCATACTGCAGGTACTCCTTGCGTGCTGTGTTTCCAATTTTCCCTGTTGCATTGATGAGCCTGGCACGCAGACTGGTTAGACGTGCAAGGAACGGGCCGGGGATGTTGCGCAGCGGGGAGAAGAAAAGCGCGTAGATGACCTTGCACCCGAGAATAGCGGCAGCGAGGGTTCCTGTGATCTTGGCAGCGCTGATAGCCTCGAGGCGCTCAAGCACATCCTCCCAGTTTATCGATTGGAAGCAGATTGGACATTATGGACGAGATATAGTTATTATGTTTCAGAGATGAAGAGAATAAAGGACACCTGTGCCAGTCGCATTGAAAGCGTGCGCCATTTATAACGATGCGCCCTTGGGAGGTGAAAGCTGGCTAATTGCCAGGACCATAGCGAATGGTTTCCGGACCGGTCTGTTCGAGGTCAGAAATGTGCAGTGATCTTCATGAGCGATTGGCCACCGAATATTTTGTAGCCAAGGACTGCACATGAGAAGCAGGCCAACGTGCTAGAGCTTGGTAGCATGTTCAGAACCTAGCAGCACACGAAAAAGTATGCAAGATGCATGGCAGGAGCCAGTGCTTTCCTACTTGCTTTGCGATTGGCACGGTTGAGTACAAAACTGCATTGGCAGCCGACATTCCGCACTATGGTCGGACTGGATAAACAGAAACGATTTACCCTCTAATTTCCGCAGAATGACGCGCACTTGCTGAGATTTACTTCTCCACATTCTACTGGCACACAAAGTCTGGATGGAGTCTACAGATACGTCCGCATGGAGCACAACCAGAGTACCAAATCTAGAATAAGCTGGATCAAGGATGCGTTGCCGAGCACCTCTGGGAGGCTGTTCCAGCATTGATTCGAATAGTTTCTACTGTTAGAATCTCCAAAATCCGATTACTGTGAGCTACATAGGTTTTATACCATCGCTCACGTGGCAGAGCCAAAAATAAAAGAAAGCAGCGGGATAAAAAACTTTGTGCTCACCTTTCCCTTCCTTCTTCTCTTTAGCTTCACATTCAATATAATACTTGACTCTGTCACTTTGTGTTGCTGATATGCTCACACCGCTCGCACACCTCTGGTTTAAGATACCATCGCTTGATAGCTGATTCAGAATTCGTGCTACATGAAAAATACACGCATTCACATATCAGGTATTTTTCATTTCTCGCTATTTGTTTCCTCCTTTTGTCCTACATCACCCACCGTGTGCCCCAGGCCTACAACAACTAATACCACTCAAGAGCTATCCATCAACACAGTTGCAGATTGGACAAACATGTTACTCGTGTCGTCCTCAGGTCCGATCAAAGCTACTGCTGGTGCATGTGGAACAGTGGCCATATCACTGGATGTTGCCATGGAGACAATCCAGTCGGGGAAAGCGAAGGTGATGATTGCCGGATGCATCTGACTCGTATTCACATAATGTCGCCTCTACAACAGCGCAGATTAAGGCAACCACTGATGCACTGGAGGAGCATGCGATAGGCCGTACACGCTAAAGAAATGTCTCGCCTGTGCGCAACCACCCGCAGTGGGTTTGTTGAGAGCATTGGGTCGGGAATACTGATTCTGATGTCTGCAAGTGCTGCAATTGAGTGCGGAGCGCCTATATACGGCGTTCCTGCTATGACAGCGACTGCAACAGATAAGGAAGGCCGCACAGTACCTGCACCAGGTCAAGGGATTCTGACGACAGTTCGGGAGTCACCGAGCGCAATACCTTCGCTCATGCTTGATTTCAGGTACCGCCATCGCAAACTTCAGGCTAAGCTGGCAGACATCAGTTCATGGACACAAGAGGAGAAGGAGGGGCTACAGACTGAGCTTGAAGCTCTCGAAGCTTTGCATAACAGCTCCAAGTTTGACGATGAAGAGTTTGTGCGGTCGAACGAAATCTGTATTGAAAGAAAGGCACAGGAAATAATCAAAAATGCACAGGACATATGGAGCGACGAATTCTAGAGGAACGACCCCGTCATCTCTCCACTGCGCGGCTCGCTAGCAACATGGGGGCTGACAACAGACGACGTTGATATGATATCTCTGCATGCAACGTCCACAGTTGCCAGCGATAAAAACAAACCCCATGCATGCGGCCAAGCTTCTTGAGCTGCTGGTCGATCACATGGGTATGCTCTTCCTGCAGTGTGCCAGAAGTAGCTGATCTGGACACCCCAGAGGGCCGGTGGCGGCCTGGATGCTCAACGATGTGATTCAGTGCATGCAGACCGGAATCCTGCCAGGAAATCACAATCTGGACAACGTCACATCCGAGCTTGTAGAGTGCAGCCACCCTGTTTTCCCCAAGCAAGTCAATCCAGACGCCGGAGATTAGTGCCGCACTTCTTACATCATTCGGGTTCGATCAGGTTGGTGGAGAGATTCTTGTTCTCCACCCAGACTTTGTGCACGCAGTTCTTTCACAAGAAGCACTTGATCAATACCGCCGCAAGGTGAAAGAGCGCGAACAAAAAGCAAACCGCTACTGACAGGATGTGCTTGTTGGTAACCACACGTTTGTACAGGTGAAGAATGCACTGCTATTCACACTTGAACAAGAGCCATATGTATACATGGACTCTGCAGCAAGGGCCAGGTATGACCCAATCTCTACGACATACAGCTTCTATCCTTTTTTGTGACAGGGCAGACAAATTGATGCAAGCCTGCAAGGCAAGCCGCATAGCCTCATACTGGGGTACGATCATGATAGTATCTAGTGAGAGTAGATAAAAATCAACAGTGTGTGGTGGCCGCGCGGGCGAGTCAGACTACACTATTACCACGACAGGCATATCGGGTATTTTCTGTGACAGATAGGGAGTGATTAGAATGAATCATATGTTCTAGCTGATTCTGCAAGCATTTGAAATAATAAAAATATAATGGGGCGCTATATACAACTACTCACAGTTATAGCTTCTCGAAGTACATTGTATTCAACTCCCAATAGCCTGTGAAGCCGACCATACGTCGACTATACTCAAACAATCCTTGCATGACTACTATCATTCCGATTCGCGCATACCAACACCGCTGAATGAGAGTACTGAGTAAAAATGGCAGTGTCTGAGTAGGAAATAGTACTAAAAGCCAAGGAGCACAAATGAGGAGGAGGAAATAGTCAGACCGCTATATTATTACGCCATGGCCAGCCAGTGATGCACAATTTTCGATCCTACTTAAATGGTATGGAAGCTAGTTTGGAATGGGCGGCTACGCGGCTTTTCATGAATAGGAAAGTGGCAATAAATAGGCTTGTTTAACGTATTAGCGTGTTGGTGTCCGCGCACCATGAATATGCAGACACAGTACGCTGTAAACCTGTTTGATCTATTGGAGATCCAATACTGCATACTATGAATGAGCATATTCTCTAGATATACTATTTAGTGTCGCCGCATGCCATCCTTTTGTGCTTTTGGATATAATTGAAAGAATACATTGCATCCTACGCATTCAATATATCCATGGTGCTGTGTATATACCGTAAATAAATATGCCCATTGTACATATACGAGAGGCTGAAAGAGATTACATTACTCTGTGCCAGCGTGGCTTTTCCAGTCCCTTGCTTTTGAACAAGGCGTTGAACCAATTAACTTGTCCACTACGTCACCCTTAGCACATTGGGCTGGAGCAACATAGCGTTAGTGAAGGGATCACCACAAGAAGATCCCGCAGCAGGATGAATGTCTATCGTGCCCCGTGAAGCCGCACATGCTGATCCCTCTATCACACAACTGTATGCATGGTTGCAAAAGAGTGTCAAGTTAAATGCCGCTTGGTGTATCACAGCTGGGCTTTAGCGAACGTAGTCAGTACTTTCCAGTAACAAATAATCAATGCCCGAGTAGGGAGAAATCGCCAGGGTGATCACTCTGGCCAAAACGCTAGACTACCTTGTCTGTGGCTATGCCTCTATCGATTCCAAGTCTTCTTGTGTTTCTTTGGTCGACATATTTATTGATACTCTTTTGCTTCAACTAGCCTTAAAGCCAGTTCGCTAGCTGTCTAAGGAATGTGAGCATATATCTGCTGGGCCTGGATGTCTATATATTTAATTCTCGCAAATAAAAGGCAGCGAACACCAATCATCCAGGCAGTTCTACAATATCCCAAAAAAGTATAAACTTGCCCAAGCAGAAATGAGTTCGGACGATTCACGCAAAGTTCCAGATATGGACGACATGTCCACTCTATGGCACTGGATATAGTCCCTGTCTGCCTCCCTCGTAAGCACATGTGCGTCATGTATTGGCCCTTCCAAAGTTTTGCAAGCAGTTTTTTGTGGATACCCAAATATATCGAGAACCATGGACGATGAAAAAGGTGTATTCAGAAAAGGCTTAGTTCATAAAGACGTCCATCCGGTTAAGCTTGGCATAGGTGTCAGACGGCATGCGGAACTGGATCATGCCCGCAAAGACCATCAGGCCACGCGCCTTTTGACGCAGTATCAGCATATTCGACTGCTTCACAGTGTCCAGGAACGCCGATTCCTTCAGACCCAAGTACAGGTTGAGCAACGTGTCCATGGCCGCCAGCAGAATCAGCGAGAAGTTTTTGGTGATCGAGTCGTCCAGGGTGCGGATACGGTCGGCGTGCTGAGTGGCCTCGGTAATGTCGCCGGAAAGCGGGAGCAGGCCCGTGTGCGCAACAAACTCCAGCGCCTGCTCATACGCGCCGCGCTCGTGAGCCCGCAAAAAGTCGATGATTTCGAGCAGCGTGTTGCACGTCGAGACAGCATTGGTGTCGAGGTCGCGAGCAATGTTGTCGTGCTGCCTGTAATATTGTAGCACTGTACGCGCAACACCCTCAACGTCAGCTAGTGCATCAGCCTCGTTCTTGCGGCCATTGCTGCGCATGAACAAGACCTCGCCCAGCTGCTTGCTCAACACGTTCAGCACAGAGCTGTGGCGCTTGGCGAGGTTATAGAGCATAACAGTATCCGTGAGTCGGCCTTCATCACGGCTGTGGTCAGCCAACTTGTTGACGATCGTTTGCGAAAACTGGTCCGAGGTACGCAGCCCCATCAGCACCAGGTACTTCTCAAGATAGCCAGGCAAGTGCTTACCATCGGCACTGATGTCACCCAGGTAGCGGGCGTACTGGCGATTCTCATAAAGCGCATGGATAAGCGCCTGCTGGCACAGGCGGATTTGCCGCCCACGGGCAGGCTCGGCTTTGCCCAGACCAGGGAGCGTTAGTAGCAGCAGATACTGAGCCGCATCATCAGTCATGGTCGGCGGCAAGGCGCGAGCGTAGTGGACAACCAGCTTTGTAAAGTCGAGGGAGGTTTGACCGCCTTCATCAACCAGGAAGTTGGTAAAGGTGCCTGCCGAATCGCCACCAGGCACGCTGAGTCGCCCCATGTTCGCCAGTGCAATGGCAGTGTGGACAGCCTCGACCTGGTACTGATCGACCCGCGCGAGGTAGTCGATGGCATGGGCAAACAGGCCGCACAGAAGCAGGACACGGAAGTAGAGCAGCGGGTTAGCGCCATTCGAGTCAAAATGGCTGGGACCAAACTTGAGTACCAGCTCCTGGAGCGACTCGAGCGTGCTGCGCGGTTGCCCCGCATCAGCCAGCTTAGCAGAGTCGCGCACCATGGCAAGATGCGCCCACATGTAGTCCTCGGTGGTTTGCGTCACCTCGATAGTGGCCTTCTTTGGGACGTTACCGCGGCCAATAACGCGGTATAGAGCGGCCTTGTAGGGGTCCTGGAGCGATGTGTTGGTAGTAGCAATAGAGCTGCGAACCTGCGCTGCACCTTTGATGAATGCCTTCAGATGAGCGACAAATCCGGGGTCGCTGTCGACAATAACGTCCTCGAGATCCACTGCGTACTTGAGCAGCTCTTCTGCATAGCCGCAGCGATAGAGCATGTACATATGCGCCCAGATAGCCTGGTTCTCAAATGCCTCGAGAAACTCTGGTGCGTAGTTGCGAGCAAAATGAATCTTGAGATACCCTTCAATTCTGCGGTGGACCGAGGGTACGCCACCGACGTTAGCCTCGCGTGGGTACTGGGCAATGACGTTGTCGATATGCTCCACAAACGTCTTCTCCAAGTACTTGCACGCAGCACTAGCCACATCGCTTGGGTTACCTGCAGCATACGACGCCAGCAGACTCCACGTCTGCCCAACCTGCTTGCTCCTGAGCTCTTGGAAGCTCTCCGAAGACGCCTTCTCCAGGCCAGCAACTAGGTCAAACGGCTTGCTCGCCACGCGCGCGTTGTTGAGCGACTTGATGACCTCGGCATAGCGGGCCACACGCGGCTGCACGACCTTGTCCACGCCGCCCAAGTCAAACACCGATGACCCCTGGGCGCCGTCCAGCATCGAGTGCGGGTCGATACCCTGGTACTGACCCAGCTCCTCAAACAGGCGCTTCTGCGTGTCCTCCCACACACTCTGCATGTGCGACACCATATGGCGGTCAAGATCATCCAGCGTCGACAGCTCGCTCTCCTCGATGGCGCTGATAATCGACTGCTCCTGCTGCTGTGCCAGGAAGCTCTCGACATTGGCATCGTACTTTGGCTGCAGCAGTTCGAACGCGTTCAGCAAGGCGGCCGAGGCAGAGCTCTCCATCAGCTCGTCAGTGTCCACGCCAGAGCTTGCTAGAAGCGACTGGGCACGCGGGTCGAGGGTGCGTCCATGTCGCACTGAACGCGCAACAAGCTTGCGCGATTCAGATTCGAGCAGGCCAATTCCGCGCTGGACGGTCGGGATTTCCGACGACGCCAGGTGTGCATTGAGCCGCTTGGACTCCTCCAGCAGGTTGTTCAGCGAGAGGCTGTTCATGTTTCTTTTGCAATCAATAGGCAACGTATAAAGGAAAATAAAAGACAGAGACAAAAAACGAATTCAGCGAGCTATTTTTTTGTGGTTGAGGCTACAAGAATTGAAAATGTGGTGCCATTGCCTGGATTATGATCAAATTTACATTTTGTGTCTGGTGCGAGCCTTCTTGGCAGGCGCCGGTGACGCAGCAGACGGCTGCTCACCAGCTTGCTTCGCATCCTTTTTCCTTCTTTGGCCGCGGTGCTGCTGCGGGTGGCTTCTTGGCGGGCTTCTCCTTTTCCCTCATGGCGCCTTTGCCTGCGAATGTCCACAGCAGGATATTGTCGATCTGCAGCAAGTCTCTGTTTCGCAAGTGCTCGGACGGCAGCTTTCTGAAGTCCGCCGTCATCCTCTGGCAGAACTCGACGCGCTCGGGCGAGACAAAGTCCATCGCCACCTTGATGGCATTCGCGTAGTTGCAGACCTGGTGGGCACTGCCCGCAGGCACAAATACGGCGTCACCCGGGTTCTGGTAGATGCGATAGCACATGCCGTTCGCGCCAAACTGGGCATGGATCTTTCTGCGGTCGGGCTCAGTCAGGAACCTATCCTGGTTGTGGATCGGGTCACCCCACTGCGAGCCCTTGCTGGCACGGATATAGTCGCGCAGGTTCTCCAGAGCCGTGGGTGGATAGATGTCCCAGACTGCTGCTGCTGCCTTCTTTGGGCCGCCTTCGCTGGGCTCACCGCTGCCGGCCGGCTTAACAGCCTCCCTTGCAGACCAGATGCCCGGAACACTAATATCGTTTTCAGCCAAAAACGTTTTCGACGCATATGCCATGATATTGACAGCGTCGGCCATATCGCAGTGCAGGTTGGTTGTGCCTACACCGCCCTCGCGGTCGCTGGACCCGTACGCGCAATACATCTTTGGGCCGAGGTCAGGCGGAACAAATTCCTCGGGAAGCCGGTTCGCCAGATTGTATTTGCCTCCACGGCTGGTGTAGTCGTGGAATGGCAGCGCCTCCATGAAATTTCTGAAATGGTCCGGCAGACGCTCCTCAAAGCCCTCAGTAGGCGGCCAGTCTTTTAGCTTCAAAATGCTCCGCTTGATGCGCTTCAGTCGCTTCTCCCAGCCATCTGACTCCTCAAACAGGCTGCTGTACTCATCGTCCCCGTCAAAGGCACGGTAGAAATCCTTCAGCGGCCACTCGCCCACAAGATCCCCCTTGCGCTTGCAGTCGAGGACTTGCACTGGCTCGTCGCCGAAATTCTTAATCCACCACTCTGGCTTCCAGATCTTGCCCTTGAGTGTATCCAAAAGACCGCGGACCACCACAACAATGCCACGCCTCCAAACCAGCGAGAACTCGTCAGCAGTCAGCTCGTCCTTGTCGACATACAAAGGAGCCAGCTCCCAATCAGCGAGGGCAAGCTGCTCACGAGTGCGCTGCTGGATGCGCCTGATTTTGACTTCAACCTCGTCGGTGGCGGACGGGAATATCAGCATGGCCATTCTGCGCGACCGCACGCACTCGCTCAGAAATGAACTCGACGTCTGCTGGCGTGTACTGGGAAACACGGACGAACTGAGACTTGCGGTGGAATGACCGTAGCACTGGGAGGCCGACCATGCGGTTGGTGATTCGCTTGCATTTTGCAATGTCCTTTGGGCGCGTCTCTGCAGTATATACTCCTCCAGGCACTCCGATACTGTGCGAAACCCGGTGGGTTACATCAGTATCGTCCCACTCGGCAAAGCACCTATGGCATACCTCGAGCGCACATGAAGAGCACGAAAGATAGACGGCCGTGATCGTCGTCCGACATACATCACAAGTCTGGCGGGTGCCGAGATGCAAGTCCCGGTAGATCACTGGCGCTGCAGAGCACAAGAGAGCCGGATGCTGGCCGTATCCGTCATATGCACTATCGGTCATTGTGCGCATTGTCTCCAGCGACGGCTTGAATGCCTTGACAATCAGTGCGCGTGCCCTGGAAGTCCCAGACTCAGTGGCCGACTCGGATGGCTCCGGGTTGATATGGTTCAGGGCCGGAATCGAGGGGTCAGTCTGCGACTGGAGAATCGGCGAATACACGTACCGATCCCGCGTGCTGCCGTCATCCATCTCGATGTGCAAGCGAATGAACCTGCGGATTCCACTGAAGCGGCAGAAGCATTCGGTCTTGCGCATCAGGCAGCTTTTGCACTGAGGCAGGCCATATCCCTCTGAACTCAAACAAGTTAGTGACTGAGTGTCCAAAGAGATGTCAGCACTGCGGCAGCCTCTCTGCTCCATGAGCCACGGCACGTATTTTGCCTGCTGAAGCTTCAAAAACACCTCTGGGTCGACCAGTGTGGGGAACCCATCAGCCTCGTACTCATGCAGGCCCTGGGTCTGGATAATTCTCTTCATCGTCCCGTCGTTTGTGCGATTGCCAACAATAAAGTGCGCGGGCTCATCGGCTGTGGCAGGGAAACACAAGAGGCTTAAAGTCGGTGCGCAAAAGATCGTCCAGGCTGGGTCGGTTGTCAGTAGAGCTGACCAGGATGGTGGTGTTGCTGCTACGAATCAGCTCTGGGATGCTCGTTGGCATTTCTTCCAGTTGCATTCGCGCCCGCATCCGCTTCGGCGTCGGTTCCACCGTGCCCATTGGTGTCTGTGGCTGCGACTGTGCCTGTGCCTGGTCTCCTTCTGATATTGTCTGCACAGCTGGCTGCGACTGCACTTGCGGCTCCTCACCTCGGGCAACCTGTTGTTCGGCTGGTGGTTCTGCCGGTTGTGGCTGGGGCTGCTTCCTCTTCATCCCCCTGGCCATCCTTTGTGTCGCAGACCGCTTGTGGCCCTCTTCTGGTAGTGGCAGAATATCCTCATATGTCTGTGGGCGCGCAACACGGCGCTGCGACCTGCGCAGTAATGACGCTGACATGCATTTTTTGGTCTCAGAATCAAGATCCCTTGTAAATGTTCCCAGTTCCATGTCGCCATATGGCTCACGGCTGAAAAGCATCTTGAATACTGTGAGCACTGTGTTTTGGCCATTGGTACTGGCTGTCGCCCTCTCCTGCGCCATCTCCCTAAACCGCTGCTTCTGCTCTGGCGTGCTGGCACTCCAGTGCCTGTCGGCTGTATTGGCTATACCACCACCCTCTGCGCCTCCTACATGTGCCCATCGGGTTCAGTTAGAGGCTCAAAGCTGTTGTGCTAGATGCATGAACTGTGTAGATAGCGCAGCGTACCTGGGTCAGCTTGTGGAGAAGATGACATCGAGCTGACAACCTCGACGAAAAAGTCTCTTGCTTTGCCTCTTGGTGATCTCATGTTACGACAAAAGCAAGCAGTGGAAAATGAAAAAAAAAGGTAAACTGAAAGTAGGGAGGGGAGAGAAGACAGGAAAAGACGCAGCCGGCGGGAAATTTATAGCTGGTACAAAAGCCACCGGCAGGTGCCGTCACCTTGCAAACGAACTTGCCTCAACCGTCATCAGCAGCTGAACCAAATTAGCCAGAATCGGCTGCCGATTAACGGTGACGCCAAATGCCTCCAGAAACTGCTCGACGTTGACCTCAAGCCACCGCACACCTTGTGCCAGCGGCACCTCGGCCGGTATAGCCACCGGGCTGCGCACTACCCAACGTGCTCCGCTGATTCTGACCGGGATATCGCAGCGGCACAGCGCTGATTCTTGCCAAGACGCTCAGCACCCTCGCCACCATTGACAGCGCCTCCTCCTCCTGTATCCGCAACCCGCAGATGCACCACTCGCCAGCATCGTCGGTTCCAATCGGGTACGTCTCCAGCAGTGCTGCCGCATACTCTGCTCGCCGCCTGGCCAGCATTGCCCGCAGGTCCTCAGAGATGATGCGGTCCTGGCGCAGCTTCTCCCGGTGCTGCTGCACCGCTGCCTTTGCTTTCTTCAGTCGTATCTGTGCCTCCCTCGCCTGCTGCTGCTGATCCTCATTGTGGTCGTGAGCGGCTTCGACAAAGCTCGACGCCTCCTCGACCTGCCGCGTGCGCTCCATCAGCTGCTGCTTCTGGAGCTCGATCCTGGCGGATACATCGGCTACCTCGCGCTTCCGCCGCCAGGCCTGGTGCTGCTTGCGGAGCGCCTTCTCTGCCATTGCTCTCAGCCGCTCTGTTCGCTGCTTTTTTGCCACCAGCGTTGCCTCAAGGGTGCAAAGCTGCAGCACAACGTCGCAGCTGTATGCCTGGGCCGGTGGTTCCTAAAAATTACGTAAAAGTATTTAGCTCCTAGAGCTCCAGTGCCGGGGTCTCCCTGGTTGCAATGCAAGCCCCTAAACGGTACCTCAGCGGTCGCATCGTTCATAATCGCGGTAATAAAATGAGAAATGTACACTAGCAATGCAACAAGGGGAGCGGGAGAGCTGGGCGTAGACGAGAAAGGCAAAAGTGGTGTTTGAATTCTTTTGTGTGCAATTGAGTCGTATAAAACCATTAATTTTCAAGTTTACTTCTCGATGGTGACCTTGGCCTGGCCCGCCATCTGCACAGCCTGCTGCTGAGCAAGTAGCTTGGCGTTGCTGATGACCGGCTGCAGCTTCTCCAGAGACGCCTTCCACTGGGCAAGGCGCTCGGCAAGCACCGCCCACTGCTCCTGGCCGAACTTGCGGTACGTCGACCGCGTCGGCAGAACCGTGCTCGTAACCTGGTTCATCTTGCCCTGGATCAGACCAGCCCGAATGACATCAATGATCCACACCTCGACCTCGTCGGCATCGACCTCGATGGCCTCAGCGACGGTGCTGAACGGCACATCCTGGCCCAGGTTGTCAGCCGCAATCGACGCAACTGTGAGCAGGCGCATTTTGTCGCTGGCCTTCTCGATATCAACACCCAGGGCCTCGAGCTGCGCCTTGTTAGCCTCAACGTACGCCTTCCAGCCCTTGAAGTCGCTCGACAGCAGCGTGTCCAGCAGAGATCCGGCGTCACCGAGCTTACCGCCCTTGTTGAGCTCCTGCACCTGCGGCAGGTTGGCCAGGGCATCAAGGTCGCACACGGCGCTGATGTTGACATAGTGCACGATAGCAGACGAGGCAATCTGCGCCAGCTTCTCCGGCGACTCGCTGACCGTCTCCAGGAACACCAGCTCGGTCTCGTACGCCTCGCTGTTGAGGCCGGCAGCCTCGAGAGAATCACGGATGCTCAGCAAGAGCTCGATCTTCGCCTCAGACTCAATGCTCCACTCGCCAAACAGCGTAGGCAGCCGGGAGATGAGCGGCAGCAGAGTAGCCAACAGGTTTGTCTTTCCAGCAACCGCGACGATGCCCTTGAACACAGACGCGCGAATGGCAGTCGCCGGCAGCAGGTTGTACAGGTTGTTGAGCACCTTCAGGACCGCAGCTCCACTCTGGACATTCTCCGTGAGATCGGCAACAATTTCGCGGACGTACGTGTCGACCTCCTCGGGGCCCGCCGACTGTGTCAGGACAATAGCAAAGAGCTGGTTGTAGACTGCCTCGAGCTTGGCCTCCGGCGATGCCGCCAGAGTGCCGTTGCACGCCTCCTTCAGCAGCTCGGCAATCGAGGCCTCCTTCAGCTGGTTGACAAACGAATCGGCATCCGAAATCGACTTCACCTGCGCAATGTAGCGAGCAAGCTCCTCGACCTGGGAAACGGCCTCGCCGTCCATGAAAATAACATCCGAAGCGGTCATGCTCAATTTTTCTTTTTGTAAAAAAGTATAGAAATGAAGGGGACCGAAGAAGAGAAACTGAGGAGTTGAATTGGGGCGCAAGAAAAATTTTTCTTACTGCGACTATAAAAAAAGTGCGAGAAAATGTGAAATTGGTAAATGACCGGACTTGCGGATCCACGCGTAGAGCAAAGCCATTTGGCTTCGCCGACGATGCCGAAATGCGCATATTGACCCACAGGTGGCCATATATGCCGGTGATGCGCTTCACATATAGCAAAATGCAGATTCATCCAAAGCAAAAAAAGCTCCTAACCCCAGACGGGATTTGAACCCGCGGCCTTTGCCTTAGGAGGGCACTGCTCTACCTCTGAGCTACAGGGGCGATTAGGTGATAAACTTTTTGAACTCCTCAAAATTCTTGGTACTATAAATGTAAGTTTTATGCACTGACTGACAGATGAATGTAGCTGTATGTGGATGCGGACGTGCTACTTCTCACACTCTACTCCAATGCTATGTATATGCCTTTGTTGGCTTTCCAAATATTTTGATGCTAGATAACATAACCTCAGCTATTTTGACCTTCTCAATGCTATTTGTCTTTGAAGCGCAGACATAACATGCATATGGACTAGTGTGACTTTTAGTTATATTCGAATGAAACATGTACACTATCTATACTCGCTGAGAGATCCGATTTTTATGCCGACCTATTGACAGTCGCGACGAGCGTTGCCCCATGCCAGGTCTCGCGCGACTTTGAACTCGTACGGCGCCTTGGGACTGCCCACAAAAAGCGAGAACCCGGTTCCCTTGGCTGCCGCAATCCTTGCACTGCTCAGTGGCATCGATCTTAATCGGGCTGCTTCGTGTCCTCGACGTAGAACGTGAACTCATCGCCCAAGAGTCCTGGCCTGTTGTCGCCATTGACCGTGGCTTCGTCCCAGGTATTGGCGACAGCGACCTGGAGCGTGATGTTCAGGGGCGGGACAGGAGTGTTGAATGGCGGCAGCGTCAGTTCGCAGCTCAGGAGGCGGTTGGGTGCCTGCGTAGCCTTCCGAGGGAAGAGTGAAGCCGAGGAGTGCGAACTTTTCGGTGCTTGCCTTCAACACAGGCTCGGAGCCGTGGGTTTTGGCAGACTCAATAGGGGCGACTGAGATCCAGGAGTCCTTGAAAGCAGCGACTGGCCCGTAGGTCTTGGAGTTGACAGCGGCAGCGAAGGGTGCAGGTCAGGGCGAGGAGAGTCGTGGCGATGATGGATGGCCTTCATTGTAGTTTCTTTGGAGAAATCGGTTGTTCCTTTGGTGTCGAAGCTGGAATGTATCTGTTGGTAGTGGTGATGGAATGTGAGGAGAATGTCCCAGATCGCAATCCTTTTATGCTAGGGATTCTGTGTTTGCTGCGCAACACTGGTCCAGGAATAGCTTGCACTACGATGCCTAGAGGCTTGACAGCCTTTTATTTTAGAACATGCAAGGACATCAGACCTACGGCATGCTGACAACCCAAGCTGAGTCACGGCAGCACGCTGATTTCCATGTATGACAACCCTAATGATTTCTTCAGGATACGCCAAAATTGCAGTGCAGCCCGTTACTCCCACATGCTCCGAGAATAGCCTGGAGCCACCATGCTTTCAAAAATAACAGAAAAATCAGATATTCTCTAGTTGCGGACAAAAGCCAGCACAAATTTGGACTCGCTAACCTCCTGCTCCTCCTCAGCAAAGGCCACTCCGGCCTTGTCCTTCATCAGGTTCAGCTCCTGCTTCAGGTTGCGGCGCAGGAACTCGGCCTGGGTCTCGAACACCTTGGCAAGGCTGCCCTCGGGGTCGCTGGTGATTTCGTAGTAGTAAACAACATCGTCAACAGCCTGCAGACCGGCCTTCTTGCGCATGCGCTGGACACGGTTGATGACCTCGCGGGCCTGGCCCTCCAGCAGCAGGTCGTCGTGGAGCTCGGTCTCGAGCAGCACAACAACGTCCTTGTCGGTTCCCTCCTGGTACTGCTTCTTGACGTCGTCGTTGAGCGACAGGGCGTCAAAGTAGCGGACGATGTTGATGTCGTCAGCGCCCAGGGTGATGCCGTCGACGACGAGCACACCCGAGTCCTGGGCGGCCTTGATCTCGGCCGAGGGCACGTCGGGCAGGGCCTTCTTGACGCGCGGCATGTCCTTGCGCAGCTTGGTGCCGAGCTTCTTGAAGTCGGCCTCGGCGCGGTACTTGATACCGTAGGCGTCCTCGTCGGCAGTCAGCACGAGGCTCCGCAGGTTGAGCTCCTCGGTGATGTAGTTGGAGAGCTGCTTGATGTCGTCGAGGTACTGCTGGTCGGGGTGGATGACGACCAGCTCGCGCAGCGGGGTCTTGAGCGAGATAGTGTTGCGCTCGCGCACGACGCGGCCGAGCTCAATGACGGCCTGCATGCGCGACATGGCGCGCTCGATGGCAGTGTCAAAGTACTCCTCGCGCACCTCGGGGAACGACACAAAGTGCAGCGAGCGGGCATCCTCGCCGTTGAAGTAGTCTGCAGGGCAAAAAGTCCTTGAGGGTCTGGTACATGTTCTCTGTGATGAAGGGCGTGAAGGGCGCCATCAGGCGGCACATGGTGAAGAGCACCTCGAACAGCGTGTTGAGCGCATGGACGGCGTCGTCGGCGCCGTTCTCGCCCTTCAAGCGCTTGCGGTTGAAGCGGATGTACCAGTTGGTGAGCTGGTCGATCATCTCCAGCAGACGCGGCACCACAGTGTACAGGCGGTAGGCACCCATCTCCTCACGGACAAACTTGATCAGCGTCTGCACCGACGCCAGCATCCAGCGGTCCATGGTGTTCTCGCTCCGGCTGGCCGGGTCAAAGACAAAGTTGATGTCCGAGTCCTTCTTCAGCACCAGCACCTGCGTGGTAAAGAACTTGAACGAGTTGTACCACGGCAGGAGCACGCGCGACACAATCTCCTTGACGCCCTCCTCCTTGAACTTGAGTGTCTCGGCGCGCACCACCGGCGAGTTGATCAGGTACAGGCGCAGCGGATCGGCTCCGTAGTTCTTGAGCACATGCATCGGATCCGGGTAGTTCTTCAGGCGCTTGCTCATCTTCTTGCCGTCGGCAGCCAGAACCAGGCCGCTGGCAATCAGGTTCTTCCACGCAGGCTTGTCGAACAGCAACGTCGACAGCACCAGCAGCGTGTAGAACCAGCCGCGGGTCTGGTCGATACCCTCGGAGATGAAGTCGGCAGGGAAGGTTGCGTGGAAGGACTCTTGGTTCTCAAACGGATAGTGCTTCTGTGCGTACGGCATGCTGCCGGACTCGAACCAGCAGTCAAACAGTTCCTCAATGCGGCGCAGCGTGCCCTTGCCCTGGCGCGACGGAATCGTCAGGTGGTCGATCTTGTCGCGGTGCAGGTCGGTGACGCCCGTGGCTCCAGTCAGCTCCTCGAGCTCGGCCACCGAGCCAACACAGACGACCTCCTCAAAGTCGTCGCTGACCCACAGCGGCATGGGCGTGCCCCAGTAGCGGTTGCGCGAGACGTTCCAGTCGCGTGCGTTGGCCAGCCAGTTGCCGAAGCGGTTCTCCTGCACAAACTCGGGCACCCAGCGCGACTGCGCGTTGTTGGCCAGCAGGCGCTCGGTGGCATCGGCGACGCGGATGAACCACGAGGGAATAGCGCGGTACAGCAGCGGCGTGTCCGAGCGCCAGCAGAACGGGTAGCTGTGCACCATAGTGCCCTGGCGCACCAGGCGGCCGCGCGCCTTGATGTTCTTGATGATCTCCTTGTCAGCGTCCTTGACATACATGCCTGCAAAGTCGGACACCGAGTCGTCAAACGAGCCGTCGTCCTTGACGGGCATGGGCACAAAGCCGCCGGGCGTCACAATCTTCTGTGCCATGCAGACGCGGTAATCGTCCTCACCAAAGGCCGGCGCGTTGTGCACAATACCGGTACCATCACTGTCGCTGACATAGTCATCAGAGACCACACGCCACGCCGAGTCCTGGAGCTTCTCGACATAGTAGCTGAAGACGGGCTCGTACTCGAGCCCCACCAGGTCGGCAGCGGGGATCTTGGCCAGCACCTCGAACTTGGCCTTCTTGACGTTCTTGTACAGGATGCCGAGGCAGGACTCGAGCAGGATGTAGACGTGGCCAGTCTCGCCATCGCGGATCTTCACGTACTCGAACTTGGGGTTGATACACAGCGCGCAGTTGCTGGGCAGCGTCCACGGCGTGGTGGTCCATGCCAGCAGGCTGACCTCGGGGTCGCTCTTGAGCGGGAACGCAACCACTACAGTCGGATCGCTGACGTCCTTGTAGTTCTGCGAGGCCTCAAAGTTGGACAGCGGGGTGCCCAGACCCGTCGAGAACGGCATGACACGCAGGCCGCGGTACACCAGGCCCTTGTCGAACAGCTGCTTGAACACCCACCACTCGGACTCCATAAACGTCGTGTCCAGCGTCTTGTAGTCGTTGTCAAAGTCGATCCAGCGGCCCAGGCGCTCGACCGTCTCCTGCCATTCGGTAGAGTACCGCATGACAATGGCACGGCACGCGTCGTTGTAGGCTGCAATGCCCATGTTGGCCACGTCATCCTTGCCGGTGATGCCCAGCTGCTTGTCAACCTCGTGCTCAACCGGCACACCGTGCACGTCCCAGCCGGCCCGCCGCTCGACGTAGTGCCCGGTGTTGTGGGCGAACCGCGTCACAATATCCTTGATGGTACCGGCCAGGAGGTGCCCGTAGTGAGGCAGACCCGTGGCGAACGGCGGTCCGTCGTAGAAGGAGAATGGCTTGCGGCCCTCCGACAGCTTCACTGATGTCTTGAATGCGTCGATTTCGCGCCAGAACGCGAGGACCTTCTCCTCCTCCTTGGGGAATGAGAAGTGATGGCTGGCTAGAATTGCAAGGGGAAAGGGGAGGTATGAAATGGGCGTTCTGCTCGCTTCTGCTCTGTTCGATGTGCCCCAGGGCTGCCTTCTTCTTACCTTCAGGTGCAGACATGGTTTCCGTGCTTTTGGAATGCTCTTGCTTGGGCTGCTAACACGTGTAGTCGAAAGAAAAAGAACAGACAGAGGGTATGCAACAAAGAGGAATAATAGAATGTCTCCAAATTAAGTCGATTTGAGAAGAGAGGAAAAGTACAGCTCAATTTTTTTCTCCATCAGCCAGATCGAGAAACGGTCCCAGCAGGCTTTTTAAAAGGGAAAATTTTTTTGTGATTCACCACCGCAGCCCTGGGCATCATGCACTGCTTTTGATGGATGCACGCATGGCCGTGTGAACATGTGGCAACTGCGGCAATGAGCAGTCACCAAGAAGCGAGCCTAGCACAGTGCACGGATCCTCCACGCCATGGTCGGCAAAGCAGGTTTCGGGTGCTTGGGCTGCGACTGGAGCCCAAACTCGTTGACCTCCATCGGCACCGGCTCCGGAATGCCGTTCTCGCCCAGCTGCATCTGCACGCGCTGCTCATCAAAGATCCGGTCAGCGTTCTCCAGCACCCGCCCCACCAGCAGCGCAAACGCATCCTGCAGCCCACACGCCAGAGCCTGCTTGCTGAAACGGATCAGCGCCAGGTTCATCTCGCGCACACCCTGCATGTGCACACGCACGCGATCAATGAGCTTGGCCAGCGAGTCGACCAAGTACGCCTCCTCATACACGCTGCCCTTCTTGCCGCGCACCTTCTTGCGCTCGGCCTTGCGTCGGTTCTTCGAGATCCGCCGCGCCGTCGACCCCGTCACACGCGACGTTGCATTAGTGACGGTGGCCGTGAATGTGCTGAACCGGCTCGCCATCGATGTCGTGTCAGACATCACATCGATGTTGTCCAGCGAGCCGTCGTTTCTCGCCGCCCAGAGCCGCGTTCATGTACTTGTTCACCAGCACCTCCAGCGGCTTGGCACGCACCTCTGTCAGGCGCGCAAGCTTGGTGTCGAATGCCTCGCGGATCTCCTCGATGTCCTCCAGGAGGCTGGTGTAGGCCGTCTGGATGCCTGGAAGGACCGTGGTCTCGATCAGGTCTGTGCGCGCGCGCATCTGCGTCTGACGCAGCGCCTCGGCCCAGTGGCTGCCCTTAACAAGCAACTCGAGTGCGTCCTCGTCTTCCTCCGTGTATTCAAGTAGCACTGTAGCTGCATCCATGAACATATGGTGCTCCGCCAAGACCAGGCTGGCACGCACAGCAATGTCATGGACCGCCTGTGCCGACAGCGCGCTGGCGGGATCGGTGGCCAGAGCCATGGCCTCTCGCCATTCTTTGGAGTCAATAAACGCATCAACGGCCTGTGTGCGTGCATCCGCCAGCAAGTACGCCGACGCTGCCTGCGCAAACTCGCGCTTCTCTACCAGGTGGTCACCAAACAGCCGGCATATGTCGCTGAACCGGGACTGCCCGTTCAAAAGCTTGATTGCCTCCTCGTACAGCTCGTTATCGCTGACAAACTCGACGATTTCAGACCACAGATCCGACTCGCTCATGAACCCGCTGCCCTCAGTGCTGCCGCGGTACGACTGATAAAGATGCTCAAGCGCCTTAGAGGCTCTTGCGAGCTGCGCGTCGATCTTGAACCGGCGGTACTCCTCGTCAGGCAGGGCGTTGAGCTTGCCTAGTGCTGCTAGGTACTCACGCGGGTCACGCTGGCTGCGTTGGGCAACTAGCAGCGCCAGTGGAAGATCATACAGGCCAAGGGCTGCGTTATACACCCTATCGACATCTGACAAAAACAGCAGGTACGTCAGAGCCGAGTCGCGCTCTTCTGTGGACAGGGGCGCAAGTAGCTTCAGTGCGCTGGGGATATCTGCTGGGACCTGGCACATGAACGTAGTCAAGATCGTCGGCATGTACCGCACAGCATCTGCGTCCTGAAGAACTGGCCGCAAAGCACGGCACACCTTTGTCGTCTTTCCCTCGACCTTGAACTCGGCAGCCACTCCACTGCCTGCGGCTTTGGTGCCAGTGTACATGGACTTTGTAACATCCTCGTCACGCAGCCCAGACACAAACAAGTTCAGCAGATCCGGGTCATTCACCTGGTTCACGAATTCGGCAAAGTCGCCAATGAGCTTGTCTGGAATGTGGTCAAAGATCACATTCATGTCAATGCGGTTGACGCGACACAGAACCAGCGCTGCCTTGTAGCTGCGCGCATCCAGGAGCCGTCTGACTGAGGAGAGCACCAGCGCCCTTGGCCGCACCGTCTCCAGATTTCCGCGAGGCATCTGGAACACAACGCTATCGCCAACTGTCGACGCCAGCACAATCGTTGATCCGCGCTCCACACGCCGCCGCGTCTCATCGTACTTTGACACAGCCGGCGCATCCTCCACCACAGTGGCACCGGCAAAGTCTGTGTCGACTGGCACAAAGCGCAAAAAGTGCGTGGTAGTAGTCAGTAGCAAAAAGTCACGCCGCATAAAGAACGACGAGCACGCTGCGCTGACAAGATGCGAGCCCACAAACAGTTGGTTGCGTTCAGTACGGACCCACCACCTCGATTTTGCCGTCGACTGACACAGCGTCCAGATCGACACACATCTCAGGCAGAGATGCAATGGGGGACAGCATCAGCCCCGACGTGTACTCGACATCAAAGACGCTGCCATCAGCAGTCTCCAGGAGCAGCTTGTTGACGTTTGGTGATGCCACAAGCTTGACTGCCTTTGCAAACGCCATGTCCTCGACATTTAGCACTGCACGGCTTACAACCTCGCCTTGTTCGATCTGCACCACTGAGAGCACATCGTGCTTGGCCCCACTGCTATTCTGCTGATGATCCCAGGGCCACCAGGATGTTCTCGGCTGGCCAGGCGATTTGGCGGAATACTATCAGCGACTCATCAACAAGACTTGCGGTGTCTGTCCGGTGCTGGTGGAGGTGCCTCCTTGACTGTCGCCGCATATGCGCACTTGTACGTAACCACCGTACGCCCATCAGCCAGCAACGCTGCGAAATCATTGCCGTCGCCAAACGCACCAAAGGCAACATGTGCTATGGGTGACGGCGCAGTCAGAGTGTGCAGCGCCATTGGAGGCGGCACATTAGCGTACGCAAACGGAGTATAGAGCAGCTTGGCTCCATCAACCACGCACGCTCCAGAGATCGACTGCTCTGATGCCGCTTGGGCCACCGCCGGTGTGCTCTGTAGCCGCATAGCCGTGTACGAATGCTCACCCGCAATGTGCAGCAACATTGGGTCTTCCGTATCCCACACGACATGGCTGACCGTGTCTCCTAGCACTGATGACCGGATCTCCTGCTTCAAGTACCAGTGGTAGTTCTTATCCGACCACAGCTCCACACACACCTCCGGGCCCATGCCAGTATTCGAGACAAGCGTAACTGCCACTATCGATGAGTCAGAATTCCATGTCAGATTCATCACGGCCTCTGTGCTCGGCCGCAGCGTGAACTCGCCATGCCGTAGCCCATTGCGCTCAAAGAATACCACGTCATGTCTGTGCTCGAGCTTCTCGGTCGCTGCAATCAGCCGCCCCGACGGCCGCCATGCCATGACGTGCTCCAGTGCCTTGATCTTCTCGCAAATGCTGTGCAGTTTTCCTTCACGCGAAAACACGCGGATCTCGCGTGCTCCATCGCTAACAAACGACACCGCCACGTATGCGCCGTCGCCGCGCCATGACACTCGCACACAACCATCGTCACCGGCTGCCAGCTGCGTGTTGACTGGCTCCTGCGGCGCCAGGGCTGCAGCCTTACCGGCCTTGCCGTGGTACTGCGTTTCCTTTTTGCCCCAGCCCAGTGCAACATGCTTTTCCTCGACCTCCGTAGCCTGCGCGAGCCCGAATTCATAGAGCACTTCAAAGTCCTGCGTCATCAGCAGAAGCTTGTCTTCATGCGTCACCAGCACCAGCAGCTCCTCATCAGGACTCCAGCATGCGGCCGCAATCCCTGCATCGACCGACCCGACTAACTCGACCTGCTCGCTGTCCGACTCAGCGGACTGGCTGACTTGTATGACAAAAATATCGCCCGATGCTAGCGCCAGAAACACTGACTCACGCTCCATCAGAAACTGCATGCCCGGCAATCGTGCAGCTGGATGCTGAGAACGGGAGCTGTGCTTGCACTGTGTATGTCGTGGATGTGCCAGTGTCAGAGCCGAATGGAATCGATACCAAACTGGCCATGTCGTCCTTGTCACCGATCACAGCGTAGGCGACTCGCTCAGTCACGTTGACACAGAGGGGTGCCGGTACCCCTGTGGCCGCCTGCGCGTCTGTGTACGGAGTGCTAGTGCTCGACAGGATAGTCAGATTTCTCATGTTTAGAATATGAAATTGGAGGCTCAAGAAAAGAAAATTTTCCAAGCGTCTACTTGCCACACTGTGATCGACGGGGCTCGTTAAATAGCGTGATCGAGAGATCAGCTACTGGCTGAGATTATGCTGTTTGCTGATCATGCCCATGTTTCGAAGCATATATCGAGCTGCATCGTTTGACAAGAGTAGGACTATGTATTGGGAAACGTGCTAACAATAAAATGCGAATGTCTATAGGTTGATGGCGCATAACAGTAGGATACTAGAGAAACAAGGCGAAAACAGCTGCCGAGATGGCAAGGATGCCAGTGTGTGTGGCCAGCGACGATGCGCTGCTATCACGAGAGATTGGTGTGCCAGGCCCAACGATCGCGTTTGGCCCGGGCTTGCTGCTGGACTCGGACTCAGCAGCCTTATCTTTGGATGTCCTTCGAGTCTTTCAAATCCTTAGGCCCCTTCGAGTCTTTTGACTCCTTTGGCCCGCTGGACTCCTTCTCAGCCCTCGCTGGTGCTGGTTGCGGTGGCGCTCGAATGATTGGCAGTCTTCGCCATACCACCTGCCGGCTGCGATCCCTGGAACACTGCCCCCTCACTTCCAGTACGACCCTGCAGCCGATGCATGGTTGGTCTTGCCAAGCAATTGGCTATAACCGCTCAAATCCACTGCCAGCGACGCCGCCGGGAACGTAAACTTGTCAATATCCTCAGGCTTAAATGCCGTCTGGGCAGCAGCAGCAACCAGGCGCAGCGCTGAAGCTGTCTCGCCGTTAGCCAACCTATCTTCGACATCAGCAGCCGATTCTGCCTCAGATTCAGCACTAGCCTCGGAGCCTTCGGCGGAAGCCTCGCCGCTGACATCCTGAAGCAGACTCCTCGACAGCAGCAGCGGGCTCCTCAGACTTGGCCTCGCCCTCTTCGGCCTTTGGGGGCAGCAGCTGGCCTGCCTGCCGGCACCTTCGTAACTGGTGCCTTGGCAGGTGATGCCTTGTTGCCTGCCTTGCCCGTTATCGACGCGCTATCCGCGGTGTGCTTGGGGAGTGACTTTGGTTGTAACTGTGACCTTGGCTGCGGGAGCAGTGGCAGTCAGTGTAGCGGTTGCAACGACAACAGGCTTGGTAGTGGTGACAACGGAGACACCAGGCGGAATCTGCATAAGAGTGGTTGTTGTCGCAAGACCAGAGATTGGAAGCGAAGGGACTGCCGCCACCATAGGGACGGCAGGGATGGTAGCAGACTTGGCTGCCATAGCCTGCGCAACCTTGGCGTTCTGATTCGGCCCCTTGGGTGCCTCATCTGCTAGAGCATCTGCCTCAGCCGCAAGATCCTCCATTGGGCCAACAGCAAAGCGTGTAAGTGCAGCAGCAGCTACATTCGGCTTGGTAAACACCAGCCAGGTTCACGTTAATTTCGGGGGTCGTGGCAGCATAGGCGGTCGGCGGGGGGAGTCAAACTGCTCACAGGCACAGCGGCCTGGCGAACAAGCTTTCCTGGAGTCTGATATTGCTGGGGAGGTCCCCTCCTCCTCATACTCCTCTTCCTCCTCCGGAGCTGCTACCTCTAGCTGGGGCAGCAACAGATACGGCACCTGGAGCGACAACTGGAGCAACAATCGGAGCACTACCTGGGACAGCACCTGGAACAGTAACCTGGAACAGTACCTGGAACAGAACCTGGACAGACCTGGAAACAACACCCGAAACAACACCCGGAACAGCACCCGGAACAGCACCTGGAACAGCACCTGGAACAGTAGCAGCAGCAGTGTTAGCTATCACAGGATCGCTGGTGCCAGCGACATGGTAGGCGCAGGAGTATCTGCCTCTGTCTCTGCCTGCACAACCGCTCCAACCGGCATCTGGCTATAAGCGGTAGCCAGTCATGGCATTATTGGCAGAATAGATCACAGGTGCGTTGTGGTGGCTGGCAGCATTTTGGGTAATAACTTGCTGGTTTGAAGCTACCCCTGAGACGCCGGCAACTGGAATACCGGCACGAATGAGCTGATCGTTGAAGATCTTGGCTCCGACAGCTGCAGGGTAAAGCCCAGCGGGGTTAGCGCGTGAGTGGGGATCATAACCAGTAATGCCGAGTTGTAACAGTGACGATTGGACGGCCCTCGGGTCAAGCCCTTGCGGTCACATTGAAGAATATCTCGCCCGATACGCAGTTGGCGAAGAGGAACAGAATCGAGCACGAAATGGTCCGCATTGCTTATTGAGTGTGCTTCTGGAAATTTCTGGAGCAAAGCTGTCTAGGTCTAAAGGATACAGATGCGGTAGTGAGACGAAGGGCGGTGGTTTTCTATAGCTTGAATATGGACTGCTGGATGCTCGCCAGTCCATGGCCATTTTAAACTTCACTCCACTCCACCGCCTCTACATAATATCAAGTATGAAACTGGGACTACTTAATTTGTATATATTGGCAGTAGTGAAGATTTGCAAATAAAAGTTGTAGGTGAGAGGGTGTGGAGAAATATGAAAAGAGAACATCATCGCTGAAAAATACGAAATTGCATGGGCAAGAGGTAGTAGAGTGAGGAACAACTTGCGAGAAATAGCCTAGATGTCTTTTTCCTTCTTGTTCCCCACAGAACAACCCTCTGGCTATGCCAGGAGGTTTAGGCCCCGATAGCAGGATGCTATTAACAACAGAGCAGTAGCCAGCTTCCACTCACGGCCGCTCAGCAGTGAGCTTGCCCCGTTGTCGTTTGCTCCAAGACGATCGAGCTGCGGCCCTGATGAGGTGCTGTCTTCCTTGTCGGCCTTGTCGGTCTTGTCAACCTTCTTCGCTCTCTCAACAGTACCTGACTTGCTAGACTCAGGCATCGACTGTCGCTGTCGTTGTCTTCATCGACGACGAATGCGGTCTTTTCCTTGCTGTGGATCACGACCTGGGTCACACTCCGGCTCACAACATTCATGGTGGAGCTCTGGCTGTGCGGGGCTAGCTCTGCATCAGGGTCGATATCCTGGATCTGCGCAACTGGCTTGTTCTTGATCTGCTGTCCTGGAGCGATAGTATTCGGACCAGCGTCTTTGGTAGGAAGAATGCTTCCTTTTGGACTGGAATTTGCTGGGTAATTTGCTGGGTAATTTGCTGGAAACCCGGGCTCTGCTGCTGCTGCGGTTGCACATGTGTCTGTGCCAGTGTCTGTGTCTGTGTCTGTGCCAGTGTCTGTGTCTGCGCCAGTGCCTGTGTCCTGTCTGTGTCTGCGCCAGTGCCTGTGTCTGTGACAGCGGGTGGTTCTTCTCCATGGCAGTGTTATCGAGGTCATCGATGCGGGCAGTCGGTCGCGCGCCGCTTTCCACAGCAAGGTTTTTGCCTTGAATCGGTTTGCTGAATGCAGCGACAATAGAGCGGAAATCAATCAGGGCTGGCATCTCGATAGCTTCAGCAATCTTTCCGGGTTGAGCATTTGCAGCAATGCCGCCGTTTGGTGCCACTAACAAGTTGATGTGGTCGCCCTGGACCTTGTCAGCTGAACGCACAGTCGCTGTTGCTGCTGCAGGGGCTCCATGAGCAACGTGCGCTAGTAGGCTGAGAAGGAGAAGAAGTATTGCCTGGAGTGAATCTTGTGCGGTACATGCTGGCTGGGTGCAAAAGGAGGTATCTGGAGTAAAAGTCGTTCGAAGTAGCGGATAGTCAAAGATTTATTTTGCGAGCTGATATGGCAACTGCTGCCTTTTAATATGGCCACTTGAATGTACAGCCCTGCTTCAACATACATCAACTACTGACATGGCCTCGCTCGGTCTAGTCTGTAGAATAGTCGTTTAGTGATTTTCATTGCCTACTCCCCGCTTACATTCTTGGCCCAGAGAAATTGATGCCCAAGCTAAAATAATATAAATGCAGTCTTATTGAGGTGAGGGGCAGGATGTGTAGCTATATAGATTCTGGAGAATATGGAGGCTAGATCGCTGCTCATTTGCAATCTCGAGTGATTGAGAGAGGTCGCGTTCGGGTAGCCTCGGCAGTCAGGAAGCAGAGATACCCTGTGCAAACTGGTCAGACATAATGGTGGCCGAAATGTTGTCGAGATACAGCACATCATGGACCATCGACTGGCGGCTGTCAAATCCCAGGCTGGCCACAAAATCAAACTTGAAAATGAAAGTTGTTGTTGCAATATAAGCATAGTAGCGTTGTCCAGGCGTACCAACGAATCGAACAGACCTCGTCGCTTTGAAGTAGATGCTGACGTTTCCCGAAACAAAATCTACACCATTGCCGACTGTGAACGGCACAGTGATTAGAAACTCTGGGGACTCTGCGCCAATATTGACCTCCAGGCGTTTCTCCACCGATGGTGCCAGAGCCAGCGATCTATGGGGAACCTGGTCGCTCCACACGGTGAGCAAGGGCAGAACCACCGTGACAAGGATGAATATGAGTGACTTCATGGAGATGGAGATGCGTGCGGGCAATCTGTGATGGGGGCTAACTACCTGCTTGTGTTGGAAAGCAGCCTTCAGACCTGCCAGCGTTCGCTGTTCCTTTTCTACTAGGCACCTTCGACTGCGGCCTCAGCTCCGGTCTATATGCATCGTGTGCCGACGGGAGATAGATCACTGGTGGGCTAGGTGACATCAGCACCCGCGCCAATTTTTCCTACCGAGGACAATCCCTAGTGCATGTGATGGATCCGTCAGTCCTGAGCTCCGAAAAGAGGAGGGGTAAAGCCTGGAGGGTCGCACGCTCGCACCCCTGCTCTTCTTATCGCCCAAACGTCCATCCTAGTTTTGCTCTCTACCATTACTTTTGTTACTGTACCTGATTCAGCCATGGCCATGTTTACTGACGCGCACTTTGACAGCTTCAAGAACGACGGCTGCGTCGTGATTCCTGGGTTCCTCAGTGCAGAGGAGGTGGCTGCCCTGCGCAAGCGCACAGCCGAGCTGCTGGACAGCTTCGATCCTGAATCACAGCCAAAGACCACCTTCTCGACCGGCATTCGCGACAAGCATATCGGTGACCGATACTTTCTTGACTCGTCTGACAAGGTCAGCTATTTTTTGGAGGAACAGGCCGTTGTTGACGGAAGGCTAGCCGTTGACAAGACACGCGCCATCAACAAGATTGGCCATGGCCTACACATTCGCGAGCCGCTGTTTGCCAAGCTGTCGCACAGCAACAAGGTCAGGCAGGTGGCCCAGCGCCTGGGCTATGATGACCCGCGCATCCTGCAGTCGATGGTCATCTGCAAGCAGCCATCGATTGGCGGCGAGGTGCCTCTGCATCAAGACTCATGCTTCCTGTACACAAGGCCGTTGTCGGCCTGTGGGTTCTGGTTTGCTCTAGAGGACTGCACATTGGCCAACGGCTGCCTGGAGTTCATCCCCGGCTCTCATCTCGAGACTCCCATCTCGAAGCGGTTCGTGCAAAAGGAGGACCGGCGATGGCACAGAGTTTGTGCCAATCGAGCCCGAATTCTCGCTTTTCCCACCAACGAAGGACAACAACAAGACACCGATCCCTGAGCAGAAACCAGTGGGTGCCGAATGCAAGCCCATTGAAGTCAAGGCTGGCTCTGTTGTCCTGATCCACGGCCAGGTGCTGCATCGGTCTTCACACAACCACTCTGACAAGTCACGCTGGATTTACACCTTCCACATCATCGAAGGCGGCTACGAGTATGATGACCGCAACTGGTTGCAAATGCCTGCTGACAGAGAGCTGACTAAGCTATAATTCATTTAGTGTGTACTGCTCGCGGATATGTTGACAAATTGTTGGTCTTTTATCTACAATTATGAACCGATGCACTGAAGATCCCAGTTCGCCTGTGCTCATGCAGCGGTTGCCAACAATACTGCGATTTGTCATCGCCAAAAATGCAGCTCCGCCGCACTGTGGCTGCACCCCCAGCTGAGCAGGCTTATAAGCAAGCGAGTCGGGCGGGCTGTCTCAGAGCTCCCCATTCTCGCTTTGCTTTTCTAAACAACCTCTCATACGCTCTTTCTCTACGAATAATTCCTACCATGTCTGCACGGGACCTTCGCGTTGGATTGATTGGCCTTGGCAACATGGGGCTTGCAATGGCCATAAACCTACAGAAACACCGTGCTGCAAACGGTCTGTCGCCTATCAGCATCAACAACCGGACCATTTCAAAGTGTGCTCAAGTCGAAGAGCTTGGCGCTGTTGCGCGCGACACTCCTGGCAGCGTTGCAGCCAACAGCGATGTTGTGTTCCTCTCGCTCGTCAACGATGCCGCAGTCAAAGACATTGTGACACAGCTTCTGGATTCGTTAAAGGATGATTCATCGACTGAGCGCTTGCTCATCGCTGACACAACAACCGTGCACCCGAGCACGACCCAGTGGGTACTGGAAGAAATCTCACGCCGTCAGAGCGAGTACACGCGGCCCGTCAGTTTTGCACAGACGCCAGTGTGGGGCGCACCACCAGCAGCCAAGGCAGCGATGCTTGTGTTTGTAACCAGCGGCGAAGCAGAGGGTGTTCTGGGTGAAATCGCTGTCCCGGCTTTTGCCAGGGTCGCAATCAGCTGCGGCACTGACCAGATCAAGGCGGCGCGATACAAAATCCTTGGCAACTTTATGATCGCTTCTGTCATTGAGTCGCTGGGTGAAGCGATGGCGGTAGCTGAGGAGGCTGGAATTGGGCGAGAGCTGTACTTTGAATTCATCAAGGAGGTGTTCCCGGTCCCACCAGTCATGGGGTACGCTCTGAAGATGGTGGCAGACAATGGCGAGGCCAGCAAGACGCAGGTTGGATTCAATGTTCCAGGCGGCATGAAGGATGTCGGGTACGCTATTGATGTAGCTAGAGAGGCTGGTATGCGCCTGCCGATTGCAGAGCTTGCGTATGAGCACCTCCAGTGGGTCAAGGACAATGGCGGCGAGAAGTGGGACTGGTCTAGCTTGGCGTACGCTCTGCGCAAAGAGCACCAAAAGTAAATGCGATTTTTGTAGGTGGTTTATTGCGGCCATGGCTTTGCATGTCGTTGATATAAAGATAAAGAATGGTGATTTATATTGTGAGGCACTGCTGAGGAATGTCACAGCCTACATGTAGGCAGCGGCCGCAGTATACACAGCCACCGCAGTTTCCGCCAGGGCAGGTGTTCTCACTTGAGTTCGCAGGTGGGGGTGAGCCCTGGTAGATACCAGCGGTTGGGGGAGGAACCTCGCTGGACGGCACAACCGTAGCCAGGTGGTGGGGCTGTAGGCGGAACCTCGCTAGACGGCACAACTGTACCAGGTGGCGGGGCTGTAGGTGGAACCTCGCTAGATGGCACAACCGTACCAGGTGGCGGGGCTGTAGGCGGACCTCGCTGGACGGCACAACCGTACCAGGTGGCGGGGTAATAGTCACAGTGGTAGTGATAGTTTCAGTGCTGGGCGCGGGTGGCGGCGCAGTGGTAGTGATGACATTTGTGGATGTAGCAGTGGCTGGTAATGGTCTCGGTGCTGGGAGCTGGAGCAGGTGGCGTAATGGTAACCGTTGCAGTCACAGTTCCACAAGGGGCGGTCACGGTCTGGGTCTCTGTACTGGGAGCTGGGGGCGGGGCAGTAATCGTCAAAGTCTGCGTCTGGGTCTCGGTGCTCGGGGCTGGAGCAGGAGGTGTGACTGTGACTGTCTCTGTGTCCGTGACCGTGTTGTTGACCGTCTGGGTATTGGTAACGGTGGCTGTGTTGGTGACGGTCGCCGTTTGGGTCTCAGTAGCAGTGGCAGTGTTGACAACAGGTCTGGGTATTGGTGACTGTCGCTGTCTGGGTCTCCGTGACAGTGTTGTTGACTGTCTGTGTCAGCGTTTGGGTCTGGGTCTCGGTCACAGTTGCCTGTGTTGTTGACAGTGCTGGTGACGGTCTCAGTATTGTAGATTGTTGTTGGAATAACAGATGTCACGGTCTCGGTCTGCGTCACAGTAGTAGGAACGGTTTGCGTCTCGGTGACGCTCTGGACAGCCGTTGTAGTAACTGTCGACGTCTGAGCCACGGTTGTCGGCACCGTGATAGTGGTTGGCACCGTAATAGCCTCAGTGAGAGACAGAGTGATCGTGATAGGTGGATTCACACGAAGGCTCGATATCCGGAGGTGTTGCTGAATAAACATTATTGCCGCTGGTAGGGGGGACAATCGGAGTGCAGGTGGTTCCCTCACAACCGCCGCCTGGGGTGGTAGTGATAGTCATAGTTGAAGTGCAGGTAGATCCTTCACAGCCACCGCCAGGAGTGGTGGTCGGAGTGGTAATCCGGAGTGCAGGTGGTTCCCTGGCAGCCGCCGCCTGGAGTAGTAGTCGGAGTGGTGGTCGGAGCTGTAGTCGGAGTGCAGGTGGTTCCTACACAGCCACCGCCAGGAGTAGTGGTCGGAGTGGTGGTCGGAGTGGTGGTCGGAGTGGTGGTCGGAGTGCAGGTAGTTCCTACACAACCACCACCAGGAGTAGTGGTCGGAGTGGTAACCGGAGTGCAGGTGGTTCCCTGGCAGCCGCCGCCCGGAGTAGTAGTTGGAGTGGTAGTTGGAGTGCAGGTAGTTCCTACACAGCCACCGCCAGGAGTGGTGGTCGGAGTGGTAACCGGAGTGGTGGTCGGAGTGGTAACCGGAGTGGTGGTCGGAACTGTAGTCGGAGTGCAGGTAGTTCCTACACAACCACCGCCAGGAGTGGTGGTCGGGGTGGTAGTCGGAGTGCAGGTGGTTCCCTCACAACCACCACCTGGAGTGGTGGGGGTCGTGCTAGGAAAAGTGCTGGTAGGGGGTGTCTCGGAGTTGGTTTCGTAGCTGACACGACCGTAATGGAAGTACTCCAGCATGCGCTTGTAGGGACGCACAGTGACCATTGCCGCGTTGTCATAGTTGGGCATAGCCTCGTGGACAGTCGCAGACGCCAGCGCCGCGAGAGCAATAGTAGTGATGCTAAACTTGGTGTTCATGGTAAGAGCAGGGTTGACGGTCAATCAAGATCGATAGAGAGAGAGGGGTGTTTTGTATAAGGAAGCGAGGGCAAAATACTGTCCAGCGTATTTTGTGACGAGGTAAAGGTAAGGGATGGTTGCTCAGGTGGCAGGGAGAAGAGGTTGCTAAGCGAAAAGAGTCTTCGGAGGAATGTATACTAGGAGTTGTTCTAGTTGCTGTTGGTAAGATTGTACTGAGGGATACTGGTGATTTCTGGCCAACAGATCGACCCTTTTATACATGGCCATCACAGCTACAGCATCGGCGTATGTGTGCATTTTACTCTGAGATGGGCGAGGCCAGCGGTTTCTGGGGATACACCGCAGAGATCGTGGCCCGACACTCTGGGCAACATGGCCTGGATGTATGAATTAAATGAACAGCAGTCGAGTGCTACAAAGATAGGGCTGCCTCTGGTACAGGCTAGGCTCTAGGATATTATACACAAACATAATTGCTTCTAGCTTATCTCCCGCTAGCCCCGGCTGGATGTTAATATCGTTGGCGATTTAATATGGCTGTCGCTGTCATTGCACAGCGAAATATGATATATTCGATTTTAGCCGCTCATCCTATATGTCTGGACTATCTCATTTAGCCCAAGCCCCCTGACTCATGCCAGCCCTCAGGACTGGTCCAGAAACAAACCTATGAGCTGGTAAGCCACCGCTAGCAGGGCACTCAGCTAGGTATTGTGCAGCTGCTGCACAAGCAATCTGCACAAATTAGACCCACTGCCCTGTATGAGGCCGTCTGGTATCTACAGAGACTTTGGTCTTGCGTATCTCTGAGCCGGCCATCTCTGGTTTGGTCTGGATGTGCGAATCCGGCTCGCGTGCAGATCCCACTCCGTCTGGGACCGCCTATCGGTCTGACAGCCTAAGGTGGATTTTCATAGCGCAAACACAGCGGCTGAAGCGAGCGTATGGGCAGACCGCTGCATCACGCTGTTGGCTGTGCGCTGGCCCGCACGATATGTTCTCATGACGAGCTGGTGGCGGCGGCGGCACCATTATTTTGATTTTGAGCAGGCGTTGCTTTTTGTCTTCTCTCATTACCCGCCAATTTCTATACGCTGTCTTTCTCCGCCCTACTTTTTCCTAGTAATATAATATGCCCTCGTTTCTCATTTGCGGTTGCGCAAACTTTTATGGGCGCGCGCTGGTGAAGCTTCTATGCCAGGAGCGCGACCGGGCAGCCGATCCCACCAGCTGGGAGATCCGTGGCACCGACAAGGTCCTGCCGGCGCTGGCGTCGTTCCCACCCGACGTGCTGGAGCTGTACAGCAAGATCGACTACCGTATGGGCAACCAGCAGAGCAGTGAGTTCCTCGAGCGGGCGTTTGCGCGGGAGGACGGCACCACGTGGGACTACGTATTCAATTTTGCCCCCGAATACAAGTTCGGGCAGTCGAAGCAGGTATACGAGCAGCATGTGCACCAGCTCTCAGGTCAAAATTGCCACGCACGCGGCCAAGGCCAAAGGTTGGCTCATTTGTGCACCTGTCCAGCGCACACATCTTCAAGGCTGACGGCAACACCAAGCACAAAGAAGACAGCGAGCTGGAGGCCCCCAACGCATTGGCTGAGAGCTACATCGAGGCAGAGGACGACCTGAAGCAGATCCCTGAGCTGCCGCTGGTGATCCTGCGTCCAGGCTCTGTGCTACGGACCCGGCGACCGGCAGAACGTGGTGCCAATGCTGATTATGGCTCAGATCAGCAAGGTCGAGGGCGAGAAAATGGACGTGCTGTGGGATAAGGCGCTGCGCGTCAACACAGTGCACGTCGACGATGTAGCCCTGGCTGCCCTGAAGGTCGCACAGTGGCACAAGGGCAAGCAGGGCACGGCTGTCTTTAATCTGTCTGACCCTGGAGACACAACCAATTCGCACCTGGCCAAGTGTGTTGGCAAGCTGTTTGACATCGAGCTCAGCTTCCAGAACGCAGCGATCAACTTTATCGTCAAGCGCCTGCGCACCGCCGAATTAACAGAGGAGGTCAACGGGTCGTTCTTGGGGCCGTGGATGGATTTGCTGGCCAAAAAGCAACATCGCAAACTCGCAGCTGTCGCCGTACCTCGACCAGGAGCACCCGTACTGCACACTCGAGAAGTACCCGCTCGGTGTTGACGGCTCCCTGATCACCAGCATCCCCGAAATCGGGTTCAAGTACTCGTACGAGACTGTCACGCCCGAGGCCATTCCGCCCCACGGTAGATGAGTTCAAGAACATTGGCCTGTGGCCCAAGGTTTAAAAAGTAGAAATATTTTTGACTGGCGATTCTACAAGTCTAGCTTGGCCAGCTCTAATCTGCCAGTGTCTTGGGTCCATGTGATGTTGTATCTGTCGATTTTGTAATGCTCATATCGAGTCAGCAGACAGCCGCGATGCTTGCCGGTGTGCTGGTAGAGAGTTGACTGACAGCGCCTTGTCACGGCTGGTCCACACGCAGGTGGCCAGGCAGTTGAAGTCCGCATCCAGGTCGGTGTACCAGTAGACCAGCAGCGCACCGCCCGTATGCTTGAATGCCTCGTTGTATGCGTCTCTGTCGGCGTCGAATAAATCGACATTGTTGCAGTCCTTGCGTCGCTTCGACCGGAACACCACGGCATACCATGGCGAAGAGTCCTCGTCTCGCTGCGGCAGGTGTGTGAACTCATTTAGCTGCCTCGCGTATTCGAGCGAAATCTCGTCCCAGTTGAAACTCGCAGCATAGTCGGCAGTGCGAAAGTCAGGTCTGGTTGGTGTGAGGAGACGCAGCGCCTCTCGAAGGGCCTTGTCCTCCTGTGTGTCCTTGACCAGTCGTCAGTTCGAAAATGGAGTCTGAGATAGAGGGTGTAGAGACAGGGGACGGGTAGACCCCGGAGACGAGGACGTTGGGCATCTGCGCAAGGAGTGGTGGTGGCGCCGGAGGGAGGAGAAGGATGGTGGTTGATAGCAAGGCTGGCTCCTTTCGCTAGCTTGATCCATACTTATATAGAAATCTAGGTGCCACTAATTGCGCGATGGTACCACCCGATGAGACGAGTGGATATTGTGATCGCGACATCTGCTACAGGCAGGCTCGCCATATATCGCAAACAACTGAGCCGAATCTCCTCTGGCGAGGTCACATGTGCACACTACTAATTCGATCACCAAATCCCCCGATCGTCGTGTGGAATCCAGTCTGGAAGGGGCACGTAATGCTCCATCATGGCCTGACGCTCGAGTTGTCGAGCTCTCTGGAAGCTTTCTTCTCATCTGTCGAAATTACTCTTTACTCTTTAGCACATTTGTTTCCATCACTCACATCTTTGCAGACAAGCAGGAAAAAAGAAAGCGATGGCAAAGCTGACTATCTAAGTGCTCGAACGATAAGCGAGTGGCCGTGGAGGTGGACCCGGCTACGACTACAGTGCTCCAGCTCAAGGAGCAAATTTCCAAGGAGCTTGAGGACACGCCCTGTCGAGAGCCAGCGCCTTATCTATGCAGGCCGGATTCTGAAGGACGCAGACACATTGGCCACGTACAAGATCGCTGACGGTAACACCATCCACATGGTCAAGGGGGGCGCGAAGAAGAGCACACCTGCGGCCAGCTCTGCTGCTGCCTCATCAGGCGCGGCCATCAGTGATGCACCGCCCAGTACGACAGCATCGCAGGCCCAACAGACACAAGCGCAGCAGCCGGGCGCTAACGCCATGCCGGATATGGCCTCGATGTTTGGCGGCATGGATGGCATGGGTGGCATGGGCGGCATGGGCGGCATGGGGCGGCATGGGTGGCATGGGTGGCATGGGCGATATGTTTGGCGCTGGCGAGCGGTATGCCTCCTCAGCTATCGCCAGAAATGATTGACCAGTTTTACTCGAATCCGATGGCCCAGCAAATGATGCAGAGCCTTTTCTCGAATCCCTGAGGCACTCCAGTCGATGATTGATAGCAACCCGATGATTGCGCAGCGGCTTACAGCCCGAGATGCGCCAGATGATGACCAACCCAGAGTTCATGCGGATGATGGCCAACCCGGAGGTCATGCGCAGCATGGCGCAGATGCAGTCCGCGATGCAGCGGGCCCAAATGGGTACGCCAGGCGCTGGTGCAGGAGCCAACACCGGCATCTACAACCCGTGGGCATCGACGCCTGCTGCTACCACTGCCACCACCGGCAGCCCGAACAGCGACATCGCCACCTGCGGCATCACAGGCGGCACCTGCGTTCAACCCGTTTGCCGGTTTGCTCAACCCGGGTGCTGGCATGGGTGGGTTTGGTGCAGGGCGGATCGCCCAGCCCAGCTGCCAACAGCAGTGCCGCCCGAGGAGCGCTATCAGCAGCAGCTGCAGCAGCTCAACGACATGGGATTCTGGGACGCCCAGCAAAACATTCGCGCTCTGACAATGACTGGTGGCAATGTCAATGCAGCAATTGAGTACCTGCTGAACAACCCGCCCAGCTAGGTCCTGTCGGCACTCGGAGAGTTTTAGTATTTTTTACCCTCATTTTTCTTCCCTCCATCCTAGATGGCCGCACATGTGCATTCTGGGCCGCTTTTTTAATAACAGATAATATCACCATACTTGATGCTGCATCTGAATGTAAACTGGGGTGCGGATATGGTGCGCTGATATGGTCGTGATGGTGCGCTGATATGTGGTGATGGCCGCAAACGATCCTCTATATAGCCTATCCCAAGCTGGAGAGAGTTCGGCGTGAGGGGACAGCAGAGCGGACTTTTCTCCCAATGCCCTGCCCACCAGGTCAGGCGGGTCTGCATACACATGCAAGGCGTGATGTAGCATTCAGCTAAAAGGAAGGAATGCAAAAGGGCGCCAAGTCACATCAACAGGTGGTGGTCATGAAGCCAGCACATTCTTTTTTGTGAACACGCTCCCTCACAGGGCAACAAGAGAGTGGGTGGGAGAACAAGAGAGCGACCAGAATACATGACAAGCGGAGCGCGGCCTTGGTGCTGGCATGTGGCCAGGCTGCTAGAGATGGGAAAAAGGCATATCCTTTGTGAATCACAATCCGGGCGCGTCACATCCAAAATAGGGCAGATGACGGAGTAGCAAGTCTTGTCCAGTGGGAGGATGCACAGGCAACTAGGCAAAGCAGAGGGAGCACGAGGTGGAAGTTTTGTATAAATAGCTGTCTCTTTTTGCCTTTCGCCGTCCTTCCAAACCTCACCTTTCTTCTCACAGCAGTCTAAGTTTTCCAGCTCCCGCTCCTTGTCGATATCGAGCACCTTTCTTTCCCACACCCTCCCAGCAGCTACTCTTTTCTCACCTCCCGCAACGATGTACGCACTGAGCAACCCCAAGTCAGGCAATGGCCTGTGCACATTCAGGAACCATGTTAGATACGATTTCCTGTGCCCATATTGCTTCCAGCCGCAGCACAGCGACGCCGAGGTTACTGCACACATGGCCGTCTGCCAGCACAACGTCGAGAACTACCTTCGCAACCAGCGGTAGCTCGCCTGGCCCTCCCACTTTTTGCTTTCTGTAACTTTTTACTGGGCTTGGGGCCAGCTCTTTCCTCCCCGCGGTTGCAGGCTGGGAAAGGCGGCTCTGAAGTCGTTGTTAATTCCATTGTATGAATAAATAGCCTTTTCATTATCCTGTCAGCTCTAGCTGCGGTGCCTTGTTGTTCTGGAAGCAGGGAATCCTGTGCACACAATCCTCGCTTCCAGACCAGGGAATGGCTAAAGGTGGGGCAAAATGTCGTGGTGGTGGCGGCATCCTGAACCTCATGCAGCACGACATGATGCAACCAGCCGACCTCGTGATCTCAGAGGTGATGCCCTCTCCCGGACTAGGTGTCTGCTGTGTGCCACTGCCTCCAAGCGCACACCCTCTGGGGATCTTGCATCTATGGCTCGTGCTAGCTTGTTGGGCGTTGGCTTTAGGTTCCTCCGAGAAGCCCAGCCTCGCTCTCTTTGGGCGAGCGTTGCAGATCGCCTCGCCTCACTAATGCGACTACAGCCTGGAGTGGTGGCACCACAAAAAATTTTCTCTCTCTCTTCCCAATTCCTCTCTTTTTTGCTTTCTACGCTTCGTGCATCAGCGCTACTTTTTAAACAACCACAACTTTTAATCATTTTTAGGTGGTTACCTTTACTCGGCAAAAAGAGTCTTTCTGCTCGGTCTAAAGGAAACGAAAAATGACGTTCTCGCTACCGCAACGCCTCCTGGCCAACCGCCAGGTCTTCTCCAACTGGCGCCACTTTGTGCTTATCCTTGTCATCGGACAGATCCTGTCGCTGTGCATCACGTCGACGTCGGTGCTGTCGAACAAGCTCGCCAACTACCTCAACGTGACCATTCCGAACTTCCAGAGCTTTCTGGTGTATCTGCTGCTGCTGATCGTGTACATGCCAATCACACTGATTCCGCCTGGGCCCACGCAAGGTGTGGCTCAACATCAAGCAGCGGTATTACTGGTACATCCTGCTCGCGGCAGTCGATGTCGAGGGCAACTACTTTGTGGTCAAGGCGTACAGCTACACGTCGCTGCTGTCGTGCATGCTGCTGGACACGATGGACTCTGCCGTGTGTGATGATCATCACGTACTTTTTGTTCAGGGTGCGGTTCCGGTGGACCCAGATTCTGGGCGTGCTGCTGTGTCTGGGCGGCATGGGGTTGCAGATCAAGGGTGACATGGATAACGGCAAAAACTACTCGGCTAGCGATGCCGCCAAGGGCGACATCTTTATGCTGATCGGCGCCACGTGCTACGCAGTGTCCAACACGACTGAGGAGTTCATTGTCAAGCACCGTCCGCAGTATGAGACCGTGGCGTGGCTCGGGTTCTTTGGCACCATCATCAACGGCGTCCAGATGGCCATCATTGAGCACAAGCGCATCGGCGAGCTCAAGTGGACCGGCGAGGTCGTCGGATACACGCTCGGATTCGATGCGGCCATGCTGGTGCTGTACTCGATCGCGCCGTTCCTGTTCCGTCTCAGCTCGGCCTACGTTCTACAACCTGTCGATCCTGACCAGCGACTTCTACGGCCTGATTTTTGCGAAAGTACATGTTCCACGACAAGATCACGCCCATCTACGCCGGTGCGTTCGTTATGATTGTGTCTGGACTATTCGTCTACCATGTCTTCCCGTACGACCAGCCGCAGCATATGGCGAATGTGTGGGGATTCCGGACACCCGTTATTGGCGATCTGGACCAGAGACCTGTTGCGCAGGCCGACCCAGAGGAAGGTGTTGGCTCAGATATTGTCAAGCCGGCGGTGCAGCCGCAGGTGGCCAGGACCAGATCTGGGGCGTCTGGTAGCAGCAACCCGCGTGATTTCGCTTGAGCAAAGCATTTGGAGGGAGGCAAAAGTATGCTTATTGTTGTAGGACTGTAGGCGACTCTTTAGCTAGACCGCTCGCCTTTCCACAGCACTGTCCCACTTCCTCAAAGCTGAAAGCGAGATTGCGCGATTTGTTATATACTGAGTAACCTATTAGTCTTGCTACTTGGTGCGCTTAGCGCATCCATTTAATCATATTTCCTCCTTTCCTAGAAAAACATAACACGAACACCATGAGTAAAATGATTGTTGGTGTATTTTTGGGAGTATATTGGACGGGAGCGGATTGAAGAAAGGGAAAAATATTCGACGACGAAAGCAGACACTGGGATGCCTTGGCCCCTCCGGCGAGTCGGAGGAGCTCAATATCCTCCAGCTTACTGGAAAGAGGAGAACGCGAACGGCAATGGCCGCAACAGCCAGCGAGAGCGAAGCAGTCGAGGCACCCGAGTCAGCAGAGGCAGGCTTGGGGTTAGCGTCCTCCTTGCCGCCCTTGGCCTTGTTGTCGAGGCTAGGGATCGAGTCCTTGCCAGGCTTGTTCTTGTCCTTAGCGTCGGGTTTGTTCTTGTTGTCCTTAGCGTCCTTGAGGCCCTTGCCGTCCTTGTTGTCCTTGGGGCCCTTGCCGTCCTTGGGACCCTTACCGTCCTTGTCATCCTTGTCATCCTTGCCGTTCTTTCCGTCCTTCTTGCCGGAGGCAGGGCTGCCGGGCGCGCTGTCGCCGATCATGTTGTTGAGCTGATCAAAGGTGCCCGGCTGGCCCACGGGCATCGGCTGACCCATCATCTGCGGCTGCTGCGCGCCAGCAAAGGTGGCAGGGCCGGCACCCGGCACGGCAAAGTTGGGCACAGCGGGCATCGGGGCCTGGACGAATGGCTGCATCGGCTGCTGCTGGAACATGCCAGGGTTACCCATGACCTGCGGGCCAGCAGGCGATTGCGGGCCGGCGGCCATACCAGGGGAAGGATTCGCGGTCAGCAGCAACAACTGCAACAAAGGCGAGAATAGCGTAGGTCTGCATTGCTTAAAAATGGTGTGGGGGCGGACAATTAAGCGGCTGAGGGGAGAGGGTACTACCAACGTGCTGTGTGCTGGAATCAAATGAAGAGAAAATGCTATGGAAAGATGTAATGCCTTTGCTTGCTATGTGCAGGCTGCCGTCTCCAGCTTATATACTCATAGTGGCAGTGTCTTGAGCCAGCTCAACAGGCTTGCCTCTTGGAATGCCTGTAGCCATATAGCTTCTCCACATCTTTCCCGGCCCGAATTAATGTTGTCTAACGGAGAACTGCTGGGCGGAGAGCAGGCTTGATTCAGATCCCCTATTTTCGAAATAAAAGTATCAGAGCAAATGGCGGGGTAAGAGCGGGTAATAATAATAGTATCACACCTGTTTGCCAACTGCTTCCCGCATACACATCTGGGGAGAAATGCGGAGTATGGCCAGGATGAGAATCGGGATGGTATTAAAAATATAGCTTCTGGGATGAAACAAGTCCAAATTTACGCTCGTTACAAGAAATAAATATGACTTTCTCAAGGATATATGGCGAGAGATTACAGCGCAACAGATTTTAATCTTTAGTAGCAACACACTGCGGGGTAGCCAGCCTGTTGCCAAAGGTGTCGAGTGCCCACAGCAACACGCCGTTGGTCCACCCAAAACCGCTTTGCACAGTGTACTCGCCGCCGCCGCCCTGCTGGCCAATACTGGTGCTGTTGAACTTTTCAAACATATGTCCTATATCAGACTCCCCAGGCAGCTGTGCCAGCACATTGGGAATCGAGCCGCCGGTGTTGTACCATGAGCAGAACACCGCATCGACGTATGTCTGGGCAAGCACAGTCGCCAGCTTGTGATCCTTGCGGTTGAGCGCACCCTGCATCAGCACATACTGCAGGGGCGGCCACACATTAGGCCAGTCCCATTGCTGCCCGCTGTTGTTGAGCGTGGTGGGCACACCACCCGGGTTCTTTGACAGAACGCCAGCTAGATAATCAAACGCCCTTTTGCCGCCATCCTGGGGCGCCCTACTGCCGAACGACCAATACGGCCACAGTGCGGCCGGCGACCAAATCGTCGAGCGCGAGTTCGTCTCAAGCACCCAGTCAAAGTACATCCCGGAGGCACTGTCGTAGAACACCTTGTTCATTGCATCCAGGCGCGTCGCCGCCATTTGCTCGTAGTCGGAGCAGTCGCCGGCGCCGGCCAGGCGGTCCAGGCGAGCGATTGCCTGCTCGACCTGGTAAAGAATGGCGTTGAGCTCGACAGGCACGACCTGGCGCGTGCGGATGCCAAACAGGAGCTGGTCAGCGGGTGCCTTAGGGTTGCGCACCCACCGCGTGCTGTAGTCCCAGCCGGTCTCGGCGCCCGTAGCCATATCAGCATAGATCCCCGCCTGTTTTGCTGGATCAGGTTGTCGCGTTATGCGCCATTTCGTAGTCGTCCGTATAGGATTCGGGTCGTGGCTGGTCGGTATCGACAATATAGCGGTTCAGCGTGACGGACCCAGACTTGCACGGCACGGAGACCGAGTGGTTGGCTATCCAGTACCCGTGCTCCTTCTTGAGAGTCGGTAGGGCCTTCTTGACAAAGGCCAGGTCGTTTGTGTGCTCAAAGTAGATCTTGACCATCAGCGTCAGTAGAGGCGGCTGGGACCGATCGAGGTAGTACACGCGGGCACCATTAGGCACGAATCCGTAGCTGTCGACGAGATCAAGCAGATCCTCGATGTTGCTCCTGGCGGTGTCGTACAGCTCAGACCTAAGAAGGCCCTCCATAGTAAAGTACGTGTCCCAGTAGTAGATCTCGCGGAACCGCCCGCCAGGCACAACAAAATGATACTTTAGCGGCAGCATCGACGAGACGCACCCACCGCAGAGCGACGTCAGGTCCTGTTCGCGGACCAGGTCTTTCCAAAACCCGTTGACTGCGCCTCCGTATGCGCGCAGCAGCGGGTTGTGGATGTGCGACAGGAACTTTGGGCAGCTTGTGAATTCAGTCAGATTCACAGCCTTGAGCTCAGTGCCCTCGAGCCCAAAGTTTGCGTCGACAAAGCTGGCAATTGCCGAGCGCGAGGCTGTGGTGCCACCGATTGCTTTGAATGCCGCCAAGACGTCATCCAGGGGCTTGATTGTGGGCTTGTCGACAAAGGTCTTGTCGTCAGGGTACAGTTTGGCCATTTGCACGGCGTGTAGTATGTCGCCCTCGCAGTAGATGGGCGAGTCGCAAGGGCCCTTGGCGTGGGACACCGAGAGGAGTGCGGCGAGTGTGAGGCTGAGATTAACGCGCATCCTGAATGTATCAATGAATCTAGACAGGGTGGATGGTTCGTCCAAGTGTATGTTTAGTGGGCAGACAAGTGGCGAGAAGAAGGGTGCAAAGAGCAGCAAGAACGCCAGTGACGACAGCGGTTGCAAAGCACTTACAGGGGAGAGGTTTCCAGCTATTGTTAGCAGCAACAAACAAAGTGGGAGGGCAAAAAGCAGTAACACAAGCTATCGGGTTCCTTTTTTCAATGCCAGGAAGGAAAGGGGCGCCATTTATAGCTAGCTGCATCCGAAGACACTCATGTCAGCGGTGGGACCTCCCCACCCCCGGCCGCGCAGCATAGATTCACTTTGACCACCCTATCTATGAGAAACACCAGCCACGCCGGAAGCGCACCTGCCAATAGCTGCTTCCCCGAGCAAAAAAAAAGATGCTTGCGACCATGCATATTGCACTCCCTACTTGCACAGGGCTATAAGCGATTAGCAGCTAGCAGCAGGATCGACTGCTGGCGCAAGATATGAGTCGCACAGCTGCATATGTCATCAGACAGCAGCTTGTCGAGAGCCTGCTGTGTCTGCATTGGATGTGTTTTGGATTGATCTCCACTTGTGTAGCCACACTGGTATCTGTGCGGGGGAGGGGGAGTGGGGCAATGTGGACATGTGGACATGTGGACTGGCAACTGCTGCTGTGTCACACGAGTGCATACACGATACTTTTTCAGGGCATCTATTTGTCGCTATTTTCATGTTCTTCTAGGTCGATCACCCTGCCTGGCACTGCAAGCTCGCTCTTGCTGAACACCTGCTCGCCAAGCAGGTTCTGGATGACAGGGAACAGGCGATGGTAGGCGCTGGCCCACACCGAGGCATCGCGGAAGACGTTCACGGAGGGCGGCGCTAGCAGACGCTGCAGGCCGACACCCCGCCCAGGCAGCAATGCCCAGGCAGCCCGACGCATCTCCCAGAGGAACCCCTCGGTCCACTCGGCGGGCGCCAGGCGGGCGCAGTTATGCTCGACCTCGAACGGATCCTCAATGGCTAGAAGACGCAGGTCCTGGCGCCACTGCGTCGGCAGAGTTATGTACATGGAGGGCTCGGGCGCCTGCAGCTCGTAGAGCGACATGCGCGGGATCTCGGGCGACCCCAGGCGCACTGACACGGCGTGCTGCATCGGGTCGAAATCAAAGCCGTAGTAGCGGAAGAACTCGTAGACGAGCGTGGCCGACGAGTGCTTGTTTGGCGATACCCACTGCTGGCTAGTCTGGGTGCCCATGAAGTACGCGCGCGTGCCGTCGACGCGCCAGTCCGGGAGCGGCTCGCCAGTCTCAATGCAGTTGATCACGGCGCCCCGGCCGCCCGAGATCGTGTTGTCGTAGAGATCACGGATCAGGTCCGGGTTGTGCTGGATCTCCTCGAGTCGCCGCCACCCGGAGCGCGTGAACTGGTGGGTTTTGGTCAGCTGCAGCGGCGGGACCACCCGGCGGCCGATCAGGAATGCCAGTATCATCATGGAGAGGGCATACGAGTTGAGGCAGTGTGAGCATGTAATGTTGCGGGCCTCAGCCCACGCCCTAACCACGCTCATCACGTCCTTTACGCGGCCGTCCATGTTGACATATGTCTCGATCATGCGGCTCTTGGACAGGCCCATGCTAGAGTTCAGCGAAATGTCGCCCTGGAAGCAGCCGCCGCGGCGCGACCGGAACTGAAACTTGACTATCGGCACGCGCGCATGCGTGATCATTGCCTGCACGCGGAACCCAGGTGTATTGCGCAGCCGCTTGGCGAACCGGGAAAAGAACTTTGCATGGTTGACTTCGGCGTCCTGGCTCGGCACACGCACCGACAGCATAATGTCGACATCGCTGGTGTTGGTGGCCAGGTTGTACCGGCGCGACCCGAACAGCTCGGCATTGACCCGGGCGCCCTCCATTACTCTCCGGCCAACCAATCCGACGGTCTTGACGATTTTATCCACAGTCTCCTGGTTCTCCTTGCATGGCTCCCGCTCAACCACCAGCTGGCGGATTTCATTCTGGAGCTGCTGCTCATTCGCCTTGCTCGCGCCCAGCGGCGTATTCCGCACACTGTCGAACACCGGCAGGTATTTTGCAAACATTGCCTGCTTCCGCTTATTGTAATGGGCATCTAGCTCCTCGCGCACACCCTGCCGCACCTGCATATGGCCTTGCTCTGTGCACACGGCGCTGCGCACCCACGGATCAGCTGCTACCATCTGCTTGATTGCAAGCGGAGTGACCGGCGCCAGATCCTCGCCTGCACGCACCGTTAGATTGTCGGCGATATCTTTTATGGGCATACACAGCAGGCCCTCGGTATCATCGGACTTTGTCCCGTGCTTTTCTACGGCGCCGCACGCCATTGATAGCACTACGTGCTCGTGGTCGAGCTCCGAGAGGCGCTGCTTTTTGTGCTTCAGCGAGTTGAACACCTGGCCGATTGTGGGGAACCGCTTGATCCCGGCGGCATCGATGCCCTGCGATAACCGCGGAAGCGACATTTGACAAGTATGCGAATTTCCAGAGTAGCGAGAATGCGCCTGGAAAGAAAAACGGGAATGCAGAGCATCGGTGTCCAAGCGATCGCAATAATCAGCGCTTTTTTGGGACAGGCTTTGAGCGGTGCAGATCTGATGCTGGCTGATCGGCGATTAGGATATGTATCCGGTATTGGTCTGGTTGGCAGAGGATTTCCCGGGATGTTTTTTTTTTCCCACAGCGACAGTTGCAGGATGGCATGGAGTCCACAAATGTGACAAGAGAAAAAGAAAAAAGGGACCGAGCTCACACTGGCTGGGCACGCGCGAATCGGGACCAAAGTTGGCGCTCTGAGGTTTTTGCGGGCGTCATCAGCAGGAAAAGGGGTGCGACTGGCTGGCTGGTGGGCATGCAGTGGAACGACGCTGGGTATGCATCAGTGTGCATGCTTGGGCCACATTGATTTTCCATCCATTGCTTGTGGTGGGCAATTTCCACCCTGCGCATTGTCGGCCTGTTCTGGAATACTGCTATGGCACGATGAAGGGTTGGCACATTGCACTACGCGAATGGCGGAAAAAATATGCAAAAAATGCAATTAAAGTGGGTCATAAGAACCGGTTTTTTTTGCAGGTGGTTGTCGTTAGGGGCCGGTATCTCTCGGTCCGCGCTCCTTTTTGCTCTTGGGTATATATGTATACTCTGGTGGAGGCGTTTTTGTATTTTGATTCAGTTGCATTCTATCAGTTTCACTCTTACATCGTTATTCTATCGCCAAGACATTTATCACCTGCCTTCTCTTTCAGGAACAATTCCCTAGAGCTTTGACATTTACATTTTTTGTTTCTTCGCAGGCCACATATTCATTGCCTTTGTTTGGTAAAAAAAATATTATGACTACGGTAGCAGCACGTCCAACTCCGCTGACCACTCCGGTGGTACCTCCAGCAGTGGAAGAGGCCAATGCGAACTTCATTCCAGTGGTGAACACAGCAGGGAGCAAGAAGCTTGAGCTGCAAGTGCACCTGGTAGAGGAAACAGTGGTACTGCGCGACGGGCAGAGCAACGGGGCGGTAGTGCGTGGGCATGTCTCGGTGCTCTGCCGGGCAGCGCAAAAGTCGCAGGCAATAACGGTTGAGCTCGTGGGCACGAAGACGCTGAACAGCGACCAGCAGATGGGCGGCTCGAGCGCCAACAAGACGAACCTGGTCCGGCTCACCAAGGTCCTGGAGACAAGCACGGCGGTATCGGCGGCAAGCGGACAAGCGGCCGGCTCGACATGCAGCGTAGGAACATATAAGCTGCCGTTTGAGTTTGCGATTTCGGGCTCGCTGCCGCCGACCATGCGTGTGCCGCGCAGCTCGGTCGAGTATTATGTCACGGCCACGGCCAACAAGCACGACGGGTATTTGAAGCTTCTGCCGAGGCGTGCGGTGCGCGCGCAGCAGGAGGTGCGGGTGGTCAGGTACCAGGGGACGGAGGATCCGAGTGCGTTTGTGCAGAGAATGCGGGCGGTGATTAAGGTGGGCACGTTGGGCGGGATTAAGAACGGCAAGGGCGCGATGCCGTACCGGGTGGTTCTGGATCGCAATGTGGCGGCACCAGGCGACCTTCTGGGGCTCTCGCTGGAGGTGTTCCCGCCGGGCCAGCTGCCGGAGCTCTCGCGCCAGCAGGTCGATGCCTTGATGGCGCTGGCCGGCGAAGCCAGCCAGCAGAGCGACGATGAATATGCCTCTGACGCCGAGGAGGACGAGTCGCCGGCTACTGGCGACGCACAGTCAGTTGCACCTAGCATCCCGTGGTCGATGCCGCCCGGGTATACACAATTGGCGGATACCTTGGTGGCGGGCAAGAGCACCGATGTGACCTCGTACAAGGTGCGCGCCAAATTGGTGCAGCGCGTCTGCTACCTGACCGACCACGACCTAGTAGCCGACACCGCCGATGACGTGTACTTGTTCTGGACCAAGCGCGTGATCTCCAAGGAGAAGATCTCGGACCACCTGGATCTGTCCAAGGTGTTGGCTGGTGAGCCGCTCAAGATCGAGTGGACCATGCCGTTGGCTGACTCGCTGCAGTGCGATACGCTTACGAGCGATATCCAGGTCAGGCATGATATTTACCTAGACTTTAGCCCGCGCGAGGGCCCGCGCAATATCCGCGGCATGGTGGCCAGAGTCCACAACGACTGTATTTCGTCGCGCCTGCCGCTGCACATCATCCCGGTGCCGGTCAGCACACTGCTGGCCAACCCACCGTCGTATGACAACTGAACGAGACAGCATGTTTTTTATTCTTTTTGCAGATCCATAACTGCGGGGCAATAGCCTGGCCGAGTAAATGTTGAATTCGAAAAAAAAAAAACGTGATCCAGGTATGTTACATTACTCTCATTAGTTCTCCCTTTTTTTTTTTTTCATTATGAGCGATGATACCTCCAAGCCCGGCGGCTACGGGCAGAGCGGGCGGGCGCCAAAGATCAAGAACAAGAATGCGGCGGCGGTGCAAATCACAGCCGAGCAGCTCATGCGTGAAGCCTACGAGCGCCGCGAATCCACCAGCAAAGCGCCACGGCAGAAGGTGCTCGATGGCGAGGAGCTCAGCGACTACCAGATGCGCCGACGGCGGGAATTTGAAGACTCGCTGCGGCGCAACCGCATCAAAATTGGCGAATGGCTTAGGTACGCGTCCTGGGAGGAGTCGCAGAATGAAATCGCGCGGGCCCGCAGCATCTACGAGCGCGCGCTGAACGTCGACGGGCGCAACCAGACGGTGTTTATTCGGTATGCGGAGCTGGAAATGAAACACAAGAATGTCAATTTGGCGCGCAATCTGTTTGACCGCGCGGTTACGATTTTGCCGCGCGTCGACCAGTTCTGGTACCGGTATACGTACATGGAGGAAGCGCTGGGGAACGCCCAGGGCGCGCGCGAGATCTTCGACCGCTGGATGCAGTGGGAGCCCGAGATGGCTGCGTGGAATGCCTATGTCAAGTTTGAGCGCCGGTACGGCGAGACCGAGAGGGCGCGGGCGGTCCTGCAGAGAATGGTGCATGTGCATCCGCAGCCGGAGGCGTGGCTGGCGTGGGCGCGGTTCGAGCAGGAGGCAGGGTCAGTGGAGAACACGCGTGACGTGTACTCGCAGGCAGTGGACCGGCTCAGCGACGAGTTCATGGACCAGCATGTATTTATTTCGTTTGCGAGGTTCGAAGCCTCTCAGCGCGAGTACGAGCGGGCGCGCGCCATCTACAAATACGCATTGGAGCGGCTGCCCAAGGCCAAGTCCACGGCCCTGTACAACCAGTACGTGCTGTTTGAGAAGCAGCACGGCGACCGGGCCGAGATCGAGTCGGTGGTGGTGACCAAGCGCCGCACGCAGTACGAGCAGATGCTGAGAAGAGACGCGCGCGACTACGACACGTGGATCGACTATGTGCGGCTGGAGGAGCAGGCCGGGGATGTGGAACGCACCCGTGACGTGTATGAGCGTGCGATCGCCCAGCACCCGACTGTGGCCGATAAGCGGCTCTGGCGGCGGTACATATACCTGTGGCTGTTCTATGCGCTGTTTGAGGAGACGCAGGCCGGGGACGTGGGGCGGGCGCGGGAGGTGTATGCCACGTGCGTGGACCTCGTGCCCCACAAGCACTTCACATTCGCCAAGCTCTGGCTGCAGTACGCGTGGTTCGAGGTGCGGCAGGAGAACCTGGGGGCGGCGCGGCGGGCGCTGGGCAGGGCGCTGGGCACGTGCCCGAAGCACCGGCTGTTCCGCGGCTACATTGAGCTGGAGCTGGAGCTGCGCGAATTCGACCGCGTCCGCACACTGTACGCCAAGTGCCTCGAGTTCGACAGCGCCCGCAGTGCCACGTGGATCGAGTTTGCGCGGCTCGAGCAGGGATTGGGCGAAACCGAGCGCAGCCGCGCGCTCCTGTCGCTGGCTGTCGAGCAGCCAATGCTGGATATGCCCGAGGTCGTCTGGAAGGCGTTTATTGACTTTGAGGTGTCGCAGCAGGAGCACGACAACGCACGGGCCCTGTACCACCGCCTATTGTCAATGACCGACCACGTCAAGGTGTGGGCCAGCTTGGCCGATTTCGAGCTGCAGACCAAGGGGCTGGCTGAAGCGCAGCAGGTGTATCAGCGCGGCATTGCGCGGCTCAAGGCCCTGGATATGAAGGACGCTAGGGTTGCGCTGCTGGAGGCATGGCGGGACGCGGAAGCGGAGCATGGAGGAGAGCCTGCGAGCGTTGAGAAGCGAATGCCCAAGCGCGTGCGCAAACGGCGCCAGGCCGCAGATGGCACACTGGAGGAGTACTTTGACTATGTGTTCCCGGATGACGCGCAGGGCGCTGGGTTCAAGCTGCTGGCCAGGGCGCACCAGTGGAAGCAGAAGCAGGAGGAAGAGCAGTGACAGAGCCACTAGCGGTGTGCAGGTGGCGCCCCAACAGGCAACAAGCCAGGCAGCACAATAGCTCATATACGGCCACAATATGAGCTTCCTAGAGTGTCATGGCAGAGGTGGTGGGTGGGGAGGCCTTATTTATGTCTGCTCGACCTTTTTCTTCTTATTTCCTTTCGGGCAGTGGCTTTGTTTTATTTTAACAAAAGATAGCATATTGTGTTCTATGCGCAAACGAAACAGAACAAGAATGTTGTCTATAGTTTTTGTATCTTCCCTCGGTGTTGCTAGAGATAGGGTTATCTGGTTACGGAGGGATGCGGGAAAAACACTACGCATCCCCCTTGGTAGCCTATCAGAATCCATATAATTCCTCCCTTTCCTCCTACTCTTCCCCTTGCACCTTACGAGCTAACAGAAAACATGGCGGATTTTATCGCCGGAGTACGGTACGCAGCAATAGCAACCAGCAGCATATCGGCGGTATCATCGCTAATAGTGGTGGTGTCCTATATCTGCACTTTGATGCAGTACCGGGCGCACCAGCGGCAGCTGCTGGACGCAAGCGCACAGGCGACCAGTATCCCACTGCAGCCGATGACATTTTCCTGCGAGTCATCACTGGCCACGCCTCTGCACAACACAGTGAGCTTCTTCCAGCCGCCGCCGCCGCCGCAATACGCGACTGGGCTGAACATCCAGATCGGCAGCAGCACATCGCAAGCATACAGGGCGCCTGAACCCACGGCCCACACAGGTGGAGATTCAAAGCCACAGCCCCGTGCGGCAAAAGCTGGCGGATCTGGTGGCCACTGTACATAGGCGGATCTGGCCGCAGCCGCCAGAGAAGCGGCGGATAGCGCGGATTCCATCGAGCAAAATCGCGGTGCTGGCATGCGTCGACTGTCTTTTGCACATACTGTGGATTCTGAACACGACCTTTAGTCAGTGCAGTGCAACGCTGTTTTTCTACCAGTGGATCCAGCTGTTCTACGTGTTCTTCCTGACCGTCCTTTGCTGCGCGGTCGGCGTTGCGCCTGCGCAGTCTGGCGCCGGTGCCCATGCGGCATGCGAGGCGGACAGATCTGGTGTTTTCGGCAGCAACCGGCGCTGCATCGTTTGTGCTGAGCCTGCTGCCGGCGCTGATGGGGACGGCGACACGCGACACGGACCTCAACATGTGCTGGTTTGCGCGCAGCAACCCGACAGCCCTGCGGTGGGTGTGGGTGACGCTGAATGCGTGGGTGGTGCTGTGTGTGCTGTTCCTGGGCGCCACCGCTGTCCTGGTAGCGGTGGTGCTGACGCGCGAGCGCCAGAACCTGCGCGACGTCATCGCTCCCCAGCCCGGCTTTGCCCGTCCGCCATTGCACCCGGTGGCATTGGCTCACGAGGCCCTGCATGGCCACCGCCCGCCGCGGTGCTCGGCCAGCGATGCACGTGCATACGCGCCGGGCAGCTCGATATCGCCGCATAGCTCGCGGTTCTCGGCTCGCTCCTTGCACGCAGCGCGGCCACTGAGCTTTGGCGACTCGGAGTCCTCGCGGCTGCATTGCGCGCACTATGCGATTGGCAGCTCGCGGCGGCTGTTGCACGGGTCGATGCCGAGCGTGGTGGATGAGCGAAGGTCCGTTCGCAGCGTGCAGTACGTGGACCGCCGGTCATTGGGCAACACCATGGCTATGTATGGGGTTGCAAGGAATCTGCAGAAGCGCGAGATGCGGCATATGTCGATGCCGATTCCGTCGGCGCGTCGGCCAAATGACGCCGAGGAGACGGTAGCGCAGATGCCAGGGACGCCAGGACCCGCCGGCTAATCGCACAGCCAAACACAGCGCCACCGCAGCTCTGCGGCCCAGCACAATGTGGAAGCGCAGGGACAGCCCGCCGTTGTCGCACCTGCAGCGGATCGAGGCCCGCGTGCGGATCCTGGTGGCTACCGGAGCTCTGCGTGTGGGCGCGCGCGCCCTGGTGCCGGTGCTGACGCAGCTGGCAATGGTCGTCTGGTCGACCCTGCATTCGCTGGGCGCTAGCACACATGTCTGCTATGTCGCATACGCTGTGGCCATCATGCTTCTGTCGCTGCAGGGCACATTGGACATGGCGCTATATTATATCTTCGATACGCATTCGGACGCCGCCTCGCACGCCAGCCTGCCGTACTACTTTTTCCCGCAGCACTCGAGCATCCGCCATCTGCCGGCCACGGCCTCCAGCCAGCAGTTCTGGTGCCGCCGATCGAGCGACCGCAAGCACGCGACTCCAATGAGAACATCGTCTTCGAGCAATCCACACCGCAGTGCTTACAAGCACCCGTTGCAGTCCGCGCATCACCGGTCGTTCTCACTGTCGCCTGGATACGACTCGGCGCTGAGGAAATTCACCTTCAATGCCGATAGCCTGAATATGCGGCGCGCGCACAACCGCACGTCAAATGCCATGCAGTCCGATACGCTGCACGGCTCCGAGCACATGGCTTGGTCGCATATCGACACCAGCAGCGCGCTGTCTATGCGTGCTGTCGATACCATCAGCGTGTCGCAGTATTCGACCCACCAGCAGGCGAGCTTTTTGGCCACGCCCAGAATGCAAATGCCCGGAACACGGCCGATGCCGGTGCTGACTGGCTGGGAGGAGGTTGATCTGGAGGACGCCGCTAGTTCCCCGACCGACCGCTCGCAGGACTATGCTACACCGGACGGAACCCCCTGTCCCTCTGCCTCTCCCCCTGACTGATTCTGCCCCTCGCCAGCATCTAAAATAGCCCTCGATGTATAAAAAAAACATGATCCCCTCAAAGACAGCCTCCGTCTGCGGTTGTAATTGTTCTTAAAAAGATAAAAAGTTTTATGCGCTCGTCGTGTTGCGCACCCGCTCCTTGTTGATGCTGACCGGCTCGTACTCTGCCTTGATCTCGGCCGCCAGGAACCCACGCCGCTCGGGGTCCTCGTAAATCCTGCGCAGCTTGGCCGTGGCCGGCTCCGCCGTCTTTGGCAGCACCGCAAACTTCTCCGGATGCAGCAGGGCCCGCATCGCCAGCTTGTTGTGGTACACGCACACCACGCGTCCGCCCAGCTCCTCAATCCTCTTCACCGCCTGCTTCGACGCCTTCGTCACCTCGATCGTAATCGGCGTGGTCAGGTACTGCGATCCGCGCGCCAGCAACGTCACGCCGTCCTTGAACCGCACCATGTTCGACTCGTACACCTCCCGCAGCGTGATCGGCTTCGATGGGTCAATCCGCCCCGTGTTGATCCAGTGCTGGATCCGGTCCAGATTCAGCGCCTGCAGCTCCCGCTTGAACCCGTTCTTGAACCCGCGCTTCGGGAACCGCCGCGACAACGGCGTCTGCCCGCCCTCGAACCCCGGCCCGGGCTTGCCGTTGCCCGCGCGCGAATTCTGGCCCTTCTGTCCGCGCCCGCTCGTCTTCCCCAGCCCCGATCCGTGGCCACGTCCAAGTCGCTTCTTCGTTGTCCGCGCTCCTGCGTTGTCCCGCAGGTCGTTCAGTGCTACGAATCGCGTCGGCCGCTCGACCTTGAATACGGGTGAGGCGCTGGTGTGCAGCGATAGCTTGGTCAGCTGCGCTGTGAGCTGAGCTACTCCGCTGCGCGCCACGCCGAGGGTTCCAATGCGTTGCAAGCCAACCCGGAACATTGTAAACTTTTTTCTTTAAAATACGTGGGATGTATGTAAAAAAAGAAAACGTGCTGAATTGAGAGTTACCAGTGCAAAATGCAGGTTTGAAATCTCTCTAGGCTGAAACCCTCTACACAAGAAAAAATATGAGGCTCAGCGCAAAGCGGATCGCTATCAGTTTATCAAGTACTGATTGTGATTACCGGATCAGCATCTATGTTCACATCCATACATCTCTCCAGCACCCGCAAGATCAAACTTTGGCACAGGGAGGCATGCTACAAATTACAACCAAAAAGCACTTTGGGGCGTGGGAACTGAGACAGATGTTTATATCAAGGAGGTTTCTGTGCTTTGTCCACAGCAGACGCCTCCCATGGGCACAGCAGCAAACCTTCCCATCACAAGGACCTCGACGCAGAAATAAATGCAGCAAATGAAGCCACAAATACGAAGGTCAGTGACACAGTACCAGATACACATGTTGCCATGGACCAGTGCCAACTGCTTTTCTGTGCACGTCGCTGTGCGATGAACAACCCCTTAAGCAATCCTCTACATATCCTGTCGTTACCGACAATAGTGACCAGTGCGCGTATGCCATTCTGCCTTACATGCCTGGACACTTCCCCTGCACTGCCGTCAAGTTGACTTACAGACCTCCACCTTGTCATATAGTGCGCAAAAGAAAAAAAGAAAAGAAAACTGATGGCTTAGCCATTTCTGGGTCCCTCATTGTCAAGGGGTTCCAACTACGCTGTACCTCTGGATACGCTCCGGCTGCCTGAAAAAGGTTCCAAGCGAAGCGGCCATAAAATTTTTCTCTGAACGCCATGTTACATAATGCGCCGGGCATTTATTCAGACATTGCCATCGCTGCTTGCAGACACTGTGCGCCTAGACAGACTATAAAATCCACATATCCTTTCCACAGACTGCATTCCTCTTTGCATCCAACTCCTGACAGACTTTTAACAGCAAACTAGAGCCATCCACTAGCATTTCCTCTCCAATATGCAGACCTGCACCTTTTCCCTCAACGGGATACCTATTGAAATCCACCACTCTCATACCACTGCCGCGCTGGATCTTACTGCCACGTTTAGTCCGTTCAGCCCAGCAACTGACATCGAGATACTAGCTGCGTTCGCCACCCATTGCGCTAATGCAAACCCCGATGTGTCAATCGCCGTGTTCCAGCACATCCATAAGACGTACTGCGCAAGCGACAACATCCATGTAGTTGTCCAGCAGCTCGCACTTTCCCCGGACCAAGCGCATACTGTCCTGAAGGGATACTACTCTGTCTGGGACATTCTAGAATCGCATGGGCTTCTCCCCGACGCCCCCCGCCCAGCACTATTTTCCGAGGACAATATCAGGCTGGTGGCCATGTTTGGCGGCCAAGACGGTACGGGCCACTATTTGGATGAAGCTGCGTTGCTTTTTGACGGTGTATCGCCCACTTCTCGAGCATTTTGTCCAGTGTGTGTCTGACTTCATGAAGAGCGCATCGCAGGACAAAAGACTCCATGGCATTTATACTTATCCGCTGGATGTTTTCAGCTGGATTTTATCGCCAGAAACGCGCCCCAAGGCACCGTACCTCGCCCTCTACCCGGTCTCGATAATGACGGTGGCTGTTGTTCAGCTCATGCATCTGATGGTCTTGTACAAGACGCTCAGGCTTAGTCCAGGCGAACTTTCTCAGTCATTTAAAGGTAAGAGCAGCACCGGTATGTTGCAATAGCTCTATTGTTATTCCCAAGCGAGGGTAGCCTTTTTACTGACCTGTCTCATGTTCTATATTTGTAGGTGCAATTGGCCATTGCCAAGGACTTGCCTTTGCTGCAATGTTCGCATCATTGACTGACGAAAAGTCGTTTTACAACGGAGCAAAGGAAAACGCTTGGAGTCCTAATGGCTGTCTCTGCAAGCAACCAGTTCTACACTCCCCTGGACGTCGCTTGGAAAAGTGGCCCAGGTAGCCCCAATCCTCGTGAAGGGACACCCTCGCCTATGGTGGCAATTCGCGGCATCCCCCTGCCCATGCTCAATGCGCTTCTCGCCGAGTTTAACGAGCACTGCACCAGGCCTTCCGACAATGTCTTTCTGGCAATTATCAACGGCCACGAAAATTTTGTGGTTACCGCACGTACGTCGTCAGTGGATGCAGTTTGTTCGGCTGGTCCGCAGTCGATTTGCCGCGCCTGACGACGACCAGTCGCACAGTTCATTTTTGCAACGCAGGCTGGTCGCTGTAATCAACTACCTGCCGTCCAATCTCGTTGGCCACTGCGAGCTACTGGCGTCTTCTGCAGACTGGGCTTACATGTATACCGCCAATAATGGCTGGCATCTAGAATCGAGCGACCTTCATATTGCTGTCCACACCGGACCAGATGGCCATGATCTGCGCTCCGACGCTAATGCCACTCGGGCAGTTGTCGATGGCTTGACCTGTGCAGCAGATCCACTGGCCAGCTGCTGTCAATGCTGCAGATGCCACGCATATAGTCGACTTCAGCCCAGGTGGAGCTGGGGTCTTCGCCAGGCTCACAAGCGCCATTGTCAACGGTAACGGCACTACAGTCATCAGCGCCAGCTCACTCTCGGCCGATTCGCATGCCCGCTTTGGATCGAAATCGGATCTATTCCAGTTGCACATTGGAGAGGGTCTTTTCTGGCCCCAGCTGGCAGAAGGAGTTTGGACCGCAACTGGTACGCACAGCCCATGATAAGCGCATATGTGTCGATTCGCCTATGACGCGTGTCCTACGTTTGCCACCTGTCGTGGTTCTGCAAAACTTGCCAAACGCTGCTGAGGCGAAATATGTTGCGGCTATCAGCAATGCTGGGTATCATGTCGAGCTTTGCTGTGACAGCATATTGCGAGAAAATGCATTCCGAGACAAGGTGGATGGCCTGCTGCTGCTTCTTGAGCCCGGCAAAGGATTCGCGGTCAACCTCGCATACCACGATCAAAAGCAATGGTCTTTGGATTTTCCTGCTATTCTTCGCAAACGCCGCGAAGGGTGCTGCTATTACTGGACTCAGCATCAGTGGCAGCACTCCACCGATTGATATCGCTGGCGAAATCATCGGCGAAATCAGCCATGTCGGCATTCCTTACATCGCGTTTAGGGCCGACACGGTATCAGCCGTCCGCAACATCATAAAGATCGCCAGGCACAATCCCAAATACCCTGTTGTGATTCAGGTGTTAGCGACAAACCTTGGTCAGCCAGCGTTCATCCAACGATCTCCACCAGGTGATTTTGGAGACGTACAGCGACATAAGGTCGCTGCCCAATACTGTTGTAGCTGTTGGCTTGTACTCCAGTGATGCAGATGATATACTACCTTACATCACGGGCGATTGGAGTATCAAGTACGGTCAGGCGCATATGCCTGTCGATGGCATCATTCTTACACCAGCTCTTACTCTTGCAAAAGAGTCGCAAAGTACACGTGCCACCGGATCAGCCACTGGTGAGGTATTTGCTGCTGGTCCTATCAAGGGGGTTCTGCAAAGACATGGGGAGCCAGACAACTACTTGTCTATCGTGCCAGCGTCAGATGCAGGTCCACGATTTTTTTCGACCAGACACACACAGGCTTACCAGGAGATACATGATTTGGTGTTTTCCAAGCCAGTTGACAGGACAACTGGAGCTGCTTCGGAAGCATCGTCAGCGCATCATTGACAATCTCAATGCATTCACGCCGACTCCTTGGTTTGGCACACTGCCTGGACGGACGCACTGCTGATTTGCAAGACATGTCATATTTGGAGGTTGTCACACGCCTGGATCGACCTCATGTACGACAAGTTGCAGTCGCGTTGGATTGATTCTTCGTACCAAAGGCTGTTCATGAAGGTCATGGGGCAGATCGAAGACCGGTTTTCCACAACTCCACGTCCCAGGGTTCTTCAGGGACTCAGCCTTTTGGAAGACCCGTTCCAGATGATCCGTGATATTAAGGACTGCTACCCCGCTAGTTCGGATACCGCTCTAGTATATGAGGACGTCGAGTTCTTTGTTTGGTTATGCAAACAGCCTGGAGCTTTGCCAGTGCCAGTTTGTTCCAGTGCTTGGTTTTGATTTGCTCTCTTGGATAAGCAGGGGTACAAGCCTTGGCCATGGCATCCGCGACTCTGCCATGTACCTGCCCGAGAATCCGGTGCCCATTGAGCACTCCTTCCATGTCGTCAACAAAACGATTATTGACTGCATCTATTCCAGGTACTATGGCTCTGATGCTTCTGCTGTTCCAGATACCGAGTACTTGGGACCTGATGTCGAACCTACGCCATTGCTTCCATCGACGGTCACTGCTGCTGTGCATCTAGATAGGACGCGAATACACACTCCCTCTGGATGCGGACCAGATACCAGAGCATATGGTGTGGTTAGAAGCTTTGGCTGGCCCATCTAAAAGCTGGCTACGAGCGCTACTGACCTCACCTGCCATACTAAAAGGAACAAGCTGCAAGAGCAATACTGTCATGCAAGCTCTTAAGCCAACGCCCGGACAGACAGTTCGAGTTGAACACATCAATGGCCACCCTACGAGTCTGGAGATATTTAATCAGGCGGGCAATCTGGACCTCCATGTCACTATTGACAGGGGCAGTGTTATTACGCTGACAATCTGCCATCGTATTGGCAACCAGCAGCACTGCATTCCTCTTTTATATCGTTACTTGCGGTCATCATCCACCACTCATATTGCTGAGGTACTGGAAGGACGCGACGAGCTTCACAGGAATCTGCAAATAGCGGCACTTGGTGGCGAGCAGCAAAGTACTGTTCTTGGTGTGTTTGATCCCTATGACTCCCCTTACACCCATTGCATGCAAGCCCTTTGTTGTTACGGAGGCACATGTTCAGTCATTTTGTGACTGTGTGCGTAACTGCTCAAGCGGCTACTGGCGAGATAACGACGGGTTGCGCCTAGCACCTATGGATATGCTGTTCGCAATCGCTTGGCCTGGGTTCAGTGGAATCATGGCGACACCACCACTGAATTCAGGACAGTTTGGTATTATCCACATATGCAACAAAATCAGCTATCCTGGAAGTTGCAACGCCGCTGCAGACAGGTGACGTAGTCGATACAGAGATACAAGTGACTGCGATCGAAAACATTGAAATTGGGCGCAAAGTGACGATGCAGGCTCATTTTAAACGGCGAGGCGAGCCATTTGCAACTATCGAGAGTGCGATTGTGACGCGAGACGAGTTTGCGAGCCATGATATCACCTTCCGCCGTTGTGGATGAGCCTGTAGTGCAGGTCCACATTTTGTCGCTGGACAATATCGCTCTTCTGGAGTCAAAGGAGTGGTTCGTTTACAGAGACATTGAGCTATCAGCAAATATCAAGGTTGGCCATATCCTTGAATTCAAGCTCCAATCACAATATCGTTACAAAACGGACACAAAGTGTTCGTCAGTCACAACCACTGGTTCGGTATTTGAGGTGCAGCAGAATGGGCATGTTCATATTGCTGATGTTGACTATGTTGCATGCGATGTATATGGTAACGCAGTCACGAACTACCTCCAGCAGCATGCAATACCAGGATGACAGCGTGCACATGTTTGAGCATGAAGGAGTCCCCATAGGTGGCACAGATTCGAAAGACAGTCCTGACTCTATATACACATGCAGATAACTGGGAATATTCCCGTGTGTCGGGCGACTTTCAACCCAATCCACACCAATCAGTATCTGGCAAGAATCTTTGCACTACCTGAAGCAATCTGTCATGGAATGTGGACATCTGCTGCTACTCGAGCTACAGTTGAGCGTGTGGTAGCTGATAGGCGATCCGAATCGTGTCAGATCCTTCCAAGCTAATTTTGTGGGCATGGTTTTCCCTGGTGACATCCCTTGAAACCAAGCTGCTTCATGTTGGCATGCATCGTGGTCATATGATCATCGAGGGCAAGACTTTCAATCAGAAAGACGAAGTTGTTATGACCTCTACAGCCTATATTTCGCAACCAAAGACAGCATATGTGTTCACTGGACAGGGGTCACAATATGTCGGGATGGGAATGGACTTAGTACGAATCATCCCCAGCTGCCAGAAGTGTGTGGGACCAGGCCGATCAACACATGCGCTCAACATATGGTGTTTCTCTATTGTTCATTGTGCGCACAAACCCAATGCACTTGTTGGTAAAGTTCAGCGGCGAGACGGGGCAAAAAATACGTTCAAACTATCTCTCATTGGTGCGCCACCATGACGAGACATCGAAACAGTTAATTCCCGAAATCACAAGTAGCTCGAGTCAATATACACACCGCTCGGAAACTGGACTTCTTAACGCAACTCTATTTACACAGCCAATCCTTGTTGTGATGGCCATGGCACAGGATCGCAGATATGCGCTTGAATGGAGTGGTTCGAGAAAACTCTCTATATGCAGGACAATCATTTGGGGAAGTTTGTTCGCTTGTGTGCATAGCCAGGGTGGTGAATGTGGAGGATGCGATTGACATATCATTCTACCGTGGATTACTGATGCAGTCATCCGGCTTGTGCGTGATGAATTGGGTCGCTCGCAGTATGCAATGGTCTCAGTGAACCCAAAGAAAGTTGGAAGTGGCTTTGACACGTCTGCTCTGCAGAGAGTCCTCGACGCAATACGAGAGCGCAAATCCCAGCTGCTTGAGATTGTTAATTACAACATCCAAGGGGTTCAGTACGTTGTTGCAGGGCATACAGAGTCACTTGGTTTGATGGGACAAATACTTGATGTTCTATCATCCAAAGATACCTTGGATGGATATCTGCATGATAACCCCAGCATATCCGCTGTAGTCCAGGAAGTACTAGCAGTGGACACTGCCGTTTATGGATTGCAAAGCAGTGGTGCTACGACTGTGCTCAATGGTATTGATCTACCATATCACTCCAGCTTGCTCGAACCTACTGTTTCAGCTTTTCGTGAATTTCTGGACCAAGTACTCCCAAAGAACCCAGATATATTTGAGAACCTGTATAACAGGTATATACCAAATATGACTGGTACACCGTTCGATGTTTCCCAGAAGTTTATGAAACAGGTATACGATGTTAGCCACTCGAGTGTCGTTAGCAAATTGCTCGATTCTTGGGACGATAACAGTCATTATAATCAGGGCCAAGTGTCGTCTTGCGCGCGTCTTTTGCTCATCGAATTGCTGTCATTCCAAATAGCACGACCAGTTATGTGGATAGAGACACAAAATACTGTATTGATCCGCTCGTGTGTTTCTCGGTTGATTGAGATTGGCCCTAATCGCAACACTCTGTCGAATGGCTCAGCGTACACTAGCGCAGTGGTATACCATAGATGAAAGAACTGCCATTCTCCATGCCACAAGTCAATAGAGGCAGCGTGTATTACTCGGAAGCCCCAAGCCCAATAAGGACTTTGAAAGGTGACAGAAGCCCACTCATTAGTGAGCATCCGAATCTACTCAACTGCCGTCCAGAATTTATCTGCCCATGTTCCCTCAGATGAGGAGCCGATGGTTCCTGCAGATATCACTCCAGGTCCGCTAACTGGAGCTACTATAGAAATGGATGACATCCCCCTGTCTGCTGTGGACATACTACAGATTATAGTTGGGCTAAAGCTGGGCAAGAACATCACAGGACATCCAGCTCAACAAATCCATTAAAGAGCTTGTTGCTGGAAAGTCTACATTGCAGAACGAGATTATCAGCAGTATCATCATGGAATTTGGAAAAGTCGTTCCTGAAAATATAACCGAGCTTCCATTGCAGGAAGCTGTAAAGAGAATTGGAAGCAAAAAGGACTCTCTGGGAAAGCATACTCAGTCTGTAGTACAGAGACTGTTTGCCTCAAAGCTTCCTAATGTATTCTCCCTGGCAAGTGCTCGAGCTCACCTAAAGGCAAAATATGGACTTGGCCCTCAAAGACAAGACGCTGTACTTCTTGTTGCTACCACTCTCGAGCCAGTCAGCCGCTTACCGGATGCAGCCTCTGGACAAGCATGGTTGGACAGCGTTGCCAACGTGTATGCAAAACGACTGGGGCATTCCTTTGTCACCACTTGTGGAAAAGCGGTCAAGGCATCCACCAAGTCTGCAGCCCAGGTTTGCTAGCAGCAGAGAGTTGGAAGCAATGAAAGAGCGCCAACATAAGCTTGCCCTGCGCCAGCTGGAACTACTTGCCAAGGACATTGGTGTTGATCTACGTGAACGGAGCAAGGGCTACAGAAGACATGGAATCTACGATTTCAGAGCAGGCAATGACGCTGGCCCATGTATACAAGGACATTGGCGAAGAGTTTGTGAACCGAACCAGACCACTGTTTAGCAGGAAGAAGGCTCGGCAATACAGCTCGTTCTGGAATTGGGCTCGACAGGATGCTATGCGTTGGATCTACAGCATATTGGCCGGAGGAGATCAGCTAGACAGTGAGGCAACCTCAAAGCGCCTTCACATGCTTCGAAATCGGTCCAGCCCTGGGCTGCTCAAAATGCTTAAGGGAATCATATCTACCTTGGCTTATATTTCTGACCAGCCCTCCCAGAAGGCATTGCGACTTGCGGTCGATATTTATGATAGATGCAATGAAGCTCTAGATTGCGACCCACTCTACAGGGAGCTGTCAACGCCGCTTAGAACCCCATGTGTCTATTAATGAACGAGGGGAGCTCCAATACCTTGAGCTGCCTCGTCCAGGTGAGGCCAGCATATCCGATTATATCACCAGTATGAAGAAACGTGGTGTTTGGCGAGGCATCCTTACTCTATATGTGCGAACGGCCTGGAGGTCTAGCCTGGGAGTATAGTGAATCACTATCTAGCATCTATTTCGATGCACTCACTGAGGTGGCTTCCAGTGGTATAACATTCAAGGGCAAGGTTGCCCTTGTTACAGGGTGTGGCAAGAACTCTATTGGATCTGGGCTTATCGAGGCATTGTTGTCAGGTGGTGCGAAAGTGATTGCTACTACATCAAGCTACAACATGCAGTCAGTTCGCTTTTTTGAGGAGACTTACCGCCAATTTGGTGCCCGCGGCTCTGAGCTTGTCCTTGTTCCATTTAATCAGGCATCAGTTGAAGATGTCAAGAGGCTAGTTGACTATATTTACAGTGACAGTGGTCTTGGAGAAGATCTTGACTTTGTTGCACCATTTGCTACATTCCCAGAGCATGGAAAGGACATGACCAGCGATTGATTCAAGCTCAGAGCTGACTGTCCGTATCCTGCTGACCAATATCCTACGCATGCTGGGGGAGATCAAGGCCGCAAAAGTAAAGTACATGCATTTAATAACACCAACGCTTGTTGTATTGCCTCACTCGCCTAATCAAGGACTAATGGGCGATGACGGTCCTATATGGCGAAACAAAGGCTGCCCTGCATGTACTCTACAACCGCTGGCTATTCAGAATCTTGGTCAGGATACATCTCTATAACCGGAGGCGATATCGGATGGACACGAAGCACAAGTATGACATCAGGGACCGTGAGCACTTATGCTGGGATGGAAAAGGCAGGCTGGCGTACGTTCTCACGAGAGGAGATGGCATTCAATATAACTTGGCTTTACTTTGCCCAACCATGGTGGAGTTGGCACACAAACGCCCCCTCTTTGGTAGGTTTGTGGGTTTGTCTCTGCCTTATGAGAGACTGAAAGAGGTAGCATTCAGGAATACGGGTGGAAATCTCAGCCGAACAATCTCGGCTACGAGCAGTCCTGTCTGGAATTTCCTCTGATATCCGAGCTGAACAGCAAGTTGATATCAAGTCATTCCGGTATAAAGAGCTAACTTCGCCCTTAGCAAACTTCACGTCCGATATGCCTTGTGCTAAATCATACGAACAACTTGAGCATCTGAGACACTTGGAGGGGATGGTCAATCTGGACAAAGTCGTGGTAGTTACTGGGTTTGGAGAAGTCAGCTCATATGGCAATGCCGCATTGCGTTGGGAGATGGAAGCATATGGCGAGTTCTCGATAGAAGGATGTATCGAGCTAGCATGGATCATGGGCCTGATCAAGCACTTTTCTGGTGACCACCCTGCAACAGGAGAGCATTATATTGGCTGGGTTGATACCAAAACATTGGAGCCAGTACGCGATAGGGACGTCAAGGCAATATATGAGCCTTATATTCTCGAGCATACAGGGATTCGTGTCATTGAACCGGAGCTATGTGAGAATGGTGCTGCAGCCAAAAAGCCCTTTGTGCGTGAACTACAGATTGATCATGATCTTGAGCCGTTTGTGACAACTGCTGAAGAAGCAAGCCAATTCAAATTGGAGAACAGCGATAGGGTCGATATATGGGCAAATCCGGATGGCACATGGTCGGTTAAAATGCTAAAGGGTGCGGTTCTGCTTGTAGCAAAAGCAATGAAATTTGACCGGACAGTTGTCGCGCAACTCCCAGCAGGTTGGGATCCAGAGCGGTTCGGTATTCCAGGAGATATAATTGAACGTGTTGATCCTGTAGTATTGTATTCTGTCGTTGCAACGATGGAGGCGCTTGTTCGCTCGGGAATTACCGATCCCTATCGGATATATGAGTATTTGCATGTGTCGGAGGTGGGTCACTCTATTGGGTCGTGCATGGGCGGTGGACAAAGTAGACTAGGAGTTCTCAAATGGCGTTGGATGGATAAACCAGTCAATAACGAGAGCCTGATTGAATCATCAATCAACAACATTGGTGCTTGGATTAACCTGCTTCTACTATCATCTGCAGGACCACTGAAGCCGGTTGTTGCAGCCTGTGCGACTTCGCTAGTTTCAATAGATACTGCGGTTGAGACAATTCAGAGCGGAAAAGCAAGGATGATGCTTGCAGGAGCGGCTAACTCTTATGAACAGGAGACATCCTACGAGTTAGCGATGATGAATGCGACAAGCAGTGCTAGCAGGGAGACTGAATACGGACGGTTTCCGGGAGAGATCTGCCGCCCATGTACAGCAACTAGAGCTGGATTTACAGAGGGATACGGGGCAGGAATAGCCGTCCTTATGTCGGCGTCTGCCGCAATTGAAATGGGCGCTCCAGTGTATGGAGTGGTTGCTCTTTCAACCACAGCAACCGACAAATCAACCACGAATCTTACAGCTCCAGGACAGGGCATGCTGTCTATTGGTCGCGAGTGTGGCAGCTCTGCTCGCTCACCCTTTTTGGACATCAATTCAGACGTATGTGCTTGCGTAGACAACTATCCGATATTGAAAATTTGGCTTTGGAGTCCGTGGGTACACCTTGGCAGATCTCAAACTAAGGACATATTGCGTCTGAAGAATGCTGCCAAAGACACATGGGGTAACGAATTCTATAAGAATAACCCGTTGATATCCCCTCTGCGTGGTGCACTTGCAGTTTGGGGACTGGGGCCAGATGACATTGGTCTGGCTTCATTCCATGGAACATCGACTGTGCTGAATGATCAAAATGAATCAGATGTCTATTGCAAGCTCATGCAGAAACTAGGCCGAACACCTGGTTTCCCTGTTCCAGTTACATGCCAGAAATGGCTGACAGGGCATCCAAAATCCGCAGCCTGCATTATTCATGCTGAATGGTGTTCTTCAGTCTATGAATTCCTCTATTGTCCCAGGAAATCGAAACGCAGACAACATCGACAATGACCTTGCCCAATATGACTACCTTGTGTACCCGAGTCAGTCGTACAAGGTCCCAATCATAAAAGCGGCAATGCTTACCTCATTCGGGATGAGTCAGTCCGGAGCAGGCGCACTCATTATTCATCCAGACTACTTATTCGCAACCCTGTCAAGAGATGAGCTGGAGGCATATCGAGTGAACAACAACAACAGCATGAGAATGTCACATATGCATCCGGCTGGGGGCATTATATGGCAAGCACACATTTGTCCATGTCAAGACATCTCCGCCATATACACCTGACCAGGAATCGCAGGTCTATCTAGACCCTCATTCCCGGGCCAGATATAATCCTCTGAGCGGCTCTTATCAATTTTAAGGTAGACTTGATTCCATTCGCTTGTATCCATTAAAAGGGTACACCAAATTCATTAGCCATTGAATTATGCAATATATGTTTGTCGTGCATTAATAACATGTATCCACGTGTACTTTCTAATAGTCTAGTAGTAGAAATATTACCAACTGGGATCAGAATTTAAAATGAAAACAAGCCCAGAACTCCAACACAGCCATGCAGGTATCATATCCATGCAGACAGACATCATTATTATTACTACTTGAGATACTTGCTCAGCTCCTGTAGCCACTATTCTTGGACGTGAGCGGACAGAGGTTGATATTGGTACCCCAGTACCTGGGCATTTCGATGTGCGAGTATCTGAATATAAAGTAGACCAGCACGGCAGGAGAGTGTGACGCTAGAGTCAAATGCAGCAATTAGCGTGAATGCAAATCGCTTGAACCACCTATAGTGGAACTTGTGGATGACATATTGGAAGATGAAGCAGGTCAAGAACCAACCAGTCATAACAGTTGATGGTGCACCGGGCATGTGAATCATGGCGGAAAGCAACACCGGTAGATGGATATTATGCCAGAAACTACCCGGGAATTTCCTCTGCAGATACCACACGGGCACAGGAACTATCGTGCCGATGATAAACATGAACTTGGTGAGTGCGTAGGGGGAACCACCATGGAGAAGGCGTCCTGGACCAATTAGACCCCACATGACTGATGACTCGTAGTATGTGTTGATCTGGACACAGGACCAGCCAGGGTTTGTGGTGCAGAATCCATCGACAGTACTCAGCATCCAAGTCCCGACTCCACTCTGCACAAACGCCATGACCACTATTCCGGATATCTGTGCCAGGAATACATGACGTGGCGGTATCTTGAGGTAGTGGGCCATTTTATGGTTTCCGATCTGAATCAGTGCAGTCCACATAGGCACATGGGAGTAGACACGAAAGAAGGTGTTGGCGAGGTAGTTTCCAGGGATCCCGTAGCCGGCAATAAGCGCAGAAATGATGTTTAGTCCGAGCCGTTGGTTACTCAGGGCCATCAGGATACCATTTGGAATGACGAACGTAAACGAAAAGATCGTTCCCAACAGCATCCAGTACCAAGGAAGCAGGTGGTAGGTTTCGCAAACAGCGATACCCATGGCGAGCATAGATACGAATATAGCTGCGTACCACCAGTGAGGGACCTCAGGGTAGCGGCGCATCAGTCGAGCATGGATATCGTCGTCGTCGTAATCGTGGTCATCGTTAGCCTGGAAAATTGTGCGGTACACGTCCTTTCCGTGGTGAAGCATTGTGTATACAAGCAGCGACGTAATTGCAATAAGCGCCCGGCAGTTCTGCACAGCTACTGCAAACGGAACTCGCAAGTAGCCATAAGCCGTATATGCATCCGAGTCCAGCTTTCCGTCAGGGCCAATAACCATCGACACGTTGTAGCGGGAGCCGTTGGAAAGGAACATTCCATTAGCGTAGATGGGAAGTTTGCTGGACCCCCATGTGTCAGAATAGTAGCCTATCGGAACGATCAGCCAAAAAACGATGACAAATCCAGCAAACATGTTGCAGGCAATGTACCATGGAATAGCGACCGGAGGGCCAAAGTAGCCACTGGAGACCATCGACCAATCTAATGTGAAATTAAGCATACCCAGCCCGTGGAACGCGCCCCCCAGCTGGTGAGCAATGATATTATCTGGGGCTGCCATGCACAGAATTGGCACAGCACCCAGAATCGGCATAATAAACCCAGGCAGCGTGCTGTAGAGGAACATGCCCGCGAATGCAATCCAGAAGAATCTGACTCGCTTGGCATGGTTCATATATGACGTCGAATCGTGGAATGTGCGGAAAAGCGTCACGCTGACCAGAGATGCAGGGAATATCATGGCCGCTGGGTAAATGAGGACCTCGCGAACAATGCCAGTGAAGCTGAACCCCAGCAGTTGCGTCGAAAGAGTAAGAAGAACGGATGCTCCAAAGCCTAACGAGTTGCCATACCGCACGTCTTGTAGAATGACCGAGCTCATGACATAGCTGCCGCTGGTTGCAGATGATGCAAATATCGAGATGAGGGCATGCTCTTTGATGCTGAACCGGCCGGGGTTGAATGACCACGTGTAGCCAAAGGTTTCAAAGCTCCGGGTAGGTAGAATTCGCGACATGAAGTAGCCGAGTGGGAACGACAGAATCTGTACCACATAGCTGGTAAGCTGAAGTGGTGTATCCCTGTAAACCATGAGTTGATCGGTAAAACCCATGACAGCTGCAAAGAATAGGCCAAGGATTACCGACCGGAAGGTAAGTGAGGGGACACCAGAATCAGTCGGAGACACAGCCGACCGCACCATGTCGTAGGGTGAGTTTTGGCTATGCGAAGATGATCCGCGATGCCCAGCTGTAGACGCATTATGCGACCATGTCAATGGCGTCTCCTTATCGTCGACCTGTGATTGGGATCGGTCAGCCACGGTAGAGAAAATAACGCTGTGGGTGGAGGGATCTGTGAGTCTGTCATAGTCGCTCCGGTGGACTTGCGATGTCCCTAGTATGTCTTTTTCCTGCATTACAAGAATAAAGTGGTAGGCGGTGCAAAGATGGAGTTGAAAATATATATTGTCTCAGAAGAACGCAGACCCTAGCAGAGTCAACAATTATATTGATAGCTCCTCACAACATAGCATACTCGAAGCGGTTTGCACAAATTGCCGATTTGCAAGGTGGTTCCTTTATTCTCCCAGCTTCTTATGATTGCAGACTTGTGGTATTGTCGATTGACCCCTTCCCCATCCGCAAATCCGTGTCGTGACTACCACCTGGGTCGCCGAGAGGTGCACACCACTCCTTGGCAGGTATAATAGCTCTTGAACGATCCCAATGCGGCTCAATTGCCGCCAGCATTATTTGTTCCCTTACCCCGTTTTGGTCAAAACGCATTGCAGATTACTGCCCTGAGAACATACAGTTCTCACCAGCGCGGCAATTTAGTTTATTCCGCGGACCGAATGAGTTTGAAAAACAAACTTCAATTATTAAACCCAACTCATGCAGCCCATGTTTGGTACTCCGGCCAATGGCTGCTAAGTCAACTCCACTTCAGCATGGTGGTTTAGGACGATCTTGCTTGTAAATCGTACAATTTTTATCCGCACAATTGGGCGAAGGAAACCAAGAATCTCCTTTGTCCTCCTAATCCTACTTTGCTGTCCAATAAAGGTCTTGCTAATCCAAGATGTCCGTCTCAGACAGTCATGCGTGCAAACTGCATCGTTTCCTCAGAAAAATTAAGCCCGGCCATACGGTACAGCGAGTCTCGCTTTCCTTCCTGCTATCTGGCCAATAAAGCATGGCAACCAAAATCAGTGGGAATCCCTACAAACTGGCATTCGGGCAATACAGCCGCCAGGGTTAACTTTTCTGAGGAAAGCTTACGCATGTCTTTATTGTGCTGCTTCACTTTCCTTGCATCTTCGTATGTGGTATGCACCTCAACTAAGAATAAATGAGAGGATTGGAGTTAGACAATTTCATTGCTGTGAGCATGAAAATTACTGCAGGATCACACAGGATAGAAGAGGTGCCAGAACTGTATACATATTTACCAATCGGTTCATTCTCCAGTAACTTTGCTGTCAAAAGGTAATCATAGTGTTGGAGCCATCCATACGCAGGGAGATTGGTGCTGGGTGATATACCATGTCAAGTGCTAGATAATTGCTGTGATCCTGCCAGAATCTCCCTTAACCCCTTTGTGCAATTGGCTACTTGAAACCTGCTTGGCTCAAGGAGACCAAGACTCGGAATCTCACATACTGGCCTTTGGCAGGCAGAATGTAAAGGATGGCGATATACGATCAGACAGATCAACAAGTTAGATAGAGTAATTAGTTGATTATAATGCGGCCAAATCCAGACATGCATTGGATGCTCGAAAGTGATGTCATTTGCAGGGATGAGCTGGAGATCTTCTTTAGACTGCAGCTGCTTTTGTCTTCATGGTCCACATCCTTCTCCCTTTCCTCCATTTTCTGATATTTGAAGTATACATGTCTTTTTTACGTGAGGTTGCGTTTCCCTATCGCTGATGGTGTGGCTGCCAAACTCATCTACGTGTTTTGGATCCCCTTTGCGGTCGCATTCGTCATTTTGAGCATACCGACAAGGAAAAGTGAGCGCTTGCTGGCCCGCTTAGCCAGAGCGAGCTACTATATTTACTTTGTGTTTGTCGGCATCTACCTATCCTATTTTATCCTGAACCCTAACACTACGCCGAAGATGTTCGTCATGGCTACACAAATGGTCCTTATACCGACTACGGTTGCGGTTGACCCAATCATATGGCTCTGGCAAGGTGACATTGCGCTGATGGCGGACGTGGAGATGATGTATAGTCGCCAGCGGAACGTACCCAGAATCTTCGATAACAAGGTGCTCCGTCTAGTGTACTACTGCAGCGTATCGATTATCGATGTCATGACATCGCTCAACGGTTGTTTTGGCATGGGTGTGTCATTGTCGCTGTATCTTGCACATCTGGGGTGGCTGACAGTTTTCGACACCGGCTTCACTCTTCTCGCATTGGTAAACCTAGCAGTTATATGCGTGAAGCTATACGCCAAGAACGCTAGTCAAGTACCGAAAGGCGGATGCGCTCCGTGAGGAAAAGCGGCGCGAGGAAGAGCAGGAGGAAAGGAGACTCCAGGAAGAATATGAGAAGCGGATGGAAAAGATCAGAGAGGAGCTGGGGCAAGATATAGAAAAATCCAAGGAAGTAGACCTTTTGGCGTACGCCTCAGCGTGAATGTAGTAGTCACTCTAAGTACACAAGCTTTGTGGCTGAGTCGGCCTCTAGGGTAGCAACCACTATCAATGCACCATGGCTTCATAGAAAATATACTAGAATTGCTCTGCTCGCGATGCGAGCTCGGCTGCTAGTCAGCATGGGTTGACATGTCGATAAGAGCATCACGGCGAACCGGTCATTTGAACGTGTCGGATGATTGTTGGTGCAATGGCGATCAGGGTGCCTAGAGGCAACTGCCTGGCGGAGCTTCTGTGCAGGTGTACAAATACACACTTGACAAGCGTTATTGAACTCAGCCTTAGACACATTGCCCATTGTACTGTGCAGTGTGTTTTTGCAGGCTGCGAATGATCAATCAATTTGGCCAGAATCCGCTGTAGGCAAGTGCCATAGTGCAACACAATGTTGTTCTTGTATGCTGTCATCAACTCGGTATCCATGAATGTCGCTACCTTGATTCATGTCGCGTACACCATGCAGCTCGATATCGCTATTATGTAATAGATAATCATAAATATAGGTATCTAACTACATCACCTGAAACTCTGCAGTTCGAACAGTTCTGACCTATCCTTCCAGCTTGAGGAAATCCATCGGCAGATATAGTCGTATTTGCCTTCAGGTTGTGACAAATTAAATAAATCGAATTAGAACGAAAGAATCCCCTTATTTACAAATGTTGCAGGGTCAAAAGGCATCCATCGTCAGCTAGTTGATGGAGTAAGTATCCATCGTGCAAGCATGTATGTATACTCTTTGGATGATATTGATGCTCGTGTACTAATTGCCTCTAGGAGGCAACATAGAATCACGGAGCCAATATCATCCAAAGTGATGTATTTATGACAGTAGTGCTGCGAGTAATATTCATTTGAGGAATTCAATAGGCAAGTAAGAAGAGAAATGATGCTGTTCAGTTTTGCTTTATTGCGTATGCATAGCATTAAGAACTTTTTATTAAAGATTATCTGGCTTGCATGGTTCTTCGGGTCCTTAGCACTGATACAGTCTCTTGAATCAGTCTATACAGACTGGGTACCATTGTGGCTCAAATACTACCTGCTTACACATGTTCATAATGACAAATTAATTTGTAAAATAAACCCACAAATATTGCATGACCGCTAGAAGAGCTATATGGCCTTGATTCAATAGGTGCTCATAGAATAAACATCCTAAGAGTGTTGCGCAGCCAGTGATGACTACCATGATGACACCATGGAAGTTATCAGGCCGGACCGACAATGAGAGCAGCTCTTGCGACTGAACCAATGGAGATATCTAGTGGAGACCTGTGACTACTACAATAACATCTTGTCGCCTTGGCCAAAAAAAAAAAAACTTTTAAACCTCAAAGCGAGTTTGGGTGACTTGCTCTGTAAACTCCTTTTGATCTTGAAACCAACTAAAAAGGTTCTAGCGGACAGGTTGGATACTTTTTCGACTATAAAATCTTATATATAGGTAGGTAAAGATATTCGCATTTAAAAGTATAAATCTAGTCAAGAATGTTTTGTGCCAGTCGCAACGCCTGGTCCTTCCAGATATTGCTGACCTCGCCAAAGCGGCGGTTGCATAGCGAGTGGTACATGTAGTTCGTCGTTTTCATCGCAGACACAGCGCTGCGCCAACTCGGCCTTATTCGGGCAATGCGTGTAGCCAGGATGCGCGTAGCCGATATCCTCAAACCAATGCATTTGCTCTTTGCGCAGCAGCATAGACGCAGCAAACGAGTGCACTGGTGCATCTCCCCAGCGCTCAGTAGAAGAACCCGCCGGCCTTATCTAGGTGTTCAAAGTACGACTCGTACGCCTCGCTGCGATAGAACGACAAGTCGACAATCTCAAAGTTAGACCAGAAGTGGCAGAGCGTGTACTTTGCCTTCTCGTTAACCACCCAGTGGATCAGGCTCTTTTCGGGTAGCAGGCGCTCGTTTTCAATCATCCACTGGCGTGTCGTGTTCCACAGGGTCTCAACAGTGAGCCGCTTCTCCATCGGGGTGATTGTGAACCCGTACACCTTCTTGTTGTCGCGCATGAACTTGAACGGGTCGTACGGTAAGATCGCAGAAATAGCTGACATCCGGTTCGATCCGCCAGTAGTAGTCGAGGTTGGCCAGCAGCGGGTGCTTGTAGATGAATCCGGACTGGTACCGGCACATCTCGCGGTAGCTGAAGCTGCCGCCGTAGAGATACCGGTCCTTGTTGTACTCGAGCGCCTCCTTGACTTTTTGCTCCTCGACGTACGGCGACAGGCCCCAGTGCGACGACGGCACCTTGCCAAAGTACACAGGTGCGGTTGTGATTGCCTTCACCTTCCGCTTGAACTCGTCAGTAAAGTCCTCGTCGTTCAAGGAAAATGTATGGGTACCCGTAGTTGCGGTTGAACCGGTCGTCGATCTGGCGGATTGTGTTGCGGATTCCGTTCAGCTCCGAGTTGCGCACCAGTGCAACTAGGGCCGGCACGCAGCAAGCTCGCTGTCGCCTAGCCGTGCTGTTGCCTGTGGGTGCCGGTGGCGGCTCGGCCGTGCGGTCAGTGACTTTAGCCCAGTTGTCAGCGCCTGACCACGGGCCGTGCTGCTTCATGATCTCAGGCGTCTGATATTTTCTGCTGCCACGCGCGGTGGCTCATGTAGAAGACGGAGCGGAACCCGACCAGCATCACAGTCAGGCCCAGCGCCAGCACTACCATGCGCACTAGCCGAGGGTTAATCATCGTGTTTGTATGTGGAGAAGAACCAGTTCTGAGCGTCTACTGCGCGGTGACTGCTAATGGGCGTCTGTTCTATTTGGTTTGGCAGGAAGTCCGGACAATAATGGCTATAATATAAGTGCGGGCGAGAGAAGTATAGACAGTGAGAAGAAAATAGATGTGCGGTAATTCGACAAGAGAAAGAGGGGTGGCCGCTGCTGCTGCCGACTCTGCTCGTAGTCCTTTTGTCAACGGCGCTGCTGTGTAGCCAAGGTCGAAAATAAAAATAGTTGGGGAAGGAGGCTGTGGAAGTGGTGAGAACGGTCGCACGTTAGCAGCGATTGGCTCACAGGCTCTACACGCTATCGCGTTCCATCTTGTAACCAAGCGCAATGTGTTCTCATAGCATCGTCACTGCGCATACACTGAGGCGCATGCACCTTGTGTGCCGAGAGTCTCGCCTACCGCCCATGCGACCGTTCACGGCAGATCAGGGGAGGAGGCCGCCCTTGTGGCGCTGGGCCGAATCGCCATTTATTAGATTTAAGCCCCGTTGGATTCACTGGGCCGACGATGGGATCGTCCAGCAAGCACCTTCGAGGCACAAACCTGCTGTTGCGCCTTACTGACATTGTGCGTATCCCCCAAAACCACACACCGTGCATGCTGTGGCCACAGCATGCATCATGTCTGAGGCTTTGCATTGATTTGTATCACTCCAAAGAGACCTTGGTATGAGGGGCTGGTTGGGTGAGGAAATGATGTACTGAAAATCGGAAGGCGAGCGGGAAGAGCACCCGGGCAATAAAGGCAGCCTCTCCGCTCAGGATTCCACTATTAATAGCACGTTATCTCAACCGACGTGCATCCCCTATTGCCTGCCATTGCTATTTGTGGAGAGCGAGGGCTGAGGACTGTATTTTAGACACAGGGATGGCTTTAGAGGCATTCATCAGCATTTGTTGTGATCCTCGTTGGCTCCAAAAGAAATAAAACAAGCGCGATCCTGTTGCACAAACTGCGTAGTGAGGAGGATTGCGGTCTCTTGACACGACAGTGTGGTTTATTTAGAGGCTTGGCCCGGCAATCAATGTCGCTCATTTTTGCGCCTCTGTGCTGTACGGCGGGCTATCTCGGCCGCAAGAGCGTCGGGGAGACAAGGAGAACCGACCCGCGCCAATATTCTGATAGGCTCCTACCATTTTTAACAGCGACTGGTCTTGTACCACATCACTAGTCAATAATACGGACATGTACATCATACGCAATGTGTGTGCCGATAGTGATATATGGACCAGGGTGCCAATTGCAGATGTCTAGATGAGGGTATTGCACTGAGCTAAACAAGCGATGTACGGGAGGCTATCCAGAAGTGGGTATGCAATCTTTCCCCATTTGGAATAGTGGACAGAGGGGAGGGGCCGTCTGGGCAACCTTGACTTTTTGCACATTTTCCTTTTTCGTCCAAGGTATTGCTCGGTTTGTCATCAGCCCATTCTTCTAGCGACGTTATTGCCCGTTCCAGACGCGTGTTGTGGTTTCTCCTGGGTACTGCGCTGCATGCCAGAAGTCTGTAAACAGCTGAAACACGGTCCATTTTATAACCGGTTTCGGCGCGTTGTAACATGTATGGCACCATAGATGCATGGCATTGCCGCACATGTACGGTCAGATGGGTCACGGTACAGCGTCGTTGTCCAGAGTCAACCAAGCAGCCCCAATGGACACTTCCAGATTTGCATTGGCAACAAAGGCGAACCAAACATGTAGCGAGCCGGCTTTGCGCTGCGATTGGCGAGCGATGCTCACCCCCGCATCATCCCGGCATTTGTCTGTTAGGAGGTGTCGTGATTTTGTTGTGGCCATTCAGCCAAAAATACCACTTGGGCATCGTACGCGCCAACTGCATGCAAACTGCAGAGGATGGGCACTTGTCAAGAGAGATGCATGCTGACTTTTTTTTGCTGCTGTAGACCCCCTGCTGAGGATTCCTATCCAACCATCGACCCCATCTGTTTCATCATCACGACAGGCTACGAGGCCCTCGGATGACCCGGAAGGGAAAGAGGATATGCACGGGCGGACATGACAGGGGAGCGTCAAGGGGATTTACAACACCTTCGACGTATGTGTGTTGGAGGCAAGAGGCAAAAAGAGTGCAATTTACGGCGACACTGCAGCTGCATGCTTACACCTTTTGGGCAGGCAGCCCTTGTTTCACAGTTCCGCCCCCTGCTACTTCCCTCGAGCCAGCGGGTGGTGGCAGCTGCATCAGAGTGGGGGTGGGGTGCAGAGAGGATGTAGAGACATGCAGAACACAGCATGTACATGGACAGTGTCTTGTGGTCATCCTCCCCATCAAGAGGTCCCCTATTCCCACCCCTCACACTTTGAATCTCCGAAGAGATACAATAGTACCTGGCTGGCCATTGTTTGCCTGCTAATGAGCGCAATTAAAGGGCACGGACTGCAGTGCTTTTTTGCCAATGGCCATGGTCCGAGGCGCTCGGGACTCATTCCCCACAGCCAGAGCATGCGCTGGCTATTTTGATTCATGGATTCTTTTTATAGCGCCCTTTTAGAACTGACTCGTTGCCCCTCGGCGGCAGAGCGCCATTACCAGAAACCCGCATGTAACCTGAAAGGAAGAAAGCGCCGGCCCTTGCTGTTTGTAGCCATTTTTATCTTTTCTTCGCGTGCACTACTGGCTGAGGGGGTAGGACAATCAATTCTACAGCCAGGGGAAATCAAAGACCAGGGCGAACATCGGCAGAAAAAGCTACGCATGCTCGTAACGGAGAAAGAATGGCGAGTGAAAAAGGATTAACATACGGCACGCACTGGGATTGCTCGCCAATAGCAGGTATCAGCGGCCCGGCGAAAAATGGGCAAGGCAATTCGATATGCTGGTCTGCCTTCCTATTCGCGTGTGCGGTGCGTTGTTTTGTGTGCTAAGAGATGCTGGGCTGCTCGGGCCGCTGAGACCTAGACGAACCCACCCCCTCTCCCCTGTCCGGAAACGCGGGCCATATATAAGGATCCTAGGGCTGGCCGTCCCGAATTCTCTTCTACACAATTCCACCCAGTCTCTTCTGCTTTAACACATCCCCAAGCAAGCTCACACACCTTTCCGAGCTCTGTTATTCATACCATTCTGATTTTTATTTGGCATCCTTTTTGGCGCAAACAATCAACAGCCGCACGCTCATTCACAGTGAATTCTCCTCCACATCCCTAGCGGCTCTCGATTTCTTTGTACGTTTATTCCACGGCCTTGCACTTTGACGAAGGGCCTCAGCTTCCTGCATGTAAAGGGAACCTTGAAAAAGCCCTTTCCCCCATTCTCTGCGGTCTACCTCTGCAGACTACGAATGCATTCCGCATTGGCATATTTCTCAACCTAATTCTTTCTAGCGATCTCTCCTTTGTAGACCTGCCAGCCTTCCAGAGCACACCACATATTTTTATAACCCTGACTTGCTGGCGCCAACACGGCATATAGATTTACGGCATATCTGTATTCTTTTCTTCTATTTCCTTACTCATACGATATTTCCTCACTCTTTCCCCTCCCGCTTGCTCTTTCAGACCCCTGCACTTTTCACACATAATGTCTACCCACACATTTGCTCTCTCTACACACGTACCTGCTGCCGGCAGCGAGGTCACGTCTCTGGCAGCTGCGGTACCAGTGCCGCGGCCGAGGAAGCAGATGGCCACTAAGCGCACCACACTCAAGGAGCGCAAGTATATGTGTCCGCTATGCGAGAAAAAGTTCACTCGGCCATCGTCGCTGGCCTGCCACAAGTACACACATACAGGCGAGCGCCCACACATGTGCTACTTCCCCAACTGCGGCAAGCGGTTCTCGGTTCGCAGCAATCTCAAGCGCCATCTGAAGGTCCACACAAAGGCCATCCAGGCATCCGAGTCCGACTCTCAGCAGGACGAGTCCGAGAGCCATCACTCACCGGCCACTGTGCCTCAGAATCGCATCCGCGACGATTCCTTGTCACCGAGCCCACCGTTGGCTTTGCGCCGGCGGGTTGCCAGTGAGTCGGTGACTGCCTCGCCCCTGGCCGCCCTAAATGTCTCTGCAGACGCGCAGTTTCCGGAAGCTTGCAGCAGCGAGCTGCAGCCGATGATGGTGCTGATGCTCAACCACCACCACCAGCAGCAAAACGCCGACAATCCGACACCGGCACCCCCACTATGGTCCCCGCTTTCGTCCTTCTCTGAAACACCCATGCCCTTGACGGCATCGGTGGCCGGGCTGCCGCTCCTGCCCAGCCAGGATTTCCTGCCCCCGGCAAGCCGCTCGCTGTCCTCGTCAGCACTGCTGACGCTCTCATCGGCATCGCCCGAGAGCTCACCTGCCTCCATGTCAACAATGGTGGGCGTCGACCAATTGCTGCTGGTCAAGCCCAACACCACCATGCCATTTTATGCAGAGCCCAGCCCCATGAGCCTGATGCAGACATCCCTGCTCACTCCGATTTCGCCGCCCTTTGTGCCTGCATTCCCCGCGATGCCGGCACCCATCCACGGCATCGGTCTTGGCGAACACGACCTGGCAGTTCCGCTGTCTGCCCCGCCCACAGAACAATTGGGCCTCCACGTCGGATGCTTCCAGCAATACCAGAGCACAATGCCAGCTCAGCAGCCGTACCAAAATTTCATGCACTAGTGTTGCGGCCTCCCACGTCCTGCCCCTTTTCTTCTACATCCCCTCCATTCTATTTTTCTTTTCATCCCCTCACATCTGACATTCCACGTCTTGTTCGCGTTTTGTAAGCTAATAGTTCTCACATATCCTCACTTTTCTTTCCTTCCGTATTTGCGTCAGTGAAACAAGTCCCCATCCATCTTCTCAGTTCCTTTCGGCAAATTTGTAAACAAACACGACGTTAAAAATAAACCTGCCATTTACATGCAAAAGATCACCGTGGCTTCCCCAGACGCACTCCTGTCGACGCCCCTGGCGAATCACTCCGATATCGCCGTGCATCGCCGGAACAGCTGCGCTTGCTCACTTGCCCGTCGGCTTGGGTGCCCCGTACGCGTCCGGCAGTCGCTCGATAGTATACTTGTGATTGACAATAAACATGATGGGCACGCCAGGAATCTTTCTGATCCTGCGCTTCAAATCCTTGTCGCAAGTTGCCACAATATAGCACCGGTGCTGATTGACGCGCTGCACGATGCAGTCGTCAGCGTACGTACCCTTGTGTGTGCACGGCAGCCGCTCAAACCGCGGATCCCTGGCCACCCGGAGTGCAATGCGGTATTTGGGGCCCAGCTTCTCCAGCTCCGCCAGCACGCAGTCTGTTATGCACGGGATGCACTTGGCGTACAGACAGTCCATCATGCCGCGCACCAGCTCCAGCTTGTTCTGCAACGAAAAGTTTATGAAATTGGTATCCACAATTACGTGGTACGGTGGTCCGAGCGCAGTGTTGTACTTGAAGAACATGTTTGACGCCTCGCGCTGCACGTGGTTGATCTGCTTCTCCTCTTCCTTCTTCTTCACCTCCTCCTTCTTCTTCTGGTTCTGCTTCAGACGCATATCCTTCGGGTTGATCATCCGCTTGACCTCAGCGAACTTGCGTGTGCGTTTGGCTTTACCCATGGCTAGTTATGTGTATGTGTGAATTGGTGGAATTGAGAGTACAGAAGGAAAGGACGCAGCTAACAAGAGATCGCGTAGAGCCGAAAAAAATTGTGTCAAGAATTTTGCCCTTTCTCCAGATCAATAGATTGTGATCAGGCGATCAACACCTGCCGCTCAGACACAATGCGCAGCACAGATTACTGAGCAGAGGATGCGTTCTTGCTTGCAAGTTGTGACACTGCTCTATAAACAGTACACTTTGGTTGCATCGAGCATTGATGAGGGCAGTTACATCCACAGACAGGAATATATCTGCTGTGGCACCAAGATGCACATGAGGTATAGCATGTATCTGTATGCAATCATTAGCACCCTGCGCGTGAATGCGACATACTCATTTAGCAAAACCAGCTTTTGCTACATCTTTAACACCCCTGAAACACCTGCATCCCCTCATAAAAAGCCTGTATCGACATGCATGCATGTCCCAGGCAGATCTGGCAGGGATTCGTCATCCTTTTCTCTTTCGACAACCCCCTGTTTATTTCATCTTCAGTCTACTTGTCCAATGTCTAAAAGGTTGGCCAAGAGCTCTTTCATTGCCCCTCCGGTGGAACCAAAGACCCCAACCATCGGTAGCTAGCACAGTACTGAGCGCAGTGTCCAACTCCGCAAGTACTTCCAGGAAGAGAACAAACACCTTGCAAGGGTCATGCGGAATTTGCTGAGCCAGTCAACGAAACTAGCCAATGAAGTCAAGAAGCTGCGGGTCCGTATGTAGAGGAGCACGAAGGCACTATTGCATACAGCCCCAACTGCACATACTACATTGGCACCGGGCCAGATGATGTCACCAGGTGTTTCTGGAGTGCCAAGGGGGGTGCAGTGGAGGAGTTGACCGCTATCAGCGCCATTTTCTCTCTCCAAAGCATCATGTCAAATGAGATGCAAGTAGCCCCTGATGACTCCTGGCTGGCTGTCGTGGGTAAGGGTACGTTTACGAAGCGTAACAAAAGCCAGCACCTGCTAGCCCTGTTCAAGGCTGATGAGAACAGCCAGCTGGTTTCGGCTGGGCTAGGTCTTCCCGACGTCTACAGCTTTATGCCCAACAACACCGGTGTCATTTTGTACGTCACTGTCGACTTTGGCAGGAAGATCCAGCAGCTCAAGATGCACAGATTTGGCGACGAGCACCTGTCAAATGTGGTCATTTCCAAGCATTCTTACTTTGTATGTCAACAAGGCCGAGCAGTCAGAGGAATACCTCATCCAGTTGGACTTTGACTACTGGTCGGCTGACAAGGAAACCCGAAAGCAAGCAATTACCTTGCTGATATTGGCTGATCAGCACCGTACATATTACGTCGTGCATCACGACAACAGACTCTGGCTCATGGCCTGCACCCCTGCGGAACATGCGGCCACCCCTCTTTCTGGAGTGTACTCTCACACCAACCCATGGCCAGCACCTGCGAACAGGCCGTCGCGGGAAAACTGGGAGGAGACCACCGAGCTGCAAGGGATGTGGCTGCGGCGGATCATAGGGCTTGAGGACTATTTGGCTGTCTTAGCTAGAGGCAATGGACTGGCAAAGCTGTTTATTTGTGATAGAGGCAGCAACGTGGCCCGAAATGGAGGTGCCGTTTGGTGGCCTATGTGGTTTGCACCATCTCAGCAACACGCCCGACCTAAAGAACAAGGGCATTCTGCATATGGGGCTTTCGACCCACCTACAGGAATATGTAGTCCACACAGCTCTTGAGCACGTTGCCAAATTCCGTTAAATTATCACTCAAGTACTCGCCTTATGACAGCATCCAGGACTTCACCAATGGCAAGGCAGAACCGCCAGTTCTTGTGTTTGCAAGCTCACTGAATCCGCACTCTACTCCATGGCAGTCGGCAAAATGAGTGGCCAAGGTGCGCAATGCTGAGGAATATTCAAAGGCAATGCCTAAAGATAAGGCAGACAGCAACCCGAAGTTGGTGCTCTACACAGAGTTCAACGAAACCACCCGCATACGAGTGCCACGTGGCTTCAGCTATGAAGGGGAAATTCGCACTTGGAAATGCGGTTTTGCTCTCTGAGATCAAGGGCTGGAAGGAGATCGAGTAAACCACATTCCGTCGTTTCAGGTACTCTCTCAAGCTACATGCCAAGCATGGCTCATTGTCGCCATTATTTTTTGTATCAACTCTAAACATGAAGTCAAGAGCTACTAGCTCGCTCCCGTGTAGTCACTGTTATACCTGCTACCGTGGACGGGCTGTCTTCTGGCGGGTCCTCCTGCTGAGATGCCTCAGCAAACCTGCGTCTCAATTCGCTGTCAAGTCGTACACAGGCAGCTATCGAGGCTCTCGAAACAGCAAAGACAGTAAACACTAGCGCAGACGGGCTGGATATAGAATCGCCTTGCTGCGGTGGGCTCCCAGAATCGATGCTGAGCACGACCTGATCGTCCTCATTCCCCGTCGCTGCAGCCATCTGCTCTGGTGTCGCAGTGTCCGACCCGCTGCCCTCGCCAATCTGTTCTGCCAATGCACTGACGATGTCGTCAGCCCTCTCAGCCGCCAGAATCAGTGCTAAAACTCTTGCTGTCCGTGCCTTGGCAAAGTGCATGGGCGAGTACGCAAAAACGCGCACAAACTCGATAAATAGCGCAAACAAATCTACCAGCAGTACCAGCACCAGGTGTGGGCTACTGCATCCGATAAAGTCCACCAACGCGCCAGTCGCATCAAACCCGTGCTGTGACAAGCCCATGCTTATGTGCCGCGCAATGCTCAGCGAGTTGGCAAGCGCCATCACGCTCAAGGCAACCCCGACCCCGTAGTTTGTTCGCGGATACATCGCGGTAATTGATGCTACGTAGCGGACCATTGCATTCACTATGCTCTTGTCCACCAGGAATGTGTACAGGTATATGAAGGTCAGGAGAAAGTCGGCCATGTCTAGCAGGTCCTGCTGCGAGTGTCGCCGCACCGCTACCCGAAACCCCAGGGTCTCGGCAGCCTCCTCCAGCATGGCCTCCTCGTCTACGTAGTCACTGTCATTGTCATCGTCACTGCCGCCATCCCTATCCATGGCGTCGTCCACCCCGTCGGGTTCCTCTAGGTTGCGGTCGGTTGGTTGTGGTGTGGCGACTGGACTGCGCTCTGCTAATTGTGGGTGTGGCAGCACGCTGCTGGCACGCTCGCCCAGCGGTATGTACTGATTGGGACTGTTCGGAGCACTCATTTATGCAGAAGGAACAGGGCTTAGAATACAAAATGTACAGTGTAGGGCAGAGTAAAGCACAGGTGAAATGACGAAAACAAGGAGCGGCGGTTTGCTCTATGGCGGTATTCTCAAAACAGGAACGGCTCACCAGTCTCTGCCAAGGCGAGTCGAGCGAAGGGGATCGAGTTAAAAAGCCGAGCTGGCTCTTTTTTTTTATTATCGCAAAGGCTGTGCTTGCTGAGGCAGAGCGAAGGCTCCAATTGGCAGACCCTGTTTCTTCTTCCTGCTCCTAGATTCCACCTTTGCCTCTGCTTTTTTCATTCTCATTTACCGTCTATTGAGAGCAATAGAAAACAGCCTCGAAATGCGGACGACATTCACAGCACTAAAGACAGTCAAGAGCACGCTGGCGCGGGCATGGAAGCCACGGCCAGCCAACTGGGAGCAGCAGGTGGTGCAATTTGCGCGGCACCCCGAACAGTTCACGACACAGGTCGTGCTGAGTGACGGCTCCTCGTTCATGGTGCGGTCGTCGGCACCGCGCGACCAGGTGAAGATCACAAAGGACACCCGCAGCCACCCGCTGTGGAACCCGCAGGCTGAGCTGCAGATCGAGGACGAGGGCGGTTATCTGTCATCGTTCCAGAAGAAGTTCCAGGGATTTGATGGCTCGACCAACATTTCGTTCGCCGACGACGCCGAGGTCGCAAAGAAGCAGACTGGCACTTTGGCCATGATGAACAAGAAGCGCCCCAAGTCGAAATAGACACCAAAAACTCTTCACCTATAAAACAATATATTAGGCCATGTTCAACACTCGGCGTATGGCTTGGATGGGTTGGACTCAGTGAACATGTGGAATATGCGGGTCGACATGGTGATGCCCAGCCTACGGCCGCCGGATACAGTCAGGTTAGCCAGCATCTGGGCACGCTCAGGCACGCTGCCCTGCCGCTCCCATGCGTCAAACAGGCAGCGCGGCGTCGGGTACTGCGCGACGATGCACTGGGCTACAGCTAGCGTGACCTTTGGGATCATGGCTAGTGCGCGGATCCACGAATCGGTTAGATCAGCACCAGTCCGAATAACAGCAGCCCGCAGAGCACTGCGCACTTCGCTAGTAATGAAATTGTTTGCCATTGACGGCTGCGAGCTGGTGAAGAACGTCGAGCCCATCCCGGGGTCGCTGCTGTCGGTCGATATCCACTCGTTCTGGCCCTTGCTCCGGAAGACAGCCTGCACCATGTCCGCAGATGTTTGATGCAGCAGGCGGCTGAGCGCGCTTGTGTCCTTGCACTGCAAAAACCATGTCACCAGCGGATTAGTCACCTGTATTTGCAACACCGCCTCGTCAACTTCATCCTCAGTAACTGTTGTCCGCGTATCAGTGTGTCGACGAGACTGCGCAGGGTGTACTGAGCCGCTCTTGAGTCTCTGGCGTATCATTCGCGCAAACTCGCGTGATTCTACAGTCTGGACTTTGTTCAGGAATTTTGCCAGTCCAACAACCACCACAAACAGTCGGCGGACGCCCAGTAGTCCACGCTCAACTTCGACGGCATCTGCGAGCTGCGAGCGTGACACGAGGTCGACGAGCCGCTCGCTTGGCCACACAACCATCGCAGCTAGGCGCACTGGGACTGTGCGTGGGACTGCCAGCGGCACGTACATGCCCATCAGCGAGTCCCACTTGCGGTGCATTTCCATCTCCCATTTGAATGCACCTAGAGCACCGATGTCAGAGACCCGGTATTTGATCCCGGCTTCGAGCAGACCGGCAAATAGCGCGTGCTCCCGCTCATCCATATTCCCCTCACTAGCTCCACAATCGCTATCAGTCGCCAGCCCGCCCTCAGCTGGAGATGCGCCGTGTGCCATACTGTTTTTCTTGTGCGGAGCCGCTAACATGTCTAACACTGACTTGTCTGCCAGCACGATTATATCCTTGGCAATCTCTGACGTATCGACTTGCTTGCGGTTTGCCTTGCTCAGACTCTTCTCGTACTGCTTCTTCTTCTCCCTCCGTGCCTTTTCTTCTTCTCGCAACCGCTTCTTCTCTTCGCGCTCCATACGCTTCCGCTCACGTTCAATCTCCTTCAGCGTCAGTGCCTGCGACATTGTGTGCATTCCGCTCGGACTACGGTCCGCAGGCGGTCCAGGTGATGATGGCAGACTCAGGCTGGTAGATGTGGCCAGGATCTGACTGCTGTGTATCGCTGGTGGTTGGTGCAGTGACAGTACTGGTGATGAGCTGGGCATAGCCTGGCTGCTGCCACTCATCATGCTTGGTGTCTTGCCAGTGGTATCGGCTACTGTATGTTGCATGCTTGCAGACCGCCGGCCCAGCAGTGCCGCACCAGTCCGGACATTCCCTTCAGCTGCTTGCCTTAATGACTGTCTGATTCTCGTGAAATACGCGTCGCCCGTGTCCGACTCTGACTCGCTAGCTAGGATCTCTGTTGGCGGTGCCGAATCGCTGGCGTCATCGGCATGCATCCTCGGCACACTCACTTGACTTGGAGATCGAGTTTCGGTCCTGAATTCATCTGAACTAGCTACCCGCTGCCTATCGAAAGCGCTTGCACCTCGCACTATCTCGTCCAGAAAGAAGCTTGTATCCGACAGCTCTCCGTCTGCTGCTAGCTCTCCAGGTGTAAACTCGCCAAGGTCCAATGGTGGCGGCAGTCCTGGAAAATCAGACAGGCCTTGTTCGTCGTAATCTTGCGGCTGGTTATCTCGCAGCTCATCCATTACGTACTCATCTACCGTAGGTGGCGATGACGGGATGTCTAGGGCTGTGTCTCGGCTAATAAGCTGGAGGCTGCTATGTGATGACTCGGAGCGTCGTGTGGGAGTTGCGGAAATATTGTCTATATGAAATAATACTGATGGTGAAGGCAGGTTGGGCGTGTTTGGTGATGGCACGTCTGCTGCAGGTTGCTGCGGCGGTCGGCGAGGCTGGACTAGCCGGTCTCTACGAGCATACGGGGATGCTGCTACCGCGGCTGCCGGGGATGCTGGCCGTGAGGCTTCCAAGTCCAGCGACGACGTGTCTGTCAGTAGGTCGATAATGTCAGGCCCGTTTGTCATTTGTGTAAAGAATGTGTGTAAACAAGGAAGAGTGAATGACCAGTCCACCTGCTTCAGGGTTCCTAATTTCCAGCGCCTTAAACTGCTGATCCAATCCAGTGATTCCTGCACCCAACTGTTGGCTTGCGGTTTTTTTTTTTTTTTTTTCGATAACATTTTCCTCACAGCTACAGCTGCAGATGCGGCAGCCGTAGAGGCGCTGCTTGTCTGCTTCCCTAGTGATATTTTTTACACATTTATATTCCCAAATGAAGTCCAATGTATGCATGCAGGCAATTGCCACACCAGTCCGATGACAAGCATAAGCGATAAGCTGTTTAACACATGCACAACCTGTAGTGTCCCAAGCCAGTGGCTAAGATCGACGTGGAAGAGGAAGAGCTCCTTCATGACGATGTCGTCCTGTCGATGGACAGAGTTCTCCGGTTCAAAGACAGCAGTGGTGGTAGCAAGAAGAAGAGAAATAAGAGGAAGGGATCCGCTAATGACGATGAGGTCGTAGACGACTTTGTCGACGCCCTGCTTGGCGACAATGAGGCTGCAGCAGAGAAGAAGCGCGCAAAGAAGGCCAAGAAGGCGCAGAAGAAGCGTGAGAAGGAGGAAAAGGACCGCAAGGAAAAGGAAATGCAGGATGTCCAGTATAACGACGACGACGTGCAGGATCTGTACGCCTGGGACTCTGATGACGAGGAGGAAAGCTTCGTTGTCCATGACAGCCAGCCAGCATCTTCGGCACCAACAGCAGCAAGGTCTGGCTCAGACAATGAGGGCGAGGATGCCGACGAGATGGAGCGCCGTGCAGAGCGTCAGCGTGCACTGTCCCTGGCGATGCTGGTTGCAGACGAGGTGGAGCAGAATGGAAACGACGATTTGCCGCGTGATGCCAACGACTGGTTTGACAAGCTGGAGGAAGATGCCAACGACAGCCGTGCTGCCAAGAGCCGGAATAGCACCAAGCTCATAAAGGCAGATGGTGCGGATGAGGAAGGGGAAGAGGATGATGGAGATCTGCCCACAGATATCGTCAAGGCGCGCCGCTCTGATACACCTGCCTCGTCGAAGCCTGTCCGACCCACGGTATCGAAAGAGAAGCGCGAGGCAATCGGCCGGTATCTAGCTGTGGACTGCGAAATGGTCGGTGCTGGCTTCAAGGGCTGTCGGTCCATGTTGGCCCGTGTATCGATTGTTAACTATTACGGCCATGTCATCATGGACACGTTTGTCAAGCCGCAGGAACCAGTTACCGACTACCGCACATGGGTGTCGGGAATTCGCAAGTCAGACCTGACTAACGGCGCAAAGTTCAAGGACGTGCAGCAGCAGGTCGCCGACCTGTTCAAGGACAGGGTTGTTATTGGCCATGCGCTACAGAACGACCTGCGTGCCCTCATGCTGACCCACCCGCCGCTGATGGTGCGTGACACAGCCAAGTACAAGGGCTTCCGCAAGCTCAACAACGGCAGCGCGCCATCGTTGCGCAAATTAGCCGCGTCGGTGCTCAACATCAACATCCAGGAGGGCGAGCACTCATCTGTGACAGACGCAAAGACCACGATGCCTACTATACCGCAAGGTCAAGGACGAGTGGGAGAAGGAATTGCATCCAAAGCGGTACAAGGTGCAGATTAAGAAAGCCAGGACCAAGGAGCGCTTTGAGCAGCTGCGGCGCGAGAGGAAGGAGCAGCAGTCTCGCTAGTGAATAATTTCGGCTTGTCAAATGCACATGCAGTCTCCACCAGCGATTTGGACAAGGATGGACATGCAGCGTGTGTACCGCAGTGCATGGCCCAAGTGACGCATGGAGCTGCTGCGGTTTCCGACAATAATATCCTGCGCGTGTGCTGCGGAAAAGCTGCAGGTGGAGCCTGGCAGCTGCATAATTCCTCTCCCCGGTGTTATACTGCCATGCAGTATACATCTGGTACTTGTCTTGGCAAAGGCAAAAGCCAAGAAAGTTGTCAAAATGTGTGCCAAGTGCTTTGTAAACTGGGTTTATTTTTTTCTTTTTTTCAAGAGAACGTGAAGAATAAGAGGATAGAAAGAAACAGACGGAAAAGAAAGAGCGCTTGTCGACTTGTAGTAGATCTAGAGATTGGATGTTTTTTTTGTTTTTACAAATTATAGATACAGATCTGTGCAGGAATTGCTGAGCACAGAGTAATTATAGTACAACGAATGGAGTGAGTGTACAGGAAAGGGAGAGTTGGAATCCCTAAGCTGATCCACACGACCATCGAGGAGAGGAAGGGAGGAACTGGGTCCGCCTGAGCCTTCCTGTAGAACCTGTACACGAGGGTATCCTCAACAGTAGTGGCTGATACCGGAGTCATCGGTGATTCTGCAATTGCTGCCTATCTACAAGTCGTCAAGGTCGGGGAAGAAGTGCTCTGCCCGGACGTGCTCGCTGGCCTGGTGCACGGTGTTGAAGTAGGCACCGCAGATGTTGCACGAGTAGTTGTAGAGCCGGAACACGCCGAAGTTGCCCTTGTAGGGGAGCTGGTGCTGGAATTGGAAGTCGCACATTGTGGTTGTTTTCAAAGGGTCAAGATGAATTGCAAAAAGAGTTCTGTAAGGGATTGGATAATAAAACAGTTGTTGTGAAGAAGAAGTGTGGATGAAGGATTTTGCGCAGACGACCCGCCGACAGGAGGTTTTATAGCAAGTTTGCAATAAGCAGTGTCTCTTGGATAAACCGAGCGTGAAACAAAATGGTGGAAAATCATTGCAACCTATTTCTGGAATGTGCGTTCCCTGCCTCTCACCAGTGAGATGCATGACCTGGCACAAAAGAGAATATGCACGTCGTGGCCGCTGGCCAAGATACAGGTCAGCCATCCTTGGCACATCATCCGGGGGATGGATAAACTGTATGTACAAAAAATAAAAGTTGAGGGCTGCGGCAATAACCCTGATAGCAGCCGGGACGCTAACTGCCTGCGGCCACCATGTAATTTCCTGCACTGTATCTCTTTGTGGGAGACCCGGGGAGGGCGACAACCAAACATTATCCCAAGCGCGTTGATTTTTTTTCCTGTTTTCTACGTGTATTCCTTCCTCACCTCTCCTATTTCTGTCCGTAGACATGTGCCAAGCGTGATGCCGCCTCATCTCCTATACTCCACCTTTCCGCCTGCCATTGGGGAGGTCGGTGCCAGAATTCCGACGTGGCACATATCAGGTGTCGCCAAGTAATCGTGCATAATGTGCAGCACCCGGCATGCATTTGCAAACGTGTGCCCCCTCAGAAGCATGACTAATAACTTCTTTTTAGTGTTCTTTCTGGGCCTTTGCCCAACAAATCCAAGCAACAGGACTGTGTTCATGGCGCGCTCCTCCCCTGTTCGCTACTTGTTTTTTCCTGGGAGCAGGGAAATCGACTGAGAATCACCCATTTATTTTTATCAGCGCTTTTCATTCCCTTTCGCTCGCTAGTGGATCGGCATAGGGCTGCCCGGAGCGGCCGCTGTTATCCGCTTAATCTGTATGCATGCGAGCATTGAGGGTTCGGTAACAACTGCGAGCAAGGGGTTGCTCGGCATCTCTCCGTCTTTACTGCCAAGGGAGGCGCTTAGCGGCATATCCTGCCAACTGCCCTCAGCATGCAGCACACGGACACACAATAGCGAGTTGCTAGCGCTTTTGGGGTAAGCCATCGTGACTTCTTCGTTCCGAGATGCCGTGCCAAGGTGAGGGAAGGCGCACGCTCCCGCATCTTCAGGCAGTGAGGTCAGGTGGCACGAAAGGCAAAGAAAAATGCAAAGGCAGATGCGCTGATTTCCTTGAATCTGACAAATATCTTCAAGTAACCCTTGATTTCCTGATGGTGCCCAGACTTTGGCCGCAGCAAACGGCACTCAGCTTGCCCTTTCTACCTACTCGCGGATATCAGCGGTGTGTACATGATCGTGCGCAGACACAGCTGCGTTTTGAAAGATGGGTCGAATTGACAACTGTGTGGGTGGGTGTGACTGCTGGGAGTAAAAAGCAATTACGCACCTGTCTCAGAGGCAGTAATCGAAGTTTCTGTCAAGAACCATTCGCTCGGATTTATTAAAGCCGCTTTCACACATGTAGCGCTAGCCTTGACAGGCGTGTCTTTTCGTCCCGGCTGCTTTTCACCAATCATTCATTGCAAAGTAGCACCTGCTTTCTATTCCTCGGAAGCGGGACATGAAGCCATGTGGCTCTCGATTGGGCCGGTGTCTACCGATATGGATTCTCTTTCTGCTCAGCACGCACACTAATAGCTTGATAAATAACAATGGCATACGGGTTTTCAATCCACACAAGCAGTGATGATGGTGTAATGAACTAAACGTCAATAAAGCATTTGTGAAGTATTGGTCAAATAAATGGAATGGATTAAAGATTCATAAAGCCAGATATGTTACTTAGTAGTAAGGAGCAATGGTTGATGCAACATAGGCAGGCGCGGTATTGTAGACAGGCGCAGAGCTAGCCTGGTAGATCGGAGTCGAGGTTGCCGGCTTGGTCTGGTATACAGGGGTCGATGGCTTCGAGACAATGGTGGACTCGACATGAGTCGACTTGCCCTCAGTACAACTGCTGGTGCTGGTAGACTGATACACAGGAGTCGAGGGGGTCGGCTTGGTGTGGTAGGCAGGGGTAGTCTTGGTCTCGTAGACAGGAGCCGACTTGGTGTGGTAGACAGGGGTCGACTTGGTCTCGTAAACAGGCTTGGACTTGGTGTGGTACACCGGAGTCGACTTGGTCTCATAGACAGGGGTCGACGGCTTGGAGACAATGGTGGACTCAACGTGCGAGGTGTGGTACACAGGGGTCGAAGGAGTCGGCTTGGGTGTGGTACACCGGAGTGGTCTTAGTCTCGTAGACAGGCTTTGACTTGGTATGATAGACAGGAGTCGACTTGGTCTCGTAAACAGGAGTCGACGGCTTGGAGACAATGGTGGACTCAGCATGCGAGGTGTGGTACACAGGGGTCGAAGGAGTCGGCTTGGTGTGGTAGACAGGAGTGGTCTCAGTCTCGTAGACAGGCTTCGACTTGGTATGGTACACAGGGGTAGTCTTGGTCTCATACACCGGCTTGGACTTGGTGTGGTAGACAGGAGTCGACTTAGTGTGGTAGACAGGGGTCGACGGCTTGGAGACAATGGTGGACTCAACGTGCGAGGTGTGGTACACAGGGGTCGAAGGAGTCGGCTTGGTGTGGTACACCGGAGTAGTCTCAGTCTCGTAGACAGGCTTCGACTTAGTATGATAGACAGGGGTCGACTTGGTCTCATACACAGGCTTCGACTTGGTGTGATAGACAGGAGTCGACTTAGTGTGGTAGACAGGAGTCGACGGCTTGGAGACAATGGTGGATTCAACGTGCGAGGTGTGGTACACAGGGGTCGAAGGAGTCGGCTTGGTGTGGTAGACAGGAGTGGTCTCAGTCTCATAGACAGGCTTCGACTTGGTATGGTACACAGGAGTGGTCTTGGTCTCATACACAGGCTTCGACTTGGTATGATAGACAGGAGTCGACTTAGTGTGGTAGACAGGGGTCGACGGCTTGGAGACAATGGTGGACTCAACGTGCGAGGTGTGGTACACAGGGGTCGAAGGAGTCGGCTTGGTGTGGTACACCGGAGTAGTCTCAGTCTCGTAGACAGGCTTCGACTTAGTATGATAGACAGGGGTCGACTTGGTCTCATACACAGGCTTCGACTTGGTGTGATAGACAGGAGTCGACTTAGTGTGGTAGACAGGAGTCGACGGCTTGGAGACAATGGTGGATTCAACGTGCGAGGTGTGATACACAGGGGTCGAAGGAGTCGGCTTGGTGTGGTACACCGGAGTAGTCTCAGTCTCATACACAGGCTTCGACTTGGTATGGTACACAGGAGTGGTCTTGGTCTCATACACAGGCTTCGACTTGGTATGATAGACAGGAGTCGACTTGGTGTGATAGACAGGAGTCGACGGCTTGGAGACAATGGTGGACTCAACGTGCGAGGTGTGGTACACAGGGGTCGAAGGAGTCGGCTTGGTGTGGTACACCGGAGTAGTCTCAGTCTCGTAGACAGGCTTCGACTTGGTGTGGTACACCGGAGTCGACTTGGTGTGATAGACAGGCTTGGACTTGGTGTGGTACACAGGGGTCGACTTGGTGTGGTACACAGGGGTCGAAGGAGTCGGCTTGGTGTGATAGACAGGAGTCGAGGGCTTCGAGACAATGGTGGACTCAACATGCGAGGTGTGGTATGCCGGCGTCGAAGTGGCAGCCGGTGTCGTCTCATAAGGACGATCAACAGTGACATACACCGTCTTCGTTTCGTAAATCGTGGTGCCAGGTGCGCATTCGCTCTGGGCCACTGAATAGACAGGCGGCACAGCAGAGTAGAGGCCAGCGGCAGCTGAGGCAACGAGTGAGGTAAGGGCAAGGTTGTTCAGATGCATTTTCGTAGAATGGCTTGGGCGGGCTGTTTATGCTATCGAATGTGAGCGCTGAAAGCCGAGGTGTTTGCGAGGAAGTCTGCAACTAAGGAATATGATGGTGCTGAGGAAAGGTATATACGAAGACGTATTGGAGGACCAAGACGAGGAGGGAGAGAATAAGGGGCAGTAGGCTTGCTGAGTAATCCTGCTCTTGTCGGCTACGGGCCTCGCATTATATAGGGCCCAAGCTGCTTCACACAAGTTTTGCCCATTTCAAGGAATCTTGCAGTCCTAAGAATATGGACGATCCCACGACTGATCAGGTTTGTGGGCTCACCAAAAATGTAGAACTATTCTAAATATACAACAGGGCTATCTCGAACTTCCATTGTCGAATAAGGGACGGGGATGTGTATGCTTCTCACTGACTGTGGGCAGGAAGTAAATTGACCGAAGGAGCAGATGGAACAAGCGGAACTACTCCTCATCTGCACAGCAATTTTGCCTGTCCTGAAAGCATTGACTCAGCAGCGGATTGCACGGATTTGGCTCCTCATTTCTCTCATGCAAATCAAAATAGCAGGAAACTAAAAAGGAACAAGAGTTGGGGCCCGGTTCCCGGTGCTTACGATACATGCCTCTCCATTGATCCGCCTTTTTACAGAGCACATCAGCTCGGTGCACTTCCCTTCGCACAATTGTGAATCCCATTGTAAAAATAGACCTGTTGAAATGCTGGCCGGAGGTTGCATATGCAGGCGCAAGAGATGGACATTGGCCATTTTTCTTTGCAACGTTGCAGGCCGTTTTTCCCAAAAAAAAAAAACCATAGCGATGTGCCGCTGAAGCGGAAGAGAAAGATGATGTGTGAGCAGGTGTAGCTGTATCTATTGATGCACCAACGGGCAAATTATCTTGCGCATTGATTTGTTTGTTTATTTCGCACGTCATTCCGCCACAGTAAGCGAGAGCGACTGGGCTGCGCATCGGCTAGTTTCATAGCATTGATTTTTTTATAGCCATTTCTGCGATTGCTATCTTTTCGCGGTCTGGTCGGTCTGGCAGTCTGGCCTCACGCCAAGAGTGCAGATCATAATATACTGGCCTTTCGTATATCCTCGCATTTCTCGTCATTTGGCCACCTTTAAACTTTCGCCTGTATTGCACGATGGCCGTGGCCATATTTAACAAACCGAATCTGGGCCGAGTAATTTCACATACACCGATGGCGAATGATTAGGTTAGATGGCGAATAGTTGTACAAGATTGTGCGAGCACCGAAAATCTTGGCTATGTATGTCACTGTATTTGTAAACACTCAACGCTGGATCCTAGATGCAGCACTGAGAATTCGGGAGAGCCGAATTAGCAAAGCTCCCATTTTCAGGTTACGTTTTCATCACTGGTGTATCACCTCCAAAGTTTTGGACAGCTGGAAATGCGGCCGAGATAGCCCTATTAGCCGGCATTTCCGCTCCACGCCAACGTAGTACTTTGACATCATGGTGGCAGGCGAGAAATAGCATCTCAGACAGACAGCGCATCAGACGACACAAATAGGTCGCACATGGGATCGGCGTGCCGCTGGATCCGTGGCCGTCCGTGATGTTTGTTTGCCCAACATTTTTTCTGTCCTGAAAAGATGCGGGGATTTGCTGTTAAATAATAGAAACTGAGACAATTATAGAATGCCATATGGTGCGAATTGCAGGAACACAAGATGTCCTTAAAAAGATATGGCCATGGATTGCTGGAGAGAAAATAAGGCAGGTTGTTTTGCGTGGTAAGTGAAACCACGCTGCAGCAGCATGATCTGCACACGTACGCTACGTATGATGAAAATAGATTCAGCCTTCCGCGAAGCACTTTTGGGAGAACAGAAGCCACCATTCTTCGAAAGTGACACTACAAAATCGCTGCATATGCGCGGCCAACAGACTTTATTTTTGAAATGGCAAAAGGCTGTGGTATCGCAATTACATTTTCGTGCCCTGGTAAAAACCAACTGTCACAATCCGAAGCACGCAAAGAGCATGTGGAACTTCCGTTCCGCTTCTGTGCGGAAGACACAGGTGCAATCTGGGCACAGGAGCTCTCCATATCCGATTCCCCGTCCCCTTTCGCACACTGTTGTTGAATATGAAGTAATGAGCGCTGGGCGACATGCTGGATGGATGTAGACACCAGGCTTGAGTTGCTGAGCTTTAGACATGAGTTGTACCGTCAGGAGTTTCAAAGAAAAGGGCCGGCTGTTAAAATATAGAGGATGGAAGCCGTTTGATCGAGGACCGCAACAACCAGAACTTAAATATGCTAAGAAAGCGGCAAGGTGGGTAGCATCCAAGCTATCGACCCAACAGCGACACAATAGCAGAGTCCGCTCCCTACTTTGTGTGCCAACTGGCAACATTGTTTGGTGATAGCCAAGAATGATACACTTGCTGTCAATATCAAGCACAATGTTGCCGGTTGCCACAGAGTATAGCGGGCCATCAAATCATTGCCTTAGATTCTTTTTTTCAGCATCATTATTCGGATATATTCATCGACAGACACCACAAAGACGGCACCTGATATCACTAGCAATAGTACTTCAGGTGGACTTCCAGGAGTACAACTGATTGGAACTTACTGCCACAGTACGGGCATAGGTACACGTTATAGGTGCGACCGACAGGTGCTACGGGGGCTATATACATTTTAACCTAGTGCCAATTGCTGTAGAGGCAGTATGTACAAAAAAGTGAAAGAGGGGAGGTGAAATACAAAAAGAAAGAGTGTCAGCCACCTTGTCCTCTTGTCCCGCAGCTGGCTTCAAGAGCTTTCCGTTCTTTAGGGCCACTGCATCGGAAAAGTAGGGAGCAGCACAAGCACATATGCACAGAAACAATTGACCTGCATAGGACATGCTCCGGCCACTCCAAAGAATGTGTGGGTAAATGTTTTTCAATTGAGCTACTTGGTAAAGTGGCTAGGCGGCATACGACTCGACGAGACGGGCAAGACGCTTGGTCTCGGAAACATAGTCAACGGGGCTCATGCTCATTACGGTGAAGCGCACACGCGTGTTGTCATTGAAGGTCTCGTTCTTGGCGCGGCAGCGGAACGTGAACTCCTTGAACGTGGCTTCGTCGATCTTCTTCTGGAACATCGGGTCGCCCATCTCCTGCCACTGCATCATGTCGTTGGCAGTGCAGCCCAGCAGCTGCTCGCCGATGTCGTTGAAGCACTGCAGCCAGTTCTGGCCGGTCTCGTCGCTGACATTGATGGAGAAGATGAAGCGGTGGTTGGGCGCCGGGAACGACTTCTGGCACTTCTCGCAGCGCCACTGCCCAGTTGACGGGTCCTCGATAACCTTCTTGTTGCAGCCGGGGGTCGAGCACGCCGGGTACGCGATGGTCGTGTTGCGCACAAACACAACAGTGCCCTTCAGGTTATAGTACTTTTGCTCGTCGCCCAGGCCCGCCGTATCCTCGCGCACCTGCTCCATCGTCTTGAGCTGGGACTCAAACCGCTGCACAGTGTCGCCGCTGGAGGCTGCCCCGGCGCTGTACGACTGGAAGGTGGTCTGGCGGCCTTCCTGATCGTACCACCCGCGCAGCGCATGCGCCTCGGGGATATCCGGGTTGACCGTGTAGGAGCCCATGCTGGGCAGCGACAGGGTGCGGCCGCCATAGTCGCCCAGACGGAGACCCTTTGAAGGCGACAACGGGCTCGTTATTCGCGTCGAACTGCATGGCCTGGTCGCCCCACAGCGTCAGACGCACCTCGAAGCCGGACCTGTCGACAACCATCAGATCGCGCTTGGTCATACTCTTCTGCGTGCGCTGCGACACAAAGTCAACCGGATCGGAGGACTGGCGCACCACGCACAGAATATCAGTGAGGTGGTTCTTCTGGTACCTGCCCAGATCAGACAGGTTCACAAACTCGTAGTGCACCTGCGGCAGCGCGCTGCCGGCATCCGTACACAGCATGACTTCGGTCGAGTCCTCAAACACCAGCTCGTAGTCGTTGTTGACGTTGGAGAACTGCTGGCGCGCCACCGAGACACGCGCCTGCGTGATGTAGTACACCTTGCCGACCTCCAGCAGAGGAAAAAATTTGTCGACATTGCGCGTGAAGATCGTGGCCCGGATCTCGCCGCTCTCGTCAATGAGGTTCACGCTGAACAGCTTGCCTGACCCGGACTCCTTGTGCCACTCCTTGATGTTCGACTTTTGCGACACACGCGCACGAATCACCCATTTGTTGTTGTACGGGTTCAGGCTCGCGATGGGCGCCACCGCACCTGGTGCACCGCTCAGCGTAGACATCGTCGGCATGCCGACGTTCGGCCGGTTGCTATCGACGCGGCTCAGGAATGACGACGCGTTCGAGTTCGTTGGGGGAGCGGGCTTGTACTGCTGTGGCTGCTGTGCTGCAGCACGCGAAGCATCCGGCTTCTCCTCGTGGCCCTCGGGCCCAATCTTCACTGGGTCGCCGATACGGTCGTCGAGGGTGGCAATAACCTCGGCATCAAGGATGATCAGCACCAGAAGCGGCTTATCGCCGGGGCGGCCCTCCTTCATGCTGGCGCTGCCGCGAGTGATGCTGAGCACCGTGTGGCGTGCAATAGTGTTGCTCTCAATCAGCTGCGTCAGCCGGCCAGTGAGAATCGCCACTGTCGAGTGCTGGCCATCGGAGAGGAAGCTGCGGTAGCGCGTTGCGGCGCCTCCGCCGTTTGTGCTGGGAATCGGCTGCAGACGCGACACCACTTGGAGGACAAGCGGGGCCTCGAGCGACTGACGAGTTCGGCGACTGAGACAGACGCTCAAGCGCGCCCTGGGTAAGCTGGATATCCATTACTATCGTGTTATAAAAAAAGAAGTCAAAGGATGGATGGAAAAGAAAGCAAGGGAGGTAACCAAGGCAGTTTTCTGGTGCTGGTTTTCAATTTGCTGCGCGGACGCGCGTTTGCATCACAAATGTCGCGTTTTCGGCTCGAGCCGACTTGCGTGTCATACACGACTCGTCGGCTCGGCAGACGGACTTGTGCCTGGTGGCGCAGACCTTCTCACTGCGCTTGACTGCGCTGGGCAGCGTTGCATGTATGCCGTGTGTGGACATAAGCATGCTGATCCATGTCGTCAGCCCTTCCCACGAAAGCAGACCTGGTCTCCAACCCCCTCTACTCCAACGTGCTGCTGCTGCTGCTGCAGCGGTACATGCGTTGGCAAGGTTGAATTTCAGTCAGATGACTCGGACTACATAGGGTGCAGTTGAAAGGAGGGACCAGGATTTGCGCACCCGCATTCCCCTCCATCGCCGTTAAACAAACTGTCGACGCTTGTCCGCCCACTCTTGGCTCCACAGTTCTCACGACCACCCTTCTCTACTCAGACTGTTCCAAAGTAGACCCCAGTCGTTCTCTAACTTGTATTGCCCTTCCAATGAAGATTTCTGCGAGTCTCCTTGTCCTCAGGCGCAGCGCTGCTTGCCACTGCCTCAGCCAAGTCGGGCATCAAGATTATTCTACCCAAGGCTAACGTAGGCGACCTCGACAACCCATGTGCCACGCACTCATGCCGGGCCAGCGAAGTGTGCATCAACCAGCAGGTTGCCTGCTTTGTCGCGCCATGCTACCCGGTTGCCAGCTGCGTCGCTGTTGGCAAGAACACGCTCCTCTCGGCTCTTTAAAACATTTTTGGTTTTTTGTATTCAGATATCCATTTTCTATGGCATACCAAGTAGAACAGCAATGTTTGGCGGTGCCCGAATGCCTTGCACAGGTATACCCAGGTCAGGGATATCCTCGGGCGAAGTAGCAGTGCGGCCGAGCTTGGCAACAATGAGCCAGACCTTGTCGCCATACACCGGCATCATTTTGCTCAGAAGCACAATGACGAACGGCTCCAGCACGCGGTTGTCGACAACCTTCAGAGCCAACCAGGCCAGGTCCCACGCTACCACATCATCCAGCGGCACAAACTGGACCACTGTAGTCATAGTGCAAATGACGCGCCTGACAAGCTCGCATTCTGACGACATGCGCTGAAGAGACTCGCGACTAGCCTCAGCCAGAATCCGGCGGAAATGCACCCACAGGTCGTCGCGCACGCGCTGCCGCATCCATGCGCTCCCAGCACGGCACACGGTGTCGGCCACATCGCAGGCAGCTAGGAGCACATAGTGGTCGTCACGACCCTTAACCAGCCGGTGTGTGAGCGCTGGCCACACCTCATTAATGAGGGGCAGCAAGTCGCGCGTATTGCGCAGCGCCAGCAGCGTGTTTTGCAAGATCTTGAGCGAGACCAGCTGCTGAGCGCCGCTGTGTGACAGGAAGTTTTGCGCAACCAGTGTGATTTTTATCGCCAGCGGATTGCCAGCCGCCTCTTCTGATGGGTCGTCCACGCTAGCCACGTCAGTATTAGCTAGCGCACTCTGTTCCATGTCGGTGTCATCATTGGCATCGTCGCTGCCAATGGTTGTGAACTCAAACAGCCGCTCTTGGTCCTCCGTTTTCTGCAGTTCGTCTAGCACGTCGCCGATGATGTCCTTAGATCTCTTTGCAGCTGTATTGTGCCCATCATCTAGCAGTTTGCGGGCATCTTGGTCCAGCAGCTGTTGAGACGTCGATACGGTGCGCGTAACGACCTCCTAAAAACCGCAGTGCGCTGGTCATCATCACATCATCATCCATCCATGACTCGCACACGTCCAATGTGTCCTCGACAACATCGTCCATGTACAGCAGGATTCCTTCGCCAACCAGATCAACGCACCCAATGAGGATGTTGAACACTTTTGGATGTAAATCAACTATGCGCAGCTGTCGCGAGCAGCCCTCGACAATATAGTCAATGTTGCTGCGAAGCATATCGGGGATCGATACTGTACCAGAGGTGCGAGCAAGCACAGCCAGTGCCTGTTGTGCCTGCTCACGCACCACAGGTGACTGAGCAGTTGTCGTCTCGAGCAGTGGAAACAACAGCGAGTCCATGTAGTAGGCTATGCTGGTGCCGATGCGAGGCACAACGGTCGATATCGTGTTTAGTACCATGCACGACTGCAAGACATCCTGGCTGGCAGCGTCGATCGTCTGGATGCTGTCTGACGTTTCCTCGTCACTGGCCGACTGCAGTTTGTTGAAATAGTTGGCGATGTACTCGACTACCGGCTGATACTCAGCATCCTCGCCGTCCTTGTACTCGCTTTCTCCCAGAGATGTAATCCGAGAAAGCAGCCACAGCATCTGCGAGTGGACACTGTCAGGCTGGGTTTCCAAGAGCCCGATAAGCAGTGTCCGTAGCCTTCGTGCTGTGAATGATTCGACAACCTGCCCAACAAATCTGTCTAGCGCAAGTTTCAGTTCCGGTGTACGATAAAAGTCCAGCACGTAGTCAACCGACTCCTTTGGGTCACTAGTGCTGGAAACCTCAGATATCAAGAGCGACGTTCCGGGAAGCGAGACTGTCAAAGACGCAATCAGCGACAATACACCACGCGTAGACCACCACTGCAGCATCAGTGACTGTGTGTCGCTCGGACCCAGCACGCGCATATACCCTGCTAACAAGCACAGTACATCTCTGCGCTGAGACTCTGAATTCCCAGTGATGTACTGCTCAAACAGGCTAAAGCAGGACTCGGCCAGCTCGCCAATCCTGTGTCTATACACCGGGCCCATGCCCTCAGTCCAGCATTTGTCTGCAATCCGGCAAAGTGTATCACTGTCACCCTCTGTGGATTTGCGTGTGATGGCCAAGATCAGACAAGCCTCAACGGCTGTAGAGAATGCTGGCGATTGCAGCATGCTGGCACAGCTCATAACGATGTCTGCAAATAGCGCCTCCAACGCACTGGCAATTACTAGGTGTTCCGTATGGCGCAGCTCTGCCAACCTGCGCAACAGACGCTGGAACTGCAATTGCCCATCACTTTCACTCGGATCATCGTCAGTATCAGTTGCCTTGTTCTGTACGATGCTTGCTGTTGCCAACAACCGCGCCCGACTCGCTAGCTCCCCCATCGCAGTACTTTTACTAGACGGCTGTTTGCGCGCATCGCCGTATACAGCCACGACAGCTGCAGCCAACGCATCAATAGCCCGTGCCCGCACTGCTGCTGGCGGCTTCCGATAGCTCTGCCCATTCCAGCGACAGTTGTCGCATATCATTGATAAACTGGCTGTCGGCCTTAGGCGTACTGGGAGCGGGTGCCCTGCCCAACGCGATCCGTGCCAGCACTGATGCAATGCCGGGGAATATGAGTTCAAGCCTATCTGCTCCACCAAGAAGCCCACCATTGCAGCAGTCAGCCAACGTGTCAAGTGCGGCTAGTCGAAGGCTCCGGTCGTCGCCCAGCTCAGCGTTGTCTAGTAGCCCAGAAACCACCATTGACATGTATTCCTGGGGAATATATGCCTGAACATATTCGCCAAGCGACACGGTGCACGGCTGTGGCATTGGTGCGCTCATGGGGTCGAGTGGCGGCTGGTGCATCTGCGGGATAAACACGGTATTTGTGTGTGCGAACAGCTGGCGCCAGCATCTCACTGCCGTCAGCCGCGTAGGCTCCGGCATTACCTTGCGCCTGCTTTGGCACCTCAATAATCATCAGCGGCAAAAGAACCCGCCGCAAGTGCTCGATGACGATAGCAAACACGCCGCGTAGGCTTCCATCGCCCTGCCGAGGGCCATCCGGCGTTAGCGTTTCGAGAAGGCAGTCGAGCGTCAAGTCGCGCTCACGGTCTGCCAACACAGGGTGGACAAGCACCTGGACGACCACCACTGTCACGTTCATCAGCAGTGCAACTGGGTCAGCGATTCTCCTCTTTTGTGTTTTGACACCGTCAAGTAACTGCTGCAGCGCATTGGCCAGCGACGACCGTGTACGGCTGCCTGGTTCCAGACACTGTTTGATCGTGCTGGTAAGTATCTGAAAAGACATGCTTCTGGACATTGAGGGTGGTATTATATACGTTGAAATCACCGACTGCATTTTTGGCTGAGCTTATATCCCCCTGTTCGCTTCAGCAGATGGTTTTGGGCAGGACCACATCACACAGTCTGCAGGCATCAGCGCTTGGAGCCGGTGGTGTGGTTTCTCGCTAGGGCTGTTGATATCCACCCCTTACCCAAAGCAGTGGCAGCATCTGCTTGAGCCCGCCTGGGAGTTCCTGCCTGTGCAAGAGAGTAGCGGTCCTGCGGATTCAAAAAAAAAAAAAAAAACTAGACGGCGAGAAGCAAAATGGCTGAAACCATTGCTCCCCTCCTGATGAATAAAACTCACGCAAACAAAGATCAGCGGTGAGTGATTTTCCATGTTGTGCAAAGAGGACCTTGAGAGACCGCTCCGCCAGCTCTATTTTTGCTCCGCTCCCCTCACACTCACCCGCTCCTGTTCCTTTGTACTTCATGAAAACCACGCAATGCTTGGACGATTAGCCAATCTGAATCTAACGACGTGCGCGCTGGTCACACTGGCGTTCTCGACGCTGTACGCGCTCCTGCAGTTCTCCCCGACGCCATACAAGCACAACCGATGCCTGGCGGTGCAGCAGACCGGCTGGTGGGCAGACAAGACAAAGCTCCTGTGGCAGCCCGAAGGATGCACGCTCAAGGCATATGGGCCGAAGGATACAACTAGCTGCATGGGCAAGGACTTTGTGGTGTTTATCGGCGACTCATCGGTGCGCGACAAGTTCTACGCGTTTGTGCGGCTGGTGGACCCAAAGTTCGGCAACCAGGGGAAGGTGCACGCAGATATCCGCGTTAACTGGCCGGGCTCGGAGGATCTGGCCGCGTACTTTGTATGGGATCCGTATCTGACGTCGGAAACCACCTGGAAGGTCGTCGCTGGCGAGACTACACAGGTGCTGTCGCGGCCACCGCGGTCCATTGTGGTAGGAGCCGGCTCGTGGTTCCTCCGGAACAAGGCCGAGTCGGGCGGTCTTACCACATGGCGCAAGGATGTTGACTTGTTGGCAGCGAGAATCGCAGCGCGCAAGGGCTCGAATTTGCCGCGCGTGTTTGTCAGCCCGGTGCCCAATGTGGTGCCGGAAAAGCTGGCGCCGGAGCGGCGACAGGCGCTGGACCCGAATGCAATTTACTGGATGAACAAATACATGGAGAGGATCGGGCTGGAGGTGTTCTCTGCGTGGAGTCGTATGACAGCGGGTGCCCTAGAGACCGCTGACGGACTGCACTACTCGCCGCGACTTGAGGATCGTGCCATCGGTCTGCTGGTGAACAACCTGTGCAACAGCCGCCTTCCAACCACGCCGCCGTTCCGGACGACTTGCTGCTTCGAGTACCCATCGCCGCACTGGTTCCCAAAGATGCTTGCCCTGGCAACCGTGTTCCTGGGGCTGCTGATGCTGGCTAAGCGATCCAGCGAGAGTGGATGGCGCCGGCTTGTGCCAACTTTTGAGACGCTGCGGCAGATGGTAGTGTTTGTGGCGATTCTTCTGCTGATGTACGTGAACGACCGGACGCCGCTGTTTGGCAAGATCCAGAAGCACTTTGTTGGCTGGGTGTTCACGCTGCTGTCTGTCGCTGCACTGGCGGCTGGCGGGTACACTGTCAAAGAAGACTCGGCGCCAGGGTTCCTGAACCGCGACCAGACCGATGAGTGGAAGGGCTGGATGCAGCTGGCAATTCTGATCTACCATGTGATGAATGCATCCACAGTCTCAGGCATCTACAACCCGGTGCGCGTGCTGGTGGCCATGTACCTGTTCATGACAGGCTACGGCCACTTCTTCTACTTTTACAAGAAAAAGAACTACGGGCTAGCACGTCTGACGGTGGTCTTGCTGCGCACCAACATCCTGGCGGTGGTTCTGGCATACACCATGGGCACGTCGTACATGGACTACTACTTTGCGCCGCTGTCATCGGTCTGGATGCTGATTGTCTGGCTGACGATGCGCATCCTGCCCGAGCACAACTACACGAACTTTGTGTGGGCCAAAATTGCCGTCTCGGCAGCAGTGTTTTCGGCGATCAACTCGCTGGGCCTGTGGCCGATGGGGCTGCTGTCAATTGTCAATGTGAACTGGAGCGCGCACGAGTGGGAATTCCGGTTCGGTGTCGACAGGTTCATTGTGTACGTTGGCATGGTCACAGCGCTCATTACGATTCGGTACCAGAGCGCACTGATGGCGCATGCGCGCTGGGCACAGATCAGGCGGTGGGCGGTGCTGTTCTCGGTCATCGGCATGGTGTGGTATTTCTGGTTCGAGCTGACCAGCGAGTCAAAGTTCACCTACAATGCCTACCACCCGTACATTTCGCCGATCCCCGTGGTGACCTTTGTGGTCCTGCGCAATTCGACACAGTTCCTGCGCTCGCGCAGCAGCCAGGCGTTCCGCTCGGTCGGCCAGGTGTCGCTCGAGCTGTTTATTGCGCAGTTCCACCTGTGGCTGGCAGCCGACACCAAGGGCATTCTGGTGCTGGTGGACGGGCGCCTGTGGTTCATCAACCTGATTGTCTCGTCGGTGGTGTTTTTGGCACTGTGCCAGCACCTGAGCCACGCCACGGGCGCACTGACCTCTTGGCTCATGCACAAGCCGGCGAGCAGCAGCGCCGGTGGGGACATTCCGCTGGCAGAGACTGGGCAGCCGCCGGAGCAGCGCGCACAGCTGCTCGACCGGCTGGCGGGCGGCGGCGGCTCGAGGATCAATTGGACGGAATCGCTGGCTGTGCGGTGGATCGCTGGCTTGGCGCTGCTAATTCTAATGAACGTTCTGTCTGTGTGATGGGGCCTGTGTTGTGCCAAGCAGAATTGCCCAATGGGTGGCTGCACACGTGATCGGTTTCATACAACACTCTGCGGTGTTCGTCCATGCGGGGCATCTGCGCTGGCAGGCCCGCCTTCTCTTAGTTGGTCATTTTTTCCCTTCACAATTTTATATCACATAGAGCAGCTTCATTGGCAAATGACTGACGACTATTCGAACAACCTGCAGCAGCTGGTGGAGCTGTTTCCGGAGGTCGACAGGGAAGTGCTTGAACGCGGTGCTGCGCTCCAACGCCGGTCTGGTCGAGCCCAGCATTAACGCGGTCCTGAGCATGACTGACCCAGAGTACAAGCCCGAAGAGCCACAGCAGGTAAACAGAAACATTGTTTTTTTGCTTGCGCTGCACTGTTTATATTCGAAGCCAGCAGCTGAGACAGAGAAAACTTTGGACATCTGTAGATGCAGGACCCAAACATGGCCATGCAGGATGCAGCGTACGCACACCAGCTGGCCCAGCACGACATGAGCCGGGCACGGTCGTGGACATCAGGTACAGAGGCTGCGATGTGAGAATGCACGCGTTGTGGACGTGAAATCCCCGTGAGCCAAGGCCGGAATCCAGTAAACACTTTAAGGAGCCTTGTAGGAGGGCAAAATGGCAGTGCCGCTTACGGGCTGTCTGGCCTCCACCTGCAAGGTACAAAAGCCCTCGGGCCTTTCGCAGCAAACCGGTGTCGCTCCCCCTTTGTAGCTCTACTAAGAGCGCCAGAAACGGGTGCTAAACTCGCTCACCTCCACGTTTCTAAAGATAATCAGGAAAGGAAGAGTCCTGCAAATACTAACAGGCAGTCACTAATTGATAGGAGCCCCGCAACCACCGCGGCACGCAAAGAAGCCAAGCAAGATCCGCAATATCTTCAAGCTTGGGTCGAAGAAGCACACCCCGCCGGCCACAGGACCCCAGCAGACAGCCCCGCACAATGATGTGCCGCCGCCGGTTCCGCAGCGCCGCCAGCTCGACTCGGATTTCACAGAGTCCTCGGACGACGACCAGCCGATTCAGACGCAGCCGCCCCGGGATGCCGCTCCAGAGCAGCCACCGAAGCCCGCCGAAGCCTTGATGGCGCCTGGGCCCAATGTGTTCAACCTGATCGATGATTCGATGGATGCTTCGTCGCCGGCGGGCAATTTGGCGTCGTATGCGCCGCTGAGCCCGACCAGGTACTCGCCGCAGCCACCAGCCAAGACGCCGCCCAAGCTAACCAGCACCGAGATGGAGTTTGCCAGCGCATTCGGCGCTAATGATGATGATCCGTTCAATATGCGTGCACAGTCGCAGCCATTGCCGGCTGCAAATACTGGCAGTGCCTCTCCCGCTGTTGATATGACCAATCCGTTCGAGATCGCTGGTTCAGCCAACACCGCAGTGGCTGTGCCAGTGACCAGCGAGACCGTGGACGAGACGAACCCGTTCCGCAAGCTGCACCACTAGGCATTTGCTGCAATCCCCTTTTCAAACTCCGCCCATTTTCTACATTTGACTCTTCATACTTTTGTCAAAGTTTATCGTAACCATGCTATTTGCCAAAAAAAGGCTTGTACAGGGGCCTCAGCTCAGTGCAGGCTCTTGCCCATGAAATGGCGCTTCTGGAAGCTCATCCACCACTTGCTGGGCGCTGCCGTGGCCTGGCCATTCTCCGTATACAGAATGCCAACCAGCCGCGTGGCCACCTCCTGGCGCACCTGCTGCAGATACTGCCTCAGCATATCGCTCTCAACCCGGTCGCCGACCGCCGGATACATGGCATGCAGCGGGAAGCTGGCGTCTGCCGGGATCACCACATTGCTGACCGCCAACGAGTAGAGCGTCTTGGTGGCCTCACCCGCGGTCGTTGTTGGCTTGAGTTTGTTCAGGCTCTGCGAAATGAACAGGATAATGTAGATTAGCAACCGGTCGCCGTCTCCCTTGATCTCAAAGTTCTTGAAGAAGCTGTTGGGTCGGAACAGCTCCAGGGCTTCGTCGACTGCGTCCCTCGTCATCGTCGGATCAGCTACAATATAAAAGCAGGAGCTTAGCACCCTGGCCTTTGCCTTCCTAGTCCACTACACATTCATGTTGTCCATGTCTGAGCGAATGCTGCTCTTACCGTACGGAGCCGGACCACGCGTCTTCGTCAGCAGCGGCAGCAGCGGAATGCCGTTAATTATGCGCACGTTCTCGACTGCATTGTAGCTTGAGTGGTAAGCAGGCATTGCTGGAATGTAAACGGAAAAACAGAAGGAGCTAATTGAGGGTAAATTGGCAAGATGAAAAGGCAAAGGTGCTCATTGCGGAATGACGTTCGCAAGCCTTTGCTTTTCTAGCGTCCTCAGCAGCAACGGGCCGCGCCTAACTCACCACCAGTGTATTGCCAGCTGCTGCACACCCCCTGATCCGGGGGAATCACATTATCGAAATCAAGAAAACGAGACAAGACTAGCTATAACGTCGGTAGGGGCTTTTGACCAGGGCTATGCGGGGATTTAGCAGCCGCTGGGGACCGAGTAGTCCTCGACATGGTAGTAGCCAGGGTATCCGTAGGCGTTGACACCGAGTCCGCGCTTGGCGAAGCCTCTCCAGACAGCGCACCTGTTCGCACCGCCCGTGAGCTGCTGCTCGGCCTGGATGATGGCATTGCGGGCGTCAATGAAAGGTCGGGTTGCACGGCTGCAGCTTCATACCGTCGAGGATGATCTGGAGCGCGATCGAGTTACCCTTGGTCAGATCGTGCGAGAACAGATCGGCTGCCATGCCTCTGGCATCAATAAGGTTCCAGATGACCTCATACAGCATCTCAGCCCAGATCTCACCAATGGCGTGGACCTCCTGGAAGGTGCCGCTGTCGAGGTCACCGTACGACGTCGGGTTGGTAGTGGTCGACGTCGAGTACGGGTAGTACCGGATGCCGCGGCCGGCAACGTACTGGCCCATGATGAGGTTGCGTGCGCGGGTGTCTCCAGGCTTGAGGCGCAGAATGTTAGCAACGGCATCACTCCAGCCCTCACCCATGCCGCCGGGCTCGCCGCTGGTCAAACAGTTGGCGTTCCACGGACCACCGGTCAAACGGTTCGAGATACCGTGAGTAAACTCGTGAGCAACAATGTCCTGCTCAAAGTCACCGTCGCGGCGCGGGCTGGTCTGGGTCCACACGAACATGCGCATGACACCGTTCTGACCATCGGGAGGAGTAGCGAAATACGCGTTGTTGGTGCCGGATCCGTCCTGAGCAAATCCAACCACGTAGTCGTTTCCAGCACCTTGGCCGCTATAGTTTACGCCCTGGAAGTTGCCAGCAGCCTCAGTGAACCCATACAGGTACGACAGATCGTGCATGACGTTGATGCTGTAGAACAGCTGGGTGATGGCAGCATCAACATAGGACGACGGGTCCTGGTTCACATTCATGGGCGAATTAAATACACCGTTGACAGCACTCGGGCGATAGTTGTTTTGCCATGTGCTGCCGCCAGTGGGGTTGTTCTGCGCCCAGACATTGTTGCCGGTGGTCGTGGAGCCAGAGACCCAACCATACGGGCTAGCTGTGCCATGGGCCGGGTTGGTGACGATCTGGCGCACGCCTTCAGCCGGAGTGTTGACGGTACGCGGGTACACGTTGTAGGACTCAGCGCGTCTGACCCAGTCATTGATGGCCTCAACCTTGTTGGAGTCCTGATTGACATGCGCGCTCCACCAGTGGCTATCCTGCTGCAGAGTGATCTCCCAGACAGGCACCAGCTTGCCCTCGGCAGTCTGGATGTATGCCTTGGTAGCAGCGGACTTGCCGTCAACAGCAGCCTGCTTGGGGACATTGGTGATTTCATACTTGGCACCATCGCTGGGCAGAAGGCTGGCAACAGAGGCCACCGACACCTTGCTGAGATCGGCATCCTTGAGCGGCGTCCTGACGTACTCGGTCAGGGCCTTGAAGGCATTCTTGAGAGTAGCGGTCTCGCTGGCGCGGGCAACCAGCGACCCGCTGTTGTCGCGCTTGACCTTGCTCACAACATCAGCGGGCGCGAACGAGCTGCTAGACGAGATAATGCGGTTTTTCTTGTCAATATTGACGTTAGCCAGGCCATTGGAGACCGGCACACCGCCAACCACCTGGCGCACATACACATGGGTGATGCCAGAGCGCGTATCGGTATATGCATTTGTGATGGCAATGTCGGCTGCCGTCACGTTGTGGTTCTGCACCAGGTAAGTGGTTCCGATATTGATCTTGGCCTGGAGTGCGTCAGATGATGCCGGTGATTTGGCAAAGGAGGCGGGAGAGGAGACAGTGATCGGAGAGGAGTAGACAGTGAACTTGCCCTTGTTCTTGAGCACAGGGTTGAAGGTGGTGACGCCGGCCTGCGGGTCCTTGGATGTGTCTGCGGCAGCTACAAGGGTAGCAAATGCCAGGAGACCGAGGGAGAAAGAAAGCTTGACCATTGTAGATGACTAAAGTAAGGAGATGTTGGTTGAAGGAGAATAACAAGGTATCAGGGAAGTAATAGGAGGAGGTATTGTCGAGCTGTGTGTTGTTCGTATCTGTCGTCGCTCTCGGTGGCAATGGCTGTGGTTTTTATATCCGTCTTCCATCATCACGTCCTAGTCGTATTATCGCTTGCAATGTGAGAGTATAGGATGAGCGCAGGACATGCCACACCTTGGCTGCTGGGAACAATTCCTTCCACTCCTTCCTACTGTTTACTCATATGGTCCGTTTCCATCGAACATTCTTTTCGCCGCAAAACCTGATTTCTTATATGGCCATGAGACGTCGCTTCTCTTTGTTTGCTTGAATCCAGCTTGTAGTCTGGGCCTAGCTCTGCAGTCCTTTATTCCCACTTTATAATATGCACAGGCTGTGGACCATGTCCCTTTTTTCCCTCAAAAGCCAATGCATGGGCGGACAACCTTGCCCCATCTTTGGCAATCGTCCCACCACCTTTCCAGTTTAAGCACATTCGAAACCAGAAGCCAAGGAGTCACATGGAGTATGTGTGTGCATGACTTTATTATTTTCTTTTTTGGAGATAGGAGAGCGGGGATTGATTTCCCACGACGCATAGCTCTACCAGGCCGGTTTGGCAAGGTTATTACCGTAAAACCCAGTTTCTGCCTTGGACCGGATGGAAGAGGGGGACCGAACCGATACAGGTATGTCGTGGGAAATGCCCGTTAGATGCACGGCCTATGGTGGAATGTTCTTCACATATTCCGGTCCGCTGTCCGCAGCAACGCTGGAGGAAGTGGTCAACTGCTTCGGGGCTGGGGGTCTCCTGGCCCACGCACAGCTCTTGTTTGTCACCCCATCATTCGATAGCCTCGTTGAGCTGACCCAAGAACCTTCTGTTGTTGTCATCCATGAGTTGTCAGACCATAGACAGGTTTTTGTATTCACGATACAAGTTAATACTGCTCAGAACCATTCGGGCTGCAATGCTAGTGTCCCCGAATAAGCTGATGGAGTCTAGTAGTTAATGCCCAAGACAACCACATGGAAAGGCAATGACTGCATTTGGTGCCACCAGCGTAGAAAAGAGGAACGGATGGACATCGTGCTAGTACTGTAGCCCTATGGCTCTCCAAGAAATACGCTCAGCCTTGAGGATTCCCGCTCCTCGACCCCGGATTTCAATCTGCCAGCTAAAAGGCATATTGGACCACCGATTGAAGACTAAGCAAGGGACCGTCCACTTCGCTTGCACATAATCACTTTTCAACTACTTAATACGTAGCATACAATACTGCCATTTTGATAAAGCACTTGCAGACAGGAGATTTGCCATACACATAATTAACCAAGCCAGCTTCTGAACCACAAATATCAACAGGTTTAATTAGCTTTATATGTGGGCATCATGAGCGCCAGAAATGATTGGGCATGAAGATATGCGGGCAGGCTGCTACCTATATTACTTTCAATTGCACTGTCTCTACTACGACAGGCTCTGCAAGACACACGCAATATTAGCCACCTGGGGGAAACTGTTTGTTTAATAGGATGAGTATTAACAAAGACTTCACCAAAGGGTACCGAAAATTCAAAAGCTAATAGTACTGGAGTAGTGATATTGGGATTTGATGAGGGATTGCGTGCGGGAACTTGGATTATGAGAATGGACAAAGTGTAATAGCCAACAACCTTTGTCACCCGCCGGGAACCATCTATGCACATGTCCTAGGGAGTAATACGCGCAGCCCTGATCGTCTGAACAAACCGTATTCATCATGACTGTATGATCTGCCCTGACTAGCAGGCTCAACACAAGAGAGATCAACCTTCATTTTCACTGTTGTTGTTTTAAAACAAAAAAGATTGACCTCATCTACCCCAATATCTCTCCTTCCATATACTTGCTGATATGGACTCGACACTATTTTCCTGGCCAGAACGCTCCACCTGGCATCCTCAGTCATATTTTCGGACTGTATCGAATATAGCGAGTGGCCAAAAAAACGAGTAGGAGATGTTGGAATCGAGAAAGGATGGGTGGGCACCGAGTCGCTTCTTTCAATTGCGCAGGTCTGCCGCCCATGGCGAACTGATGCGATTACCTTACTTCTACCTAAAACCCGAAGCCGCTTCCCACGCCTACGTTGTATATAACCAGTGATGATCCTGGAACGGACTTACCCAGGACCTCACTCTGGCAGCTGCTGCCGGACTCCACCAGCTTGTCCATTCAGGCACATATCCACCTCTCACTTGGCCGCATTATTGATGGCACCTCCACCCGCTCGCTAAATGCCGGCGCCATGCCCATGCCGATTTTTCCAAACGTGGCTGAGCGTGTGCTCGGTTTCTACAGAAGCGATACTCCCATCCTAGCCAATCAATCGACAGAAATCGATTCATTTATTGAGCGTATCCGCCAGCTGTTCCTCAACGCACAGGGCAGCTCGTTCACTATTTATTCAGGTCACTGGGCCGACCAGGCAGGCATGTTCCGAAATTTGACAGGTTTATCACTCCAGTGTCGAGAACCTTTATTTTCCGCTATTTAGCAGATGAAGACATCGCTCCACAAGGTGGCTTCAGCACTGGGATTCAGTGGGTGCATTTCAAAAAGTTTTATACTTTTGTATGTCCAAACGTTTATTTTAACAGGGACACTATCGAAGAGCTGGTGCTTCGTGTATCACCAGATGACGACAACATGTGAATCACCAACAAGCTGCCAGAAAATCTGGAATCCCTATTCAGCTACACGTACCCGAAACTCGCTAGCCTTTCTCCCAACACACTCTGTGGCTTTGACACCCGCGCTTTCGTTGAAGATGGTGCTAAAAACCTGACGTCGCTTATGCTGTATCTTGCTGAACCCATGGTCAAATCGCCCCGAGGCCGTGAGCACCCTAGGCTCGCCTGTGTCTGTATTCAGAGTCCTAAATTCTCAGGATGCGTCCAATACTAGTATGCGATTCAGCTGGTACTATGCATTTGCCTTTTTTGATTGCGCCAAATGCCAAACATATTGGAGAACAGCTACAGTCCACACGGCTTCAGCCAGCCTCTGTCATTTACCTTCTCACATACCTACTTGAACCTGCTGCTTTAACGTTTAATTTATCCAAAAGTTCAATCTTACCCTCAGAGATTTCCTACAGAATCTTGGCCAGTTTCGTGGGGCCATTAGGATTGGTGTGTACGGAATCCAGTATGACGATAAAAATTACACTAATATACCAGACGACGCGATTGGCAGGTTGCTGACGGAGCCCCAGTTCTTAGTACTCGTCTGAGTCGGATTGATTTTCAGAATATGTGGACTGTTGAATCCGCAGCTGGTCGTTGCTATTGCCAAACTGTCTTCCCTCAGAATAGCCACTGTCTGGAATTTCAGTCGAACCCCCTGAATAAATACAAGGAGAAATTGATATATCTGTATACGACGGGTATCGCGACAGCCTGAGCAGATCGCTATTCTGTAACAAAGCCAGTTGATAGGTGCAGTTTCATTTCCGTTTGCAATACATTCGCTTTAGCCTTCAGTGAAGTCCATATGCATGTACTTTATATTGTGTATCATTGCCATTGACTCCAAGTGTCCTATCACAATCTGCTGCTAATAAGTGAATCGACCAGGATAGTCCCTAACTGCGTCCATGTGCCATATCGAGGATGCCCCAGCAGTAAATAGCTACCCGCTCCACCTCCATGCGACTATTCTTTTACATTTATACGCATTCTACCGAGCGGTTATTTTGAATAGAATGAATGCAGACAAAAGTCCTGCCAAAGATCAAGCGCCAAAACTACATACCTAGCTGCTTGTCGTGTTAAAGAGACATAGAAATATAAGCTGTTAAAAAGACCGGTTGTCCAAAGAGTTTATGAACTTAGGCAGAGCAGCCTTCGGGGAGCGACTTGTCCTCCGTGTGAGTGCTGCCGCTCTTGCCAGAAGCCTTGGGGCCAAGACCGCGCTTGGCAAACGCCTTCCAGATAGCACACTTGTTCTTGCCCTTGGTCAGGTTGTTCCTCGGCCTGGATGATGGCGTCGCGGGCGTCAATGAAGGTCGGGTTGCACGGCTGCAGCTTCATACCGTCGAGGATGATCTGGAGCGCAATCGAGTTACCCTTGGTCAGATCGTGAGCAAAGATGTCGTCGGCGATTCCGTTGTCATCAATAAGGTTCCAAATGACCTCGTACAGAATCTCAGCCCACACCTCGACCGATCGCATGCACCTCCTTATAGTTGGGGTCATCGAGCGTCTTGTAGGTGTTAGGGTTGGTGGTGGTTGAGGTCGAGTACGGGTAGTTACGAATGCCCTTGCCGTACGAGTACACGCCCATCTCCATATCGCGGGTACGCTTGTCGCCAGACTTGATGCGCAGAAGGTTGGCCACAGTGTCGCTCCATCCCTCACCCATGCCTCCAGGCTCGCCATCGTTTAGGCAGTCAGCGTTGGACGGGCCACCGGTGAGACGGTTCGAAATACCGTGAGTAAACTCGTGGGCGACAATGTCCTGCTGCAGGTCTCCGTCGCGATTCGGAGTTGTCTGAGTCCAGATGTACATGCGCATGACACCGTTCTGGCCGTCGGGCGGCGTGGCAAAGTTGGCGTTGTCGGTACCCGATCCATCCTGAGCGAATGCAACGACATAGTCCTTGCCCTTGCCCTTGCCGCTGTAATTCTCATCCTGGAAGTTGCCAGCAGCCTCGTCAAAGCCGTAGAGGTACGACAGATCGTGCATAGAGTTGACAGTGTAGAACAGCTGTGTGATAGCAGCATCAATGTACTTGGAGGGCTCCTGGGTCAAGTCGAGCGGGAAATCGAAGGCACCGTCCTTGGCACTCGGGCGATGGTTGTTCTCCCATGTATCGCCGCCCGAAGGGTTGTCCTGCGCCCAGACATTGTTGCCACGAGTATCTTTTCCGGTGACCCATCCCTTAGAGCTGGCAGTCTTGTCGGCCGGATCAGTGACAGTTGTGCGCTTTCCCTCATCAGGGGCGTCAATAGTGCGCGGATACACGTTGTAAGCCTCGGCATGCGACACCCAGTCATTGATGGCCTCGACCTTGTTGGAGTCCTGGCTGATATGCGCGCTCCACCAGCTGTTCTCCTGCTTAAGCACGATATGCCACACCTGGAACAAGCTTGCCCTCGGCAGTCTGGATGTATGCCTTGGTAGCAGTGGACTTGCCATCGACAGCAGCCTGCTTGGGAACATTGGCGATCTCGTACTGCGACTCACCATTAAAGGAGCTAGTCGACGCGACAGTGATCTTGCCTAGGTCGCTGTCAGACACAGTGGTCTTGACGTAGTCTGTCAGCGCCTTGAACGACGACTTGAGTGACGCGTCATCCAGTGGCACGGGCAACGAGCGAGCCATTAGCGCGCTTGACCTTGCTGATGGCATCACTTGGAGCAAACGAGTTGCTCGACGAGATAACACGGCCCTCAGAGTCAATGTTGACATTGGCCAGACCGTTCATGACATCGACTCCGTTGATCGTCTGGCGCACATGCACGTGGGTGATGCCCGAGCGAGAGTCGGTGTACGCGTCAGTGATCTTGACAGTGTTGGCTGGGATGTTGTATGTCTTGGCCAGGAATGCCGTTGCGATGTCGGCCTTGCTGGTGACGGCAGCGTCGTTCTTGCTCGGAGCAGTGAATGCAGCCGGCTTGGTCGAGTCAACGTTGACAGTGATGGGGGTTTGGTAGACCTTGAATCCACTGGAATTCTTCAGGACTGGGTTAAAGGTGCTGACGCCTGATCCGTGATGGGTACCAGCGGCACTGGCGGCAGTGAATGCGGCAGCGAGGAGACCGAGGGTGGACGAAAACTTGACCATAGTATAGATAGAGGAGAGAAGGTGCCTTGTTAGAACAGTAGAATACCACTAGAATATATGAAGGCGAATAGCAATAGAATTAGTTATAGCTACTAATAGGACGGGCAGGAAGAGGTAAGAAGGGGAACAGACGTGGTCTGGTGTGCTGAGTGGTGTGGTTTGTAAGGAGCCGACAGGCGGTCTGCTTTTATATGCTAGCCACCACCGGGAACAACGTAAACATAATAAGTTTTCGGCTAGCATTCACCCGGAGAGGTTCTCTCTGGAGCAGTGTCAGAGACTGTCGCCCATCCGCCATTGACCATTGGCAACATGTGATGCCAGCTCTTTAATTGACCACATGAGCAGAACATGGCGAGACAACGGTCCCTCTTTCTCAGGCTCCAATTTCCTTGAGGGCATGGCTGCTCCATGCGCTCCCTAAAATTGGATTCTTGCGGTTCTTTGCATAGACGACTACCCGTCTATCTCGTCGAAATGGGCGTCTCAGAACATGGCTAGTCAATCCCCTATCTTTTTCAGTTCAATATTACTGTTGCGTGATAATTGTGGATAGGCATTGGACCGAGGGGCTGCAGTTTTTTGGGGCGGACCGGGATAGGGAAAGGATTGGAATAAGCATGTTTCGTTTTCCATCGCCTTGCAACATATGCGTGAACACAGAGAATGGGGACTATTCTTTTTGTGGCAATAAGGTGCCCACAAAGACGCATGCTAGCTCCTTTACAGGCAGTCGCACGAATGCGATTGGAGAGTAGAGGCAAATGAAGGTGACGGACTGCAAGCACAAGGTATATTCTGTTCAGGATCCACGCATTCCGACTCCGACAAGGCCATGCTTTTTCTTGTGTTTGGATCGATGTCCCGAAGAATAAGCATAATGATGTCAGCGTAGTACATGCACATCACTGGGGTGGCCCCTTCAATCCGTGCGCATCGATTTATGCACATGTTATAGTCGTGCGTTTTTCCCAGCTTTTTATTTTCAGCCGTTTTGCTACAGGTTTGCACTAGGGATTCCGCCTGTACTTTATATTCGTCGTGTGGGAGAAAAGCGTCGACGCGGTAACATTTGAAAATCGCAAGCCCTAGTGGATCCAAGCCAAGTGACTCAGGGTGCGTGTAAAAATGGTCCTGCAACTCAGACCGCACACCCCTTTATTAGGGTGGCAGACACCACACCAGCAAGAGGGAGAGTGAATGAAGCTTCATTTGTGCTTTTGTTGTGAGCAGAAGCCCTGGTGTAGGAAGGCGCTAACTTTTCAGTCCAAGTAACGTTCTCGGCCGCATTTTCGGGCCTATATCGAAGATTCTCTCATACCGGCTTCAGCCCCAGCAGGTTCCCGATTCAAACGGGAAAAAACCGGGCTATGTGGTCTTGCGAACGACTTCTTCCCAGATTCGCAAATTCACACGCTCTGCGTGTATCGCCTGAAATCATAAACACCTATGCCGCAGTGCATATGCAGTTCCGGCAGGCTAATGTGATTGACGACGTCATTCATGGTCCCCAGATATGAGACAAGGAGAGAGACCATCACGCGCTCCGCCCACCAAATTGCTCAACCTCGCCTATGCTGCTCTGCTGCGCGTGTGCGTGAGGACGGGAAAGAACTTGAACTCCGTCTTGTCACCGTGCCCTTCATCGCCTCAGATTATATTTCATTACTCTCCAAGCTTTCTTACTCAGCAATAGACCACGGCAGGTCCTTTCCAGCCATGAACGGCACGACAGTGTCCTCGGTGGACTTGACGCTGTAGGCGCTCGGCACATCCAGCTGGTTCTTGACCAGCTTAATTCCATTCTCGCTCGAAACAGTAGGCAGCTGGTAGAACTTGCGGCCGTTGGTAGACACGAATCCCTCCAACTTGTCCAGGCACCCGAGCTTCTCGAAGAGCGTAGCCATCAGCGGAATCAGAATCGGCGTGGTGAACACACCAGCAGCAGGCTTCTCGCCCTGCTTGGCACGACGCGGGTGCGGGGCTGAATCCGAACCAAGGAAGAACCGCGGGTGGCCACTGCTAACGATCTCGCGCAACGCATCCCGGTCAGTCGGGTACTTGGCCACGGGCTTGCAGAAGTGGTGCGGCTGGCCTGCCCAGTCGTCGACTGTCAGGAACAGATGGTGAGCCGTGATCGTGCATCCGACAGTGTCGCCCAGCGACTTGACGCACTCGACAGCGGCCTTGGTGGTTGCATGCTCGAGCACAATGCGCAGCTTCGGGAAGTCGGCGTGCAGCTCGCGCAGCGTGGCCAGGAACCGCTCCTCAGCGTTCAGGATGCAGATACCCTTTTCGGCGTCCGACGGGCACTCGCCGTGCAGGCACAGAACCATGTTGTTCTCCTCCATCGCCTTGAAGGTCGGGTAGTAGATCTTGAAGTCCAAGACGCCCCAGTCGCTGTTGGTCGTGACGCCGCTCGGATACACCTTGACGCCCGTGATTCCAGCCGCTGCCGCCTTGTTGATCTCTGCTGGCGTCAGATCAGGGTTCAGGTACAGGGTCATGATGTAGTGCATGTTGGGCGCGAGGGCCTTCAGCTGCTTCTCGTACTCGACTGCCATGTCGGTGGTGGTCAGGGGCGGTGTCAGGTTGGGCATCACCAGGCGCAGTGCGCACGCCGCCCTGCTCAATCATCGGCGTCACCGTCTCCATCATCGCGCCCTGGCGCAGGTGCACGTGGAAGTCGCTTGCCCACGGGAGTGAAATGGTGTCGCTCATTCTTGGAGGCTCAGGTTAGTAGAGGAGGGAAATATATGGAGCAAAGAACAAAAGCCGCCGTCTGGCTCCAGATCGATATGCGAGATAACCGCCTGTTCGGACCAGGGCGCCAGAATCAGCATATCAGCGCGGATCAGGGCCGTCACATGACGGATCGGATGAGGCGACCTCTGCCGCCATGCTCCAGGATGGCATGCCCCGTGCTCCCCGCACCCGCGCTCTGTACCTCACACAGGCCATCTCAGATAGGCGCTGGCACAAGACTGAGCTGCGCCGCACGTTCGACTCTGCGCGCCGGTCGCGGAGCACACGGTATCAGTAGCACAGCCCGAGCCGGAGCTCTCAGGCGAACCGTGGGAATGCTGGCGGAGGATTCACTCGTGCGAAGGAGAATTCCAGCAATGACCGGCGGGGCACACGCTTCCTTATCGAGCGGGCTGTCGCCTGGGCTGTAGAATGCACTACAGCCGCGTTCCCACGAGCATTGCCTCAGAGGCGAGCGTGCTCTGGGCCAGCAGCGATACAAACCCGTGCCGCCGCCCTCTCTTTCTCCTCCGCAAAACGCTCTACTTTTGCGTGCTCTTTGCTGTTCTCTGTCGCTCAAATATACACGTTTCTGCTGTCTCTTTCTCTTGTACCTTACACCCTGCCCTCCCATATATTATTTAGCTCTTTGGAATTTGAACCATGTTCCGTGCCTACACGCGAGTGGCAGCTACGCCCAACGGTCTTCTGTCCCGGTTCCGTGCAACCAGTGTCACTGGTGCGCGCGCACTGACCACAGAGACCCAACAGCGTAAGCCGCTGTTTGACAAAATCCTCATTGCGAACCGTGGCGAGATCGCCTGCCGCATCATGAAGACCGCACGCAAACTTGGCATCAAAACTGTCGCTGTGTATAGCGAAGCCGATGCCAAGGCGATGCACGCGCAGATGGCTGACGAGGCGTACCTGATCGGCCCTGCGCCCGTCTCAGAGAGCTACCTGAAGACCGACACAATCCTGGACTGTGGTCCGGCGGTCTGGCGCCCAGGCAATCCACCCGGGCTACGGATTCCTGTCAGAGAACGCAGAGTTTCGCCGACCGACTCGACAAGGAGGGTGTCTCGTTCATTGGCCCGCCCGGGTCGGCCATGCGCGCCATGGGCTCCAAATCCGAGAGCAAGCGCATCATGCAGGCGGCCGGAGTGCCTGTTGTGCCGGGCTACCACGGCGACAACCAGGATGTGCAGTTCCTGAAGGAGCAGGCGGACAAGATCGGCTACCCGGTGCTGATCAAGGCAGTGCTGGGCGGCGGCGGCAAGGGCATGCGCATTGTCAACAAGCCTGAGGAATTCGAGATGATGCTGGACTCGTCAAAGCGCGAGGCCATCAAGTCATTTGGAGATGATAAGGTGCTGGTTGAGAAGTACCTGACCACGCCTCGGCACGTGGAAGTGCAGGTGTTTGCCGATAAGCTCGGCAATGCGGTGCATCTTTTCGAGCGTGATTGCTCGGTGCAGCGCCGCCATCAGAAGATCATCGAGGAGGCTCCTGCGCCCGACCTCCTGCCCGAGATCCGCCAGATGCTGGGCGAGAAGGCTGTAGCCGCAGCCAAGGCCGTCGACTACGTCGGCGCTGGTACCGTCGAGTTCATCATGGACAACGACACGCAGCAGTTTTATTTCATGGAGATGAACACGCGCCTGCAGGTCGAGCACCCGGTCACCGAAATGGTCACCGACACTGATCTGGTGCAGTGGCAGCTTGAGGTTGCCGCCGGCAACCGTCCTTCCGCAGCTGCAGGACGAGATCAAATGCACGGGCCATGCCTTTGAGGCTCGTATTTACGCCGAGAACCCCGACAACGGCTTTTTGCCTGACACTGGCCGGCTGCTGCATCTAAGCACGCCGCAGTCCATCGTCGGAAGTCCGCGTTGAGACTGGTGTGGGTGCTGGCGATGCCTATCTCTGTGTACTACGATCCGATGATTGCCAAGTTGGTTGTGCGCGGCGAGGACCGCCAGGCTGCGCTGCGTGTGCTGCGCAAGGCACTGGGCGAGTACGAGGTTGTTGGACTGCACACAAACATCGAGTTCCTGAAGCGTCTGTGCGAGTCGCCGGACTTTGTTGACGGCAAGGTCGAGACCGGCTTCATCAACAAGCATCTGGACGAGCTGTTCCCGAAATCCGCCGGACCGTCGACCCAGGCCATTGCCCAGGCAGCGCTGGCATCGATCATCGATACGAATCTGCAGTTCAGCAGCGCCGGTGACAGCTCGCCCTGGGCTGCGGCTGACCTCTTCAGAGTCAACTTGCAGGGCAGCCAGTCAGTGAGGCTTGTGGCAAACGAGCAGGAATTCGACATTACGGTCACTGTGACCGGCGCCAACGCATACGCGGTTCAGGTAAGAATCGGATAAGGCAGCCACCTCGCGCTGGTAATTTCCCAGCCAAGCAGGAGGCCACTGTGAAATGATGTTCGCTGCATTGTCCAGCTATATTCGGATTCCGTCTCAGAACCGCTCCTTTCTCACTAACACTATTAATTGCACGCACGTAGGTCAAGAATGCGAGCGGCGAGACAATCGCGACATTTGCTGATGCACAGCCGGCATGGGTGCCGCAGCCGTCCGGAGGACAATTGCAGGTTGTTCTTGATAGCCGGCGGTGCAGTTCAAACGTTGTCTTCAACAGCAAGGATTCGTCAGTTACTGTCTTTGACTATGGCAAGACTGCCACCTTCACAGTGCCCCGGCCACAGTTCCTGGACAGTGCGGCGGAGGCTGGCCCAGGGTCGGTCACTGCACCCATGTCGTGCAAGATCGTGCAGGTGCTGGTTGAGCCCGGAGCTGAGGTTGCCCAGGACACGCCGCTGGTCGTGCTCGAGGCCATGAAGATGGAGCATGTCATCAAGGCGCCCAAGGCCGGCAAGGTCGTCGATGTCTACTACAAGGTCGGCGATCTGGTCGACGAGGGCAAGAACCTGGTCGCGTTTGAGGACAGCTGAATGCCCTCACATGGCTGCGCATAATATGGATTAGCCCAAATGAGTCAAAAACAAAATTACGATTTTTAGGCGTATTTATGCATATCGCAGACGTGGCCTTGCTCCTCCTTGGCCGCATGACACATGGCCTATGCAGGCGGTAATAATCCACACATTACCTGTCCCCATCCTCCTGCGATATGTCGTTCAGGGAGGGTGGAAATCACACGTATTTCGACATGCTAGCTGAGTCATTGCCAAGAGCAAACTGCCCTCCGCGCGCCCCTCCCACCTGCCAGACCGTAGAGGCGGGTGCCCTGGTGTGTCATAAGTGGTTTGTGCTGCTTGCACACCCACCAGCTGGAGCAATTAGCGATTTTCGTGTGCTGCAAAGGATTCTTACTGTTTCCATCAAAACCGACGCTATTCCCAAGCTGCATCCCCCATCGGCTGCGGCCACGGTGTCATGGCGGTAAAAATTAGCGATTACGTACCACACCCGCTTCCTCTCTGCCAAGGAGACGATTTTGCCTGAACTATGGAGCGGCTTGTGGATTTTTTTCAGCCGCAGCGGCTCACGCATCCGGCTATAAATAGGGCGGTGGAGAAAGCTGCTGCGCGCCCACCCTACTTCCTAGAATCATCCCTTTCTCTTTCCCACCTCTGTCTCCTTCCATTCGCTATCGTTTTTTGCTTACTCTCAAATATAACTTTTGAGGAGAGCCATATATTTGCTGTCGCTAGTTGGGTTTCCTTGGTTGCTTGCTATATGGAAGCTGCCCTGTTGCCGGTATCGCGGATCATCCCTTACCAGCCCGTTCCGTTTGGCCGTCTGTTCATTTGCTTACGATATCCGTAGCAAATCGCCCTACCCTTCTAAACCCTCGCTGTTTGGTCTCCTGGATTGTAAACTGGCTGTATATACTCAACACCTCCACCCCTCTTTGGCAGCCCTTGCGCCAAAAAGAACCTCTTCGATCTCTATATAAACACTCGTCATAAAGCATGGCCTGCTCCTTCACGATGCCGGCGCCCCAGTGCCGCATGAATGCCTGGATCTGTCAGATCTGTGGTGCCGCATTCGAAGCCGAGCTAGACGGCGTCGACCATGTCCGCGAAAACCACCTGTTCGATCCGCTCTAAACAGAACCTGTTCTACACTATACACAAAAACCCTGCATATAAAAAAACACCCTTATATTCTACCATTAGCTTTTAACAGCAATACAAAAAATTACACGTGCAACTCAATGTGCGATACCTCAATGCCGCTAGGACTCCGGGCCCTCCGGGTAATGGACTGCGCTCAGCAACGGTGAGCTTGTTCCTGCGCAGCAGTATGATATCGGTTGTGCGTGTGCCGTAACCTTCATGGGAAACCAGCACTGTGGCGCTATCGTTGCCCGCCCATTTGAGCCCATTGACCTTGGGCACAAACACACACTGCATCAGGTCGCTGATCTCCGTCGGCTGGTTGTCGGGTGCGAATGGCGCAGTATTACTATAATATTGCATTGTGTGGATTCAGTAAAGACCTGGGATTCAATTCATACTGCCATTTTTTTTTCGCCAAGCCAAATCGGCGAGGGCAGTTTAACAACTGCACATGGCAAGCAAGAATAAAATAATGCGAGTTGGCCGTGTTGCTTACCTCATCATCTCCATAAGCGCGCTGATAAGCCCCTCGTCACCTGCCTCGGCGCCATGTATCTACCAACAACCAACATGAGGGGGTTTAGAAACTGACTTTAGGTTGAAGGCTGGTCCACTGTACATATGCATGTCGACATTTGCGTACTTTCAATTTCTCTTCAAACTGCTGTCTGCCCTGACCACCTTGGGCCATGGATTGTCGATGGTAGAGTTTGACAGACCGACGACCTCACCATCTCCGATATTGGTGATCGTACCGGGCTGGCCATCATGACCAGCAGCCCCGCGATTAGTCACATACACCGCCTGCCGTCTACCGGGCGCAAGGTCCATAAGCACCAGATTGAAGCCATCGTACCGCTGGCGCTCATCGAAGATAGCCTCAGCATATTCCCTGAATACCCTTGTCAATGCTGACTGCCTGGCCACCTGGTGTAACAGGCTTATCAAGCAGGAAGTCACGGACCAGCGCGCCGCGCGAGATCTTGCCGTCGTGATGTGGCACAGCCTCACGGAAATTGGTTAGCAGCGCCAGCCGTCCCTGCCGGTTAACCCCGATCCAGGAACCCCGGTGGGACTCATCGACTGGCTTCAGGTCTTTGGGCGCAAATATGTTTGGGTGGGCTTCCCAGGTATGAAACCCCTTCGTTGGCCGCTCCAAGTATTCGTCGCGGTTGAACGCCAAAACCAGGTCTGGGCAGTGCTCCGTATCAGACGCGTCGTTTAGTACCCAGAACGCAATACACATGATGATAGGTTATAGTGTCAGATAGAAATAGTATAAAGTGCTAGAAGAAGACAAGAAAGCTACCTGACAAGGCCACGAAGCGCTCGGCCCTCTGGTGGTATTTAAGGGGCATTTTTATTTGGCAGATTGCCCAACACTCTTCAGTCACAGGGCGTGGGCACTCTTCCGCTGCTGCGCCTAAGTGTGTGGAGCCGAGTCCGCTTACCCTAAACCTGCACACGTCCCACTCACCTTGTACGTGCCGGCCAGACATGCATGTGATATATCGAGCAGCATCCGATACATGAATAGGGCTGCGGCCAGTAAAAGAGCGAGGGAAAGCTGATATATCGAGTCATCGAATAATTGGCCCACAAGGCTCAACAACTGTGATGACGCGGAAACGCAGAGTCGCCTGATGCCGACTGTGCGGCTCATGTAAATACGCTTGCTCTCTTTTACTCACCACTCTGTTCACTGCGCTTACTCTTTTCATAGTCACCCATGGCTACACCCGAAGCACCATTCCGCGAGGTTCTCAAATCGCTGTGGTTTACCAAGCTGCCGCTGTATCTGCACGAGCCATTCTTTTCGCCGGCCGCCATCACGGAGCCGCAGCTGTTTGTCTATGGACCCAACACACTGGATGTCGAGTGCCTGCGCATCCTGGCACTGCTAAAGTTTGTGCAGTTCAAGTTTGATGTCCACTACACACGCGAGCCCAATATGTCGCCAAACAAGAAGCTCCCGTTCATGCTCCTGCCCGACGGCACCGCACTCGACAGCACAGGCATTGTTGATCACCTGGACAAGAGCGGGCACCAGCTGCCCAAGAGCGATCTGCAGGATGAACTGGTCTACACAACCATGGTGCGTCGTAACTTGGTCCCCGCCATCGACTATATGACCTGGGTTGACCAGACGGGGGTTGAGAAGGTTGTGCAACCTGAATACCTGGCCGGATACCAGTGGATCGTGCAGAGCATGCTTGGATGGGTGTGGTCGGCTGACCATGCCCAGCGGATCCAGTCCAATGCACCCGAGCTTGGTGCAGGCGCTTGATGGCGAGGTCGTCTATGAGAATGCGCTCAGGGCCCTCGACTCCCTGCTGGTGCTGCTGGGAGACCGCGAGTTCCTGGCTGGTGTGCCCAGCCAGCTCGACGCCTACGTTTTCGCCTGCCTGCACGCGGTCATGCAGGCGCCACTCAAGTCGCCGCTCCGCACCGCGCTAACCCAGGACAAGCGGCTCAAGCCACTGCTCGACTACACGCTGCGGATGTGCAGCCAACTCTTTGACAGCAACAAGCACCAATAGACGTCTTGATCTGAAGTTCAAAAGATGATCACAAGGCGATAATCACCAGATCTCAGCCCAAAGATAAGGCGGGTGTTTTTCATCTCTTAGCCTGTGCCTGTAAATTGATTTTCTGGCAGGCGGGTTGGGCGGGCTTTGGCGTCCTTCCAGCCAACGGCAGGTTGGTGCCCGAATTCAACAAAAGCTAATCGCGACTGCTTTCTGGCTCTCTTTTCAGCAAATCTAGCCCCCTTTCTCTCGCCTCTATATTTCTAGTTCCCGCTCCTTGTTTCTTTTTCGGCAACCGCGAACTTCATTCACGGCTTTAGTGTACTTGCTCGTAGAAGAAATTGACATTCAAAAAGGTAACCGCCGCCAGCACATGAGCGATTCGTAGCCAATGATAAAGTCATACTCCATGTCTCGGCATTGGCCGCTACCATTCAATGAGATTTTGGACTAACATGCAACCCTGCACCACAACCTGGCGATACACCTGTTTCCCTGTCGTAGGAGGGCAGCAAAAGTTTAAGCAACAGCACACTGGTATATTGTTCAGAAAGTTATCCACACGATGTCGGCTTTCCGTAACCTTCTCAGCGTCTCGCGTCCAGCATTCAGGACGTCGGGTAGCGTGTTCCGGTCGATGACGCGCAAGTCGTTCAGCACGACTGTCAAGCGCATGGCAGAGCCGTCGATTTACGATCAGGACCCGCAGGAGACGTTCTACCGGCCAATTGACAAGAAGCACTGCCCACCGGGATGGGTTGCCCCGATGACGGTGAGCCCCGGTAACTGGCCCGGCCCCCAGGATCGAGTCGTCGCTGGAAGTCGAGACAGAGATCAAACCGTACACGATCAACTTTGGTCCGCAGCACCCGGCTGCCCACGGAGTGTTGCGTCTGATTCTGGAGCTTGAACGGTGAGTCGATCGTTCACGCTGACCCGCATATCGGCCTGCTGCACCGCGGCACAGAGAAGCTTATGGAGTACCGCACGTACCTGCAGGCGCTGCCGTACATGGACCGCCTAGATTACTGCTCGATGATGGTGAACGAGGAGGTGTACTCGCTGGCGACCGAGAAGCTGCTGAACATTGACGTGCCCCTGCGTGCCAAGTACATCCGTGTTATGTTCGCCGAGATCACCCGTATCCTGAACCACTGCATGGCCGTCGGTTCGCACGTGATGGATGTCGGTGGTCTGACTCCCTTTATTTACCTCATGGAGGAGCGTGAGCGTTGCATGGAGTTCTATGAGCGCGTGTGCGGTGCGCGTATGCATGCGGCCTATGTGCGCCCCGGTGGTGTTGCGCAGGATCTGCCGCGCGGTCTGCTGCAGGACATCTACGAGTGGGCCAACACCTACCCGGATCGCCTGGATGAGGTTGAGGAGATGGTTACCAGCAACCGCATCTGGCTCATGCGCACTGTTGACGTGGGCAAGATCACCGCTGATGAGGCCCTAAACTGGGGTATTACTGGCCCGATGCTGCGCTCGACCGGCATTCGCGCCGATATCCGCAAGACCAACCCGTATGAGGTCTACGACCGCCTCGAGTTTGACGTGCCTATCGGCACCAAGGGCGATGTGTTTGACCGCTACATGATCCGCATGGAGGAGATGCGCCAGAGCATCCGCATCATCAAGCAGTGCCTGGACCAGATGCCCGAGGGCCCGCACAAGGTCGACGACTGGAAGATTGCGCCGCCTCCGCGTGACGCCATGAAGGACAACATGGAGGCCCTGATCCACCACTTCAAGCTGTTCTCAGAGGGCTACAACGTGCCTGTTGGCGAGTCGTACACCGCTGTCGAGGCTCCCAAGGGCGAGATGGGTATCTACATGGTGTCTGACGGTTCGACGCGTCCCTACAAGTGCCACGTGCGTGCTCCGGGATTCTACCATCTGGGTGCCATCAACATCTTCATGAAGAATGCTCTGCTGGCCGATGTGGTCGCCGTTATCGGTACCATGGATCTTGTGTTTGGTGAGGTCGATCGTTAAACTGGGCTGTAGGAGAGTAGAATCTTCATCTAGAGTACGGCTCCGTTTATTGAGTGCTTCTTTTTTCATTTCTATATCAAACTTCTTTCACTTTTACTATTGCCTTTGTATCTGCATGCTGGTCGAGTGATGTATTGGTGCTTAGAGTTCTGGGAAGAAGTGGTTGATCTTGACATGGTCGTCAGCATCTTGGATGGTAGCAAGGGTCACCCCGCATATGCGGCAACGGTAACCAGAGGTGTGATGCAGCTTGAATGAGAATGTACAGGTAGAGTTCATGGTGTCGTGAGTGTGGTGGTGCAGATGCGATGATATGGTATGAATGAGTGGAGGTTGCGGTATCTGAATATGTTGTGGAACTGGCACTGCAACTTATATACAAAAATCCCAGTTCTATTAATAGACAGTACTCGACCGCTGCAAAAAGGTTAGCAGCCTTTAGAATGCGGATAATGACGCCAAACAGGTTAGCGTCTCAGCTGTCGTTGCAGTCAGCAATCAAGCAAGTTTGATGGCTACAGCCATAGCCAGCTTTCTCCTTGGAAGTAAAGGCGAGTAACCATTGCCATTTCGCTGCACACGGCCCGATCAGTCGCATTCCAAAAATAAACAGACCACATTGAGTTTGGTCCTGCAGCACCTGAAACTGAGATGGAGACAACCCAACTGCCAAGCCGGTTCCCAGAATAGATGCAGGCTAGAGCGATGAACAATGGGCAAGCGGGGCGCTGCGAATAATTTCATTGGAGAGCAAGCCCAAGAAATCAAGAGTTGCGGGGATGAGCATAAGATGACTGAGAAATCAAGAGGGGCAGATGCGGAACTGCAGGGTCAAGTAAAACATCAAGCAAGTACTTGTTCCCATGTGTCCTGGCACGCTCACTCATCCCTTTTCTTCGCACTGGGATTGGGATAGCTGGAGCATGAGATATCAAGTTGTGGCTGCGCTCGCACATGCCTATCTTTTGGGCGAAGTCACCGGTATCAGAGATGCTTAGAAATATCGCTTCTGGGCAGCTTGTTTTCTCCGTAGATATCAGTCCAAGCAGAACTATTCCAGCATTGCATCTCTCAATTATGATGCCTCTCGATCTATCTGAGACAATACATCCCTTGGCAATGGAGCAAATCACCGCGAGCGCGCAAACGATGCACTTTTGTAGCCTATGCACATGCGGCGTGGCTGCGGAGAAACGATTCATAGTAGGCTGGTCTTGCTGCGCAAGCACAAACCCTCACGCTCCGATACACTTATCCGTAATGTGATGATGAGCAGTGCAGCTCTATCACTGTGATAGATGAAAGTAGATTTAATGTATACATGGGGAAAGGAATTGGAAGATTTTACACTTTTTCGTTTCGGGCACCGGCCATTAGAGCTCAGGGAAGAAATGGTTCAGCTTGACATGGTTGTCTGCCTCCTCCACTGACCCGAGAACGACTCCACAGATATTGCAGCAGTAGCTGTTGGATGCATTTAGCCGAGGTACGAAAAGCTCTGACGACATTGGCGAAGACTTGATGAACGTGCAGGTTGACGAGAAGCGCGACATGGCTGAAATTGGGATTATGTGCTGGAATTGAGAATACTTGCTGTAAAAGAAATTATGAGGTTTGTTGTGTAGAGTATATCACTGCGAAGGAATGATTCAGACGATGGAATTTATACCTGCGATCATGCAGTCCTTGCAGTGGCTGCGCAGCACACAGCTGCCTGCAACAAGATTGATTACTACATCCCTTATCCGCGTTGGTTGCGGTAATTCGCAGCTGTACGCTTTCTAAAAAGAAAACGAATAAATGTCCCTGTTTGATTTACGTCTCATGGGCCTTTTCTCGCCATGATGGCAATCCGTGGAACATCCAGTGAGCTTGGCAAGTATGCATTCAGAGCAGAGACCTTCCAAGAAAAGATATAGCCGAGGCAGATACCCACATATAGGATATGTAGACACCCGCATAGCGACGGCTCACATTGATGGCACACCAGTACCATCAAACAGGCGCAAGCGACGAAAGAGCACTGTAGGATAGCATAACTCTGTGCCGACTGCAATATCGGCGTTGACATGGTGGGGATGAAAGTCATGGCTAACTAACTAGCTGTAAAGGGCCATAGCAAAGAAAAATGCACTATCAAAGAACAATTATTGATGGCTGCGCAATTCCTTTCCTGCGCAAATCCCTGCCCTGCTTTTTTCAATTTCCGCAGCACAAACAAAATGAGAGCACATCACTTCAGCCTCTATGTTTTAGTTTCATAATCGTGCTTTTCCTTTCTTTTCTAGCTGCTACACCATAGCCGGTATGTGGTTTGGGTGGGCACTGCCCTGCACGTCATTTTAAGCACCATATGTGCGACTCATTAAATTACACCTCCAAGCCTTATTGATGCGACAGTCACTGCACTTTATCTATTGTTATATACTGATAGATGAAAGGAGATAGAAAAATCCACATTGGAGTGATAGCACCACACAATCTTGGTCCTGGGGTAGTCGCCTCTAAAAACTGTGCGTGGAGTGCTCCCCTGCATACCTTTAACAGCACTTTATGTGCTGCTTGTGATCGTGTGGATGGATGGTGATGGTGCATGTTTCCCGTGACTATTACCTGTAGTCACCAACGAACTGCATGGCGTGCTGATGGAGGAGAGTGCATCTTGAACTGCTATTCGGCGCCCATTCGCATTGCTGACCTAGGTCTGTGGTAGGTACTCACCGTTTTCTGCGCCAAGGGATACCTGTTGTACGTTTTACAGTTCAGGGTAAAAATGAACAAGATGTATGTGGTTAACCAGGTCTTGCTGTGTAGCACAGCATGCATTGCACAGTTTGCAGTGCCAGACGCCGTGGGCCCCAAAGAACTGATACCTACTGTGTGCTGTAGAGTGCACTGGGTATTCTGCCAAGCATGTTTGCAGAGACATCTCAAAGCTATTAACGGAAGCCCGAAGAAGGAGAGTATATGAGCTACTGGTGAGCTGTGCCCATTAGCCTAGTAACCGCCCATGCCTGGTGTATTTATTTAGCAGAAGCTTATTGCTGACTTCACACAAGCTCATCAGACCTGGTCTGTGCAGGTCTGTGCCCGAGCTCGCTTTTGCGCAGTAGATTCGACTACTGACATCAGCTCCATGCAGCCTGATTTTTTTTTGCGGCTTTCCGCCATGGCGTGGCCAGAAGGTGGTGCCAAGACCCGCATGCTAAAAATGGGTCGGAAATCAAGATACGCAAATCAAACATCACCATGAGTGTTGGATCGGCATGGTTCAGCCTGCCCACAGCGGATAAGTATCAGCCGGCAGCGACGTGGTCCAAATCGATGCATAATGTCCAAAAATAGCCCCCCCCCCGCCCCAGACAGGCTCCTCAATGCATGCGGATGTTTTCACTGAAGGATGGGAAAAGAATCACCACAAGCCCACTGCCTGATAGAGGAAATCAAGCTAGATATACCGGGAAACACGCCAGCTCGATGGTAAAATTCTCGATGTTTACTCAGAAATCATGAACTTTGTCGGTTAGTGCGTTGATTTCGATGCAGTGCTGTGCAAGGAGGCGAGGTATCGATAGGTAGTCCCTGCTTTCTTAGATAAACACGCCAAGCACAACACGTAGAAATACGCGGGGAAGTTCAGAGGATTGAGCCGCTTTTCCTCTCTACATTTCTGCGGAATCCGCACCTCCTTTGGCCAGCCCAAAAAAACAATCGTAAACCTGCACACATGGCGAATCCCTTGTGTTGTGAGTACAGCAAAAAGGATATCTATTTAAAAACTTTGGACATCTAGAATCGGGCCCAGCACAAAAGGCGTCAGGCTTGAAGAAAAAAGGATCAAGGAATAACCTGCAAGCGCGTAGACCATGTTCGAATCTGAAAAGGATAAGAAATACGGCACTGCGGATTCGCGCCTCGACAGGCAATTCCATGACCCCCTAGTCTTCTAGGGGCGGGAAGAAGTGCCACTCTCTCAGATGGTTGGTAACTGCTGGTACATCTTTGAAAACGTGTCCACACAGATAGCAGACGAGTTTGTCCTGGAGGCGACAGGCAGGCGTGGTGTGAATGTGCATTTCAGGGTATCAGGCTGTAGACAAGACATAAAAATACAAGAATGAATATAAAAAAAGTGGAGTCACTGTAGAGTCGAAAAAAAAGACAAGGATGGTGAGTCGCTTTCCAGCATCCTATTTATAACAGCCATGAACTACTGGCTGCAGATGGGGTGCGTGCGAGGGGAGCGTGATTTGAAACGTGAGGCTTTGGGCCAAGAACACGAGGATTCGCTGAGGTTCCCTGAGTTGGAAATGGCCCAAGCCTATGAAATGCAGCTGGGCTCGGCATTTCCTTTTGGCCATACGTTCTAATTAAAAGAAAACAAGGCATCTATTTGTCAATATCCTTTCTGGTTAATGCTGCGGGTATCCTTGATGGCCTATTTTCATTGTGCCCTCTTGGCAGCTGGCGAGCGCGTCAATGATTAGTGCAAAGGACTCTTCGCATTTGCGCATGATAATTATGAAAGCGCAGCACATCCTTCTCATACTTTTTCATCTTCGTTCCCACCCCTTCTTTGGTGCTGCGGCCAGATGCGCATTAGATAATAGTATCGATGGCAGTTTTCATGTTCACTTTTCCTGGCATGGAAGAGCATCGATATTTGCAAAGCATGATTGGCGCGCTTAATATGTGGCAAATCAGGAAGACCGCCACATGTGCATGTGTCTTGGCACTAGCTCATAACATGGCGACATGTGCTGAGCGGTGTGGCATATGCTGGTCATTTGGGGGATTTGCCAATTCGCAGGATCACCGGATGAGATCAAGACACTACGTCATGCTTTACTCTCGTCAAACAGACTAGAGCCTGGTCCATTTAGGCGTTCTTGAGTCGAAGCCTAGAGCGCGCTTCTGCAGGTCTTTTCCCTTTAACTCCCCTGTACTATTCATTTTAAAAGAGAAATAACTGTAAACGCTCTTCTTTTACCATGGCGTCCGACAAAGACACGCTAATTGAATTTGGCTTCCCGCCCGTACGCATCGACAAGGCGCTGAAGGCTACGCAAGGCAAGGGCTTGCAGGCAGCGCTAGACTGGCTGGACTCCCATCAGAACGACGCTGGCATCGATGACCCCATTGAAGAGGCACCAGCACAGACTGTCGATTCCACGGACACCGAAGAAGCCCCGGCTGCTTCGGCGCCTGCGCAGTCACTCGTGTGCAACGAGTGCGGCAAGCAGTTTTCGTCGCATGACAAGGCGTCCTACCACGCGTCGAAATCAAGGCCACAGCGATTTTTCCGAGTCAACGGAGGCAGTGAAGCCGCTGACCGAGGAGGAGAAGGCGGCGAGGCTTGCCGAGATCCAGGATAAGATTGCGGCAAAGCGCAAGGCGCAGGCGGACAAGGACAAGGAGGAGCAGCGGCGGAACGAGATGATCAGACGGAAGGCTGGCCAGGAAGAGCAGGATATCCGGGAGAAGCTGCAGACGCAGGAGCAGCTGAAGGCAATTGCAAAGCAGCGGCAGGAGAAGGAGCTGGACAAGCTGGCGCGCCAGAGGGTCAAGGAGCAGATTGAGAGCGACCGCAAGGAGCGCGAGGCGAGGAGGCGGCGGGACTCTGCGCAGGATGCGGCCAAGCAGCAGCAGCAGCAGAAGCCATCAATGCTGCAGGCGGGCGTGCCGAAGGTTGCAGCTGGCAGCCAGGCAAGGCTGCAGATTAGGCCGATGTCGAAGGGGCTCGGAGACATTGGCCACATTACGCATGTTTTCGAGTCCTCGCAGACGCTGGCGGATGTGGTCGATTACGTGAAGCAGGAAGACGGGTGTAAAGCACTTCAAGCTGGCAATGACGTTCCCGCGCAAGGAGTTTGGCGAGAAGCACCAGACCAAGACGCTGGCGGAGCTGGGGCTGGCGCCGAGCGCTGCGCTGGCCATGACTGAGTAGTGTGGAGCTGCCCCCTGTCCTTTTCCTGGGTCGCCTGAAGGCTCTACTACCTGGAACCATGGCTGCTACCACCCAAACCTCAGCACGCCCTATCGTCAGATATGCCAAGAAACACAAAAGATATTTATGAGGTGTTAAGCAAAAAGAATGGAAGGAACTAAGAATGGAAGGTGTTACTAGGGAAAGAGAAGGGACGATATGCTTGCAGTGTGTTTTGATGAAATTACTGTTTCTTGACCGACGGCAGCGACCCTGACGACTCGTTGTGGTTGCTCGATCCGTTGGAGCTCGGGCCCTGTGGCACCGTACCCTGAGCAAAGTGCACTGACGATGTGTTGCCCGACGACCCGGCGTAGAACGGCGCATTGTTATCGGGCGAGAACGACGCATTCCGGACTCGTGTTGTACTGGTTCGAGTACATGCCAGGCGACGTCGGCAGCTGCACAGTCGAGTTGCGTGCCGACATGCCCTTGGGACGCCAGCACAGGGATGATGTTGGGGGTCATGTAGCCGAGGCGCTCGATTGAGCCCGCAGCAGCCTGTGCCTCCGAATCAGCAATCTGGCTGGCAGCCTGCTGCAGCTGCGCGGCGGGGCCAACGGTGGCAATGAGCTGGTCGGTGGAGTCGGCAGTCTGGTTCGTTGACGTAGTGGTGATCTGGGGCGACATGACCGACGATGGACGCATGGAGACAACGCGCGAGCTGCGCGCATTGACCGACGGGTCGGACGAGTTGGTCATGGCGAGGGCGGCCAGGCTGGGCACCGACCCCAGAATCATCTGCGTCTTGCGGCGCTTGTCAGCCTCAAAGTCACACCAGCGCTTCATGACAATCTGCGACGAGTCAAACTCGCCGTCGCCGCTGCCATGGCCCGTATCCTTGCCTTCGCCCTGCACCATACGGGTCTGGCCCCACGAGAAGTCGTCAAAGTGCCAGTATGCGTATGTCGGAAGGACAAAGTTCCAAATGGGCAGGGATCCCAGGTAGATGAGCATCCAGCCAATGTACACGAGCTTGCGCGAGGTCAGACCGATCAGGACCGCAGGCAGACCAAGAATGACCGCCAGAAGGGCCAGCGGCAGCCAGGGCACGGGGCGCGTGAATGTCGAGATGACAATAACGTACAGCGTGAACACGATGGCAGCAGGGAGAGCCAGGGTGCCAACCAGATCCATGAAAATGATAAACTGCATCGACAGGCAGAAGGTTCCGCACAGGTCGTTGACAAGAACCAGCTCGGCCAGGTTGTGGACAGTCGAGTTGATCCAGCGACGGCGCTGCGACAGCAGAACCTTGAACTCGTCGGGCACGATGGTCTTGCACACAGCCGATGGCACAAACATCATCTTGCGCTTGGGGAACGTGCGCAGCATCAGGGTCGTCAGATAGCGGTCCTCTCCGAGCAGCAGCAGATTCTTGCGGTGCAGCGTGTCGACGACGTTCTCCGAGTAGTTCTCAACAATGTCGGGGTTGGCCAGGATGGGAACCCAGTAGCCGTGCTGGCCCTTGGGTGCCTTGATACGGTACATGCAGAAGCAGCCAGGCAGACAGGTCACACCGCCAAACACAGACTCGAAGGCCTTGGCCTGGTGATGCGCAATGTAGTACTCGAAACACCTGGATCATCGACACCCACGAGTCGGTCTTGTTGGCAATCTTGGTCTCGCCGCACAGGCCCATGATGGTCGGGTCGTCGACCATGGCCTTGACCATGCGCGTGACGCTATCCACATAGACCTTGGTGTCGGCATCCACCATGAGCACAATCTCAAAGTTGTCGGGGGTCACGCCTGTCACGTTCCACATGGCATTGAACAGCTCGTACTCGAGCTCGGTCATGCGCTCGTCAAACATGACGCGCTGGAGGAAGCTCATCAGGATGATCTGCGAGTCGCGCTTGCCGCGGTTACCGGGCTTGGGCTCGTTTGCCTCCTCGGGCGTACCGCACTTGACAACGAGAATCATGGGGACGCGGTTCTCGCGCGCGTTCTTGGGCGAGTTCTCGCTCGGCGCGTAGTATCCAGCATACAGCTTGGCCATGTTGTGGCGCTTCGAGCCCTGCGCAATCGACACATACGAGTACGGCTGCACGCGGTCGGGCGGGATCACGAAATCAGTCATCATCGACAAGCACACGTCGGGCGTGTACATGTCTTCGCCGGCACCCTTGATCAGGCCGTCACAGATGATAAACAAGCACTTGTGCGAGGTCGGGTAGTCGGTGCCGCACAGCGAGTCTAGGGTAGTGCGGATTCCGTGGGCTCCCTCCGAGTAACAGGTCACGAGCAGCATGGTGTAGGCGAGTTCAAAGTTCCACGGCGAGGCAACAGGCACGGGCGGGCCAGGCGGCATGGAGAGCGCCTTGATGTCGATGCCATCGCTGGTCTTGGGCAGCAGCTGGTCTCCGCCGCTGTTCGGGAACACCATGCTCTGGGTCTGCGAGAACTGGCTGGAGCGGTGGTCCGAGAAGAACGCCGACTGGCGCGGCATGGCTGACGAGCCGATGGCGCGCGACTGGCGGCTCTGGCGGCTCTTGTCGCGCGATCCCGGCTCGTCACCAGGCATGTAGTGCGAGTAGCGCGAGGTGGTGGGGAAGAAGCGCGACTTGCGGTTGTCCTTGTTGTTGTTGAGCACTGTATACTTGCGCTCCAGCTTCTCCTTGCCGTAGTGGTTGTTGACGTCGGCCCAGGCCTCGATCTCGGCCTGGCGCTCGCGACGCGTCTCGGGCGTCTCCTCCTTGATCTGACCAATGCGGCGGCCCATGAACCAGCCAAAGTAGATGGCCATGAAGAACTTTGCAAACACGCCGCCAAGAATGACAATCAGAGATACGTACAGCTCGATGTTGGCAGCAATGCAGCCGAGCGACGACGAGTCAATGGAGCCAACGCGGAACAGGTCCATCATGCAGCGGCCAATGCGCTTGCGGTCGCCGCTGGGCAGAAACAGCGAGATATCCTTGCCGCGCATCGAGCCCTGGTTGATCAGATTCTGCATGGTCAGGGGCATGTGCACGCCATCCAAGAAGAACTGGCCGCGAGCCAGGTCAAGCACGGCACCGTTGAACACGACCAGGTTGGGCTGCTTGCGCACGTCCTTCCACGAGTACTGGATGGGAGTGTTGGGCAGGTTGCGCAGAGCGCGGCGGCCGGCGGCGGTGTTGTGGCAGCCCTGGTCGTTCGGGATCTGGCTCGGATTGATAATGTCGGTCTGGTTAACGTACACACACGGGAACACCTTGACCACGTTGTCGTTGTCATCAACCAGGTTCTTGTCGTACGAAAGCACGCCGCGGCAGTTGCTGTTTGGGTTCTGGAACAGGAAGCTGAGGTCCTTGCCGCCCGCATTGGCGGGCTCGCCCATGAGGTTGGCGTTCTCCTGGCCTGTCCACGGCGTGGCCTTCTCGTGCTGGAACCTGGTGATGTCGTAGGCGCGGCCCTGCACCACCACGTACCCGTTGCCGACCTCGTTCCACTTGATGCGCGTCTGCTTGCCCGACAGGCCGCACAGCACCTGCTGGAATCCGAATGTCAGGAACGCAATGCAGCCCATGATGAGGATGATGATCGTCACCAGGCCCATCTTCTCGCGCCACGCCATCTGCACCTCCTCCTGCGGCATGCCAAAGCACTTTAGCACTCTATTGGGCGCATAGAACGTGACCACCCGGCAATATGTCTGCCATGGCGACGCGCAGCAGCGGCGCTTGGGCGGTGTGTACATGGCCTGCTGCTTGCGCCGACGCCGGGCACTGGCAGTCGATGCCCTGGCCCGGCCGCTCTCGCTGTTGCGGGTCAGCACCTGCTGCTTGTCGGCCGAGCCATACTCAGCGTCATCGGACACTGTGCGCCCGGGCCTGACCAGCGAGCGGCCGCGGGTCGGCGGCTGGTACGACTGGTATGCGGAAGACGAGCCGACAGCAGCCTCCTCATCGTCGTAGTTCGCGCTCCGGTTCGCACGGCGCTGCAGCCGCTTGCCATCCTCGACCTTGGAGGCAACGGGGATGGGTGGCGCAATCTCGCTGATGCCTTGGATGAGCGGCTCGCCCGAAATTAGAGGCCGGTCGGGCTGGCCGCCGCCCTGTGACGAGTAGTCGGACCGGTGGTCGCCCTTGGACTCGTTGTTGCGCGTGTTCGAGCTGGTGTTGGAGAGCACCTCGAGCTCGACGCCGCCGGCGCTGCTGCCGCGGTGGTGGCTGTGCTGGTTGTTACTGTGGTCCGGCAGCCCAAAGTATCCGGCCTGCGGCGGCGGCGAGCTGTAGTATCCGTCGAATCCGCTCTCATCCTGGTGCTGGCGCGCTGCTGGCTGCTGATTCCGCAGATACGGGCTGTTGTTGGACGACGGATTATCAAACCCGTCGTCGTCGTAGTTACCGGTAGCCATATGCCTGCGTGTATGTACCTAGACTAGAAAAAGGTATACAGGGAAAGGTGGGGTTGAGATATGGCCTCGGTCTATGTGCAAGAAACCAAAACAAAAGTAGGCCGGGTTAGTAAAAATGGTGCAATCGCGGCTTATACACGGTGGCGCTTCGGAAATAGTCGTCCTGGCTGGGAATACATATAACATACAGTGCAAGAGTGCAGTCGGGCTGAGAAGGAAACAATAAACAATAAAGAAAAGCGAAAAATAATATAAAATACGAAAGCGCTAAAGAGAAGAAAAAGGTCAAGAGGGAGCGAGAAAATGAATACAAGGCAGAGAGAAAAGCGTGAAAATGGGGCAGAGCGCATTCAAAGTGGAGAAAATCACTTTTTTAACCGCCTTTTTTTAGAGACCAAACACACAGGAGCCTGCTGCCCAACATTCTACACGCGTGTGGCATCTGCTCTCCCTCCCCGCACGCACAGCCAGCGGTTTTCTGGTTAGAACCAGACCGCCGATAATAACTTCATCTCCCAAAGCGCAGCGCAGATAGCCTGCAGTCATTAATAGAGAGTATTGCAGTCTAGAGCACGCCTGGCCTGATCTCTGACCTCCCTGGCGGCGCTCATTTTTGTGGATGTTGGGCAGATTGAAGGCAGATGCCGATGGACCGGCAGCGCGTCTCCAGCCTCTGGACGGAGTGCTGGCCAATGAACTAGGACAAAGGAAGGCAAAGGCACGGCCAGCGCAAATCACGTCTACTGCTCTCAGTGCCAGCCGGCGCTCTCGGACGCACAGAGTACCCCAAGTGATCATCCAACGTCACCCCTATTTTTGTACTTGCCTTGTGCTCTGCGAGAGATAGGGATGGAATCCGATTAGTGTTCGGGCTGGGAATAGTGAGATGGGATAGTGTGCGAAACGAGAGTGTGTGGGCTAGAGGGACGCCTTGGGGTTTAGGATAAAGCGCATTTTTGGTAAGGCAAAAAAGGGCCAACCTGGGCGGTATATATAGTCACCCTGTCCCGCTAGATTGGATCTGAGTGGTAGCATCTGTTGGCAGATACGTGTGAACTCCAGCTGCATTTTCCCAACACGGTCGTCCGCAGGAGTCGTGCTGAATCAGCGCGGATGCAAGCGAAAGCCGTGCGCATCCCCCTTGAATGGCATCCCGCAACAAAGGCGACGAGCCAAGTGCCAAGTGCCCAAACAGTGGAGTCTGCCGGACCTGCCCCTCTTGTTTCTTGAGCCACCTCGCGGCAATGGGCAGGCTGAGGTGGGCAAGCAAGCGGGGAGCCAGCAGGACCTGCTACTTTTTTCTGTTGGGTTGACAACCCTTGGCCATCCCGCTCCAGGCTAACTATAAATAGAAGGAGCGGCCAGAATTACACATTGACTGCGTAATTGTAGCAAGTTCTACCTAGCGGGCAAGCCGCCACCCTGCGAAGCTCTCGGCGTGGTGGACGGGCATAATAATTGGCGGGTGCTGTCTATGTTGGGTGTGTGAAGTGTCGGGCAGACAATGTGCCTGGACATTGGCCATGGGCATATTCGGTATGTGGACGATGGAATTCAGGGAGAAAGCTCGGCCAATTTCTGCGCCCCCTGTCGCACATTCGCCACCCCTGCCCAACAAACGTGTACGCTTGTTTCCTCAACGTGGGGGAGGGACGGGGATGGGGACGGAGCTAGCGTGAGCAATGTCGTCACAAAGCTCTTTGGCCTCTTTGTTCAACGAAATTGCGAAATGCTTGTTTACTGGAATCGGCGCGAGAAGCAGTCTTCCGGTGGTTCAAAATGAGGCGAGGGCATCATTTGCTGGTGGCAGTCCATATTAAAGACAGAAGAGACTAGTTCTGGATACCTTGATCGATTGTCTGGCCAATTTTTATCACAGTGAACTCGCTGCTCGCATGTCCGCGAGCCAGCATCTCTGCGTCAAGCCTGTGTGGTGGCTCGTCTACGGGTTCGTCGGTCAGAACGAACGTCCCCCAATGGACTCCGATGGAGCGGCGCGACTGGATTGCCTCGTGGATTTTGACCGCCTGCTCCGGCGACACATGCACGCCTGAAAACACCTTCTCCGGGCCATATGCGCCAATCGCAACTGCTGACAGGTCTATCGGACCATACACCTGTCCAATCTGCTCAAACGCCGGGCAGTAAGCACCCGTCGGGTTACCGACCAGTGCCGAGTACGACGTGTCGCCGGAAAAGAAGAACTTGCCGCCCGACGGAGCCACGATGACCCAGCTGGCCCATAGCGTGGCGAACCGGTCAAGCAGCCCGCGGTTTGTAGCGTGCTGCGCCGGGGTGCACGCCAGCTTGAACGTGCTGTTGTTGAGCGTCACCTCGAGCTCGTCCCACCAGTCCATGGTGGTGATATGCCTGAATCCAATGGACGTTAGAATTGGCTGATTGCCGAGCGGCGCAAACACCTGCACATCCGGATACTGCCTCACAACATCTGTAAGCGTGTTCCAGTCCAGATGGTCGTAGTGATTATGCGAAAGCACGACGGCGTCGATTCGTGGAAGCTCGGCAATCTTGCATGGTGCTCTAGTGTACCGCTTTGGTCCAATCCACTGCACCGGCGAGCAGCGCTCCGACAAAACCGGATCCAGCAGGATATTGGCGCCGTCAGCCTGCAAAAACAACGACGAGTGGCCCAGCCACGTAAACTGCAGCCTCCCGTTGGGCGGGTTCTCCAAGGCTTGCATGTCCAGCGGCACAACCTCGGGCGCACGGCCCTCAGCAATTGACTGCTTCACGGGCTTGGTATCGCTGCTAAAGAAAAAGTGCTTCAGCAGCATCTTTGCTGTCGGCATCTCGAACGACTCCCAGGGGTTTCTGAACCGCCCGTTGTTGTGGTGCGTCTTTGATGCCGAGAGCCGCTGCCGTAGAGTTTCGCGGGTCTGCTGCTGGTCTGGCATATGCTGTACGGGTGTGGTTGCGAGCTGTGCGGTAGAGTATGCTGTGGCGCGAGGCTTAGGAATGCTGGCAACTTTACTGCGTTGTTGGCGTGAAAGGGTCCGCCAAAAAAACATATGTAGCTACCAAAAACGTACAAGAATGGAGAGGTAGAGAGGAAATCACCAAGAACAAAGGCACTAGTTTTTAAGCGGTGTTGCGGGAGAGGGGAGGCAGGGCCAGCAATTGACTGGTCTTGGCAGAAAAAGCGAGAGCCAAGATGATCTTGGTGGTGATTCTCACCCAATGTTTGTGCCATATAAACACTGGGTGTTGGCTCCGACGGTGATCACCGGCTTCTGGCATGTATGCGGAAGGCAGTGTTCTTGTAAAAAACAGAAGGCATTGTAATATGAATACGTAAGCAGTACGGAAGAGGCAGGAGCAAGGGAAGCCGCCCGGATGTGTTGAGCGCTCATAGCCAGCCAGGCATAGGGATGGTGTGTCCAAGCCATCACCCGATGAATCCGCGTTAGCACTTAGTTCCACGCTTGCTGAACAGTCTCTCCAATCCTGATGACACCAAAGTCCTCGGCCTGATGCCCACGCGCCAGTACCTCGGCTGCCAGCCTCTGCGGCGGCTCGTCCACTGGCTCCTCGGTGACCGCCAGAGTGCCCCAGTGCACGCCAATAGAACGGCGCGACCGGATTTCCTCGTGCACCTTTACCGACTGCTCAGGCTGCATGTTCAACGAGTCTAGAATCTCTGGTGGGCTGTAGATACCAATCGCAATTGCTGCCAAGTCAATAGGGCCATAGACCTTGCCAATTTGCTCGAATGCTGGGTTCTTGGCACCCGTCGGATTGTTGTTGGATGCAGAGTATCCAGAATCGCCAGAGAAGAAAAACCTGCCAGACCCTTGGACGACCCAAGAGGCCCACAGCGACGCGTCCTTGTCGAAAAAGCCTCGGCCAGATGAGTGCTGTGCAGGCGTGCAGGCAAAGGTGAGCGACTTGTTTTCAGCACCAAGCTCTATCTCAAGCTCGTCCCACCAGTCGGCTAGGCGGATGTTTTTGAACCCGATACTCTTCAAAATCGGACCGTTGCCAAGCGGCGCAAGAATCTGGATCTCTGGGTACTTTGCAACCACATCGGTAAGCGTGTTCCAGTCCAGATGATCAACATGGTCGTGCGAAAGCACAACAGCGTCGATTCGTGGCAGTTCAGCAACTGCGCATGGAGCCTTGGTGATACGCTTCGGCCCTATCCACTGCACCGGCGAGCAGCGCTCAGAGAGAGCCGGGTCGAACAAAATGTTGGCGCCGTCAATCTGCACAAACAGCGAAGACTGGCCCAGCCAGGTAAACTGAATCTTGTCTTTGGGCGGGTTGCTCAAGGCATCTGTATCGAGAACGAGCACTTCGGGCGCACGGCCCTCTTCGATGGACTGCGTGACAAGCTTGGTGCTCCTTCTGAACAGAAGGTACGACACGTACGACAGCCATGAAGCTGGCTGGAACGAGTTCCAGGGGTTCTTGAACCGTCCGTTCGGGAGATGGTGGCTCTTGTCCTTTGCAAGCTGCTGCCTAAGCTCTTGTCCTTGGAGCTGCGCCATGATAAGTGGATAAATATCGTGCGAAATACTATTTGCGTGGTGTGAAAGCAATGGAAAGAAAGAACGATGTGCCGCTGCAGTGACGGCACCACATCTACACTGGATTACGCATGCAAGGTCATAACAAAATGCACCCAAATCTACTCACCGTGTCCACATATCGAGATTGGATTAGATTCCATTAAGCATGCAGGGCAATGTTGAAGCTCAAACACCAGCTACGCGTTAGCACCATAATCGGCCTGTCTTTGAGTACCCGACAGTAACGATGCAGCTGCTGCCGGTACTTTGCTGCATAGCGTCCTTTATGTAGCTGTGAATAATGAATAGCATGGTGTCAGTGTTGAACCATCGTCTTCATGGAATTGGCAGATAGCTCGCGGCTCAACTGCTTTTATAGTAAACAGTTTGAATATTTCAGCTGGTCAGTTTTTTGCCCTTTGGAGGTTTTTTTTTTCAACCTGGTGTTTTTCTGTCAAATTACTGCACAAATTTTCTTTGACATGGGCAACGCGAAGAGCAGAAAGAGAGCGCAGGCCAAAGCACGGCAGCGCCAGACACGGAAACGGCAGCGTCTGGAAAACGAGCGGTTTCAGAACATGTGCCAGCTGCTGGACTCGGAACCAGAGCACACCGAGAAAAAGGCAAAAGCTGAGCAGGCAGGCCCCACTGAACCCGCCCACATCTCTGAGACACCTCAGCTACAGGAAGCTCCAGCACCTGAGCCCTCTGCCATAAACCCGCCTAAGCGCCAGGACGTGTCGCTGAACGCCGCTGTTCTCAAGCAGCTGTTTGATCAATTTTTGCTTCCCAACATTGGCAGCGATCTGCGTGCACTGAACGACCCGCTCATTGACAAGCTGTACGACTTGCAGCCGCTGGCTGCAGTGTGCCGGTCCTGGCGACAGGCGGCACTGCCGCTGTTCTATCGTTCAGCCGTATGCCACATCAAGGCACTGCCCCGGCGAAAGGGACAGTCAGCTAATGACCGCCCAAGACACGCCAGACGGTCAAATGTCGGACTGATACTTACCAATGGATACACAGACATTGTGCAGAGGCTTGTTATTGATCTGGCAGGAGATACGCGACCCGATCTGCCGGTAACTGTTCTGAAAAACGAGGGGTTTGCCAATGCGAGCTGGCAAAACATCTCGGCACTGCACCTGCATCACCGACATGCTGCTGATAGCCACCTCTACGCGCGAGACTCAGTGGCGCGATTCAATGCATTCCTTCTGCATACACTGCCCAATCTGTCATCGGTGACATACTGCTCGGCCGACGATCGAGCGCACTATTCAGAGTTCCCGCTCGACGGGCTCTTGGGATCTACACTGAGCCAGCTAAGCGAAATCAGGGTAAACTCTGGTTTGATTCCAGTGTTCAACGCAACGTCATTCCTGCCCAAGCTCACAAGGATGACGATCTGCTGTCCAATGCCTGACGGTGCAGCAGCCCTGCCAATGGTGTTTTCCGAATCACTTGTCTCGCTGCACATGTGCTTTACCTCAGCCGAGACGCTGTGGCAGAGATTCTACACGAGCAACACGGGCTGTATTGCGTTCACACAGCTGGAGTCGCTGGTGCTCGAGTACACTGAGCCGGTGAGCAAGGAGGTCAAGCAGCGCCGCACTCCAAGCCTCTTTGCAGACTGCATGGGCGATGGTGAGCTTTGCATCTCTGCTGAGGACGATCTCGTGGAGGTTACGGGGAAGCAAGTTCATCCAGTCTTTCACAAGCTTGAGCATCTAGGTGTGCTAAAGTACCCTCACTCAATCATGCGAGTCCTGAAGTACTTTGACGTGGGCCGGATCCCGTATGTCTCGCTGCGCGATGTCTCGCACGGCTACGAGGGACTGGCAGCACCGGCTATTACAGAAATGAAAAGCTTGCGCGTCTTCCTCTCTCGACCCATCGAAGACTCTGGCCAATTCCAATCCTGGTTAAACTGCGTGTTTTCAGTGGCATCATATATATCGAGTCTGCAGCTGCAGGCGTCGGTCCAAGTTCCGGTAACGCTGCCAGACATCATTGGCCTCAGCAGTCTGACATCCTTGTCGCTGGGCTTGCGTTTGGACATTGGCTGCCTGCCGAATCTGCTCTCACGCCTCCCGAATCTCCGCTGCCTGGCTGTGCACCTCCATCCAGTCATCAGTTCCCGATCGGACCGCAGCCCAGGGACGTGGGGTCCGCAACTCTTGCCGTATCTGCCCGCACTGAGCCGCAGCCTCACGCAACTGGTGGCATATGTGGCAGATGTCGATTGTGGTGAGAGCATTGGGTGTGGCAGTTGGGATGTGGAACGCGAGCTAACCTGTGTTGTCGCCCGGGTCCCGTCGTTGTTGGTGCTGAAGAGCGAGGAGTGGACATGCAAGGCTATCCGCAGTTGGATCAAGGAGCTGCTGTGCGATGATAGGTCCGAGGCACAGTTCAAGCATCTGAAAAGCCTGGAAATGTCTGTGTGGAAATACTAAAATCCTTGGAGTTTTTACATTGTCCACTTGTGTACCTCACATCCCCCAACATTTAGTCAAGAGCTTCTGCACCAGTCTGCGCTCGGTGACATGCTGCCAGATTCTCTTCTAGACCTTTCCTTTTTCTCGCGTTATTTCGCGGATGTCAATGTAATGAAATTGGCTATTGACGCGATCGAATAGGGTGCGCTGGTAGCACGACACTCAACTTGAGACCCATTTTGAATGACCGTTGTTGAGCGCGCTCAGTGGTTACACTGGGCCGCTGAATGCAGGAAAGCGCAGGAACTTAGCGCCCAGCCGTGATCGCTAAGCCAATCCGTGGCGGCGCATACCTGCTGAGTGAGAGTGTGTGCGCAAGTGATCTCCGAATAAACAACATTGCGTTCGGGAATATTGCTGGTGGAAATGGCTGATTGAGCGGAATCGGATGACATTCCCAGCCGCGCCTGCGCTGTGCTTTAATAGGGCTTACGTACTCACGAACAGGGCGACGGACGAAGAGCGCACTATGGCCACCCTCACCCATTGGCTCTAGCCCACCAGGCTTTTGCGGTGCAACGAGCGAGGATCATTTGCGGAGCACTCAAGCCCGTGCGCAATGTGTGGAGTTTGGGTAGAATAGCGCCATGGATTAATGCGCCTGCTCCTTGCCGGGAAGCCCCTCCGAGCAAGTAGGTCTGCAGCTACCTTTCCCCCGATGAACCGCTATCGATACACGGTCAGTGTTCTGTAGCAAGCAAGTATAAATACTCCCAGGATTCCTCAGCATCCCGCTTCTGTTGATTCCGTTTTTCCTTACGCTTTCCCCCTTGAAACCAGCCCCTCCAACCTTTAACCTTATTCCCCCTTCTGCCAGAGCTATCTCTTGCAACACCCCCTTCTCTTGCCCTTTCATTTACGCGCCGGTCACGTAAATACTCTCAAACTTTTGTCCCCGCTAACGCACTTGCCTGAAATTCTACAGACCCCACGCCACATTTCTGGTAAATCAATATCGAAAAATGCAGTTCGCTACCATTTCCAACCTTTTCGCCCTTATGTTCTCTGTCGCCATCGCGATGCCCGTTGCTCTCCAGAACGCAGATCGCACTGACATGCACGCAACCGCCGAGTACAACCGGGTGTTCTACCCGCGTGCTCTGCGTACCATCGTTGTCACCCAGGTTGTTACCGCCACTGTCGACGCCGCTGCCCCCGCTGCCACCACCGCTCTCGCCCCCGTTACCAAGGGAAACGTTGTTGTTGTCACAGAGGTTCAGACCGCTCCTGCCAGCAAGGGTAACACTGTGTACCTGACCCAGGTTGTCACTGCTGGTGCTGCGCAGACGACTGCTGCCCCGTCGACCACCATTGAGGCTGCTGTTCCGACTACTGTATCCGAGGAGGTTGTCCAGACCACAGCTTCGGAGGAGGCTGCTCCATCTACCACCGAGGAGGTCGTCCAGATCACAACTTCGGAGGAGGCTGCCCCGTCGACCACTGAGGAGGCTACTTCGACGTCGTCGTACGTTGCCCCTTCGACCACCGAGGTTGCTGTCCCGTCAACTACCGAGCAGGCTGTTTCGACTACCCCTGAGGAGGTGGTTGTCTCGACTACTTCTTCTTCTTCGTCGTCGTCGTCATCCAGCCCCGCGAACATTGGCCACGCCGCCCAGACCAGCAGCACCTCTTCTGCCGCTGCTCAGCCGACCTCGTCGACCTCTGGCACTGGCAGCTCCGATGCGTTCTCCGGTGATGGTACCTTCTACACCCCGGGCCTTGGATCCTGCGGTCTGACTAACACTGACACCGATATGATCGCCGCCATCAGCGCCCCCCAGTACGGCACCACCGCCAACCCGAACAATGCCCCTATCTGCGGCAAGTGTGCTCTTGTCAACGGCCCCAAGGGCCAGGTCAAGGTCAAGATCGTCGACCGTTGCCCCGTGTGCAAGACCGGCGACCTGGATCTCAGCCCGTCGGCCTTTGAGAAGATCGGCAACTTTGACGATGGCCGTATCTCCATCTCCTGGTCGTTTGTCGACTGCTAAGTCGCATACTCATGTGTGCTGATTTGGTTGCCTGATAAACTCTGCAGCCAGTTCTTGATGTACACTTCATGTCGATAGAGACTCCAAGGAGCCGGCTCTCCTTTCTCTTTCTTCTCTTTCATCCGCTACTTCTTAACTTATCCCTGGGGTTTCGGGGAAGGAAGGATGTGTTTTTTTCGATTGCCTGGTGCAGTGATGCTGCTCTTGGGTTCTCTGACCCTGTTTTTCGTGGCCCAGGATCCAACTCTTTTGGATAATAGCTTTCCATGAGGCGGCGGACGTTGATCGTCTCTCTTCAGCGGATTCTGTTTTCTTTTGGAGTTATCTTGGAGCTCTGCCTAGCAACTGGTTTCCGGCAGATTGCCGCTTGGGCAGCAACGAGAACCCGAGTACTCCACCACTACGCCTCTGGCTTTGACCCAAACAAACCAAAACATCACTCCAGGTCCCCTTGCTTACTCTTATTCTCTTGCTCTCCGTAAATACGAATATAACCCTTCTAAAAGCGTACCCCAATTTGCTTGTTACATCCATAATGCACCATGCATGAGTGTACACGAACTGCCCGGCCTACACGCCCCATCATGGTCTGGACCACATTGTGGCGGATTGTCTCTGTTTATTCCTGTCTGACACTGAAGACTGCGCTCGAACCCATTTGTTTATCCAAAGAATAAGTATGCCCAGTCGGTGCTGTATCGTCGTGCACGTGGGTGCTGGGACACACGGCGAGTCAAAGGTCAAGAGATACAAACAGGCAATGCGCAATGCCTGCCAACTGGCGATTGAAAAGCTGAGGGCTGGGCATCCAGCGCACGAAGTCGTTGAGAGCGCGATCAGGGTTCTGGAGGACGACCCCGTTACCAACGCCGGCATTGGATCGAACCTCAATCGTCTGGGTCAAGTCGAATGTGATGCTGCGATAATGGCAACTCATCCCGACGCATTTGGAGCTGTTGGTGCAATCGAAGCAATCCGCAATCCGATCGAAGCTGCACACGCAGTGATGCTGAAGTCGAGCCAAGGTCCAGATATGCACGGACTAGTTCCACCTATGATGCTAGTTGGCCATGGAGCTGATGAGTGGGCGCGAAGCAACAGCGTTGTGACGGACGACAACGTGCGGCACAAGATCACGGAGGAAGCCATGCACAAATACGAAACGTATATGAAGCAGGTAACTGCTGATAAGGCAGATGCTGTTAATGACGAAGCCATGCAAGATACTGTTGGCGCTGTATGCATCGACATGGAGGGAGACGCTTGTGCAGGAGTCAGCTCGGGTGGTATTGCCTTGAAACTGCCTGGCCGGGTCGGTGAGGCTGCCATGTTTGGGTGTGGGTGCTGGGCCGAGCGGAGTACCAAGAGCGACGCTGTTGCGTGCAGTGTCACAGGCACTGGCGAGCAGATTATGCGCGTGATGCTGGCCAGGGAGTGTGCGCAGAAAAGGGGTGACATGTTCACCGTTCTTAACCAGTGCTTTGTCGGATTTACTACCACCAAGGCACTGGAATCCTATCATACCCGAAATGCCGGTGTCATTTTGTTGAGGCAAGACGCAGAGACAAAAAGGATGGAGCTGGGAGTAGCACATACGACACACAGCATGGGATATGGATTCATGTCAGATACGATGGTCAAGCCAAAGGTTCATATATCTCGTAAAGCCGATAAGGATACGCTTTCAATTGCTGCAATGCGACTATGAAAAACAGAAAACCGCTAATATCCCAGAGGCTTGCCAGTGTGGATAGTTGCCTCAGGTTGGATGGACCTGGGACGACTGTCCAGGAGCGGTTCTTTGCTATTAACTATGTCTACAATGCTGCCTGAATATTGATAATCAGTGATATGCTTCATGACTTCCCCAATGGCCCCTGATGGCTCTAACAGCTTACTGCAGTGGACAGTGAGGTTGTCATGGCTGACAATATCGGTCATGACAAAATCCGTATCAACCTATACAGGCGCCATTGCACTGGCGCGTACCTTTGCTACCAGAGCTTCCAATGATTTTGTAAACATACTCACTGCGGCTCCAGTGCAGCCCCTGCCCTGTTTCCAGTAATGCAGAGCACGGTTGGTACCATCGACTAGGCTGCGCAGATTGGTGTCGGTACAGCGGCGGGCATACTCACCCGTGGGATTCTGCTCCCAGGGCCTGTCGAGAACACCAGCGCTGTTGGCTAGGGTGTCGAATCTTCCAAGCTCAGAGACGGCACAGTCAATCAGGGCCTGCAGAGAGTCGGGGTTGTTTTAGTCCAGAGTAATGCTATGGTAGAGAGTTGGTAGTTGGTGTTCAAGTGAAAATATGAACCTAAGCCGTCACATAATAATATCATACACAACACTCTCACCCCAAGCACACAGAAAAACGGGTGTATGAACCGTTGTGTAGTTTTAGTAGTACTAGAATTGCTCTGCTCGCGATGCGAGCTCGGCTGCTAGTCAGCATGGGTTGACACGTCGATAAGGGCATCACGGCGAACCGGTCATTTGAACGTGTCGGATGGTTGTTGGTGCAATGTCGACCATGGACATCTCCCACCTTGGTGGTCTGCTCAGCGTAGGCGCTTCAGCGCTGGCTCGCTGCTGCTAGCAGCAGAATCGCCTGCTGCTGCACGCTTCTTGCGCGGCCTCTTTGTTTCAGGGGTGGTGCCAGAAGCATCGGCAACAATGGCCGTAGGGCAACAGAACCGTTCAGGAATACTGCCTGAATCACAGAGTGACTGGAAAACGAGTCTGAAGTTTAGAACTGCTGCGAGGTCGCGGTTCAAGAGCCGAGACGAATAGGCTCGCCTGTATTGTGCCATGGCCTGCTTACATGACTCGCTTGTACAGCGGAGAAGGCCATGGCACTTCACAGTTGGGTTCTTCGATCTCTGGTAGGGCCGCGGGTTGGGAACATGCCGGAATGTCTGCAGTGACTTTTCGCAGCAGAACGGGCACATCGACGATGTCCAGAATTCGTCGATCAGATAGACTTCAAAGCCATGGTGCTTGAATTTGTCGCGCCATCCCTTGCCACGAATCGGTGCATGGTGTCGGGCCATCGGCGCACTCCAATTGCCCATGACCAGCACTGGATCTGGACCGAACTTGCTCCGGAGTTTCGCGGCAAGCCTGTGGTCTGCACGGGCCTGGTTCATGAATGAATCAAGGCGCAGCTTGCGGTGAAGCGGGTACACCTTGGGACTGGTCCCGACACCCGGATGGGCCTTCCAGCGCCCCTGGTGCTTCTTGTTTGACTTAGTGAGTTGTTACTCTGGTAACCTTCGCGCTGTCATCGTGCTGGCATAAAACGGTGCTAGGACACACCGCACAGATGCACGGGCAGCAACGCAGGCACGGAATTTTGCTGGGCTAAGGGTCCGGCAGCAGTGCTTGGAAAGCTCTGCCTCTGCTCTGCGGACAGCATCTTCTGGGACTTGATCCTTTGTAGCCCAGTGAATCCTGTCATAGTGGCGCAGCTTGAGCTCCTTATTGCGCTGCTGCCGTGTGTAGCGGTAGAGCATTTTTTTCACCCTCTTTCCCATTGCTGCTATTTTCGTGCATCATATACAGTAAATCGCCCTGACCTGGATCGATGAATACACAGCGGCCTTTCAGATTCTGCAGCTCTGGCTGTGGGATCTGGTGGATATAGCGACAGTCAGTTATAGTATTGCCTCCCGCAGCATTGCCTCCCGCAGCATCGTCTCCTGCACCATCGGCATCTACTGCACCACCAGCCTTGGATATCTTATCTTGCAACAAAATGCATATTGTTACACCATCTGTTGTCGCCATTCCGTGGAATTTTCTATCACCATGCGCCTTAAATGGCTTTGATGTTAGATCTGCGACCCGGCCCCACACATCCCACACAGGTTGTGTGATCCCTTGGACCGGGTCGTATGCATAGACTGGGGGTGCTGGTGCATATTCATTGTTAAGTACTGCAACAGTGTCTGCTGCTGCCGCCGATGCAGCAGCAAGTGGATTTGCCTTCATGTTATGATAGATAAATAAATAAATAGAACGAACCCCCCCCCTTTTTCACAAATGTTGCAGGGTCAAAGGCATAATCATCAGCTAGTTGATGGAGTAATATCCATCGTGCAAGCATGTATACATGCTCTTTGATGATATTGACGCTGTATACAAATTGCTCTAGGCGGGGCAACATAGAATCACAGAAGCCAATACCACCAAGTGATGTCTTTATGACAGTAGTGCTGCGGGTAATATTCATTTGAGAAATTCAATAGGCAAAGTAGAGAAATGATGCTGTTCAGTTTTGCTTTATTGCGTATGCATAGCATTAAGAACTTTTTATTAAAAATGATCTGGCTTGCATGGTTCTTGGGGCCCTTAGCACTGATACAGTCTCTTGAATCAGTCTATATAGACTGGATCCATTGTGGCCCAAATACTACCGCTTACGCATGTTCATAAGACAAATTAATTTATAAAATAAACCCACAAATATTGCATAACCACCAGAAGAGCTATATGGCCTTATTCAATAGGTGCTCATAGATAAACATCCTAAGAGTGTTGCGCAGCCGGTGATGACCACCATGATGATGCCATGGAAGTTATCAGGCCGACCGACAATGAGAGCAGCTCTTGTGCTGAACCAATGGAGATATCTAGTGGAGACCTGTGACCACTACAATAACAACTCGTCACTCTGGTTTCACCGATGAGGTCAGATGCCGCACAAGATCAAAAAGGAGTTTATAGAGTAAGTCACTCAAACCCATGTTGAAGCTTAAGAGTTTTATTTTTAACCAACTAAAATGATTTTAGCGGACGGTCGGATACTTTTTGGACTATAAAATCTTACATATAGGTAAAGATTATCAATGGGCACAAGTTGAGGTGCACCCATTGGCTGGATTCGTCAGAGCTAAATCGATAGGCTCTATTATTGAATGTTTTGCTAGCGTAGCTAAGCAGACATGAAGGTTATCGGCGCTACTCTGTGGATAGGTCAGGCGCCAGACAACCAATACACCCACACAGCATCCCTCTGTGCCTTTTTATTTGAACAAGTAGCCTCACACTCGTTATGTCAATGCTGCACAGGTAGACAACCAGAGTATTCAAATAGAGTAGTATTTGCCCCATTACTGCAAAACACGCACACTTTACTTGCCTCTGTAACAAACTTGCTACTGACTGAACAGGTTATGTGGACAATGCTAAAAAGGACATACTTTACAAGGCCTGAGCAGCGCTCTTGAGCCTGGCCTCCACGTGGGTTGACTTGGGCGCGCTGTCAAAATAAGGTTCCTTGCCGTTTTCGATTCGAACAATGTCACCGGCATACTGGCTGTCGACGACAAGCTTGATAATCTCAGCGACAACGGTGTCTGGGTGGATTAGCCCTGTTACCTTGATAGTATAGTGGTCCTGGCCAATGTGGTCGGCCATGATGAACTTTGTATCGACCCACACTGGAGCCACTGCATTGACACGCACCTTGGGAGCCAGGCTTGCCAATGACTTTGTATACATGATAACAGCGGCCTTCGAGGCAGTATAGGCCGCCATAAACGATATCGGTGCGTAGCCGGCAGATGAGGCTAGATTAACTACTGTGCCAGTGCGGCCCTCCTCCTGACTCCAGTGATGGAGAGCCCGGTTAGTTCCGTCAATCAACGCACGCACGTTAATGTCGATGCAGCGGCGCGCGTACTCGCCGGTCGGATCCTGCTCCCAGGGCTTGTCGAGAACACCAGCGTTGTTGACTAGAATGTCGAATCTTCCAAATTCAGAGACCGCACGGTCAATAAGGGCCTGCAGTGCATCGGGGTCGCACACATCGCAAGTCTGGAACACTGCAACAGTAGATCCAGCTTCGGCGTTGATCTTGGCAACTTCTTCAGCTCCAACTGGGAGGACATCCCCAATGACTACCTTGGCACCGAGTTTTACGAGCTCCTTGGAAGTAAGGAGGCCCATTGACTGTGCACCACCAGTGACAACAGCGACATGGCCCTTGATATCTTGAATCATAGCTGCGGTAGACTAGCGTGTTTGTGGTCAAGAAGAGATAAAAAGGTGGAGAGGTTTGTGTGGTGAATGGAGGACAGCAAGTGATCTGGCGTTGCCACCCTTTTTATGCAAACACTGGGACCCACTATTCCACCTATCTCAAGACTGCTATTCTGGAAAGCAGCAGTAATAATGAACTACGGAGAAGGGCTCTCAGACCTAATTCCCTCCACGCAGGATTTTTTTCGGTCTTTGCCCGCTTGGCTATATAGATGCAGCAATTCCTTGGCGCTTAGTGGACAGCATTCGGGGTAATAAGGGTCAGTGGGCGGCCCGACATGTCTTCCGTCTCGCCCGTTAGTGCATATTTGCTTCTACGCCTGCACTGCTTGCTCTGCTAGGAAAATGAGGCTGGCCACGAATGCCTGTTGATCGACACATATCCCTCTTTCCATCCCCTCTGATGATCTGCATCCGTGCACACATATGCACTAAGTGTCATGTGGGCAACCGTAATACATTAGGTGCCAAACAAGACCAAAGTCCGTGTCCGATGCATTAATTGGTCAACAAATCTAGGGCGCAATTACCAGCACAGAGTAGCCATCGACTCAGGTCTATTTTCAACATCCTGGCTCGAAACGCTGTTACAGAATTGGGCCACGAAACGATATGATGCACAGCATGTCATAACATGAGCGAGCGACGATGGCAACAGGGTGTACTTTTCTTACAACCACTGCTGTCAGACCAGCTTCTACTTTGGCTGATGCTTTTGATGCCATATCGTCATAGTGATAGCGACTGTGCTGCTTTCAACAATGTTCATATTTGCTTGCTTACTTTCTCACATACCCCCCAAAGCTGCCATCCTCCAGCTACAAGTTTGGCGGAGATACCTATATTATTTATTTCAGTCCATTTTATAGCTGCCCCTATGGCGTGTGAGCACACTGCCGCATAGCTTTGTGCCAACTCAGCCTCCATCCGCAGTACCTCCCCAACATTGCGCCCCTTGCCACAAAGAGAATTTGCATTTCGGCATTGTTGCAGGTTCAAGAAACATAGCTCTAGGCTACATCGCATCGTATGTCTGTGGGCTTTATTCCTCACTGAACTAGTAATAGCAGCTGTTTGTTCTGAATACTGATCATGCTAGGATATCCCCGCTCACTGGCAAATACAATGTTAAACAGATGCTGAAATACCCGTCATGGGCCATGGAGCTTGGTTTGCTGATCTCGAACATGGGACTAGATCAACTGAAGAGGCCATTCGCACCGGATACTGCCATACCGATACTGCCTGATTGTACCAAAATGAGGCAGCGGTCGACGACGGCATTTGCAACAGCGGCATCCCATGCTCAAAGGTATTTATAACGACCAAGCTCTGAAGCTTGTTTCACCGGCCCGAGGATGTAGCCAATGGGTTGAACAAGTCGCTGACAAACCTAGGTCTAAATTACGTCGATCTTCGCTTGATGCATTGGCCGCTATGTATAAACCTCATAGGCAATTCAAATGAAGGCACCACAGATGGTAATCCGCAGATTGACTTTGTAGACATACAAGGCTAGGGCGATTGGCATGCCAAATTTTCCTATGCCAAACATTGAGTATCTGCCAACAAACACCACAGCTGCTACGGCGGTGAACCAAGTCGGGCTGCACCCGTACCTCCCATAGCCAGAATTAGCAGAGTTTTGCCAGTCAAAGGGCATTGCAGTGGCGCTGTGCCTGCCATTGGACTCGGATGCAAAGTTCGGTTTGCACAAAGATCCAGCTATCAATGAGATTTCCAGGGGCATGGAATCTCGGCAGCACAGGCACTGCTTGCGTGGGAAATCAGATGGGAGAGCAATGTACTGGCAGGGTTAACCAAGAAGGGGTAGATAGTAGAGAACCTGCAGCAGGCGGACATTACTAATACAGATGTGGCTAAAATCAATGCAATAGTATATCTGGCTCGTTATCTTGACCCAGTAGTCTATTTCGGCAAGGAGTATACTGATTTCTTTGGATCTGAAGAAGCGTGGCCGCTGTCAGCTTTGGAAGTGGTAGCAGATTTAACTGCTCCATTAACATTATTGAGTGTGCCGATGTACGCCATGGGTGGAATTCATGTTCTCTTCTGCTGACACCACAAGAAATATACGGTACACTTGTTAAGATCAGCTAGCTTGCATCTACCTCTAGCTAAAAAGCAGCACTGAATGTCCCCACCTCTTAATATTCGCTGACATTGTGCGTAGATTGCGGCAGCGCCTCTTGCCTTGATTGCTATTGTGGAAAGAGGTGGTTGTTTGTTTCGTGTGGACCCAAGCCACCTCAGCTTCCATTGCTCTTAGATGGTGGATAATTCTCACACAGCCCTAATCCTGGAGAATATGAGGTAAGTGAATACTTATTCCTAAGGGGCATATAACCATCCAACAAGAAGCAAGGTATTTGTATTCATAAAGACAACGTCTTTTATTCACATATTGAACACTGTATAAATCGTATCTTGAAGGCGGAAAATGACGGTATCTTCCCAATATACCCAAGTACTAACCCTCAACACGGGCGCAAAGATGCCTATAATAGGCTTTGGTACCTGGCTTGGCAAGAACGATATTTTGGCCAAGGTAGTTGAAGAGGCAATCCGGGCTGGCTACCGCCATATCGATACTGCCTGGATGTACGACACCGAGGCAGCAGTGGGCGAAGGTATTCGCAACAGCGGCATAGCGCGCTCCGAGATATTCGTCACAACCAAGCTCTGGAACTCGTTCCACCGGCCTGAAGACGTGGCCACTGGTCTGAGCGAGTCGCTGGCGAAGCTGGGCCTGGACTACATCGACCTGTACTTGATGCATGGTCCGCTATGCGTGAGTGAGCCCGTTGCACATACTGACGGTATCCACGAGTCGGATCTGCAGATTGACGTCGTAGACACATACAGGGCGATGGAGAAGCTGTTGGAGACCGGCAGGGTAAAGGCAATTGGGGTATCTAACTTTTCTGCCGCACGACTCGAACACCTGCTTGCTAACACCACAGTTGTTCCTGCGGTGAACCAGGTTGAGCTGCATCCATACCTGCCGCAGCCAAAACTAGTGGAGTTCTGCCAGTCAAAGGGCATTACAATAACGGGCCACTCGCCGCTGGGTTCGATTGCAAAGTTTAATTTGCGCGAAGACCCGGTTATCAATGAGATTGCCAGGGAGCGTGGTGTGTCGGCAGCGCAGGTACTGCTGGCGTGGGGAGTCAAGCGCGGGTACAGTGTTATTCCAAAGACAAACTGCCAGGAGCGGTTGGTGGAGAACTTTGAGCGTATTGAGATTACAGACGAGGATTTTTCAAGAATCAATGGAATTACGTTCCGGGCGCGGTTTCTTGACCCGGTGTCCCTCTATGGCAAGGCATATGAGGGTGCGTTTGGATATGAGGAAGCATAGTCGCGTTTGCGCCAGGATGACGTACTAGGAGATTGGATTTATGCACATTGGATTTTCTAGAATTCGATTTCGTTTATTTATAAGACCACCACATGCATATCTATTTTGGAGGAGAGGGACATTTCTTTGTGAGACTCTGCACACATCTTTTTGAGATGTCATCGGACGATTTTCCGATAAATAGCCAAGGATTGCCTTTATAGATGTTTGGTAATGTAGCGGGTTCGGGCAGACCAAAGGTAGATGGTGTCCATTTTTATCCCGCATTGTTGCATCTTGGCACAGACTAAAGATAGAAAATAGGGATATCTAGGTGGCATATCCAGGAGAGGGGAAGAGTATCCAGAAGTTTGTGATTCCACATATAAAAGGTCTGGATGGAGGGGTAGATTCACCTAAATTAACAACAAACACATCAACAACATCATTCCAACACACTCTGCATTTGCATTTCAATCCAAGCCAAAAAACCAGCACCATGCGTCTTACTCTTACGACCTCTTTTACGCTGCTTGCAGCAGTGACCGCAGCCAGCCAAGTCGGATACGGCGGTGAGCGCGCGGAAGACAACAACCAGGCAGCGCTGGCTAAGCGCATGATGATTCTGCAGGAATGTAGCATCACAGGCTGCTGGCGCGACAAGCCAGACCTTATCCAGTGGAACCGCCCGACGCGCCAGCCAGTGAAGTCCAAGAACTCCAAGAAGCACTCGAGCAAGGCCAAGCGTCTGATAACCACGCAGGATTGTCCCACGACCGGATGCGACGGATTTCCGCCAAAGTTCTCCACCCAGTGGAGGTGGCCGAAGAGAAAGCCCTCGAAGACCAAGAAGCACTCGAGCAAGGCCAAGCGCAGTGGACAAGTAGATTACCAGGATGTGGATGACTTTGCGCAGGAGGGGTTCGGCGGTGACGACGAGTACAACCAGCGCATTGGGCGGACACTGGGCATGATCTTCGGACGGCTGATCAACCGAGGATTTGTTAACAACTAGAATCAAGAAAACGTGACCTGTGATTAAGAAATAAAAGCCAATTGGCAGCATGAACGCTCAAATCTACAAAAACCGCAAAGGATAAACAGTACGGCTCTTTTGTTTACTTTTTCATTTAGCCATTTATAGTTTAGCATTTAGCAGTTCGGCATGGGAACGCGCACAGCAGAGAAAGCAGGCAGCACAAGAGAGGTGGGGGTGCGCAAGACAGAGAGCGGATACAGAAGCGACACCAGCAACATTCCCGCAACGCCAAGGCGTACCCACACCGTAGCACGGACGCCCTACTCGGTGAAGCGGACGATCGGAAAATATGCGGCAGAAACAGACCCAATCACGACGTACCTGCGGCTGAAGCCTGCATCAGCGTCAATGCTAGAGGGCGAAGCGATGCCCGGCAGCGTATTGCAGGTGGTCAGCGACAAGGAGGTGGAGATGGGCGGGTCGCGGTACCTGTTCAGTGGGGTATTGCCGGGGCAGACAGCACAGGCACGGGTATATGAGGTGTGTGGGGCGCCGGTGGTGCGGGACTTGTTCCGCGGCTACAACACTCTGCTATTTGCATATGGCGTGACGAACTCGGGCAAGACGCATACAGTGCAGGGCCATGGGCAGGACCCGGGGGTGCTGGCGCGCAGCGTTGCAGCGGTTCTGCATGAGGTGGATAGGCTGAATGCACACGGCGACCTGGCGATCAGGCCCAAGTATGCGACGCAGGTGGAGTTCTGTTCCGATGCACGCGTCTCAGCACCAGTGTTCCGCGCAGCGCCCGGCGAGGACGCGTGGGTAGAGGCTTTGCAGGGCCCGGCGGCGCTCGGTGAGGAGCCCGGTGACTGGATATACCAACTGTATGTGACATACGTGGAGATCCACAACGAGACAGTATACGATCTGCTGGATCTGACGACATTGACGGCAGTGCCTGGGGCGCGCAGGCGGCGGCGGCGTGGGGACGATCCGCAGGCAATGTCGGGAAAGCAGATTGCGAGCAAGCAGAGGACACCGCTGCTGGTGCGGGCCGAGGGGCAGGAGGCGTTTGTGGAGGGAGCGACGGCGGTCAGGGTAAGGACCACGCGTGACCTGGCCCGCGTGCTGATCCACGGGCAGCTGCGCCGCGCAGTCCACGCAACCGGCGCCAACGCCGGGTCGTCGCGCTCGCACGTGCTTTTGCAGGCGCGGCTAGTCAAGGCGCAGCGCACGGCTACGGCCAGCCCACTGGGCATCGTCGGGGCGCGGGCGTCGGTGCGGACCCTGACAGTTGTGGATTTGGCGGGCAGCGAGCGGGTGAGACGCACGCAGGCGCACGGGGCGCGGCTGGCCGAGGCTGGCAAAATCAACACCAGTCCTGATGACTCTGAAGAAATGTCTTGACGTCAAGCGCTTCAATGCGCAGCGGGCGCCTGGTGAGCCGCCGGCGCTGGTGCCGTACAATGAGTCCAAGGTCACGCGGCTGCTGCAGCCGGCGCTTGAGGGCGGCGCCCGCACCGTCATGGTTGTTTGTGTGGATCCGTACGATGCTGGCGATACTGATGTGGCCGCAGAGACCCGCAGTGTGCTGGATTTTGCCCAGGTCGCCAGTGCTTTGGTCGCCCATGTGCGGCGTGTCGAGGATCCGCCTGAGGAGAATGCCGGGGTGGATGGGTCGAAGCGGGCAGCTGCACGTGACGCCGGTCCTTCGGCCAAGCGCGTGCGTGCCGATCTGGGCGGCGCCTATCGCGATCCGTCCTCGGTACTCCCCAGCACTCCAGCGACGCCCAGCAGGCGGGCAGCCAAGCCTGTGGTTCCCAGTACACCCACAGGCGAGTGGCGGGCTATGACACAGGGCGCTCAGTTTGGGTTTTCGCGAACCGACCCGCGCGAACTGGCAGCGCTGGTGGACTATGCGGCGGCCCTGCAGACTGCATACGACGGGCTGCGCTCAGAACACACTGCGGCATTGGAGCGGCTGGCAAGTGTCGAGGCCGAGACGCGGCAGGAGGCGTGTGGGTTTTTCGTGGCACGGATTTCCGAGCTGCAGAATGCCTGGCGGCAGCGGCTATCCGAGGAGGTGCGGCGCGGCGAGGCCAAGGCAGCACATAAGCTGGATATCCTGTCGCGTGTGCGTGCCCCGCACATGCCCAGCGCCGAGGAACTGGAGGACGCATTGAGCGCAGCCATTGGGCAGACCGACGCCGCGCAGACTGTCTCGCCACGCACAGCCTTGCGTCGGGCTGTCAGCCGCGCACAGAGCAAGCGGGCCAACAAAGTCACGTCGGTGTCGGCCGGCGAGAGTACCGAGATCGTCCGCCTGCGCTCGCGCATCGATGCGTTGGACGCGCAGTGTGCGGCGCAGCGAGCACAACTGGACCTGGCTAACCAGGCACGGGCGGCCGAGCGCATGGCACGTGATGCGCTCCAGCACGCATTGCAGGACGCGCGCGCCGACCACGCCCGCCATCCAGCGCACGTGCAGGAGCGTGCAGAGCTCCTGGCGCAAGCCGCCATGCTCAAGGGCCAACTGCGTGATGCCGAATCCCACGCAGCACGGGCGCGGCGGCAGTGGGAGACCCAGGAGCTCCTGCCGGTGCAGGAGCGCCTGCGCCAGCTGATCAGTGCGCGCCAGGCCGTCACCGACGCCATGCCCGACGAGCTTCTGCAGCACGCGTGTCGGGAGCGCGACGACGCGTTTGCGTGGTGGTCGCGCGAGCAGGAACGCAACTCGCAGCTGTCGGCCCAGAACGATGTGCTGATGCGCGAGATCCGTCGCCTGCAGGCCCAGGTGCGCGGCAGCGAGCTTACAGATGCGCTGCCGGCGTCGACGGGTCTGGAGACGCAGGTGAGGGCGTCGACGCCCAGCGACAGCGAGGACGGGTCATTCTGCAAGGTGTCGCTGAAGTCCATCAACTCCATTGAGGCCATCAACGGCGGCAATCCGCTGGGCGCCCACGCCATGCCTGAGCCCAAGCCCTCGGCGTTGCAGCGCCATGTGCCGTCGCGTCATTTCGCCTCCACCGAGTCCTTTGCCCCAAGCGACCAGTCGATGCTGAGCAGCCGGTTCGAGCAAAAGGCCAAGCGCGTGGTGAGCCGCGTCTTCCAGCACTTGGCGCCCGAGTCGCGCCGCAACCGCAGCCATTCCATTCGTCGCCTTGGCAATTACTCGGCTGAGGTGCTGTCTTTTGAGGGCGGCCTGCGCACCCTGGCTGAGGACGCACCCGGAAGCATGTCGCATGCCGATTTGCGCCCGCCCAAGGTGCGCTCCGTCGTCTACTCCGGCCCTATCGTTGCCCAGCCTACTGGTGGCGTCAGCGTCACCTTCACCAGCCAGGAGGTCCACGATCTGCCTATTGATCCAGCGGTCGCCGGCAGTATCTCCGACGCCGAACCGCCCAGCCCCCAGGGCTCCAAGCGCTCGCGCAAATCCGAAATCCCCCCAGATGATGTCCCAATGGCCGACGATGTCCCCATGCCCACCGTCACCCGGACCCCCAGCAGCCGCCCGCCGTCTGGCAAGAAGAAGCGCAGGCTGCGCGCTAACCGCACCGTGCTGAGTGTTGACCCAGAGAACTCGGATTTCGAGGACGACACTATTTCCACCCTGAATGCAAAATCACCGGCGGTTGCCCGTCCGCCGCCCGCGCGCGCTGCTGCCGCCGCTGTCCCTGAAGAAAACAAGCAGCCGGTGCTCTACACCCCAATTCGCGCCCGCTCGCGCAGTACCGCGCGCCAGTCCTCCAGCCACCACCACCTGCCCTCACCGCACGCCCATCATGACGACAACGACGACAAGAACGAGAGCTTCTTCCTCACCCCCATGAAGATGCTCAGCCGCCTGCGCAACAAGAAAAAATAAACTGAACCTCAACTGCCCTACCCAGAAACACACATCGCCACTTGCATTAAAAATGTGCACTCCATGCTACTGTTTTAAAATGCAAAAAGTCGACTCAGAGCGCAGTTATCAATCCAGAAGGATAGATCTGGCCCCCGCTTGCAAGTTGGTGGCACAGTATTAGCGCAGTACTGTCATCGTCGACTGGGTGTTTGTTAGCTGAACCCTCTGGGATTCGAACCTGAACGGCCCCAATGAATGCCCAAGCGCCCAAAGCCGAATGACGGCCTCGGACTGATTGCTCTGCTGAAATCCTGTGAAGGTAAATCTCTACTCTTTCGTTCGGGTGATCCACCCATGATCTCTCCCCCAACCCAATGGCTCTGATACACAGTCCCGCAACTAGACCAGCAAAACGACTCCTCTGTAAAGCTCGCCAGACCTGTCCAGTGGTTCTGTCGCCGGAGTATCTTTGCCAACCCTATATTTGGCTCCCGTCTATCCTCGGACTGACAATGTGCGGCACTAGCATACCTCCACGCAATATACTCCCATTCTGATCCTCTCTTATTGGCTCACTGCCCTCTGCTTACAAACCATTCCAATGGAAATTGCATTTCGGAGAACCTACACCTCTAGTAATGGTGATGGAGGGATGCTCTGTGAAATTATGCCAGCACATGCAGATACCGCAGCATGCCTGTGTGCCCTCCTCCTCCTCCTCCCTCCTCCTCCAATTCTCTCCTATAAAAGCCAGCATGCGCAAGGAAGAGAAGTCGCCCGTTGTTTTCTACAAATTCCCGTATTCCTCACTAACCTCCATACATTCAAACTAGTAGTAACTACATAATGTCCGTCGACTCACGTTCACTGGGCGTAACCAAATACCAGGTATTTTGCGCCACAATGGCCGCCCTGGGCAGCGTAAACTTTGGCTGGAACATCGGCGTCATCAACATCCCCGGTGACGTTATCTCCAACTGTGTCACTGGTCCCAGTCCACTACAACGGTCCCTTCCCCTCATGCATCCCAGACCGAGTCCACCATCTGGGGCGTGGCTGTTGGTTGCTTCGCCATTGGCGCTCTGATCGGCTCAATCGCCGGTAGCCCGCTGGCCGACAAGCATGGACGCAAATTCGTGCTCACCTGGGCTCCTCTACTATCTGTATGCGGCGCCCTACTACTGTCGCTATCAACCACCCTGGCGCAGTTCATTATCGGCCGGATATTCGTCGGCATTGCCGCTGGGCTCTGCAATGGCACTGTGTCGGTGTATGTGAGCGAAATCAACGACTCCCAGGTCGCGCGATATCCTGAGCGGCACGATTCAGCTAGCCACGGGTATCGGCATTATGCTGGCGAATACCTTGTCTCTGGGGCTGTCGAGGCCGCCGCTGTGGCGCGTTTTATTTGCTGTCACCGGAGTGATTGGCGTCCTGACAACTCTGTTGTTTCCTGTCTGCGTCGAGTCGCCCAAATGGTTGGTGGCGCATGGCCGCACTGACCAGGCGCATAGTGCGCTGGCACGGCTGCGCAAGAACGCTGATATTACTTTGGAGCTCCAGGATATGATTGCGGATGCTGCGCGGCAGGCGACCCAGGCAGAGAAGGCACCCAAGGCCAATGTTCTGGATGTGCTAATGGGCCGCACGCCCGATAACTTGCGGCACCAGCTGGTGGTGGTCAGCACCGTGATGCTGTTTCAGCAAATGTCGGGCATCAATGCAGTTATTTTTTATTCCACGCAGATCTTCAACCGCACAACCCATGACGACCCGTCGCAGATCCCAACCACCGCCCAGATCCTCTCCCTTGTCATTTCCATTGTGGCTGCCATTTCGGTGTTCGCCTGGCATGCTCCTGTGCGCGCGCTTCGGCCGCCGCACTCTGATGCTGCTGTCGCATCGGCACCATGGCTCTCTTTCTCGCTGCTGATGGTCGTCGGGTCCTATTACTGGCACCAACGCCCTGGTCATCACCATGGTGTTTTTGTTTCGCCATCTTTTTTCAATTTTGGTGTCGGGCCGCTGCCCTGGGCGACAGCATCCGAGATGACAGCCAGCGTACGCCATGACGGCCATGGCGGCTATCGGCGGCGCTGTCAATTATGCCTTTACTTTTGCCATCGGCGTGTTCTTCCCGCCCATGCAGGAGGCGCTAGGCGACTATACATTCTTTTTCTTCATGGGCTTCAATATCCTGGCCTTTGTCTTCTGCTTCTTCTTTTTGCCCGAAACCAAGGGCTATAGAGTCGAAGACTGTCGTCGCTGTTCATACAAGTTGGTCTTCCACTGTGTCCTTGGCAGCCGCTACACTATCCTGAACTCGGGAGCAATGTGAGAGCGATGGCAAGATGGCTTGCGAGCAGCAGGCTTGATATGCCCTCCTTGTACTTTGATATATACAGCTGGTGGATATTTGCTAAACGTTTTATTGACGATAAGAAACCGATAATACATGTGCTTTTTATAAAGTGTTCTCATTACGACGGCTGGTGGAAGTCCTGGTAGTTTTTGTAGCCGCCGCCGCCAGTTCGCCAGTGGGCAAAGGTTTGTCTTTGAGCCCCAGTAGTCAGGCATTGAGATATTGGACAAAGTGAACGCCAGGTAGATCACCACGGTGGCGAATGCCGCGCTCGAGTCCAGGGCTGCCGAGATAGCGAATGCATACCTCTGCCAGAATCCGTACCGGTACCTATGGATGATGAACTGGAATACAAAGCAGACAAGGAACCACGCGACGACTGACGCGCTGGCCGCCGGCGGCGTGGCATTCAGGCCTGCGAAAAACACCGGCAGGTTCACCCACCGCCAGAAGCTGTTCGGGTACCGCTGCTGCAAATACCACACCGGTATGGGCAGCAGTGCGCCGATAATGAACAAGTAGATCAACGGGTGGTAGTCGGACTCGCTGCCAAACAGCCGCTGCGGGCCGACCAGGCCCCAGATAATCGATGCAGCGTAAAACAACCGCGCGTTATTGCACATCCACGCGGCATTGGTCATGCAAATGTCCTTGACTGAGCCCATGATCCAAATTGCCGTGCCGCACTGCACAAAGGCCGTGACAATGGTGCCAGAGAGCTGTGCGATGAATACGTGTCGGGGCGGAATCTTCATGTAGTGGCCGATTTTCTGGTCGGCAACCAGCCCCAGCGCCTGGGTAACGCTGATGTAGCCGAACAGCTTGAATGTCACGTTGGCCAGTGGATTGCCGGGGAGAGCGAATCCGATCACCAGCTCTGTAATGACATTCAAGCCCGGCTGCTGGTTGCTCAATGCCTGGACAATGCCCACAGGCACAAGGAAGGTGATTGACATGGCAATGGCGAGCAGCATGTAGTACCAGGGAAGCATGTCATATACCTCGCATGCAGTGATGCCCAACGCAAGCATTGTGATCAGTGTGATCGCATACCACCACCGGGGAACCTCTGGGTACCTTCGCATCAGCCGTGCATGCACATCGTCGTCGCCCACATTCAAATGCCGAAGGCGGTTGTAGATATCCTTGCTGTGATTCAGAGCCTGTGTAGACAACGAGGGTGACGATGCTCACAAACGACAGGCCGTACATTAGCGCTAGCTGGAACGGCATGTGGATTTGGCCATATTCTGCGTACTTTTTCGGATCCAAAGGCGCCATCAGCGTCCATAACCTCTGAGGTATTGTAGAGCGAACCGTTGGCCCGAAAGATGCTGCTCGAGTAGATCGGCAGGTTGCCAGATCCCCACACATTGTTGTAGTATGCCGCAGGCGTAACGATCCACATGGTCAGGACAAAGGCTGCAAACATATTGCAGCCAAGGTACCATGGAATGGCAATCGGGGAGCCAAAGATGGTCGATATCGAGGTCCAGTCAAAGGTAAAGTTGAGCACGCCCAGCCCGTGGAACGAGTCGCCGACCTGATGTGCGATCACATTGTTGGGCGCTGCCAAGCATAGTACCGGAACAAACGTCAGCACTGGCATGATGAATCCGGGAAAGAACTGGTACACAAATGCACACGCAAACACGATCCAGAAGATCTTTGTGCGCGAGGTGTGGTAGAGGTATGGCGTTTTTTCGTGGAATGACCGGAACAGCGTCACACTGACCAATGACACCGGCCAGATCATGGCTGCCGGATACACGAGCAACTCTCGCAGCAGGCCGGCGTAGCTGTAGCCTAGCATCATCGATGACAGGGTGATTAGAATCGCCGGCGTAAAACCCATCCCCCGGTTATACCACACGTTCTCGACCACCACAATGTCAATCGCGTAAGCAGCATTGGATGCCGACGCAGTGAAAATAGATATGATGGCATGCTCCTTGATGCTGAACGGGCCTGGGTTGAGCGTCCACGTGTAGCCGAACGTGGTGAACTCCCGTGTTGGCAGTATCCGCGATAGAATGTAGCCCATCGGGAACGAGATAATCTGCACGAAGAACCCGCCAATGATAATGGGCGTCGTCTTGAACCACAGCAGCTGGTTGACAAAACTAAGGACCGTTGCTAGTGTCAGTCCAATCAAAGTCGACCGGAACGTGAGCGAGGGCACATGCGTGTCCTTCGGCGCAACTGCTGCACGCACCATGCTGTAGGGCGAGTCCTCGCTCTGCACTGTGGACATGACCCGGCCATCGCTGAGCGAGTTACGGCCCCACGAGCTCAGCTTTGCCTTTTCCTCATCGAGCGGCGCAGCAAACCCGCTTGTGTCGGAATGGTCTGTGTTGCGTTTTAAGTAAGACTCAAAATTGATGTCATCTCGGACATGGTAGTTTGAAAATATCGGGCTTTCCCTGCCACTCATGGTATGAGAAAATGTAGAGGGTGGAAATTAAAAATGAGGTCGTGAATAGAGGAATCGGAACTAAAAAATAACATACCGCCTTCGTGAATGCGGGTCACCAGCGAGGTTTATATATCGGATTCCTCTTTCTGCTCAGATGCCCAGTACCGGGCCGGCCTCCTTTTTTGGCAGTTGGGCGAAAGACATCTTGATGAAAACTCAGTCCGTGTCCGTGTGATATTCAAGGCGGCAGATGCGGGTATCAGTTGCAGCCAGACCGATGCTCCAATCTACTCCTTGCCAGCCCAGCTGACAAGAGCAGCACCAATGTTGCAGCGAGGAGTGGCAATCGGTATCTCACGTTGCGTGTAGTGGGGAGGAGATTTTCTGTCAACACTTGGCCAGTGTGCATTGATTGGGCGCGCATCCATGCCTTGCGCACTCTTGTAAAGGCGCTGCCTAAACGGTGTCCCGATAGCGGCCCGCCGGCTCTTTTTGGCATCTGCTGTTTATTTCCAAGCCTGGGTTCCAGAAATAAACCTGCACAAAGGACAGGCATTCCCTTATTAAGAGGACGCGAATGAGAGAAAGAGCCGGTTGATCGCCAGCAATCAAACCGGTATGCGAAGATTGCTGCTCTCACGGTGCAGCATGTATGTGGAAATGCAACCTCATATATGCCCTCGCATTGGCCTCACACCGACGGAGGTGCGGTCCTATGGCAGCCCAGCGATCTACTGCCTCGGTCTGTCGGGCACACTGCGTAAGTAATCGGCCCAGCCGGGTGTTTGATTTTCCACTCAGTGCAAGCCGGCGAGAAGCTGCTCCTTTGCACCAAACGCAGCAGCTGCCGGTAGCCAATCTTGCCAGAATCTTAATACGAACAAGAGCCAGGTTTCAGACATGCTGGACTAGCAGGCGCTTGGGAGACATGCAACGCAACTACCACGCAGTATCTCTCACTTGCCTAATCGACCTGCTACCAAACCCAGAAACTTGGGTGGTGGGGCTACCGTGTCCATCGAGATTTGACCACCGATTTGATGCCTTCCCTAAAATACATTTTTAGAAACCGCGCCTTTCCTGGGCGTCGGCGAGGTTGGACTGAGTCTTGTCCCAGCGCGAGCCATTTGATAGGTGATCGGCCTCATCTGTGGCCATGCCTTCCTGGGAGCTATCAATTTGGTATGTGATGATTTTCGTAGCCCCACCACCTTTTCTGAGAATACTTCCGCGGCTCCAGATTTGCATTCGGCAGAGGAAATCCTTGGGATGGAGGAGTCGTCCGCCCATCAACAGAGCCGTTAAAATGATCAGTTACCATCGTCTGACAGTGATTGGTCGGTGGAGACCGTTTTGGCAGTTTCTGCCGGCTATTTAAGAATGGCATATATTAGTGTTTGGAACGAGCGACATGTGTGCATCCCAGGACTGTAACGGGAGTAGCTAGATGGAGAACTTGACAGTGACAATCTCAAACGGCTTGAATTTGATGGCTGTCGACTTGGAGTGCGGAAGCCACTCCAGATCACTGACATGGCCTTCGAGAATATTGACAATCTCTGCCTTCATGGCTGGCAGCGCTGTCGTCAAGAGCGCCTTTGCATGGCCGCCATAGGCCTCGTACATGCGCACCACAAACGAGCTACTGCCGTCCTCTGCCGCCTTGACAGTGTCCAGGACCACATTGGGTGCATTGGAGAGCGAAAAGTACGGGTGAGCAGCACCGGCCATCCCACCCTTCATGCTGAATCTGTCGGCATTTGCTGGCAGGTGCAGTAGTGGGACATTGAAGTTATATGCCTCCTTGACCACGGTGGACTCTGCAAACGTGCCCTTGTGCGGGAACACAGCGTAGCGGAAGACGTGAGGGCCCATGTCGCAGTTCTCGTCTGGTGCCTTGGGGCTGCGCAGCAGCGTCAGCGTCATGGTGTTCTCGAGTGTCGAGTATCCGTACTTGCAGTCGTTGAGCAAAGCCACCCCGTAGCCGTACTCTGAGAGATCGGCAAACTTGTGACCGCACACTTCAAATTTGGCCATATCCCACGACGTGTTGCGGTGCGTGGGACGCTGCACCACACCAAACTGGGTCTCGTACGTGGCCACATCGCTGTGGATGTCCCAGGTGAACGATACCTTCAAGCACTTGCGGTTCTCATGCCAGCCGATGTGGCAGTCAAACTCAAGGCGTGGCGAAATGGCTGTCAGCGTGATCGTTTGGACCAATACGCTGGTGTCACCAATGGGGACGCGCACGATCAGCGAAGCTACCAGAGGGCCCTTGTCAACCATAGTGATATCGGTGCCTGGCAGCGACTGGTACTTCTCAAGGTTGTAGATTTCAATATCCCACGCGTCCCAGTATAACGGCACGTCGTCGTATAGCTCAAACACATTGCCCTGGGCGCCTTCAGGCACAAGCTCACGATCTTCACGGATGTCAATAAAGCTCTTGACTCTGCCATTGTGGCCAATGGTGACTTTGACCATGGTGTTCTCGAGCACAAAATCGTCGCCTTCCTGGTACACCTTGACAGGGCTTGAATGGAATTCGGTGGTCTGGGCTGGGTCAAGAAGCTGTGCCCGGTTGCCACAGACATTGGTGGCCAGAACAAGCGGGGCGCCATCCTTCCTGCGAATCTGCACATTGGCACCCGCCTTGGAAAGCAGTGACAGCGGCAGTTCCGGCACAGCAATGATATCGGTACGCATCCATGCAGCGGTGTTTACAAGCAAAACGGCCGACATGTCTTCAGGAGCCTTGGCAACCACATCGCCGTAAAGGAAGTCAGTTGCACGCTTGCGCAGGGCATCTCCAATGGTGAAAATCTCGTTGTATATCTTGTCGCTGTCGCGGTACACCATGCCAATAGCTGAGCCAGGCAAGACATCATGGAACTGGTTCAGGCACACCTGCTTCCAGAGTTTCCTAATAGCCTCCATTGGGTAGTCGTAGAGACCAAACGACGAGGCTTTGGCTACAGTGTTGAGCAGCTCGACGTCGCGCATAAGGAACTCGGCCTGACGGTTGTTGCGCTTGTTGTTGGACTGCGACGTATAGGTTCCACGATGCAGCTCAAAGTACAGCTCGCCCTTCCATGATACGAGCTCAGTCGCAGTCTTCTCAACATGCTCGTAGAACTCATTTGGATGCGCATTCTTGACACGCGGCAGCCCGTCAGTATCCGCCATACGACGAAGACGCTCCAGCATAGCCTTCAGTGGACCACCGCCACCGTCGCCGTTGCCGTACAGCAGCATGCTTTCGTTGGTATACACAATGTCCTTGTGGTTGTGCTCGCTATCGATGAGCTCACCAGGGCGGCACTGCGCGCCATAGGTGTTGGATGGCGCCATATGCGTCAAGACGTGGCTACCATCCAGCCCGATCCACCGGAACGTGGTGTTTGGGAACCTGTTGATGTTGTTCCACGAGAGCTTCTGCGTGAAGAAGTACTTGGCACCAGAGAGCCGCACAATCTGGGGCAGTTGTGATGAGTACCCAAACGTGTCAGGCAGCCAGAACACCTTGCAAGTTTCGTCAAAATGCTCCTGGTAGAACTGCTGCCCCAGAAGGAACTGGCGCGCCAGCGACTCTCCCGACGGCAGATTGCAGTCCATCTCGACCCAGGTAGCGCCGATAGGAATGAACTGGCCTGACTTGGCCTTGTCCTGGATACGAGCAAACAGCCCCGGGTAGTTTTGCTTTAGCCATTCAAACTGCTGTGCCTGGCTGGCGGCAAACTTGTACTCGGGGTACTGGTCCATCAACTGTAGCTGCGTCGCCCAGCTACGCGCGCTCTTGCGTTTGGTCTCGGCGAATGGCCATAGCCATGCAGTGTCGATGTGGCAGTTGCCGATAGCATACACTTGATGCCTGGTGTGCGCGCCGTTTACGCTAAAGAACTGCTCGGCGATCTCGCGCGCAGGCGCAATAGTGTCGATGTTGCGGTGGTCAAACACATTGACCATTGCATTGGCTGCTTTGAGTGCCTGCCAGGAGCGCGCCGAATCCTGAGGCAGTCGCCCAGCCATCTCCACAATAACTTCAAGATCGTGGTATAGCGCCCAGGCGTCGAGATTGGGCGCTACGAGCTCGACTGTGCTGAGATTGTAGTAGATGGCTCGGTCCTGCGGATGCTGATGGTAGTCGCCGTTGCCAAACAGGTCATTAGCTGCCATTTCCACATAGAACTCGCGAATTCCCTCGTTATCGGTAGCCTTGCGAGTTAGCAAATAGTCAACATGGCGCTCGTCGCCTCCGCCGCCAGTAATTCCCTGGAGAGGCTCGCCATCAGCGGACCATATCATGGCTTCGCTGTTTGAGTCAAACAGAAACTGCACGGGTTTGCCGGCAAACTCCTTTGGGATCTGCACTGTGACATGAAACCAATGAGTAGTCCACGAGGGACCAAAGGACTCGCCTTGGTGCGTTGGCCGGAACTTCTGCTTGACTGCGTGCTCAAATGTTGGACGGTCTTGACCTGGTGCCGACCATACTTCCAGGTTTATGTGTGGCGAGCCGCTCACGCGAAGGTCGTAAAGTACTGCCTGAATGTTGACGTCCTTCCACTGTCCGTCATCCAGGAAGTTGTTGACCCGGGAATTTGTGATGCTCCGGTGCTTCTGCAAATAGGACATGTGTCGCTGCATAGTTTAGGATTAATAAATAGAGGTAGTACAGCTTGCTGGTAAAAATAAAACTTGGAACGTTGATATTAAAGTGAGGGAGTTGCTGGCTGAGAAGTAGAGAGCGGGCGTGTTTCGGCCGTGCTCCCTGCCCCTCTTTATGCTCGCCAGTTCACACGATGTAAGACCTTTGAGTAAAAAAGCAGTAATTCTCGGCGTAGGATAAGGGGGGTGGGCTGTGTATTGCCAGGTCACGCGGCTCATATAAACCTACCGACATCCGCTGGTCACGCTCCTCCCTCGTCCCTTTTACTCTTTGTCCGAGAGAACACATGAACACGGGCGCACCTGTGATGCTACTACGTGCACGGTCCAAGCGTAACATATGACACCCGCTATATAAATAAGGGAAGACTTCACTCGGCGTCGGTGGTCAGCGAAATGCTCACATGCCTTGGATATGGGGATTCTATGTCACTTGTGACGTGTTTGTATTTTGAGTAAAAGAATAAACCTGTGGAAACAATCTGTATCCCCGTCGCATACGGCCTTTTATCTGTGCGTTCTGGGGGTGTGCTAGTTCCCTCGTGGCTAGTCTCACGTGCCCGTACACTACAGCTGAATGGACAACAAAGTTCGACGATTTGGGAATGAACATAGAGGCCATCTATCTGTTCTTGTTTTACCTTAGCTTGCATTGGATTACCTGTTGCTCAGTGACGACTGACCAAGCCGTCCATCCATCGGAGCTTCAGACCCTTGCGCCACTTGCTTGCCTGGAGACACAACTGCAGAAGTTGAAAGCCAGCAACCTTTCTTATGTTTTGATTATAATTTGTATTCCCAATATACACGCATCAGCACTAATATCTACATACTAAGGAATAAAAATACAAAAGAGGGAAATAGATGGAGAAAAGGTGAGAAAGCTGCGAACACAATGCATCACCCTATTGAATTTTCGCTATGCACTCGGGTCCTGACTAACAGGAAATATCCTAATCTCGATAAATATGAAGCTGTGAATGAATATTTCCAGTGTTTATATCGACAGCTGTTATCTCTGCCAAGGGGAAAGCAATGTCTATCTTCACTAGCACATACCTCACTTTGCAACTGTTGAATCCCGATGTTCGATTGTGCGGCTCGTCCTGTGGGCTGGTAATACATCTATCACACTCATAAGCGCTGTCTGTGTGCGGGCCGATTAACCATTAGTTTTGAGGTTTGTTTTCCTCTTATAGTAGCCGCTGCCCCGATCTGATCAGCAGCTCCTTTTATATACAGGTGCTCAGCTATTTGAGTGTCAGTAAACTAGACAATTCAAAACTTGACACCACCTGTGTGACAAGTTTTGTTCTAGAGAGCTGTTCCTGTGTGTTGGTGTGTCGCAATATAGCCATATTCAGTCAACCCTGAGCTGCTGGTATGGTACAAGATTCAGTGGGCAATGTGATGCACGCTGGTGATCCAGGAAGTGTGGTTGATTATGTCATGCATAACCGGTCACATAACAGCGACCCTGATAGCAAAGGCCGCTTTGCAGCACTCCGCATGCTTGCTTGTAGCCAATGCGCCACTTCTGTATTTGCTTGTTCGCAGGTGTTGTCTGTACAGGCAGGTGCTAATATAAAATAGTGAGAGTGTGAATCGAAAGAGAAAGGCTGAGCTACACGGTGCTTGGATCAATCGCGCTGGTTATGACATTACGAGGACGAAAAGCCCACTTCACATACTCAACTATCTCACCATTAACTTGTATCTCGGCCAAGTTCGGGAACCGAGCCATTAGTTCGATGAACCTGTTTGGGTCAATCGCCATGTGTGAGTACAAGTGCAAGCAGTGCATATTCTTGCTGGCTTTCATTGGGATATCGCTTGCATATTCAGCAATGATATCCAGCTCGTGGGCTTCGTTGGCAAAGTGAACCCCGCGCCCAGGATTATTCAAATCTTTGCGGTACATGGAGAAGCAGCGGATGCGCAGAATCCTGAGTCTCGTCAGCCTGTGTGCCAGATTGAGAATGGTGTTGCTGTCTGCGATTCCTAGAGATAAATGAAGGTCTTCCACGATATGCAAATTTACAGTCGGCGGTACTATGAGCTCAATGCCAATCACTTCCATCTTGCGGATTACATAGTTTCTGTGGCCAAAGAAATGCCTCAACCCTGCAAATGGGAGAGGCTTACTAGAATCGCCTTCCTCTGGGATTAGCCTAAGCTGGAAATGTTCAGAGCACTGGAGGTTATACACATCAATATCTTTAAATGCTGATGGGCATTCAAAAAGTGTCAGTTGGCGGCATCCTTTCTTGAAGTATTCCCAGACGGCACGTTTACCGTTGTTTATCCCATACACAATGACACCAACGGTTGCTGGTATCACAACTTTAGACATGTCAAGCGAGGACTGTATGAGACCTTTCTCAGGCTCTTTAAACCGCATCACGAGCGTCTTGAGGTTTGGGAAATGCACCCTTCCGTCTGCCCTAGTCTTGAACAGGTCCCAGTTGATGCTGCTCGAGATTGTGGTTAGTTCAAGATGGTTCATGTTGTCTGTGGGGATAGGCGGTAAGTGCCCAAGCTCCGGGACGAGCTTCAGGTCTAGCACGAGATACCGGAGATTTGGCGAGAATGGCTGGGCAGTATAGGTTGCGAACGGCCGCGCGACCTGCATCATTGTTAGGCGCGAGTGGAGCACACTGCGAAGCGTCGTCATTATTTCTGTTCCGACACCAGGCTGGTCCCGAAGGAGCTCCCCGCTTGAGCCCCGGGCTCGATATGTATCGTACCATAGTTCCTCGACATGGGGGCAGTGTCCGAGGATAATCTGGATAGTACGAGCCGCCTCCTTTTTTGCGTCCTCTTGACTCTGATCATCACCTGCAAGAAAGAGACCATGTCCCAGGAACTTGATAAGCTTTGTGGTGGCGATCGCGCCACGGGGAATACCAAGCTCCTGGATAGCCTCGTCGAGATGGAGATCCTTTGGAGAGTCGTTATACAGGATTACGCGAAGTTCGCTCACCGAGGATAGCAGGCCACACGCCTTCAGCTCTTCGATGTTGCTCTTCCATATGCGCCGATGGCTCTTCTTGCAGCTTCTGACGGTGCATGAGCATTTGACCTGGCACTCCAGTATGAGCGGGACCTTCTTCATGAACTCGGGTAGATATGAGCGTAAAAAGGGGTAGTTTTGGTAGAACTTGGCGAACGGCAAGTAGTCAGCTACAGTCGACATCTCGTGCTGGGCTTTCCTGCACGCAGCCTTCAGCTTCTCTCTGGTCACCTCTTCAGGGTGCAAAGGGTGGATAGCTCCAAGCTCTGTATCACAGCTATTCACTATATGATACAAGGACATGACGGGTGGCATTTCTGGGTGGGTAGACATGTTAGAGGGTGTTAAACGAAAGCTAATCGTATTTTGTGGGTTGAGGAGGTTAGGGTGAAAGTGCTGCTGCCATCGGGGATTGCACACCCGGGGGGTTTTAAAGAGTGTCAACGCTCTGCCAGCTACTAAGCATCATCTATTTCACGCCTGGCGCGACTCTACTTCCATGCAAAAAAACAAGCAAAGTCTGCATGGAAATCTTTTCGCATTCCTCCTTCCAACGAATGAGTAGTCGACAGACTAGCCACTATCTGTCGGATGTGCTTTGGGGGAACTTGATGAGGGCTGGCATCTCGCTCGAAAATAACACGCACAATTGCCTGCGTGTTGTTCAGCTGGCCACGATATGCACCTGGATATCATGAGGACAGTGGGGGTGGGTGGCAGCAATTATGCTCAGCTAGACAAAGCGTGCGGCCTTTTACGCACGGGTGCCTTTATTTCCTTAAGCACCTGTTGTATCTGTCATATCCACAGAGTGCACGTAAAATCTCTGGTAGCCATAATGGATTTCCGTGGTGTGTGGCTCCAAAATGAACCTGGCATTGCCTATGTAGTACTGGGCCAGCATTTAATTTTAGGCCAACGGCTGTCACAGCCCCAGCTAAAAACCCTCTTGCTTTTCAAGAACGATTTCTAGGGCAGAGTGGCAGGCCCAATGTCATGAGGGGAATTGGATTGCTCGTGCCTATGTGGGAAGCCCTGTCCCCCCACCCACCCACCCATCATTCTACTGGCTGCCGCAGCACTTGCCATCCTAAAAATACAGCGGCACATACAGCAATTGCAGATCTCTTGTTTGACAAGACTCGGAGAAAACAAGCTCTTATTGCACAAATTGTAAAAATGAGGGTGTGTGCGCATGAGGGAGGCTGTCAGTTCTATTACACAATAAATAAGCTTGCTTGTGAGCAGAAGGGCAGAGCTTGTTTTTGGTCTTGAAGAGCATGACATGACAGGCGTGGAATGTCCGCCTTGTCAATTGTTCGTTTCTCTTTCTGCCGTAGCATGCTGTAAGACTCGACTCGGTGTACGGCGCAATCCCCATAAAACACTATCTGCCTATGTGCATTCCAATATCTGATGTACGCCTTTATCTTGTGGTATTAGGCAATGCCTTGATGTCCGAGCGTTCTACACGGTGGCAGAAGGATTTTACGCTTGTTGCAATCCGCTGTCAGCTGGATACTTTGGTTCAATTGTCAGCAAAGTCATTCTCACTTTTCTGCCTCCAACAATGTCTGACCAGAATGGGGACATTGTAATATGCATACGGTAATAATTGCTCCAGCCACCCAAGGTATTTTTAGCATGTGTGAATAGAGGGGTATCTGTTTTGCCTACCTTTTGGAAAAAAGCAGTTGAGAAGCATCAGTGGACTCAAAAGTGAATCCGCTCCATGTTCCGGGTTCGACTGTGGATGTATCTTATGCTATGTGCTAATGGCAATAGTGTTGCGCAATTGATGATGTCCAACATGGCGATGCCATGCCAGTCGTCACATTGGCCGACAATGAGAGTAGCTTCCCAGCTAACCCAATAGACACAGATTTCAGCTCGTTGCATTGGTTTCATTGCTGCGCAACATCTAAACGCGACAACGACATTTTCAAAAAAAAAAAAAAAAAAAGGGCAGCATGCGGGCTTGTAGTTTCTATTCCCCTTCCCCTTTTTGGGTTCTCTGTAGTTTGGCAATTCCTTTCTTTGAAACCCCGCCACAGAGGCCCTGGAACAAAGAACCTACATATCTTATCGCAAAATACAGCTTGCACGGCTCCTACCAGCCTACTATATAAGCAACTACCAACCCAAGGCGTCGAAGAGACTCCTTAGCTTCTCTCGCGATACTAGCTTTTATACACATCAGGCGTCTGATACTCATATACGACGTAGTATATTTTCAGCCCCGATCTCTCTTCTCTGTTTAGTCGTGCCACTCTCCACTCGGACTTTGGCAGGGTCTCTATTGCTATTGTTGAGCAGATCAAGAAAAGACTAATTAGGTTCGTACTAACTAACCTTAAGCTGGAGCTTACTCGTATCCAACCGATTCAAGAGTATGCCAGTATTCCGATAATGAACCGGACATAGATCCAAATCATTGAGCCAAGAAAAGCACGCTCGCAGAAAAAAAAATGGTCGTTCGGAGGAAGCCCTGGGTAAATGGCGGCCCTATATACTTCCAATACCATGCAGAGTATGTTATTGCTAGTGGCCACCAAAAGCTAATAAAATCCTTCTGGCTAAAGATTGGGTTCTCTAGCGAGCATCACAGAGATCACATCGAGATACTGGGGGTAATACTCCAAGCCAGTATGTTCCTGGCTGTTTGATATCTCTCGCTCACACCGTGTTATGAACTCTCATGCTGGTATCCTGTGGGGTTGTGAGAAATGTGCGTCAACATAGCGGCTTGTCCCAGTATTCTCCTCGACACCAGCCCAAGAAGTCACATCTCGATCTAATTACTGGCAACCAGATCAACAGCTATTTGGGATGCCTGGGCCAGATGCTCCATGCAACAGTTCCAAATGCAGTCTACTCTTAGACATGACGAGGGTACCAGCTGGGATACGTTCGCTGCTTTTACCTGGGGCTTGTGGCGCAGTGTCAAAGGACCTCCAGCAGCTTCTGGTACATAGCTACACCCCGTATGGCATGAATTTGAGGATACTCATGTAATTTCTTCAAGCCATCAGGGTCTGTTGGCCTCGAAAGGGCTGCGCACTGCATAGCCATCATGCCAAGTCAGCCGCATATAAGCCTGATATCCAGGACTGCCCGGTCTAGCCTTCTTGCTCTTCGGTCATTTTTGATCCCATCTTATTTTCCATAAAGCTCGATACCATTCACTCCCGTGGGGGGTTAACAATCCGCCGTGGGTGCAAGTCGTAGAAAGACTGATAGCCAGGATACCTGAGGCGATTCCTTTTGGTGCCTGTGATCGACCAGCCTGTCCAGAGGATCATGCACATTGATTTCTCTATCAAGACATGCAGATCTCCCACGGAGCTCAATAACCGGGCTCCTTCATGGTGTTCTATGGAAACAGCCTGTCCTACGCGTGGTGTTTTTGAAACAGTACTATTGTCGACGATAAAGATAAGAATAATGCTAAGGATATTTACTAAAAAAAAAAAGGTGCAAGTGGGCGAGAGGCATGTCGGGGTCTGCTGGCGACCCGAGTCGTAAAAAGAGCTTGAGAAGAGCCCGTCAATCGCGAATCGATAATGAAAAATGGGGTGGCCGAAAATGCGTGAAATAACAGGAGAAAAACGGCATTGCTTTTCAGAGCTCGGGGAAGAAATGCAGCTCACGGACGTGTTCGCTGGCAGCATGTGCAGAGGGGAAGTAGGCGCCGCACACGGTGCACTGGTATCCGCTCTGCACACCAAAGCACCGGAAGGTCGGGAGGCCGATCGAGGAGGTCTTGTAGTATGCCATGGGGAGAAATGATTAGGATGGAATTAGATGCAGTGGTGGGGAGAAGAAGAAGTGCAACAGGGATGGATTGAAATGCGAATGCAGTGTGAAACGTGTGTGTGCTTCGATCGCCGCGTGCGCTGCCCTAATGAGGTGGATGATGAGTTACTATTTGTTGATGGAGTGGGTTGGTAAGGGAACACAAAAATATTGAAGAGGGCTGGCGAACAGTTTTCCTTTTATATTTGCCCTAGGGCCAGGAAACCAGCTCGCATCTCAGAATGCAGTGGCCTTGCCAATTCTACGCGTTCGCTCTTGTCTGTCTCCCAACAGGCGGCATAAAAAAAGCACAGGAAATCAGCGACCGAAAACAAGTGATCACCTACGTATCCACCCCGGCCCCCAAAGAGGGTTCGCCAGGCGGCGGGTTGTTCCTTACAGCAAGCATTAAGCCGCAAGGAAATCACTGGACAGAGACAAATGTTACACTAGCTCCAGCGCCCTCGATTCTTTTCTAACCGTGCATGAGGAAATCAGTGCAAATGGGGTTGGGGGAGGCGTGCTGGCCCACATGAGATGCGGGCCATCGAGCGGTTTAGAGAGAAATTACAAACCTTGCCCGGTCTATTTTTGGCTTTTTGTCAGCGGCAGATGAGGGCACGCACATCCGTTTTCATGTGAACCTGCGGCCTGATGGCAAGCGGGCCGGCCCTGATGTCGCCAATCACCTGGACTAGAATGCAGCGGCAGGCCGCAAGGCTTATTGTTCAGTATCCTTTGGTGCGGGTCCAAGGCGTTCAGCTGCATTCCAGTGATCGGGGAGGGGTTGGTGGTGATTGCTGAGTCTGAAAATTTAGTGATGCCTTTGATGCCAGTTGGAGAAAAAGAAATGATTAAGCAGTCAGGTGAACACGCCACTTGTCGTTCTCCTCGCCGCCAGGGCCGAAGCAGGTCACAGACTGGACGTCCTCAGAGTACAGCAGGTCATGGGAGTGCAGAGCCATGCCGCTGACATAGTGGCGCAGAACAACGACGTCGCCGGCGCTCCAGGTCTGGCCGTAGCCGCCGTCGCCGTAGCGCTCAATGACCCAGTGGTCGTTCTCATCGGACAGGTTGGAGTCGCCGTAGGCGGTGACCTCGTTCTGGCCCGACTTGGAGCAGTGGTAGTTGTAGTGGGAGTGCAGGTGGTGGCCGGTCTCAATATGGCGCAGGCGGATCTGGGTGCCGTACGAGACAATCTGGCCAGGCACGGGCACGTCGCGGTTGGCGGGCAGCACCTGCCACCAATCGTTCTGGTCGGGGTTCCAGCGGTAGCCGAAGACAAGCTGCTGGCTCGAGCCGGTCTGGGTGTTGTGCTGGCGGTCGGTGTGCAGGAAGCGGCCGGTCATGTTGTGCTTGAGCGCAATGACGGTGCCAATCTTGATGGTGGTGTCGCTGGAGTTCTGGCGCAGCTGCGGGTACTCGTGCGGCGTGGGCGAGTTCTCAGAGTTGCGCGACGGGTCGGCGTGGCGGACGTCGTTCTGGTCGTACGAGTAGGGAGGGCGGCCGAGGGGGGCGGGCGGGCGGAAGCCGGAACCGCCCTGCTGGGGAGGCGGCGAGGGGCGGTGCTGCTGCTGGCCCTGGTTGCCCTGGTTGTTACCCTGGTTGTTGTCCTGGCCGTAGCCCTGGTTGTTGCCCTGGTTGTTACCCTGGTTGTTGTTCTGGTTGTTGTTCTGGCTGTTGCCCTGACCCGGAGCATTGTTCCACTTGCCCTCGTCGTTGTGGTACTGCTGGTTCTGCTTGCGGCGCTCCTCCTCCTCCCGCTCCTTCTTCTCATCGCGGTGCTCCTTGTACTCGTGGACACCGTAGGCTGCGGCACCTGCAGCCAGCGCACCCAGCGCAACCTTGCCGGCAGTGCCTGCCCAGTCCTTGTACTTGGTGTTGCGGGCATCCTTGTCGACCTCCTCCTGCGAGTAGTCGTTGCCGGGCATGTTGGCACGGCCGCCGGCAGACGAGCCGTAGTTGGACGGAGCGTTGCCCTGGGGGCCAGCCTGGTGCTGCTGCTGGCGGCCGTAGCCCTGCTGGGGACCCGCCTGCTGCTGGCCGTAGCCCTGCTGCTGCTGTTGGCCGTAGCCCTGCTGCTGCTGCTGCTGCTTCTTGGAGCTGCTGAAGAGGCCGCGGTCCTGGGTCTCCTCGTCATCGTACGAGTTCTGGCGGTTGCCCGAGTTGTTGGAGCCGTAGCCCTGGTTGCCGTAGCCCTGGTTGTTGTAGCCGCTCATGATGAAGTTGGAAAGTGAATGTTGTCTGGAGTTGAGGGGTTCGGGGCGTGTCCTTGCCCGGCCGACCCCCTTTATATATGCAGTTGCCTGCCCACGCTTTACCCGTGCCAATCAATCGAGGAACTCTCTTTGTCGCACAAGGAAAAGCGCCAAGCTGGAAGGTAAGTCATCCTGCACATCCGGACAAGAGCGCGGGGGGCATCCGTTCTGCGCACTATCCATTGTGCAGCTCCTTATTCTGGAAGGAGCCATTGCGTCAGGATCAGGGGACGCAAGTCATAGCTTGCCAACAAACAAGCACCAGCAATAACAGTGGGCGAAATAGGCGTGGCGGGTATTTTTAGCACCGTTCGTTTGCAGGAGGATCCTGTGCTGTGCAACAGCGATAGGTTGTCTGGGAAGAGAAAATGATATCATTCAAAAACTCGTTTACTCCTGGGTCAAATGGATCCGCCACTTGTCGTTCTCCTCATGGCCGTCGCCGAAGCAGGTCACCGACTGCACGTCGTCGCTGATCATAATGTCATGCGAATGCAGCGCGTAGCCCGAGTTCTCATGCCTGAATACGACCACCTCGTTGGCGTCCCACACATCGCCCTGCTCGTCGTCGCCCCAGCGCTCAACAATCCAGATGTCGTTCTCGTCTGAATAGTTGGTGTCGCCAAACGCCGTAATCTCGTTCTGGCCCGACGCCTGGTCGGTCCACGGGTGCGAGTGCAGGTGCGCACGGGTCTCGACGTGACGCAGGCGGATACGCGAGCCAAAGGTGACGTGCTCGCCAGGGTTGGGCGAGTCGCCATTGGCCGGCAGTACCTGCCACCAGTCGTTCTCGTCCTGGCTCCAGCGGAAACCAAACACAAGCTGCTGGTTCGACCCCGAGTGTGTCGAGTGCGAGCGGTCCGAATGCAGGTACCGTCCAGTCATGTTGTGCTTGAGCGAGATGACTGTACCGAACTTGATGGCAGAGTCGTTGTAGTCCTGGTGCAGAAGCGGGTACTCGTGCGGCGTCGAGCCGTAGCCGCGGTGCCGGCTACCAGACGACGAGCGGCTGCTGCGAGACGAGCTGCGAGACGAGCCGCTGTTGCGGCGGCGGCGGTGGTACCCGTGGTCCTGGTACCGGTTCGCTTCGTACCGGTTCGCCTCCTCCCACCGACGGTTCTCCTCCTCGCGCCGACGGTTCTCCTCCTCCCGCCGACGGTTCTCCTCCTCGCGCCGGCGGCGGTCTTCCTCGCGCCGACGATGCTCTTCCTCCTCACGGCGGCGCTCCTTCCTCTCCTCATCAGAGTCAGAATCGTCAAACACCTCGTGGACGCCGTAAGCAAGCGCTCCGCCAGCAAGCACGCCCAGCGCAGCCTTGCCAGCAGTGTTCTTCCAGTTACTCTTCTTCTCCCCCTCCTTCTCCTCATCGTCATCATCCTGCTTCTGCGGCTGAGGAGTGCTGCTGTGCTGAGAGCCGTGCTGGGAACCGGGGGGCGGAGGTCCGCCGTACGGTGAGCCCTGGGGAGGCCCGCCGTGCTGAGAAGGAGGTCCGCCGTATGGAGGTCCCTGAGGAGGCCGCTGGCCGTATTGGCCCTGGGGAGGAGGGCCACCGTACTGCGAGCCATGCTGCGAAGGAGGACCACCATACGGAGGTCCCTGCGGCGGACGCTGTCCATACGGGCCCTGGGGAGGAGGGCCGCCGTACTGCGAGCCATGCTGCGAAGGACTGCCATACGGGGGCCCCTGCTGAGGTGGGCGCTGTCCATACGGGCCTTGGGGAGGTCCCTGAGGGCCGCCATACGGGGGACCCTGAGGCGGACGCTGGTCATACTGACCCTGAGGCGGGCGCTGGCCATACTGGTTCTGCGGGGGACCACCGTACTGCGAGCCATGCTGCGAGGGAGGGCCGCCATACTGGGATCCACCGTACTGAGGAGGGCCACCGTACTGAGAAGGAGGGCCGCCATACTGAGAGCCCTGGGGAGGACCGCCATATTGTGAGCCATGCTGGCCCTGAGGGGGGCCCTGCTGGGGCGGGCGTTGGCCGTACTGCGAGGGCTGGGGCTCGCGCGACCCGCCGTGCTGGCTGTACTGGTCCGGGTTGCTGACAAACAACGGGTCGCCAATCTGCCCGCCACGGCTGCCATCTGGGCGGCCATCGTCATTGCGACGGCTGCCGGAATCCTCGTTGTTGCCCTGGTGGTCGGCTGGGTTGTACCGCGATGGCTGCGGCCCGCCGTAGTTTTCGTTGTAGCTCATGCTTGAATAGAGTAAGTTCCTTGAAAAAGACAAGACGTAGTACAAAAATGCAAGAGAAAAAGAAAAAGGAAAAGAGAGCTGGTGTGAAGCCTTCAGAGATGACGGGATGACGAGGGTGGTGTGGTCGTCATTTATACCCGATTGTCTAGCATGTTCGGAGTTGGAAAATGGCAGACAGCGATGATACGAAATGCCGCAACAGGGTTCAGTTGGGGGAGTTTCTCCTTCACCCCTCATCCCTGCAACTGTGGATACGAGCATGGAGACGGCGGCGGAAAGCGAAGAGCAAAAATGTCCTTTGCATGCGCACAGAAGCTTCCAGATACGCAATGCCAAGAAATGAGCGCCGACCTTGTCTCGTTCAGCTCCGAGTCAACAGCGGCACGAGTTGCCTCAGGATATCGTCGACGCTTCCGTTTCATAAAGGCAAAAAAGAGGCTTTGAAAGACGTGTATTTCTAGAAACTAAAATTAAATCCGCTATCTAGTCCCTGTAGACCATGGTATCAACCGAGAAGCCAACAGCCGGGAAGCTGCGCGAGAAGTCAACAACCTCCTTCTTGAGAGCTGCCAGACCCGGAACCGCATCGACGTCATCGCCCAGGGTGGCCTTGAAGTCGGCGAACTTCTTGGACGACACGTCCTTGCTGACATCCTTGGCAATGATGACGGCCCGGTCGACATACTCGGCGATCTGAGCAAAGTCCTGCTCCTTCAGACCACGGGTGGTCATGGCCGGAGTGCCCATGCGGAGACCGCCAGGGACCATGGCAGAGCGGTCACCCGGAACAGTGTTCTTGTTGGCGGCAATCTTGGCCATCTCCAGGACACGCTCGACGCGCGCGCCATCGATGCCCTTGGAGGCAATCAGGTTGACGAGCAGCAGGTGGGTGTCGGTGCCGTCAGAGACGAGCTTGTAGTCGCGCTCAGCAAAGCCCTTGGCGAAGGCCTGGGCGTTGGACAGCACCTGCTTCTGGTACTGGACGAACTCGGGCGACTGCGCCTGCTTGAGGGCAACGGCCAGGGCAGAGATGGTGTGGTTGTGGGGGCCGCCCTGGTGGCCAGGGAACACGGACATGTTGATCGGGCGCTCCAGGTCGTACAGAGTCTCGACGCCCTTCTTGTTGACACTACGGACGCCCTTGCGGAAGAAGATCATGGCGCCGCGGGGACCACGCAGCGACTTGTGGGTGGTGGTGGTGACGATGTCGGCATAGTCGAATGGCGACTCCAGCACACCAGCAGCGACCAGACCCGAGATATGGGCCATGTCGGCCATCAGGTAGGCGCCAACAGAGTCAGCGATCTTGCGCATGCGCGCATAGTCGATGGTGCGCGCATAGGCGCTGGCTCCAGCAACGATGATCTTGGGACGGAACAGCTTGGCGTTCTTCTCCAGCGCGTCGTAGTCGATCAGGCCAGTCTCCTCGTTGCACTGGTACGGCATGGTCTCAAAGTACACCGACGAGTACGACACACGCTTGGTGGGCGTCTGGAATCCGTGCGACAGATGGCCGCCGTGCGGCAGATCCAGACCCATCAGCCGGTCGTGCGGCTTCAGCAGCGCTCCGTATACGTACAGGTTGGCTGGCGCTCCCGACAGCGACTGCACGTTGACGCCCCACTTGCTGCTGTCCAGATGGAACGTCTCCAGCGCCCGCTTCTGGCACAGCGACTCGGACTGGTCGATGTACTCGTTGCCACCGTAGTAGCGCGCGCCCGGATAGCCCTCCGAGTACTTGTTCTGCATCACTGAGCCCAGAGCATCCATCACTGCGCGCGACGTGAAGTTCTCGCTCGGGATCAGGCAGATACCGGCACGCTGCCGCGCCTTCTCCAGCTCAATGATGTTGTACAGCTCGGGGTCGGCCTGTGACAGCGGCTGGTTCAGCACGCTCTCGCTCGACACGGCAAACTTCGACATGGCTCGCACACTGGCACGCACGGTGTGCTGCGAAGCAAGGCGGCGGGTGGTCTGGAGCATCATTTTTTGCTTGTGTAGGTATAAAACTCTTGAAAACACGAGGTACAGTGGAGGGAAGATGGGTATTTTCTCAAGGCCAGTGGGTGCGCCGGGCCCTCTTCCCTTTTTGTTATCAGCTGGTGGGCCTCTTGGGAATTTTTTTCGTTCACAAGCAGATGTAAATATGCGCTGTCAGTTTTTTTGTTAAAAATTGGCGCGGTGAATTCCTGGTGCGAAAGTGACTGCCAGTCTGCCTCTTTGCCACCGTGCCCATTTCGCTGACGGCGTGTTTAGGCAGCGGGGCGAAAATCCCCCGCTGGACCCGCTGTCCCGCACGATCTCTAAAAAGGCATGGTCCCACTCACAGCCTGTGCTTTTGAAAGTACCGCGCAACCTGCCATTTGCCGGTGATCTAGGACAGATCAGGCGCTTAGGAGCTGCGTGACGTCGGATCGAAGTCCCAGAAATACCCGTGCCTGACCGATTCATTAGGCTGCAAGCTCCAGGCACTGCTTCTACGCAGCGGACTGCGAGAGTCAACAGACTGCTGGGCTGGTGCACCAAACAACCGCATTTTCCGCGTTTATCAGACACAAGGGCGTGGGGCGAAACTAGCATGTCCATACCATATGCTGCTCTGGGCCCATCTAGCAGTACAAAAACACTGAGGTGCTTAGATGTGAGCCCAGCCCTGTCCGCCACCTTACTTGCCTGCCTTCCACGATGACTGATTCATTTGCCCTTGCCAAAGACTTTCTCCAACGCAACCTTGCCAAGTCGCTTCCAGCGCCGGACAATCGGCCAACTGTAACTCTGACCTTCGCGCAGAGCCTCGACGGCAAAATTTCGCGCCCCGGCCGGCAGCTACTTCTCAGCGGCAAGGAATCTATGGCCATGACCCATCGGCTGCGAGCAATCCACGATGGAATACTGGTTGGCATTGGCACGGTCCTGTGCGATAACCCGCGGCTTAATGCACGACTGCTGCCCGCCCCTGAGTGTCATCTGGTAGAGCAGCCGCAGCCGATAGTACTGGACACTCACCTGCGATTCCCACCCACTGCCAATCTGCTGGCCGGGCCCAAGGAGAACCACAGACTGAAGCTACCGTGGATCGTTTGTGGACCTGTATATGATGCTGGCATGAGAGCAAGGTTGGAGGCTGCTGGTGCGCGTGTCATTGTCATTGATAAGGTCGATGGAGCAGGTCGCCCAATGCTGGCTGCCGTGCTCAAGGAGATTTCCAACCTTGGGATCAGTAGTCTGATGGTCGAGGGAGGCGCTCAGATAATTCAGCTCTTCATGACCAGCAGGCTAACCGACCGTCTCATCACAACCACTGCGCCTGTGCTAGTTGGAAGTGGTGGTGTACCAGCTGTTGCAGCAGAAACCATTGATTCTTCATTTGCTATTGAGCCGCTGGAGTATGCGGCCTTTGGGCGCGATATCGTAATGTTTGCAACAACTGCTGCCCAGTAAAGGGCAGTGGCTTTATTTGGGTAACGCCAGTTAACTTAAATACATTTGACCTCTGGGAAGCACGGGCCAACAAGGCAGGCCGGCTGAAGTTCAGCACAGCCCTTGCCAGACGGGCACGGGTTCTTGAGGCACGGGCTGAACAGCTCCGGGGGAGTTGCCTTTAGACGAATAGCAACACCGGATTTGCCCGCAGCATGCCCGGCAAAAGCTAGAGCAGCTACAGAAGCAACAATAGTGAATTTCATATTGAACAGTCAAATGGATAGTGTATGGAAATAATCAAGGCTTTCATTGGTAAGAAAGAAAACAAGGAAGCAGGCCATTAGCCGCTTGCGTAAAACTCGCTGTCCCTACTTTTGCTGCTTCCCACACATGCAGCGTGTATGCCCATATATGCAGCTAATGGTCCAAAAATACTATGGAGCATGTGACGCAAGTGCGTTCGCTGAGGTCATAGAGCAGATGCTGGGAGGCGCTAATCTGGGCGTCCTGATCCCAAATCTCAGACCATGGGGCAGGCCGCATAGACACAGCTAAAAATGCCGCACTCGTAAACTCAATGGCTGTATGCCTATCCTGAGCATGAGCGATGCTGGCCCATAGCTCAGTTGCTAAAAACTGACAAGTAGTCAGGTCTACACAGCCCATCGTTTGCCATGCGCTCAATGTAATTTAGGGTCTCTATTGTCAAAGCATTTTGCCAAGAGAATTCATTTCATCCAGCCTGCAGTTGACATATCCAGCACCCAGCGCTGTCATAATTAGTGGCACTAACTCACCACTTGAATCTCTGCAAAGGAAACTGGCATGGAGCGTGCAGGCTTCCAGATAGACACATATCAGCACCGCGTTTTCTCTCAATTTGGCAATGTAAGTAGCTTTAGTTGATACCTGGGCTGGATCCAAACACCACTTAACTACTGCAACATGCTGTCGCTACAATCGGGCCTGGTCATTTGACTGACAAGGTTTATGGGCTGGTCGTTTAAGTGGTCTTGGGAGGGTGTTGGCTACCTTACAAGGAATGACAAGAGAGCACAGGAGCCTAAGCCTTGACAGATTGGGTGGTTTGTTTGATTTCCCTTGTCATTCTGGTTTCCTCTTTTCAGCAGAAATCAAGGAGCAACAGTTGACGGGTACTGGTTTGTTCTGTGGTGCTGTTTATAAAGCCTGGACCCCCAGTAAACAGGACGGGCATTCATCTAGATCTCCTGAGCCGCTTTTCAGCCCTTGTCTATACCATTCGCACTTACTACACATTTCCAATTCCCAAAACTATACCACCCCTGTTACCTCTACGACATCTACGCTTCACTTACAAGCCATGGACACCTGCCCCTACTGTAACACCAGCTTCGTCTCCAATACTGCTGCCACTGAGCATGTGCGCACTCTACACTTCTTCCCCCCGCTGGAGAACTCGTAGAGCCTGTACACTGCTCTCAATGCTACCAATGCCTCTCCAGCCTACCAACCTGTTGAACAGAATGGACGTTGAGCGCCGACTGGTCCTTCCTTACTACACTGTCGGTCAACGAGCTCAATATAATTTTTCTAAAGGCAAAAAGGTGCAATTCAATTTTGATACAGTCCTAAACTTTCAGAGTTACCTGACCCTCTACCAGCTGGCAGGTGTTGGGAGGTATTGTATATCAATCATCTGCACGCAGCACGTAGAAATGACGCATCCAAATGAGCTACCTGCATAGGCGGTGGGGTGTTATTTGCCTTCTGAATCTGCCCAGGAAACCAGGGATAGAGTCTCCATTTAACAACTAGAGGTTCTCAGAGGCGGACCACTTGGCGCTGCTTCTGTGTCCCACGAAAGGCAGCCCCTGGTTCAGTGTCTGGAGTTGGTTTGTCGTGTCTTCAATGAGGATAGTGCAAAATCTAGTCGGTCTTGATTGTAGTGCGGGGTTGGTTTGTAAGCAATTCCTGCGCAGAGCCAATATAAGCGGGATTCACTGGGATTGTTGGCGGGTGCAAGCTATTTTTGAGGGAACTCGACCAGTGGGGCGCGATTGGAGGCAACTGACCAATATATTTTTCTGATGACAAATATCCCCGACCAGTGGCCCTTGCCGAGCGGACGGGCTGGGCATCGATCACAGATAGGCATAAAAAGGGCAGTCTGCAATCTCCGTCGCCGGACCACCAAATTGCCTTTTATACATTTTACATTTCCCCCACAGCACAACCTTAAAGATCCCCTATCACTATGGATTTCAGAATTCATCGGCCGACAATTCCACAGGCATTCAAGTGCAATGTGTGTGGCGAGTTGTTCTCAAATCTGCTTGCTGCACGTGATCACTTGATTAAAGAGCACTTCTTTCCGCCGCTCTGACCGTTCTGACCGCTTCTCATGCTGTTGCGTAATTGCTCCAGCTCACCAATACCAAGTCGCACTGCTGTTTACATCACAAGTAGAAAATTAGTTAATTGTAATTTAGGTTCAAGGAATTTTCTTTTATGGTTGCTTTATACAATCACTTCCATCATCGTGCAGCGCATTGCCGCTCTGGAACCCAAAGGGGCTGTTCTGCTGGCCTGTGAAGACAAGGCTACCCCAACTCGGTGACACCTCGCGGGGATGTACCTTGCATTATCAATGATGTAATAAAAACAAAGTTGTTTGAACAATTGGTAGTGTGGAACAATAAACTCTCTAGAGTTCAGAATCGATTTGAACCAGGAAAGCATTAAGCAACGATCGCCTGCTATAAATAGTTCATACCGTGCTCATGTGTAGTTGCTCTCACGACCCACACACCGCTTTGTTGAGTAGTCAAATGCACGAGCAGGCGAACATTACGACACATGCATCGTGTATCACACAAATGGGGATAAAATTGTGCTCACAGCTAAGCAAACCGTGGTCCCCAAGCGGTCCGGTGGTTGCAGATCGCAATAGTGTCGCAATCTATCACAGGCAGTGCATGTGTACATTCCCATGAACTCAAACACCAACAAACTCGTGTGGAATCCTCTTCTTTCTGGCCAGTACCGCGGCCGATGGAACCAACGAGTCTCTGCCTATAAAACAGAGGCGTCGAGAGACCCGGCAATGCTAGCAAGTCATCACTCGTTCCACGGTGCTCCGCTCCATTACCCTTCCCCTTCCTCTCTCTTACATTCCTCCTACATCTTAAAGATATAGCCGGTCTATATTCTTGAAGAATTACTCGCATCCTTACGAAACCAAAATAACGCCAGTTACATAATAATGAAGGTTTCCATCGTCCTTTCCACTGTTCTCGCTGTCGCGGCCATGGCCACCCCCATCAACATTGCCAACCAGGCACGCTTTGCGGGCGGCTATTCGACTGTTGCAATTCCCAGCGATTATTATCCCACCGATATCTCCAGCGCTGCTCCGAGCTCGTTCCCCACCCTTGGCTCTAGCTCCGTCCTCGATGAGATCACTACTGCCGCTGACTCCTCTTCAGAGGATGAGTCCTCCATCATCTCGGAGGACGACTCTAGCGACTACTCATCCATTGCGGATTCTTCAGCTGAGGAAAGCACAGCCGCTGAGACCACTGGTGCTGATTCATCAGTTGCTGAGTCAACTCCTGTTGAGACTACCGCTGTTGAGACTACCGCTGTTGAGACCACTGCTGTTGAGACCACCGATGTTAGCGGCATTCCGACCGACTACTCATCTGCTGCTGAGTCGACTCCTGCCGAGACCACCGCTGTCGAGACCACCGCTGTTGAGACCACTGCTGTTGAGACCACCGATGTTGAGTCGACTGTTGCTGAGACCACCGATGTTAGCGGCATCCCGACCGACTACTCATCTGCTGCTGAGTCGACTCCTGCCGAGACCACCGCTGTTGAGACCACCGCTGTTGAGACCACCGCTGTCGAGACCACCGCTGTTGAGACCACCGCTGTTGAGACCACCGATGTTGAGTCGACTGTTGCTGAGACCACCGATGTTAGCGGCATCCCGACCGACTACTCATCTGCTGCTGAGTCGACTCCTGCCGAGACCACCGCTGTTGAGACCACCGCTGTCGAGACCACCGCTGTTGAGACCACCGCTGTCGAGACCACCGCTGTTGAGACCACCGGTGGTGAGTCGACCGCTGTTGAGTCGACCGCTGTTGAATCGACTGTTGCTGAGACCACCGATGTTAGCGGCATCCCGACTGGCTACTCGTCTGCTGCCGAGACCACTGCTATCGAGTCGACTGCCGCTGAGACCACTGCCATTCCTACTGACTACTCGTCTGCTGGGGACTCCAGCTCTGTCCTTGATGATATCACAACGGCTGCTGATTCTTCGGCTGAGGAGACTACCGACGCTACCACTATCCCCACCGACTATCCGACTGTGCTTCCTACCGATATTCCTGCCACCTCGGATGTCGAGCTCAGCGAGCTTGAATCCGACGACGGGTCCAATGATGAGGAGAGCGGTTTCCCTGAGATCGAGCTCCCATCTGGCCTCCCTTCAGATGTCATTGAGCTGATTGAGAGCAAGATTGCCGAGGTCGAGAAGCTTTGCGAGGAACGCCGCAACCGTCACTCCCGCTCCCGCCCTTCGCGCCATAGCCGTCACCCCCACTCTCGCCACTCCCGTTCCCCTCACTCGCATAACAGCCATGGTCGCCCCTCGTACTGGACCAACTTCGGTGTTCCCACTGACAACGTGTACCACGCTAAGCCCACCGGCACTCATGTCAGAGACTAAATCGCATAATGTAGGGCAAAGCCTGTAGGCAGCGTCATGTGTTGACAGCCCCTATTTGTCGCTGTAAACATAAGTATGCTTCCATTTGTTGCTGCAGACCAATGTCATTCAATACAAAACATCTCCAGCGAATGCCAAATTTGGTGCAATCTGCTATACCTTTCACTATGCAGTTGCCATACTATCACTCATTTGTATTCACAACCAGATCCCCTAAAAATAGGACCCGACCACATGCTGATGGGCATAAGGATGGCAATATGGAACACCCGATACTATTCGAGCAATGCCTTCAGCATTGACAGGGCTCCTCGATGCATTCTAGTCTTCCTATACAAACCCAGGTTCACATCAAGCGGCGCCTGTTAGAGTCACTAAGAAGGGAGTGGTCAAGACTCTGCGTGGTGCAAGAACATGCTAATAATAGCTGGCTTCAGCCCCGAACACAACGGCTAGGATTAAATATATAATCCGCACATGATGTAATGCAGACGCATACTGTAGCTGTGTAGGCTATAGTATAGACTAAAGATGATCTGGTGGTAGCAGATCATTGTTGCGTCAGACCCAAGTGCCTACGGACTGCGAATACCGAATTCTAAAAATATCAAGATCTGTGCCCGTATTGTAAGCAGCAGTGCAGACTAGGCACATGAGGTTCAGGCTATAAAACAGAGCCGCCTGGTGGCCTAGCAGCAACTAGATCATAAACTTATCACACAGTCCACACGCATCTTTTCTTTTGCATTTTTCTTTATACACACACATCCGTAAGGCTATAGCTGGACTACTATCCTACCCATCTAGATATCCGCAGACTATCAGGCACGCTCAATATCCGAACAATGAAGACCTCCATCGTTTTTGCTTCTATCTTCGCCACCGCATCTATGGCCAGCCCTGCTGGAGCGTATGGCTATTCCTCCGCCGGGATCCCACCCACTGACACTGGTGTCTACTCAAGCGCAGTGGCATCGAGCAACGTATATACCAATGTTGGCAGCGCAGTTACCACTGCAGCCGAATCGTCTGCATATGCGACTGGTGAGAGTCCCGCCCCTGCGACCTCTACTGGCGCATACACCGATGCTACCAACGTGATCACTACTAGTGATACTTTAGGCCCCGAGGATTCGAGCAATGTCTATACTAGCGTCGCCAGTGCTGCTACTACAGCCGAGCCGTCGGCATATGTGACTGGTGAGAACCCCACCCCTGAGGCCTCTGGCGGCGCATACACCGATGTTGCCAGCGGGGTTACTTCCGCTGGAGGTAGTAGTTATCCAACAGACGGCCCAGCTACATCTGTCGAGGATGACTGCGAGGGAGGTGACACTATTGATCTTCCGTCCAACCTTCCGTCAGATGTGGTTGAGTTGATTCAAAGCAAGATTGACCAGATCAAAAAGAACTGCGGGCATCGGGGGCGCTGCCGTGGACAGCCAAGGCACAGCAGGGCTCATCCGTCGATGACACGGGATTTGAACAACTACAGCCAAGGCAATACTGTCCCCACAGGCGGCGCTTACAACACTTACGAGCCTGTCTACTAGTGAGTCCTGATCTCAGTATACGGTGCATGTTTACAGACTTCAACTGGACTCTGTAGTTTTTCAACGGAATGAGGTCTCACTGCTTTGTAGATGCATTGGCAATAAACTTTTATGAAGACCTCTTTAACTTGAGGGCGATTATGTTTGCAATCCGTCATATGCTCAAAGGTATCCTCGCTTAGTCTGCCTGCTTGTATGCAGAATGCAGAATGCAGAATCCAAACTTCAGACTTGCCTTTCACTTCCTCCAGTTTTGGAGCGCATTTCGCTTCTGCCTAGCCCCTCAATCCAAAAATGTATGCGCCGCTAGCAGTGTTCACACTTGGCATTTCTCATAAAAATAAAAGAGAGAGAGAGCAGAATACAGCGGCGTGGAGATCGGCTCACCGAAAATCGTCTCTATTGCATCACTCTTGGCAGAACTGGAAGGCACACGTTCCTACACATAAATGAGGCAAGCCAAAGCAGCGATCGTCGTCCAGGTGCCTCCAGGTGGGTCCATGTGGTCGTTTGGACGACGAACCAGCCTCGTGGAGCACACTAAAGTAGATAGAAGCTGTATTGCATAAGCGGCTTTGCAGTTTGCGATAGGAGCGCTGTAAGAATGGTGGTTTTTGCCAAGAAACCGTAAACAGAGAGGATCATTTGTAGTGCTAACGGTCTGGGACAGGTCCAGCAGGCCGGTGATTTCTGCAATGTCAGTTTGCCAGGTATGTTTAATTTGCATACACTTGCTGGCAACCTTTAGTACAGACACTCCTAAGGAATTGGCACTCGACCATGCCTTACCTGTGTGTTTGCATCCATCGTGCTAGCGAATATAAAATGGCTCTCTGGTGATAGCAGAATGTTGGAAAACCCAACACTCATTCCTTTAGTGATTCCCTACATCTCACCAATTTTACGTTTCCCCGTTCATTTCAAAATATAGCTGGTCTATATTTTTACAAATAGCTGCATTTCTACCAACCCTCTTCCAATCGCCGATACATTTACAACTAAAATGAAGGCCTCCATCATTTTCGCCTCAGTTTTTGCCGCCGCCTCTGTTGCTAGTCCGATCGGCTGGTTCAATTCTGGCCGTTCAGCCAGCGTGTTCCCCAGCGTGTTCTCTGCTGGTCAGCCTACTGGTCTCCCCAGTGGTTTCCCTACTGTCCTCGGTGATCTCGACCATCTGCAGTTCAGCAGCTCTGAGAATGACGAGCACTACCCCTACAGCGGAAACGGCAAGCGCCGTGGCAGCCACCATGGCCACCACAGCCCCCATGGCTGCCACAGCCATAACCATAGCGACTCTGAGGAATCCTCCGAAGATGGTGAGCACCACAGCCGTGTCTCCGCTAGTCAGCTCCATCAGGGTGGTAAGTACGGCTTCGATGTCCATGCTGGTCCCACTGGTTCCCACGGCAAGGGTGGCAAGCACCATACCCGGCTTAGCAAGAGCGGTGAGGAGAGCAACCTTGAGGATGATGAGGAGTTTAGTGGATCTGAGCACTGCAGCAGCCCCCGTGGCCACTATGGTCACCATGGTCGCCACAGCAAGAGCGGTGAGGAGAGTGGTGGCGAGGAACACAGCCGCCCCGTCCGTAGCAAGAGCGGTCGCCCGAGTCACTCGCGTACGCATAGCCGTCCGACTGCCGATGCTAGCGATGCTGCTCCCTCACCCGTCCCCACATCCGCTTAGACGGTGTTCAACTTCGTAGATATGCTTTGTCAGCCAGTCTCGACATCCAAATAGAGCATTGCGGTTCATTAATTTTTACCGACCACAGACTGCGGCTATTTTCTAGCTGCATTAATAATAGCCCGCAAGATTTAAATGCTGCACCTATCTCTAGTCTCCTTTCATCAATCTTTGCTCCGATATCCCTACCGCTATTATTTGTACTTTACCAAAAACATGTCTTCTCGAATTACTCAGGTTGAAGGCTGCGAATTCAGCACGGAGGAGCTGCAGCAGTACCATCAGTACTACAGGTTTGAGTGGAACACGGTGAGCCTCGAGCAGGCCTCATTAACCGAGCGCATGGCCTACTTCACCTCCACAGTTGACACCACCATTGACCCTGGACGGCTGCGTGCTTGGCTTCGTACCATGGGGATCATCGATGAGACAGAAAAGTCGGACCAGCACAAGCTGTATGATCGATTCGAAGCATACGACTTTTCGACTGCACCTGGATTCAATGCGATGCTGGGCGACGTATATGATACTGACGGTGTGAGCAAGCATGAACTCGATACACGTATGACACGGGCTAAGGCAAAGTACTACAACGAGAATGTTGAGAAACTCGATTACCAGGCGTATGTTGATTTCAAGGAGGCGACAAAGCCCAAGCCGGTCTGTCCGTACCAGCACCTGTGGGATGAGGACAAGGCACCTGGGTCAGCCAACACCAAAAACTTCGCCAACGTCAAGATTATCGATATTGCTGACTTCGTTGACAACGGCGCAACAGTGAGGCTCTCTGCGGCAGTGCTGGGCAGGATTCATGACGAAGCTAAAGAGGCATACCAGGACCAGTACTATGCGCTGGCTATTGTGCGCAGCAGCCTTGGGTCTGATTCTGACGGCACGCCTGTATTCCTGCCTGCGCTTGGGCCAGGCGAGGATGGCTCCGCAGCCTTGAAGGCGGCTATTGCCCTGCAGATTGAGCTGCGCAGGATCAACGGCGCCAAGCCAGTGGTTGTGTTTGCTAGCGGGTCTGTCGATGCCAGCGTCCTGGGCATAGTCCTGTCAACGGCCGAGCTGATCACAACCGAGTACTTCTCGACAAGGCTGTTCCCCGAGAACGTAGCTGATGAGGGCTCAGCAGTGGTTCCGGCGCTTTTTGACTGGGCACACCTGGCGGCAGAGCAGGGCACGGTGGAGTACATTCTGTGTCGTCCGGATCTAGTGCTCCGCAGCAGTGAGCTGGCGGCGCTTGGATTGAGCCATGGATTCATTGCCCACCGGAAACTGGAGGGAGCCATGGAGCGCATTCTGATGGCAGCGTCCTGCCCGCCACCGCACACTCGCGGTGCCTTGCGCAAGGCATACGTAGTAGAGTCCTCGTATCCTGGCCCGTCCAAGGTGCAGGTATGGAGACGCGAGATCGCCGAGTACTTTGCCCCACTGGCCAGTGGATCCAAGAGCGTTGACGACTTGATTTGCGAGCTGACGGCGCTCAACAAGCCATGGGCAGAGCAGTACGTGGCATTTGCGGCTTCTGAAAAGGGCAGGGAGCTGGTCCAGTTGCGAATCGCAGCACTACAGCGCGCGCGTACGCTCGAGTTCTCCAGTGCACTGGAGATTGAATTCAACGCTGCACAAGCGTGGCTCTGGGGTGATAATGCCACCGCGCTTGAGATCAAGACGCCGCTCAGCACCATCCTCGCCGAACTGCCCAAGCCAGCAAAGGCTGAGGACACCAATCCACTGGAGGTTGAGATCCCTGGCGAATGCCCCTTTGCACAGATGTACCGGCGCAACCCGGAGCGCTTCAAGCACATCGATCTCAAGTCTATCGAGTCGCACAGCCCTCTCAGCCTGTAGATGTCTTAACATGTGGTATTACTTTTGAAATGGAGCCCCAGAAAAACGTCAGGTTTATAAAGCCGAGATGCGTTCATTAAGCTTGGCAATGCGGTCGTCCAGGTACTTGACATTTTCCTTCAGTGTGCTGGTGTTCTCGGAGATCGAGTCGCGCAGACTACTAGCGATTTCCTTGACAGTCGACAGCTCCTCGGTCATGCTGCCTTGCTCCTTCTCGATCTTCCCGATGCGCGCGACTGCCTCGGATGCCTCGACGTGCAGGGTCGCCAGCGACTGGAGCCGCTGTGCCGTGGCCGGTGCCTAGCTCGACAAGTGAGTCAATGTTGGAGAACTTCTCGTACAGCTCATCAATGCGCTTCACCGCATTGGCATCCAGGCCCGCGCTGCGCTCGCCCTCAGCTGCCTTAATCGCCTGCGTCTGCGCATGATCCAGCCGGTCAAAATCTATCAGCGCCTGCTTGACGCGCCTCTGGATACCCTCAATGCGCTGCGGGTCCGCAATCACATCCAGCTGCTGCCGCAGGCGCGCTACAGCGTCAACCAGCGCTGGGCCCGTCGCCGAATCCTTTGCGCCCAGTGTCTTTTCCAGTGCCGCAATCCGCTTCTCCATAACCGCCACGTCCTGGCCGCCGACTGCCCGCACCGGTCGCTTAGCCGGGGCTTCTGGAGCGCTCTCCTAGCTGATCCCATATGGCGCGTGCCTGGCTAGATCCTCCCTCAGCCTTGACAGAGAGCTGGCCCAGCTCTTCCTGCAGCCCACTGGCCAGCTGCATCAGAGCAACAGCCTTCTTCTCCTGCTTCCCGTTCCCATCCTGCTCCAGCTGCGCACGCAGCTCCTGCGTCTCAAACACCAGCCGCCGCAGCCTCTGTTCGGGCGTCTCGCTCAGTGCCGACTGCGACGATACCTCCAGGTCGCCAGACAGCGACTCCAGCTGCAGGGTGCGCAGGAGCGAGCTCTGGTACTTTTTCAGTGCTGTTGCACTATCCACATCGCCAGACGCTAGGCGGAAGCGTGCCGCAGCATTGTTGACAGGAAACCGCCGAGGTCGAGATATCCTCGGACACCGGCACCTCGGGCTCGTCCAAATTCATCTCATCTTGCGGCACATCAGGAGTCTCATACACGTCCGGCTGCTCGCGGTCAATGTCAGGTAAATTGGCGTACTTTGAGGCAGTGCTGGTTGACATGGCAAAGAGGAAAAAGAAAGAAGTACAAGTATGAAAGTAGATAAAAATATGTGGTTCAGAGAAATAACAACAAAACATCCCAGTCAAAACACGCTGCTGTGCTGGTGACGATGAGCCGCCAAAGTAATCAGCAGCGCTGATCCGGTTTGCAGCTGCAAATTATTGTCCAGCGGCGCTTATCTTGCTGGGCGCTTTCTAGACGACTTTTGCGATCCAGCTCTTCTCTACACCCTATCAGCCCTTCAAACTCTGCCGTATGCTTCGCTCTCTTTTGTCCACACGGGTGGGTTTCCCCGCCATGGCCCGCAGGGCAACTATGCGGTCTATGGTGGTGAGCAGTCGCCGGTTCGTTGCATCAGCACCCAGAGATCAGCCAACAAACCACGAGGAGAAGCCAGTTAAACCCGAGGAGAAGCCAAAGACAGAATACGGAATAATGGCGACAAGCCGCCCGGTACATACACGATTTGGGCCATGGAGGCGATTGGAGCGACGTGTGCTCTCCTGTATGGTCTGAACCGCTTTACTGACGTGCTGAAGCCAGAAGTGAAAGAGTGCCTGACGCCCACCGCATACACGCCTTTCACACTGCTCGAAAAAGAGAAGCTGACCCACGACACTATGCGGTTCCGGTTCCGCATCAACCGTCCGCGACATGATGGAGAGCGCGAGCACACTGTCGACGAAATCATTCAGTCGGGCGCCTGGGCCATCGACGTCAAGGACCACATGGTACAAACGTACCGCACATACACGCCTGTTGATATGCACATGGATGGCGAAGTCGATGAGGAAACTGCCTCACGCACGGGTACGTTGACCTGGTCGTCAAGCGGTATCCCCGCGGTAGCTTGTCGCGGTTCCTGCATGGGACACGGGTTGGAGACCAGGTCGAGATGCGCGGACCGATCCTGACCATGCCGTATAAGCCTGGCCAGCATAAGCATATATACATGGTTGCTGGTGGGACAGGCATTGCACCCATGTACCAGCTTATTGACCGGGTCTTGAAGAACCCGGAGGACAAGGACACGAAGATTTCGCTGCTGTATGGATCACGGACAGAAAAGGACATAATATATCGGGAACAGCTGGACAAGATGGCGATTGAGCACAAGGACAGGCTCGACATTTGGTACATGGTCGACCAGGGCCCAACTGAGTTACCTCTTGTTGGATATCCGACTCCGCAGCTGCTCAGGGACTTTACCAAGGGGTTCACCGGGGGCAAGGATATCGTGCTGGTCAGCGGCCCGGACCCAATGATGAAGTGTGTCAGTGGATTGAGGCCAATTGGACCGAGCCAAGGGCCGCTATCTGGGATTCTACGCGAGCTGGGGTTCCGGCAACGGGATGTATTCAAGTTCTAATTACAACAGCAATATTGCAAGCAGATATTCACCCTAGAGGTGTGCAAATGTACATCATGCCCGACATGACCAGCCGTGTAGTAGTGTCTGAAGATGTCCGAGCCGAAGGGGACTGAGCCGAGCCTGCTTACATTGGCTGCCAAAAGAACTAGATCATGAATCGGTCTGTTTCCTGCTCTTCTCCTCGTACATTCCTTTTTCCAAATTCCCTCAGTACGCCTGCCAATTTCACGTAAATGCAACGGCTATCGCGGGCACTGGTACCAGCAACGAGTGTGCATGGGCGGATCGCATCCATAGCTGCCGCTAACCGATCACCGCTCGCAAAGAGCATCGTGCGAGGGACTGCGAAGACGCGGCTGACAAAGCTGCACGTCAAGCAGAAAGTAGCTTGGGCCCATGCACAGCCCGTATATCTGACATACACGCAGTTTCTGACGCACGCACTAGCCATACGCTCGATTGGTAGGCTGCACACGGTGCTGAAGCGGATGCTTGACGATAGCGTGCGGCAGATGAAGCCAACCGGAGTATCGGCTGAGCTGCTTGATAAATGTGCACATCGACTGGTCAGGCTGTTCATAGGAGCAAAAGGGCGGCATAAGGAGATAGGCGATACAGCAGGCATCATAGAAGAGATTGCGTGGCGGACCGGACACCCGACAGACAATACGCTGTGGAGTTTGCTTCGCTTTCTGGCGTACAGAGCAGGGGCCAGCGTTGATAAGTATGCGTCTGAACTGCGGCCTCTTCGGTTTGCGGAGGCTGACGTTGATCTACTGCTTGAAGTGGTTCAGTCACCTAGGTCTATTGGTCGGGAGATGCTTGTTGACTTGCACAAAAGGTCTGCAGAGGTGGTGCAAGCAAGCCCACGGGTTGCAACTGCATTCTACATTGCGGCGATGCGCGAAGAGGAGACCGTCATTCCGTATGGCATCCGGGCATCGCTAGCGCGATCCCATGACGCAACTGCTCAGGCAAATGGATCACCTGCGCCTGGTGCTAGCCAGTGGCAGACACTGCTTGCTCTGGCTCACCTTCTAATTGCGCAGGGCCAGCATGCCAAAGCCCGCAACTTGGTTGGCCTCGCGTCGCATATGTCGACCAGCGCAGAGTGGCCACTTACTGCTCTTCCAGCCATTATCGCGGAAATACTCGCGACTGGCAGGGATTCTGATGCTCTGGAATTGGTCCGGTCAATCGCAACGAGAAACTACGCGCAATACGTGTCGCTGGCAGGCAAACTGCTAGCGTTTCGACAGCCCAATGTCATGGTGTCACTTTTAGCAGACGAGCTCGAGATCAGACTGCAGACACATACGCCTAGCTCAGAGCTGAAGAGGCTTCCGGTGACCGCGTTCTTTATTCCAAACCTGCGTTACAATATGGACATACCTGGAGTTAGAGAGCTATTCGCCGGCTACTATATGCGAGCTGGAGAGATTCTCGGCTTGAGCGACTCGCTAGATGCTGACCTCATAAAGGCACTGGTTTCTGAAGCTGGAGCCTGGGCGTTCCGGGTGCAATCGACCGAGCCTGTAGAGATGTTGGTGAACACCCTGCTACGCAAGTCGACGACGCTAGGCCCGCAGGGGGTGCTGGTACTGCTCCATGAGCTTACCATGATCCTTCGCAACATCTCGATGGTTCATTACGCGGATAAAAATGGTATCCCGAGAAACAAGGATCATTACATTACGTTAACCCCACTCGCATCGCGTACATCTTCCTATGGGCCAGTTCGGTACACCGATCCACTACACGCGTTCAGATTGACCAGACGTGCACTGCTTGCAACATACCTTAGCCGGGGTATCGAGCCACCTGTAGAGGCCCTGACAATCTTCTACTTACACATGGCTGGCACCGGCGATAAGGGCGCAAATAAGCTAGCAGCCAACATATTCGGGGATATTCCGCCATCGCTGACATCCAGATGCAGCAGAAGCAGCATGGTGATGCAGGCATTCTACGAGCAGCAGCTACTCAAGGCAGCACAAAGCCGGCGGTGGCTCATTCGGCTGTTCCAGCACATCCTGGGCCACACAGCTGTAGATTCGGCAGGGTTCCAGCAACGCATTGTCAGCCAAACGGTAGTCCAGTTCCTGAACCACCGTCATTTCATTGACCTCGGGTTCTTTGCGCTGGAAAAGGCATTTATAAGATTCGTCGACAAGCCACGGTTCACGCCGGAATACCTGAATACCGTGCGGCCACGGTTCTGGGCCATGCACATGTTCTTGAGGAGGCGCAACTACGTGGCCAGGCTCGTGCTGCACGACCGGATGTTCCGCGTCCACAAGTACAGGCTGTTTGTCATGCAAGCCACGTCGATTCCCTGCGCAAGCAAGATGAAGACACAGGGCATTAGTCGACAGATGGCCGAGGTAAACGAGCACGATGTCGCGACAGCTATCAACATATTCATGAATGCAGTACCGCCCGACCGTCTGGGCACCGAGAGATACTCGACTGAGCGCATGATTGAGCAGCAGACTCGCGTCGTCAAACCGCATTCGGATGCAACGTAGTAGGAAGCAGGGTTCCGCAAAATAGCTATATTCACCAGACATTACTAAAACCAGACACAGCATGCTACGGGCGTGGGTAGCGCTGGGCCATGCGCTGGACCAGCGTGACGGGGTTCAGTCCACCGACTCCCGACGATGCGCCCATGGATCGGTCTGGCTTATTGCTAGCATACGCCATGCGATACTCGTCCTGCGTATGTGCTCGCTGACGCTTGGTCGGTGAGATGAAATCATCATCATAATCGACGGGCTTTGCATGCTTGACTCCACTAGTAGCCGATCTTCTGCCACCAACCAGCGCACCAGTGTCCTTGTCGGGAGTGGTACCTGTGAACAGATTGATAGCCTCCTGCACACGCGCCGACACCATGCTGGTATTGGACTGCGCTGGCGAGGCTGTGCGGGTCGAGCCGCCGGTACGGCTCTCCGCCCGCACGCCCACCGGTGATATCAGCGACGACCTGCGAGAATTGGAGCCGATAAACGCATATGTGCTTTCTGTGCTTTGCGGTCTGGCAGCGAATGTGTGGCTATTGTCAGTACCCAGCTGGTCCATCGAGTTGAACGCAGCAATGCGCTCGCGTACACTGGGCCTGATTGGCGATTTGTCTACCCGTCCGCCAAACGGCGCTCGCAGCCGGCTCCACAACGAGCTCTTGGTCGGCTGGATATCAGACGCCGTCATGGCCCTTGTCGGGGCAGCGCGCGGCGGTTTAGACACTGGGGGCGAGTGCGGCAGCTCTGCCTGACAATGAGGGCTTGCTGCTACCGACCCCACAGACGACGTTGAGCCCGTCCCTGTCAGCGCCACAGTGCTCGCTTGCCCGTCCTCCTCATCTTCGGTCTGCCGGTGGTGCGAGTTGGTCGATGCTCTGCTCTGCTGGCTGGCGCCGCTTAGCCCGCGACTGCGCAAAGACCCCCTGGAGATCCGCGACTGCGGAGCAGCCAGCATTCTAACCTTCAGGCTGCTGCCTCTGTCGGGCGTTGGGGCTGCTGGCGTATCGATGTTCGTGAAATCGCTGGTATTGACATCCGTATCGGACTCCAGCACGGGTATTTCGCGCGACAGGCTGCTGCGGCGACGACTGGATCTGCGCAGGTCAACCGGATGAAGCATCTTGCGCTTGAACTTGCTAGTCACGGCCTCCCGCGGCTGAGCGTCGCCTATGGCATGTGGGTCGCGCAGAATCTCATGGCTGCTCTCCTGGAAGCTTTCTTCCCGCGCCGACAGAAACTCAACTTCACTGCTCAGCGATTTGGGCTGCCGGGACAATGGCGAAACCCCATGCAATGGCCGGTACCAGCTCGAATGGGCCGGGCGCTGTCTCTGGTGTGCGCTGCCGGGCGTTCTCTGGGCTGCTCCATCAGGAGGAACCGGCGGCCGACCGCTTCGGGGCTCGCTCATAGACACTGTGCTGCTTCGGGAGGTCGGACGCCGAAGCCGGGGGCTCGTTGGCGGCGACTGCGGTTGGTACCGCCGAGGTGAGAAATGCGCTGGCTGCTGCGGCTGCCGTGGTGAGAAATGCGCTGGCTGTTGTATCGAATGCTGCACAAGCCGGCGCACCCTACCAGCACTACGTGGCGATACATCCATTGCCTCGCCGTCCCGCGCCATGAGCTGATTTCTGATTCCCGGAGACGCTGCCCCGCGCATAGACACATCCGACCCGCGTCTTCTTTCAACAACAGGAGCCTGCAGTCCATTATATGCAGTCTCGTCCAGCTGCTCTCCATATCCAAGAGGCGCCACTGGTGGCAGCGGCAGCGCGTCCAGCCCCTCAATCACCGATCCCGCAATCGACGATGCGCTCGGCGACACCGGGGCTCCGCGCAGCTCCACAACCTCTAGAGCTGGTACCTGGTCACTTGTCTGCTGGTCGTCCACGAACTCCAGCTGGAAGAAGTACTTGTGCTGACTCGAATGCAGTGGCTCGCCGTCGCGCGTGAATATGTACCGCTTACCTATCGGCCACTTTTTGCGCATTTGGTGCAGCACGAACCCGGGTCCCCGAGCCACCCCGTTGGTGTATCCGCAGTTCACTAGTGATACTACTGATGTCTGCACCAGAGACTGCAGCTCCATGTCGTGCGCGTACCGGTAGCTCAGCTCCTCGTCGTCGTCTGTCCGGAACGTCAACGTCACCTGTACCACGAGATCGCTGGCCACTATCAGACGCGTCTCTGGTATTCTGAACGGCTTCAGCGACATGTTGCTGCGTTTTCAGCTATTGTCTCTTTGTGTCTAATGCAAATAAGTCTGGTGCGCTGAAAATTCGAGCCAATTCAGGAAAAGAAAAGCAATGCCGAGAGCTTTGTTTACGCTTTGGCAGCACCGGGAGAAACAGCCAAATCAGAGCTTTTTGCGCCACGACGCGTGGTGGTGCACCGGTCTGGCTGGGCTCGAGCCAGATGAATTTATTGATAATTTGGAAAGCGAAGTGAATAAAGGGCGCTACTCAGCAACCTCCATCTCAGCCTGCCTGTCCTGAGGGCTGGTCATTACATAGTCGCAGCGATTGTCAAAATCATCGTTTCTGCGCCCGCTACCGTTACGAAACTAGAGGCGATTACCCTTACCACCACGACTGCGTCCACGACCACGACCGCGACCATGGCCACAGCCATTCTCCTGAGTAGGCTCCGTCCCATGGTCACTATCATACACCTTGTGGCCAAATGGCGAGCCACTTAAATGCATCGCGCTTTCCTGGACCTGGCTGTCGAAACGAACCAACATCTGCTCGAACCGACCGGCCGTAACCATATCTGGATCAACCTCTAGTTTCTCCCAGATCTTTGGGTACTCCTGGCTGATCTGGCGACAAATCTCCACCGCATTCCCATCATTCCTACCAGCCCTGTCGAACACAGAAAGTGCAGCAACTCTGACCTGATACACACGGCCATTAGCCAGTCTCAGGCCAGCATCAATCTGGTTCTGTGCCTCCTTTCTGTATATCTCCTGCGGGAACCATCTGGCCAGGTCCTCCAGCAGCTGTGCTGGTGTTGCGTAACGGCGCCTGCCGACGGTCTCATAGGCAACCCCAGAAAGCTTGCGCTGCAGGCACTGGACGATGATGTAGTCAGGGTAGCCTTCAAGAAAATCATGTACGTAGGCGGGCATAATACCGAGCCAGCTCTCGGATGACATGCCGTCGAGTTTGCCAGAGAATGCCGGTGCTAGCCTAAAAAAGTTCAGAATATCGCGTGGATATTTCATTTTCGAGTTGTCGTAGTCACAGTTGGTCTTGAAGAAATGGGCTGAATGGTGAGTGACAAGAAAGATGTGAGCTTGGTGGTCCAGGTCGTACCAGGGCAGGCTGGGTGCCGCTTGGAGGTTTTATAGCCTCACCCCCGCTGTCTGGCTGGCCAGTCCGACGGAAGCCTCCACGTTACTTTGCTGTGTCGCTCATGCCGAGCCTATTTTAGCCGCAGTTTGGTAAGCTCGCCTTTGGTCAGCATGTGCGGCATATCACCTTGTCTGAGCTTTTATTCACTGAGCTTAGACCAACAATATCATTACGATGTCTCAAAGAACGAGACAAGGTTCTTGACCGACTTGGCTGGCCGGCCTGCTGCAGGCTTGCCTGCTAGCGGCGACCCAGGCGGCTTGTTCAGGAATGCTGCCCGGTTCTTTAGCACCAGCGATGTGCCCAGTGGGCTCTTGGGGCTGCCTGGCGGGTCTGACGTATTCAAAACAGGTGTGCTTTTCTTTTTCTTCAGCCGTGCGCGCACCTCAGCTAGCGGATCAGCTGCCGCAGACTCTGTCTTTTCTAGCGGGAGGCTTCGGGCTGGAGTGTCCGGAGCTGGCCGCGGACGACAGGTTGGGTGTAGAGGCGGTCGATCTGGGGCTGCTGGTAGACATCGACTTGGGTGCCAGCACTGACTTTGGCTCAAGCCTTTGGCTCAACCTTTGGTTCTTCCTTGGCCACGAGCGTTGCCTCAGCCTTGGGGACTTCAGGGGTTGCCTCAGCCTTGGGGACTTCAGGAGTTGCTTGGATCTTGGGCGCTTCGGGTACTGCTTCAAGCCTTGAGCACTTCGGGTTCTGCTTCAGCCTTGGGTGCAGACACCGCCTCCAGCCTCTCCCTCTAGCACGCTTGGCTCATCAGCAACAACAGCAGCAGCAGATTCGGCTGGTGGCGTGGTAGCAGTCGTGTGGGCAAAAGTGCGTGGAGGCTTCAGTGGCGCGGCCGCAACCGCAGGCAGCTCGGATGCAGCGACAGGATCAGCAGCCGGCAGTGAATCAGCCGGACGCAGGGGTATGGCCAACCGGCGTTGAGCCATGCTCAGCAGCAGCCGCTGACAGCACGGGGCTGACAGCCGGCTTTGCAAACTTGGCCATGGCGACCGACTTGACCTTGTCGAACAGCCCGCTGGCTTTGGGCTTGGCAGCCTGGGGCTCGCTCTGGCGAATCGCGTTCTGCTGCTCCTCCCGCAGCAGGCGGTCGTTGGTCATCTCCAGCACCTGGTCGATCTTGGTCAAATCAACCTTTCCGTCCATGCCAGCCTCGCTCGGTGCCTGCCACTTTTCCTGCTCGTTCAGCAGCTCGCGGTTGTACATGTCCATCTTTTGCAGCAGATCCTCCATTTCATTGTCTGACAGAACCCGCATCCCGTCGTCGACGTCCTCGGGCAGGAGCTCAGCCGTTGCAGCCAATGCGGCGTTGTTCGAAATGTACATCGACCGGCGGTTGTTTTGGGCTACAAGTTTCTTGCGGTTGCGGTCGCCTGCCCGGCGCACCAGCTCGTCAATATCGAGCTGGCCGGTGTCAACAGGCAGCACATCCGCCTCCTCGGGCACCGCAGCGAGTGCTGGAGGTGGCTGGGTGGGCGGCTGGGTGGGCGGCTGGGTTGCCCACAGGTCTGATTTAGCCGCCGGTGTGGTTGGTGTGAGCTGCTTGTTGTACTCCTCCATACGACTCAGCATATCGTCGAGGGTACTGGCTGGCATCGACTTCCAGCTGTTCTGCGCCTCCTCCGAGGGCTTCGTCGACTTGTAGTAGTTTTCAGGGTTCTGGATAAACCGATGTGCGCTGCTTTGCATACTGCGCCTTGGCATTGAACAGCTGGTCGTCGAACAATGTGCTGTAGCGGTTGCTGTCGCCCTCCAGCTTGTCCCATGTCATGTCGTAGATGGACTTTACACGGGCCTTCGGCTGTGGCACAGCCGACTTGTTCATGTCGCTCTCGCCCAGGTCCATGTCCTGGTATGCTTCTAGAATGGTCGATAGCCGAAGCGAATTGTTGCTTTGCGCACCGATGCTCTGCCGCACATCCCACCCATTGTGTGAAGTGTCGAATGCATCGTCAAGGTTGTTGCTGGGTGACACGCCAAACTGCGCGTCACTCGGCATTGTCTGCAGCTGCTGCTGCCCTTGTCGCAACAGTGTGTCCATGGACAATGGCGACGCTATGGCGTCGTCCGGAGCACCCAGCGATTTTCTTGAAACGGGAGGCGACGCCAGCTGCACGGTCTGAGCGCCATGGGCTTGGAGATTGTTTGCGGCCAGCCCGCTGCCAGCGGACTGCGGCGGAGGAGGTAAGGGCTGGTGAACAAAATTTGGCAGAATCGGTGGCTGCCCTGACTGCGCCACAGCTTCTGCATGCGGCGTCCCACGCACATTGTCGGCTGGCATGGGTGTGGCCACATCGCTGAAGGCCGATGCCGGGCTGGAGGCGACGCTGGTGCGCTGGCTGGGCTTGCGCCGCACCATTGATGTCCGCCGCGTCGACCCAAACACAGCGCCCTCGACAAAGTCCATCGACAGGCTCTCCAGGCCGTCCAATGTTGTGTGTGCACTAACCGGCAACGTGTCCCTGCTTTCCTTACCCGGCCCTGATGCGCGCTCCGTCTTGCTGTAGATGCCCAGGCCGCTGGTGGTCTCCTGGTGGTTTACCGGCGTTGTCGGCTGGCTCATCGACATGTGGGACGGGTACGGTGAAACATAGTCCATCTTTGACTTGAAGCCAACCTTGCTTGCACTGTAGAGGCGTGCCGGCTTTGGGGGTGGCGTTGCCGCATCGAATGCAGTTGATTTGGCACTCGGTAGCGCCGATACGGCAGCTCCTGTCGCATCGGGCTTCTTTGTCGGCCGCCCACGGCGCATCGGCACAATTGCATCCGAGTCCAGCTCGGTAATCGCGTTCTGGTCTGCAAAAGTCGTCCGCAGCTGGCGTCTGCTTCGCCGCATACCGCTTTGGCTGATGCTGCGCCGGGAGTCCCCGACCTTGAGCTGCTTATTCGATATGCTGTGCATCATAGGCGTTCCAGCCGGCGACGATGGAGGGCTAGCATAGATGTCTTCAAGCATACACTGCTCGCCGCGCAGTCCGCATACATATGCACACAGCGTGTAGATTGTGCAGCGCTCGCGCGGCTCCTCCCGCATGGTGATCTGGAAAATGTGCTTCAGCTGCTTCGAGTACGATGGCCGTTCTGGGATCGAGTACTCGGCATTCAGGATGGCCAGAGGCGATGCATTGTCAAACGGTGTGCAGTAGTAGCACAGCTTATACAGAAGCACGCCCAGTGCCCAGATGTCTGCCTTTTCAGTGATGCCGCGCTGCAAATACAGGTCGATCATCTCGGGCGCGCGGTATTCTAGCGTTGTGTACCGCTGGATTTCTTCTTCCAGCGCCACGACCTGGTCACGCGCCACACGTCTGTCGGGTTGCACCAGCTGGTCTGTGGCCGATCCAAAGTCGCACAGCTTGTAGTCGCTGTCGCCAACCAAGATATTCTCCACTTTCAAATCGCGGTGCAGCACAGGGTGGCCGCTGGTAGTGCATGTGCGCGACGGCCTTGCACGCGTCGCCAAATATGTGCAGAATTGTCTTTTCGTCCAAGTGCCGCGGCAGGTGGTTGTTTATCAGCCCAAGAATATCACCGTGGCACTGGCTCCATCAGCAGGAGCGCCTGCCCGTCGCCAATCTCCGCGTCATCGAGCGCTACAATGTTTGCGTGTCCCGAGAGTTGACGCTACAAACAACAGTGTCTGTTAGCAATGGGTGCTTTCTCGGCCTCCTCCCCCGGCACTGCGGACCGTAGGATGTGCTGCTGTATTGTTTTCGCGTTATTTTGGAAACAGCCCAATAAATTACAGCCTGCAGAGAATGTTGTTTTGGTTGGTGATGGCCAACAGAGTTTTTCTATTTCCGTTTTCGCCCACTGCAAATCACAACCTGCTCTTTGTCGCGCTTCTTTCGGCGCATTCGTCTGTCCTTACCATGAGCTGAATCTCCTTCTCGACGCGCTGTCTGTGCTCGGGCTCGTCGTGCGCAAACTTTATGTGCTTGAGGACCTTTGTCGTCCCCGTGCTGATCATTGTTACCAGGTATACGTTGGCATGGCCACCTAGGTAACGCAGTTGTGAAAATATGCAATGGTGGTGAGCATGAGCAAGGGTTCGCAACTCGGGCCTGGGTGTTTGAATGCTCCCTTCGCAAAGGAAGCTGTGATTGTGCACTGCCGATCTCTGGGCTGTCTGGTACTGTACCTTCAGAGAGGAACTGCTTTACCGCGCACGACTGCTGCCCAACTTGGAGCATCGTGCCCTGGGCAAGCACACCGCCTGCGGTTGCTGCTGCTGCTGCGCCATTGCTATCTGCGTTTTGTGCTGGGTCACTCCAGGACCCGGCGCTCTCGTAATTGTGAAGCATCCGAAATGTTTACTGTAAAGTTACAAGGAGAGCAAAACTGTGGAATAAAAGGCTAGGCGTGAGACCAAAAAGGGAGAGAAACGCTGAAGAATACTGGAAATTGGCGAATCAAGCGCAGAAATAACTGTGCTGGAGCTTAAAAAGGCGCAGACCACTCAGAAGCCGGACCACAAAGAAGACATGCCCAGAGTTTTTTCCTTGGAGTCGAGTCGACTACGAGGGCGATCATCCTGCTCCACACAAATTGCTCGAGGAGCCGAGCCGCCGCTTGCTGCTGATGGCAGTGGCACATAAAACAACAACGCCATCTCGGTATCAAGATCGTGACTGATCGCCAGAGGTGCTGGCACTGCGTAAATGCAGGCCCTGGAAATACCCGCCGGGTTATTTTTGTGATCCAGCTTCGTTCTGTGGAGCTCATGCCGGCTATAAAATCCCACCGGCAATGGCACAATGAACACCATCGGGCCTTTACTTGGTCTTTCGATACGTTATTCCTTGGGCCGGAAGATAGATACTGCATCGGCTACAATGCAAAAAAAAACGATGTAGCGCCAGAACCTGGGTGTTCGGGTACACTTTTGCAGTCTATCATTCGAGGGACAGCTCGGCAAATGTCTTCAATGATATCAGTAACCGAAATAGGGGGCGGGACAGCGTGACATAGCACTATTTAGCCCAGCAGGTATATACAGACACCGAACGACACTGAACGTGGACGGTATACTAAATTGAGAGGGACTAGCTAACTGGCTCCCCTTAGCACTTGAACGTGGGGGAGAGCCATTTGCAAGTGTAGTAGAATATTGAGGGGAGGGGGTGTTGCGAACAATCAGCCCGGAATGGGCTCGGAGCTTTTTACCCATTGGTAACTGCGACGTGAGCCCCTTACAAAATAAAAAAAAAAAGTGGTGCCATTCCCGTATAACTTGACCCACTTGCAGAAATCAAGAAGCCAAGCGCTACTCATTGGGGATTCTAACTGAAACTGGCAAGCACAATGCCTGGCTGTGCTAATGGTGGTTGTTTTGGAATCTCGCTCAAATGTGCGCTCATGCCGGACAAGCGCCGCAAGAATAGGTTCTTTCTTCTCTATTCATCCGCCCTATACTGGCCGCCTCCGCCGCTTACGCTGATGTTTTGCCGTTCCGCCAGCATTTGGTGTACCAATCCACAAGAGAGAAATCAGCAGGTTGTGGTGCCGCGTTTGGCGATAGATGGGGATGGACTCAACTGCCGAATCGGCATCTAAAAATACAGGCAACACTCAATAGCAGTTTGCATCATTTTGGAGGAGATGCGGGGGCCGCGCTATTGGCGGGCACCCTGTATTCAGATGTTGTCATTGAGTTTTTGCAATGAAAATCGCATTTGGGCTGAGAAAGTGAGCAGTGGGAGCATTCCAAGTTGGCCTTCAATAAGACAGTCGCTATTAGCACCACAGTAACATCCTTCGCAGTTATTTTGCCACCCCGAAACAGGATTGGACCCCTCTCCCCAGTCACCTATTCAGCTTGGGAGTCTAGCAGGTACACCAATGTGAAGGAATACCACCTCCAAGCTATCCGCTGTGATTCGTCTCTATTACTGGGCGAGTGCGACCGTTGACTGCCTAACATTCAGTGCAACGAGGTGTCTTCACAGTGGATCAAATCACCTATTTGTGTAGATTCCCAAGCTGAACGGTGTCTGTCCATGTGCTCACCCCAATCACCAAAATTCCGGCGTGTTGCCCGCCCGACCTAAATTGCTCATAAGCAAAACCTGTTTAGATGGTGGCCAACATAGGCATACCACCATTATAAAAAGAAAAAATGCCATTGGGTGGATGCACATGTGCATTCAGAACGGCCTGGCACAGATTGGATGGCCAAAGACAACAGCAGCGAGAGACACTAGGTCTGTTTTGGTTTTCCGCCAGAAATTCTGTTAATGTATGTATGGATAGGCACAGCTTTGGTATGTCCCGTGCCAACGAATAGGGGAGAAATGGACCGCTTTTTGGGGCAGTGAGACAGGAACTATATGAGCGTTTGGTACTCCATTTATGTAGGTGCAGATAAGTGCATATCCGCTTTCCCAACTACATATTTGTCGGCTAGTTTGGCAGCAACGCCAGCACCAACCAGTTTTTGTGTCCGAGCACCTCGACAGGGCGGGGGAGGCTTGGGAAGAGAAAGCGTCGTTAAGCCTGCCAATTGAGGAGAACCGCACAAGAGCCAAAGGGCGCGGCTCAACGGGAGACAATCAATAGCTGCAATGTAGGCATAGAACTTGAGCCTATTGTCACTCGTGGTTCCTTTTTGTCGCAAATCATGTGGAATCTGACAATTGCGCCTGCAGGCGTTTGGGGGGTGGGGGTCGAGGCAGGCGAGAGGAACAGAGGTAGTGTGCCATGGTTTACAAGGTCTTCTTACAACCGCGTGCCAATAAACAGCAGAAGAGAAATAAAGGATTCACGCATCATTCTATATTTATTTGCGTCCACGGGTATATTGACAAGGCGGTGTGTCATTGTGCTATGCAAGCTGAATGCGTCGTGAGTGCCATTTAGGTTCCTACACGGCTCTTGCCCGAGCGAGCAGGCGGGCAAGCAGGCGAGCAAGCGGGCGGGCGGACAGACGAACTGGCGAAAAAAAAGCTCACGCCAGCCCCATTGTCAGGACCTGTTCCCTACATCATTTCCTTAGCGGGAAGAAGGCGATAGTGGATTGTGAGAGGCGCATGCTCGGCAAAAAAGGTCATAAAGTCTGCGCGTATTATGAGGGATCTGGAAAGCGCACACCGCAGATCATGGTCACTCAGCAAAAATTTTGTGCTCAGATCGCCATATGCATAGCCGAACACTATGTCACTATTTCGTCCTTGCCCTTTCTCGGCTAGGTAGGGTATGTGGAGGTCGTGTGCCAGCATGGAGCAAAAGGCTCGGTCTTTTCTATTTCCAGCGGCTGCGCACAAAAGGGAGGGGGTTAGGAAATGGACAGTAGAGCTGGTTCTATTCTTCATAAGCTATTGCCGAGAGACATGTGGGGAAGGGCGGGAGCACGACATGTAAGAATTCAAGGGGCAAGGCTATTCAGGCCCGGCTTATCTCTCTGGGCCATGCATTTTTCACCTACCCCATGTTGAAAAGGCACGGCGCTTCCTCAAACCATGTCACAGTTGGAAATCAAAGCACTAGGGCATGTACCCAACAGTAAGCTGCAATTAGCAGTTACGTGGAGGTTCGGCGCTGTTCGATTGGAAAGTGAAGGGGCAAGGCATGCGCTGCTGGGCCGATATGCTTGGCGTTTCTCCAGAATCCCACGTATCTACACCCTTATTCCTCCCTTACGGAGAGGGGATATATGTGAGAGGTAAAATATAATACCCGGAAACTGGTCATCTTGGGCCAATTGTGAGAAAAAGTCAGTAGGAGACGGAAGCGGCAAAGGTTCGGAGACGATTTCTAGGCCCGGCCGTGCTACTAGGCTGCGCTGAAACGTTTGCTCGCTGGCTCTGCAATTCTCATCCCCCGTTTTCTAGTGTACCGCCCAATTGAACCCTGGTGCTCGCATATCCATTCCAGCATATATCATTTTGCCGACGGCAACAGTAGCTAGCCGAGGATGAGTAGCTCGTCGGGAATCTCCTTTCCGTGAAGGTGCGGAGCTTTGGCATAAAAGCAATGTATCCCGATTTTCAGCAAAACAGCCTTTGCTGGGCTGATGCTGTGCGTATGCGCAATGTGGATGTTATTATCTGAGCCTTGCGCAATGGAATAATGCGCATTCGCCGCCGACGGCAAGCATCCGGAAATACTCAGCTGAGTGAATCGGTATATCTGTGGTTGTCGATATACGACTAAAAATATCACCCGAGAGCGATTGTCGGCCTGTCTGGGCACCACTGCTTTCGCCACCTGGGCCAGCGAACCACCAGGTCACCAGCCAGGCTTGCTGGAACTCGCGGCCGGCACCAAGGTGGCTTTCCAAGCGGTTCATTCACATACACAATATGCATAGTTCCTGTACCGTTTCCTTCACTCTACTGCCTTTGTAATCAAGCCGAGCCCGCAACAAGAGGCAAAATGGAAATCAAGCATACCTGATGTCTCCTGCGTGAACCGCAATTCTCAGATGGGCTTAGCAGAGGGCATTTTCCAGGACACAGCGTTCTGTCGAGTTCTTTTCCGGCCGCAGCTTAATGCTGGCTGTTGCTGATGCACTGCGATCTTAAATGCCGACATGGAGCAGGCTCTTTCTGCCAAAGCAGCTGCTGCGAAGAAACATTGGCAAGCGTGCACCATGCACAGCGCAAGTGATGCGGCATCGATGGGGGAGGGGCATGGCCAGAACACGGCCCCTGGGATTTCTCATCGTTATTTTCCGAGTGGGCCGCCAGAAGGAATTAAAAACATCCCAGTTGCCTGCTGAAACAAAAAGAAACGGCATCTGTGAGAAGAGGGCGGGTTGAGAGCCCGGGTTTGTTAGGTGGGGGCCAGCTGCCGCATGCCTGCCGCCCACTCCCGACTTTTGTTTTGCTGTCAGGATTTATTGGGCAGGGGGTGTGCGGGGGGAGGGTGGGCACCCGGCATGCTCCGCCTACTGCCCTGATTGCCGAGTGTGGTGGCCAACAGTGGGCAGAGCCGGTATTTCTCTCCTTGCCCACTTGGCTGTAGCCGTTTCGCATTCCGCTCCAAAGGCTTTCCGACTCGTATGTCTATTCATATGCAAGTGATGAATAAATAGGCAGCATACCGCCGTCTCTCCACCCGCCTTTTCCATCAGCTTCACCCAAGCACCCTCAAACATCCCCCAACCGCCCCTCCGCTCTCATTATTTTTTTCGTTTCGTCTCTACAGGCAACGTCATCAGCTTGCCTTACTGCCTCGCTTCTCATACACAGCCAGCACATTTTTCCCAACCCTTGCTGCTACCTGCCTACAGCAGCACAAAAAGAAGGCGTGCTCGCAAACATTCACAGCCTTGCCAGCCTTCGCTACTCTTTCATACTGCCACCCCTCCGCTGGAAGAATCATAAATAGTCGTCTACAGCTCTCCCTTGCTCAACCCCCCAACGCTTTAGCATAAAAAGGGTGCCAACCTTGAACGCCTCCCATTGCAGTGTATCTTTCTCTCTCTCACTCGCTCGTCATTTTATAGTGCTCAGATCTTGGTTCTGCATTTCACTATTTTCTTGCATATTTCGCCTGCAGAGGCGCTCCATTATCACGGATATATAAACTGGCCTTAGCCTGCCCCTGGCTCTCGCTTTCTCCTTCCTTTCCTTACCCCCTCAGTCCCAGTCTTATTGTGCCGAGCTCTTTTAGCGGCTGTATATATCAATACTTATCCTCCATGAACACATACACCTCTCCTCTGTACCTGGCTCCTCGCAAGTCCACTCGCACACTCATCCGCAGTCGCCTGCCCTCGATCTCGAGCCAGACGTACATTACCGCTATCGCTCTCCCCTCACCGCCACCGTCGCCAGCCAACGAGTCGCTTATGCAGCAGTCGATGCTGTCGACGACATTTGCTCTCCCCTCGTTCTCGGAAGTCAAGCTGATTGACAGCCACCAAAGCAAACTATCGCTTGCCAGCGACAGTGAGAGCGAGGTCGACGACAAGACCCTTGACGGGGACTGGGAGGCGGACTGTCCTGAATTCGATGGCGTGTTTGAGATGGAGCTGGACACCGAATGCCCTCATCAGCCGATGACTGCAGGTCCCCGGCCCTGGAGAGTGCAGCCTGAGCGTGTGTACAACTCGCTGAGGGCACAGATCCAGGCCATCGACGCTGATGACAACGAATTCTGCGTCATGTAAATGAACCATGCCCACCAAAAGAAGCTGCCCTCGTGCACCCAACCCCAATCGGCGAGCCGCGCTCCCCTCAAGATACAAAAATGCCGAGCATACATGCTGTTCCGGCTCTCCTTTGCACATTATTTTTCTTCTCCCTTTCTGCATCGCCGTCCTTGTTGCAAATCCTCTTCTGCCAAGGTGCTGCACTATTTTTTGGTGATCCACTTTACATTCCTGTGTATATAAAATAAATATTTTTGGACATACATTCGCAATTACCGTCATGTACTCAGGGCACATGATTTATATGAACACTGGTAGGTGGCCAATACGACATGGCAATTAATTGGATGCTGTGTGCCTTTTTTACCGCTTTCCTTTTTGCTCATGTGCCGCAACCCGATGGTTTTGTGCTGAATATCTTCCATTGCATATTGAGTCTTTTTCTCTCCCCCCTTTTTCATGTCGGCAAGCAGCACGCCGGTGCATTCTTTTGGGGATGGTGGTTGTGGAGGGCATGTGCGTGGTCGTGTGCACCACGGAGAAGATACCAAGCAAGGGAGCGGGATTTTGTCGTCTCCCAAGCACGGCATATCCGCAGTAGGATGAGTACATGCCATCCTGGCCGTCGTCCGTTGGTCCCATTCCAGCCATTATCGCCCCAAGCCCGTTCCCTTGACTATATGGCCATTTTTAATATTTGATGGCGTCGTCCCTCGGCTCCCTGTTTTTCCCGCCCACCACGAAATTAACGGTTGAGAAGTTGGTTTCGTGATTTCCCCTCTTGGCAACACTTGGCCGCAGCAGCGTGACTCTTAATATCGTCAATTGCACATTCATGCCAGCAAGGTTAAATCATTAATGTTTTTGTAGCATCCCAAGATGAAAGATTAGGTAGTCTGGCAGCAGGAAGGATAATAGCCGAGCGAGCGAGCGAGCGAGAGAGGCTTAGACATAATGGTCTGTCCCCTCCCGCTAACAATATGCTTCGTCGATAAAATACTGGCCAGAACAAACAATGCTGCGCCTAATAATAGCATCAGTCGATAACTGCGGGCTCATTCTGCATGTTGGTGTGTACGAACCAGCATTCTGCGAATAGCACGTATCGCCTCCTGGGCATACTCAACATGGCACCCAGGACGTACCCACTGGCCTCTGATCTTGACTACGATATTTGCCCCCATTATGTCTGGGAGTGTGTTCACCCTAAGCTGGCCGTTGCGTTGGTCATTGATAATCCGGAACTTTTGCGCCCACCAGATATTACCGAAACCCATCCCCCACATCTTGAGCTCGTACAACTGGACATTGGCCTCGCTCGCTGTCTGCACAGTCTCAATCTTGCCCCACGGAATAAATTTGGACATTGGGATTGGGAAGTAGTACCTCTTAATTGTCAGCCCCTCTTGGGATACTTGCAAATCACTATCTTCGTAGAGTATGTGAGGATTGAGCTCTGCAGTAACGTTTCTCTCTGCCCCGGTAGCGCTGAAGGCACTGATTGTCGACTGTGTCTGGTGGCGTTCCAGCGGCAGCAATTCGGCGGACTCTGGTACGGATTGCGACATCCTCGAGTATTAGTAGATTGTGCGGGCTATCTCGGCACCTTTTGCTTCAAGTGCGTGGAGATAGCAGGTGGGAACACGATACGCAGTAGCACCAAATAGCAAGTATAGACAGTTTTTAAACAATTTTTCAAACAGGGAGAGCAACAAAAGCAGTACGTGTTTACCACAGCTGTGAGTGTCGGCTAATGTATGGTGCCGCTGCTCACATGATGCTGCCTTGCAGGCGAATTCTTGGCGCACTACCTCCCAGCATTATCTCTTTCTGGCACATCAGATCCAACGCCATCGACAAGCCGGTTAGCCAAGACTGCCCAGCATGCGCTATCTACTGCTTTCGCAGCTGGTCAGTAAGGCAGGATCACAGCGAATGCAGGTGGTGAGGCACCGCCAATTTATTTTTGCGCCCTTTCAGCAACAAACACCCGCGTGCGCAGCCCCCTTGTTACTACCGCCGTCAGCAGCTGAGTCTTTTCTACACCTGACATGCAGCCCATCCCCATTGCCAAGAGATACAGCGGCTTTGCCCACGGACACATCTTGACTGCCATAAACGCCAGGCGTTTCATGCGACTAGCACCCATCCGTCCACCCCTTGCTGCTCCTGCTGCCAGACACACAGCCCACACCAATGCCGACCTGCATTGCATTCGAGTCAGCCGAGATTCCCATGGCACGTTCATAGTGGCCAAGACATGCATCGCAAGCAGAGGTGAAGGTGGCGTGTCTTCCACTTGGCGCAAAATGTGGAATCCGGCGGCTGAATGCGATTCGCTGGCAAGCAGCATTTCCCAATATATCGTCAAATGCGGGAACTTGGCAAGCTGGTTTTTGAGGTGCAAGCGCATGGCTCGTGGCGGCGCGAGCCGACAGCTCTGCATGTGGTAGAAATAAATTGATGTCAGAACCAGCCCCAGTTGTTCTTCTTCCCGTGGACCACCTGCTGCGGCATGTGCATGCGCAGCATCAGCCGAATCTGTGCTGCGGCCATGCAGATACGCTGACCACATCTGTAATTCATATGCTGCGCATCTTGTTTCGATGGTCTCAAACTCGGAGTAGTTCCTGTTGCAGCTGAGATCTGCCTGCACCTGGGAAATCTGCTGGAATTTGCCGATGCCCTGGCCGTGCAAAAGTTCGCTAACTGCCCATGATTTCTGAACAACCGCTGCCCATGCCCAGTCCTCTGCTGCTGATTTGTCGCTGATGCTGCCGAGTGCTTGAGACCAAATTGTCCGCGCCTGCTCCCAGCAGCCTCTATGCGCATAGGTCTTGGCCAATGAGTTTAGCAGCGGCAGGCACACCGGCTTTCGGTCTCGGATTTGGCTACTTAATTGATCAAAATATTCTGGCCAGTGCGCACCTGACCACTCAACAAGAGCCACGCGGACCATCAGCCGCTGCCGTGTGTCGAGGCTGGCGGCTATACTTAGCTTTTCCAACGTCCGTTGCGTCATACCCCGCCACCACTCTGAAGCCGGCTTGAGCCACGGGCAAGAGAAGCGATACGGCAGAGGTGTCTCCACCAAATCGAGTGTAATGGGCACTGAGATATACGCGAAATGTGGCCGGCCCGTGTCATGTATATTTTCGAATGCCGTCTTTGATTGCCTGGCTACAAGCATTCCGTCAATCCACTCGCCACCTCCGCTTCTACCGCCGCCACCTCCGCCGTCAGTCGAGTCGTTTGAGCTGCCCATTGGCTGCCAAGCAGCAGTTCGCTTAACTGATGGCAGAATCCCCTCATCGCTGGATGTCATTGACCACTCAAAGTCCCTGGACACCCCTTGAAGCTGTCCAGCTTGTCGATCTGAAAACACGCAGGTGTCGGGGCTGATTAGACCAAGGAACCGAAGAAGGTTATCCAGCAATACAGCAAACACATCCTTGTCCCATGGAATATCAGCGAGAAATGGCTCGATATCCTCGAATAGAGTTACCGCAAAGGGATCAAACATACTGGTGGGCTCGGTGGGAATGTCGAGGGTTGGTATTGTGGGCGGTTCGTTGCACTCTTGCGAATACTCAATCTCTTTGCCTAGCCATTCAGACTCCAGTGCAGTCCCAATGGTGCTGGCTTTGGCAAGCGCCATCTCACTGCTGCTGTAGGCCCCTTTGCCAAACGAACTCCACCCATTTGCGCCAGGAGAACCAATTCGAGGCATTCCACTATCCCAGAATCTCTCAAATGCGTGTTTTCTGTGCCCCAGCGACGCCATTTTCAAATGTTCTGGACAGAACATAAACCATTCGATCACTGCCTGGTACAGGGATGTCGCACGCTCGCAGTACCCAGATTCACGCAGCAGTAAACATGAGCGATGTATGATATGGGTAATCAGGATCGATGTCCTCCGCACCACTGCTGCGTCCCGTCGGCTGCTGCACAAAACTCGGGTCAGTAGCTGAATCGCATAGTCAAACCTGTCTATCATCCAGCTCACGGTGAATCTGTCACTCAAACCTTGACAGAAGTCCACGTAGCTGAAGATCATGTCAGGATCCTCAGTCTCAGACAGCGCCTTAATCCATTCTGCCAGCAGCTCCGTCGTCTCTAGCACATCCTGACACCGCCTCAGGTACTCCATCCAAAGCCTTTTAGATTTTGGATTCAGGCCAATCGCTCGCTGGAACATCTCGATCTGCATCCTGGCTATAGCCATATTGCCGCGCATTCGCTTCGTGAATGCTGACATAGCGATCTGCTCTTGCAGCCCAATGTAACTGATCCATGCGTCGACATCATGCTTGTCGGAATTGAGCTTAGCCTCGATTATTGCAATCTTTGCCCGGAGCTGGTCATGAACCGGGTCAGATTGAAGCTGCCGCGGTGCCTTGCGCGGTCTAGGCGTGGACTTTGCCATACCATCAAAGCTGCGGAAATCCACCCCGCTCTGGTCACTATCGTAAAGCGACTCTTTGACTTCGTCCCCAGATGCCGAGTCAGTGAGTGCAATATAACCAGTGTGCAGTTCAGACAGTGTGGCCATTTCTGTCGAAGCTGCTACATAGTCGGTTCCGCAATCTGAGCCCACCTGGGGGGTGTCTACGTAGCGTAGGGCTCGTGTTGTTGGAGGAGCCAGTTGGACAAAGCGGCTATCACTTTCTGTTTCCACAATACGCATTGATCCTCGGAGACCCAGAACACGTCGGCCGCCATTTCGGCGAAATTTGGGTGTGCCAGATGTGCTGGTAGACTGGTAGCGCAGAAGGTCTCGATCTCCATACCGGTCCATGGTCAGATCGCCGCTTTCCAATAGCCTGTGTAATGCTGATGGCTGGTACGCTTTGCCGCTGGGCTTGTATTTAGTCAAAGAGCTCTGAGAGGAGTGCCGATGCTTATCATGGGTCTTCCGTTTGTCGCGGTGTGACGAAGGGTGTCGCCTCTCCTTACTGGATCTTTTGACCTCGATCGCTGCCACTGACTTTGGTGCGCTGGAGAACGAGGGAAACATGAGCTCGTCGTCGCTGCTGCAGCTTCCTGTCGCCATTGCTGATAGTAGGAGTGCTGGAAAAGAATTGTTGTACACAAGTTTGGCAAGTCTCGCCTCAGATCACGGCTGGTTTAAATTCCTTAATCACCTGTCCATATTTTGTGGGTTTGCCAAACCTAATGTTTATCTACCATATACCATTCAGTAACCCGAGGCAATGAACACCCATCAGGTGGTGCCATTACTGCTCGGTCTTCACACTCAGCAGCGTCAAAATAATCCATATTATACCAAGTTAGTAGATGTGCTTTGTAACTACCAGTCAGCAGTCGCGCTTCAGGTTGGCTGGCGTACTAGCGACAAAGTGGTAATAGTCCATGATTTTAGGGTAGCCGTTCTTGTCAAGTACATATGGGTCGAGATGCTTGTAGTCTCCGGGAAGTGACCAGTCGAAATCCTTTAGCATGTTGGCCAGAACTGTTAGTATCTGCATACGCGCAACATGTCGTCCAGTACAGATTCGAATGCCATAGCTGAATGGAAAGTAAAGGGCTGATATTGAAGGTACGCATATTTATGTCTGACATTTAGTCGCAGTAAAAATGAGGTTGAGCTACATAGCAGAAACCTTTGTACTATTCGTACCTGCCTGGCACTATCTTCATACGCTTCTGACTGAAGCAGCCAGCTACTCAGTGCATGGCGCAGTGGCTGGCATGGACAGCGACGATGAGTACAATAGCAACATCAAGTAGTATGACCATGTCCAAAATTAGTGGCTGCGGTGTGTCCAGGCTAAAATAAACCTGCGGGTTGTGAGATAGCGTTGGAGAGCGAAACTATAAACGCTAGTTTCCATACTGGTTTTAGATTTCAGTAAATCTAATATATCCTAATATCAAACAGATAATGTACGAAGGTCAGGTATCACGGGTTCTAAATGGCGTTAAGGACGGGCGGGATTAAAAGGATAGATTCCTCGGTGGGCTTACTCCTTGGGTGGCTCCTAATAAAATGTATAGGGTAACATTTGTATTACATTTCGGTGATTGTTTGCGATGGGTATTATTCCTTGTCGCTCACATATACAGACGCTCATACAGGTCATTGAATGCTTAGTGCTGCAGAGGTGGTACAAAGCTTAGGGCATTCATTAAAGCAAAGGAATAACGCAGCATATCACTATCATTATTGAGGGCATTAGGTAAGCCGTAGGCGCCATACCACCAGCTAATGAGCTGGCAGTGTTGACTGGTGCATCTACCGTGCTACCGGAATTGGTTCCCGTATGGGGGATATCAGCGGGAGCCTGCGAAGGGCCAGAGCGTACAGGAATCTTGCGCATCGAAGTTGGGACTTGCATTTGCTTCTTTGTTGAGTTGCGCCAGATATCTGAGCAATACTTGCCGTCAACCGGGAACCACACGGCAGGCATTGGCGACATGCTCTGGCCGAACAGTGCAGTAAAGCTAACCTGTGCCATGTCCAGTCCCAGGCCACCAGTATCGACAGCCAGGACGTAGACATACCGGACTGTGTCGGCGCGCTTTGCTATCTGCTGGCGTCTGCGCACCGGTGACACGGATGTGGTTGGCAGAACTTCAAATTTGGTTGTGGTTGCCTCAAAGTGTGTGGCCATTGCGACACCTGGCAGCCCAACAGTCTCACCGTACTCGATGTAGTTGGATAGGTCTGTCTCAACACGCAGGCATGTGCCGCACTCATAGCCGGTGTTCATTTTCTGCACTGCTGTGATTCGACTAATGTCCAGTGTGGCATACGGATATCCACACGAGGGCGCAGAGATGGCCAATGCATTGCCCAGGCTCTGGTAGTCGTGCGGTGTAATGCTCTGGCTGCCAATCATGGAGCCGAGAGACAAGGTGGCAAATGTAAGGAGTAGATGGAGGGGTGCTAAGGGCGTCATGGAAGAAGTAGGGAAATTAGGAGCGGTCGTGGGATTGGGGAGACAGAAAGCATGGGTGGTCTGGTAATCTTCTCGTTTTGGCGAGGGGTGCGAGGACAAACGGTCCTACGCGCTCGCAACGGCCCAGAAATGGAAAGAGCGCGTGAAAAATCTGGACCGCGAGCTGCCCAATAAATCGAGCTGCATGACGGCTCGAACTGTGCCTGTGACCACCTCAGCCACCACCGGAAATTGCAGCCCAGGCCAGCTCTCCTTCTGTTTGTAAACTGCTCTCTACTTTTTTCAACTGCTTTGATTTGTTACATATGGCTACCAAGCAGCACTGCGCCTATTGCTTCGATGTCCTGGTGTCTCACCTTGAGGGCAAGCCGACCAGCCGCATCCCTACAGGCTTTGACGCAAGCGCCTGCTACCCGCTCTTTGTTACATGGAGTAAGCAGTACCGTGGCGACGACGACCGGCTACGCGGCTGCATTGGCAACTTCTCGGCCATGAAGCTTGGAAACGGTCTGCGCGAATATGCCCTGACAAGTGCGCTCCGCGATACCCGGTTTAACCCTATCACCCTGCGCGAGCTCCCACAGCTGTCGTGTTCGGTCTCGCTCTTGACAGACTTTGAGGAAGCCGACGACTACTTGGATTGGGAGATTGGAAAGCATGGGGTGTGGGTGGAGTTTAGGATGCCAAACGGACGGCGCCAAACCGCGACCTTCTTGCCCGAGATTGCCGAGGAGCAGGGGTGGTCAAAGGAAAAGACGGTGGATCAGCTGCTGCGCAAGGGCGGGTATGAATGGACGATTACCAGGGAAATGCGCGAGTCTGTCAAGCTCACACGGTACCAGAGCAAGAAGGCGAAGCTGCTGTACACCGACTATATTGGTATGCGGCAGAAGCTAGAGGAGGCGTAGATTCTGCCACGTGAAGTCTAACTTATTGGTGTACATTGCCATAAATACAAATGTTTGTCCGCAGTCCCTAAATTTGCAGGTTGATTTTTGGGTCACCATATGATTGGAGGTTCGACACCACATTCCACATTCTAATCATACCATGAGCCAGCTATTCACACAGGGAGGCAGCAGCCAGCAACAGCAACGCACAGGGCCAGCTAGTGGGCCGCCTGAGTTCAGTCAGCACCGACATCCAGAACGTTGCCGACATTGCCGACAAAGCCATCGATGCGTGCAAGCTTGTGGGGACAGATCTCGAGGAACTCAACGAGACAGCCAAAAGTAGACGAAGTCGACGAGTCATTGCGGATGCTTCTAAGCGCCAAAAAGCGCATGGATATCGAGACCGAGCTACTCTCGCAGGCGATGCGACACGCTGATGCTGACGATGTGGCACAGAGCTACGAACGGTCGTGGAAGCGGAGTGTGACCAAGTACGAGAAGCAGAGTGATGCACAAAAGTTCGGTCGCAATGGACAGTACAGGGAGTTCCGCGAGCAGGTGTGGGAGGTCAACCATGAGGGCGAGCCAATGCCAAGTCTGTTTGAGGGTGGCGAGGATAGCAGTGACGACGACGACCTGGTGGTTTCGGGGGCGCGTCTCACGTACAAATGCCCGATCTCGATGGCGTGGCTGAATAACCCAGTCACCAGCAGGACGTGCAAGCACAGCTATTCGAAGGACTCGATCATGAGCATGCTGAGGGCCAGGCATGGCTCGTGCCCGTGTCCGGTGGCCGGGTGCTCTCACACAGTGAACGTGCGTGATTTGCAACCAGACAGGCTGCTGGAGCGCAAGGTTGCTAGGCACCTGCGGCAGCTTGAAATCGAGCAGTCACAGACCGAATACACGCTGATCCGGTGAAGTAGGAGAAATGTATTTATGAGTAAACTCCTTTGTTAAAGCCGGAACTTGAACGGATCTGCTAGCCAGAACGCGCACACGACGAACGCGTTGATGATGGCTGGGCGCACATCCTGCATAAACGTCAGGTAGATCCAGATGGTAACAAGTCCTGGAGCGCGCTTCATGATACCCAGACGCGGAGCGTGCAGGCTCAGGTGCACAAAGTAGCATCCGCTGGCGCAGGCAAAGACCAGCATCACCAGCGACATGGCCCGAGAGAACCGGAACTTGTATGTGACATACACCATAAAGTATATGGCTGGCGACATGTTTAGCATGCGCTTCAGGATCTCTGTTGCCGTGATCTCGATGCTGTACTGCTGGCTGACCAGGGCCTCAAACAGCCCGTACACGGACGACAGCGCCAGCGTGTAGATGAGAGCATTCATCCACGTGGGAATTTCGTCTTCGGCACGCTCTGCCTCGGCCTCGAGCCGGTCTAGCTCGTCGTAGTCGACCTCCTTGCCGTCCTGCTTCATCTGCTTCAGCACGCCTGACTCGCGGATCAGCCGCATCTTCTCGTGGTCGGGGATGTCGTCAATCAGGTACTTTGGCTTGCCATCAGGGCCAAGCTTTGGCCCAGCACGCACGATGCGTGAGACGCTCGGGTACTCGAGCTTGGGCGAGTTGTGTGCGGTCTCGTCGCTGTCGTGGCAGCCCCGGAGTCAGCTCCTTCATGGACTCGATGAGCGGCACATTCTCGTCGTCGAACTCTGTGATTTGGACCATGGCTATAGCGGAGTAAATGCGATGGGGAAATGCAAGAAAGGGGTGGGGAACAAACGAGAAAGCAGAGCAGAAGCGTGCTTGCTCAAAGGAGGCTTGGGAGGCGGCAGTGCTGTATTTTTAGCAGAGGCGGACAGAGATGTTTGGGACCAACAGGTCGGCTGACATGATTCCAGGATGCTGATCCGCTGATGCGGGGAGGACAGGCAGAGAGCGGCGGGGGAATCCAAAAGTCCGGCTCTGCTTACCCCTCCAGCCTTCAGCTGCTCTCGTCATATCTGAAACCATTCTATTACTTTAAAAAAGAAATTTGATGAATTCGCGTGTCTTTCGGCTCTTCCGGTCCACGCCTCTCCGACCTTGCCCGAGTGCGTGGGTCTCTCCCGGCCAGCAGCAGCGCCTTCAATGGACAGGCATCCAGCGGCGGACGTTTCTGAGCACAGCCGACATCCCTACAAAGAAGCCTGCCCGAGATCACTCGAGCTATGACCTGGCAACGGCAATGGCAATCTGTACCTGGAGTCTGATACTGACCAGCGGTACCGGCTGGACTGGGCGACAGGCGGGCCAAAGACCGTGCTGATAATCAAAAAGGCCAATGACCAAAAGGTCGACAGCGCCCTGGTGGACATTGCCAGCTGGCTACACCGCACATATCACCGATATGAACGTTGTGACTGGAGCCAGCTGTGTACACGCAGGTAGCAGCAGACAATTCCATTTGTGCGCACAATTCCCGAAGGCGAGCCAGACGAGTACTCTCGGGTGGTAGGACTTTGTGATTACGCTGGGCGGCGACGGCACGTTTTTGCATGTCTCGTCGCTGTTCAAGACGCATGTGCCGCCAATTATCCCATTTTCAATGGGCACGCTTGGCTTTCTGCTGCCGTTCAATGTGGCCACATACAAGGAGCAGCTACGGGGCGTTATTGCGGGCGGATCGACTGTGCTGCCGCGCATGCGTCTGTCGTACTCGAAATACGACGAGGATGGCAGGCTGACTGGCGGATGGGCATTTGAACATCACAAACGAAGCGTGCATTCACCGTGGCACATACCCGCACCTGACTACAATTGCATGCTATATCAATAACCAGCTGCTGACGACCTCGGTCGGCGACGGGATCATTGTTGGTACGCCGACGGGCTCGACTGCATACTCCTTGTCGGCGGGCGGCCCAATTGTGCATCCCTTGGTCAGCAGCATGATCCTGACGCCAGTGTGTCCTCGGTCCTTGTCATTTCCGTCCACTGATCCTCCCCGCAAGCGCTGTGGTGCGCCTGCAGGTGCACAAGGATAGCCGCGGCCGGGCTGCCGCGTACATTGACGGAAGGAATTGCGGCGAGCTGCGGCAGGACCAGTCGATTGAGATCCGCCGGTCGGCGTACCCGCTGATGTGTATCAATAGAGAGAACCTGGCTGCCGGCTGGACCCACGATATCAACAGGCTGCTCAAGTTCAACCGCACCTTCTCATACCCCCACGAGTCGCCGTTTGGCGACCACGCGGACCCTGATGAGGATGCCTAGACATTTGTTTTCTGCATGTGAGATGGCGATGGTGTTGTTCAGAAATAATGTGAAGGTAAAAAAGAGTCTGTGGTTGTGAGCGAGACAGGTCCTAAGGCAGACCCATCAGATGTAGAGACGACGCCACGATAGCAGGTGATAAATACATATCCGCCTGCACTGGCTAGCGCCGCTGAGTTGAAGAAGTTTGGCTTATCCGAGTCCAGCATTCCATTGCCTGTCATCGAGTCCAGCCCGTCTTCGCCGTCGGACTCTGGCGCCATCGTCTTGCCAGCATTCGGGTCCTTGGGCGCCGTGCAGTTCCTGTCCCCTTGGCACTCCTGGGTGCACCTGATGTCGCCGGTCGAGCAGTGGTCCTGGCACTGCTGCACCTCGTGCTGGCAGGTGTAGTGCATGACCGGGAACGTGTAGATATCCGGGTCCGGGTTCTTGCCGTTGCCGCACGTGCAGTGCCACTGGAGGTTGGACGCCTCGCACCCGTCGTTGATGGGCGCACCCCACGTCATGTTGAGACACACGTTGTTGCAGAAGTTTGTGTTGTCGTTGCACCACGTGCTCTTGATGCCCATGTCAACTGTGCTGGGATCAAATGCCGAGGAGGCCTGGCGGAATGCCCGGCGCTTGCTCTTCTTGCTGCCTCCGCTGGCGGCATCGTGGACGGAGGGGTTGTCGCCAAGGGTCTTTTTGCCAACAGCCATACGTGCCTTCGCCCTTGGCGTGCTTGGCTGGCGATGGAGGGAGGGCTGGGAGGGCTGGGGCAGCGGGAGTCGCTGGTTTATCTGCGCCTGCAGGCTTGCCGCCGGCAGCGGGCTTGTCAGAGGCATCGCCGCCAACCTTGATGCTGTCAACGAGGGAGCCAGCATCGCTGCCAGCTGCTGGTGAGTGCGACGCCGCCAAGGCCATCGTTGTGAAGGCAGCCAGACCGGCCACGAGGTACACCTTTAGCTGCATGTGTGTACAATGATCCGTAGAAACCTGTGCGAGAAAGGACAAAAAGCAAGATATGCCCTGGTGTATATGCTATCCTGCCAATGCACAAGGAAAGGAAATGAGAGAAGGGGAAATAGGAGGGGTCGAGGTGACAGCAAAGAAACGAGAGGCAGACCAGACTGAACCCGGCCTGTCCCATTGCCTATATGGCAGTTCTCTGGACTCTCGCCCCTCCTCTACTCTCCCCGGAATATTGTTTTCACACAACATTTGAACAATGAAGGCAATTCTGGTCTGAGACGCTGGCCGCATGGCTCCCCCCCCAGCGCCTCGCCGCCCCCTCTTCCAGCTGCGTAGAAAAACAAAGTGGTGCCGCTCAGAGGTTTTGTTTCACGCATTCTAGCCAACAAAGCGCCATGTCCCCTCGCTTCCCTGCCAAAACAGCGAGGGCTGTTGCGAGGGAGGCGCAGCTTCGGGCGGCAGAGACCTTGGTTTGGTACATCAGCCTGTGTGCTAGGAGAGACGCCAATTATAGGGTGTAACTAGCAGGCGGAAATAGTGGTCATTTCCGTTTCTGCCATCTCGATTGTTCGCCTATGTGCAAATGCAGGATGCTAAGAGCTTTCTCCCACACGCCTCTGTGCCGCCTTGCCTGCCCCTCGGAATGGCTGCTACAGTGCTGGGCGACCGGGCGGGTTTGTTTACATCCGAGCTGTGTGATTTCAGGGAGGGATCCTGGGCCCAAAAAGCTACTGCGCTTGCGTGCAAATAAAGCGAGGCTCCTCGAGTTTTGCGAGGGCGTGCTTCGGACGCGAATCCGAAGCGGTGTGCTCAGGTGACACGCATGCGCACAGACACGTCGGCCATGCAAAGCTTCCACTTTTTAGAAAAAAAAAAGCTTTATATACGCTAACTGTATGGCGCTGGAACTACAGAGGCAAGGACAAAAGTGACTACTCGACCTTTTTGGGCGTCCGCATAGCGACATGCGGGAACAGCCCAAACTTGTGCTTGACAGTGAACAGGTGGTCGTGCCCGAGCCACGTAATGCGGGCAAAGTGCACCCACAGGATCAGGTACGTCGAGCCGTAGGCAGTGAGGATGTGCCACCACCCGTGCAGCTGCAGGAACACATCCAGCGGCGAGTTGACCATCTGCCTGTAGGACCGTAGCCGGTGGCAGAAGATGTTGTCGAGGTTCCACACCAAAAACCCGCCGTACATGCCAATGTGGCCAAACACCAGGAGCCGGGTCATCAGGCGCTTCGTGCGCCGGTCGATGCGCATCTGCTTCATGCGCTTGTATCCAAACCCGACCGTGCCCATGGCAGTGAAGGCAAATGCGACCTGGTGGAAGGCAGGCGACTGCAGCCAAAAGATGTATATCAGGGTGATGGCCAGCTGCAGCGCGCCGATGCCCACGGGCAGCCTCCAGCCGTGCTGCACCCGGCGGTCGATTTCGACCAGCGCGTAGAAGGAGAGCGCGCAGGTGTAGAGCATGGGAAGCTCGTCCAGGAGCTGTGTTGTGTATTTGAGCGTGGCGTGGAAGAAGCCCGAGCCGAATCCGACCGTCATCAGGGCGACGTAGCAGAACAGCATGCGCTTGCCCTGCTGGTGCTTAATCACCGACCAGATCCCAAGCCCGGCCAGGACCACGAAAAGCGAGTTTGTTATCGAGTTCCAGAACTCGGCGATGAACTGTGTCACAACGTAGTTTTCCTACACAATGATTCCGGGCAGCTTTAGGTTGCAGTATATGATAGACAGCGGTCTGGGCCCCGAGCTGGTATAGTGTTTGAGATCCGTGCATGAGGATTCCTTTTGACGACCAGCAGCAGGTGCGGAAATGCGCTGTGCAGAAGCCCTGACGCCTTGTTTCAAGTGCGAGGGAGACCGAAAAAAGAAAGACGCTCGCGGAGATGAGAGATAATCGACGAGACATGGGTGTTGCACACTTGTCACGCCACGGCGCACCTGGATCCAGCAATGCATCTTACCTCGCACCAATCAATCGTCGACGTCCTACAGGATCCATGTGAAATGGGGAAGGTGCAAATATCAGCAGAAGATCGGTTCCTAAAGAATAGCCAACATTCCTCTCTAAACCATTCCCAAACCAGCCTAGCTCGTTCGGCCAAGCATGGGGATCGACTGCCTACATTGCCAAGACTGCTGGCCCTCTTCTCCAGCCGTGAATGCGGAAGTGATGCCCACCCTACCCCGTGTAGGCATTGGCAAGCGTGCAGTCGCCCAGGCTCTTACGAGTGGAGGGCGTGCTCCTCTGGCAATAGCGCCTCGCCATGTCTCCCCCTCCTCTTGGCTGTACCGTACCGCTGTTCCCCGGACAGCCTTACCTTTCGCCCCAGAAGTGGTTGGTCGCATTAGAAGCGTTGTCCATGATGATCATGCCCATGGTTTCGAACGCAGTAAAACGTGTGAGAGACAGGGGAGGTATGTGTAAGAAGGGTGGAAAAGTGTGGTGAAGCGGGAAGAGTGATGATAGGGAAGCTAGGCTGACTCCATTAAAGGCGGTAGTGCGGAGATATCAGGTTTCTTTCTTTCTCGTGGCCAAGGAACTGAACTCTGCTTCCTGGCTGGCAATTTCAGGGCCGTCAAAGAAATGAACGTAAGAAAAGTACTATGAAAGGGGACAGGGAAGAAGTAAAGAAGTGAGCGACTGAAAAGCAAGAAGCCAATATTACACAGGGGGCCGAAACCGGTTGGTATTTCGAAAAGGAAACACGGAAAAAGACAAGTCCAGAATACCTCAGGCTCGGGCGAAAGTTGGGGCGGTGGCCGGCACACAGGCACACAGATACACAGACACACAAGACCTGCTGTCCCATTGGGCGGCTGGCTGTGCACCAGCAGTCTCAGATGCCTGCAAAAAAAAACCAGTCGGCGGGCTAGGCCGGCTAGATTACATTAGCGGCGTCTCTTGGTGATCGTCTGGGATTCAGATCACCGACGTGCCAAGCCAGGGGATATGCACCATGATGCCAAGTGCAGCTAATGTGCAAGACGGGCATTTACAGCGGCGGGCCAACCAGCGATGCGTAGAGGGTCAGCCGCTGGCGTGTATTTGCAGGCCTTCCTTTCTCACACGGCTCGCTGCATAAAACAGACGCCGGCAGTGTTTGTGTCGCCCACAGAAGCGCTTGCTTAAAAAGCAGCACGTCTGCTGGGCGAGCAATGCGTGCTCTTCGCCTCTGCTTTCATTTTTACCTTTGACCCCCATTACTCTTTTCACTAAACCTACCTCTGTACTTTGGGCGCGCAGCTTCAGCATGCACTTGATGCTAGACACCATGGTTGGTCGCGATGCGTACTATTGGGGCGAAGCGTAAGGAGTTCCTGTTCTCTCTCTTCCCCATGAGTGGGCCCCACAGAATGTCGCTTTAATTGCTAAAGAAGTCGGCTATGGTGGGGGGTTTCCGCACTCGGTGCAACATCATGTAGGACGTCGACGATCGACTGGTGCGAGGTAGGGTATTCCGAGGCGAGGGGAGGAAATCAGTAGGCGAGGGAGGGAAATCATCGGCAGTAGTTTGTTTGTTTGCTCAAGCACCCGCCACATTGTTTGTAGGAAAACTATGTGATGTGCAAGTACATTGCCGAGTTCTGGAACACGACAACCAACATTGCGTTCTTGGGACTGGCGCTGTTTGGCATGCACAAGGTGCGGGCAACAGGGCAGGAGAACCGGTTCCTGCTCTGCTACTTGGGCATGTTGGTTGTCGGCATGGGGTCGTAAGTACATTAGTGGGAGGGGGAGCGGGGGGTCGGCATTGCGACTTTAGCCGGGTGTTTCATGACCTGCTGACCGAATCCATGGCCATTGGGCGATCATTGCTGTAGGTGGCTGTTCCATATGACCCTCCAGTACCAGTGGCAGCTGGCCGACGAGCTCCCTAGTAAGTATTAAATGGGCCATCGCGAGTGACCTGGGTGGATTGCAATTTGCTGAATGGGCCTTGCTGTAGTGGTGTACTGCACATGCGTGTGCATATATTGTGTGCTGCAGGCGAACGTCAAGGCGGGCAATGACCTGGTTGTGTCGCTGGCGCTGTTTGGATACTCTGCGATGGTGACGCTGGTGTACCTGCAGAACCGCAACCCGGTGTTTCACCAGGTGGCATACGCGATTGAGGTGGCGGTGATTCTTGTGCGCAGCACATTCTACCAGATGGAGATCCGCAAGACGAATGTACGGGCATACACGGAAATGCGGCATCTGTTCCTGCTGGGCGCGGGCTCGTTTGGCATGGCATTTGTGCTGTGGAACATCGACAACGTCTGGTGCGGAACCTTGCGCGAGCTGCGCGGGTGGGTGCATCCGGTGCTGGCGCCGTTCTTCCAGCTCCACGCGTACTGGCACATTGGCACGGCCCTGGGGTGCTATGCCAGCATTGTGTACCAGCAGTATTTGCGGCTGGTGATGCTGGGCACGGTCGACCAGTACCGGGCAACGCGGATGCTGGGGTTCATTCCGTACCTTGAGCGGGCTCCCACGACCAAGACTGCATAGACCTTGCATGTTTAATTACTTTTTTTTTTTTTGCAGCCATAGCAAATAGTTCTGTCCATCACTCGTGTGGGAAAAGTGCGCCAAAACGGTGGCTTTGCAGCGTTTCCACGGCGAAGCAAAGTGCAGATGGGCGGGCAGGCTGTGGCAATCGATTTTATTTTCAGGTTTGGGGGCGGGCATTCCCTGCGGGGGTTCAAAGTGGCCTGTGCGCCTTTGTTTCGCACGCAACAGCTCCTCAGCAGCCAACACCGCGCCATGCCTCCAGGTCTTGCCTCGCATATAACTCGATGGCCGGCGGGCGGCTTCCCTCCTCCCCTTTCTTTTCGGTATCTCTTCATTTTTATACACTTTTCCCTAACTAGTAGAACAACTCCTTTTGTCCCAAGATGGCTTTGCTTATGTCTGCACAGCTCAGAGGTGCCATCAGGTAAGTTACCAGTCGCCCTCGCGATATAAGGCGCTGCAGCAGCTGCATACAACTAACAGGGTGCCTGTGTAGTCGCAAGTCTGGCGCTCTGGCCAAGTCCCTCGCTGCAGTGCCCGCGCGCTCGCACTCGACCACTGGCTACCAGGCCACCGAGGACAACGAGCCAAAGTTCCTGCAGGCGGTCGGCATGTACTTTGACCGCGCAGCCAAGTACAGCAATGCAACAGCCGAGACGCTCAAGCACATCAAGGCCACGGACAGCGTGCTGAGCGTGACGTTCCCGGTGGAGAAGGACGGCAAGACAGTGATGATCCGCGGGTACCGGTCGCAGCACTCGCGGCACCGGCTGCCGTGCAAGGGCGGGATCCGGTTCTCGTCGGCGGTGGATCTGCAGGAGGTGGAGGCTCTGTCGGCGCTGATGACGTACAAGTGTGCGGTGGTGGACGTGCCGTTTGGCGGCGGCAAGGGCGGCATCATGATCAACCCGGCGGACTGGACCGAGGCGGAGCTGGAGCGCATCACGCGGCGGTTCACGCTGGAGCTGTGCCAGAAGAACTTTATTGGCCCGGGCGTGGACGTGCCGGCTCCGGACGTGGGCACGGGGGCACGCGAGATGGGGTGGATTGCAGACACATACCGCAACTTCAACCCGCAGGACGTCAGCGGAGCCGCGTGTGTGACGGGCAAGGCGCTGTCGCTGGGCGGCGTGCGTGGGCGCACAGAGGCCACCGGGCTGGGCGTGTACTACGGCGTGCGCGAGTTCCTGACATACCCCGAGGTGCAGAAGAAGATTGGGCACCACGGCAAGATCCAGGACACCAGCGTGATCATCCAGGGCTTCGGCAATGTGGGCTACTGGGCGGCCAAGTTCTTTGAGTCGAACGGCGCCAAGATCCGCGGCATCGTCGAGCACGACTATGCTGCGTACAACGAGGCCGGCATCAACGTCGAGCACCTGTTCCTGTGGCGCAAGGAGCACGGGTCGTTCAAGGGCTTCCCCGACGCCAAGATCGTCGACCAGCCCATGACTGTGCTGGAGAGCGAGTGCGACGTGCTGATCCCCGCAGCGCTGGAGCGCCAGATCGGCCTGCGCAATGCCCACAAGATCAAGGCCAAGCTGATCGGCGAGGCTGCCAATGGCCCGGTGACGCCGGCAGCCGACGAGGTGCTGCGTGCAAACGGCAAGGTTATTGTGCCGGACCTGCTGCTGAACGCTGGCGGAGTGTGTGTGTCGTACTTTGAGTGGGCCAAGAACCTGTCGCACCTGCGGTTTGGCCGCATGAACAAGCGCTGGGACGAGCGCAGCAAGGAGCAGCTGCTGGCGCTGGTCGAGGGCAACGCCGGGCGCCCGCTGTCGGAGGGCGAGCGCCGTGAGCTGATCCACGGCGCCGAGGAGCATGAGCTGGTGTATTCGGGTCTGGAGGACACAATGATTGTTGCCTGCAACGAGACCCGCCAGACCGCCAACCTCAAGGAGATCGACTACCGCACCGCCGCCATGACCAACTCCATTAACAAGATCGCCGCCAGCCTGGCTGGCTCCGGCTCCATCTTCACCCACGCATAAAACTCTTTCTTTATTGAAGCCCAACACACGTGGCGATTTCTTTCCAGTTTGCCCTTGCAATGCCATTGACCTTTTCTTCGTTCTCGGCCAGCATCTTCTCCAGATCGCCGGCATTCGCCAGCAGCCGCTGCATCTCGCTGCGCACCGGGCCGACAAACTGCACAACCGCCTCGGCCACCGCCTCCTTCAGCTGGGCATTGGAGCAGTCGCGCAGCTCTGCCGCCGCCTGCTCGCACTCGGTCTCCCTGAGCGCCGCATAGATCGCCAGCAGGTTGGCCACGCCCGGCCGCTCCTTTCGCATCGAACGTGATCCCGCGGATCGAGTCAGTCGGCGCCTTTTTGATTTTGCGGCGGATTCGAATCGTCCGAGTCGCTGAGCATAATCCGCGACTGCTCGTTCGGGTCGGACTTTGACATCTTGCGCTGTGGGTCGCGCAGCGACATCACGCGCTTGGACTCGGTCAGCAGCGGCGCTGGCAGCGGGAACAGCCGCGTCTTGTATGTCTTGTTGAAATGCTCTGCAATGTCGCGCGCCAGCTCCAGATGCTGCACCTGGTCGTCGCCCACCGGAATGTGCGTGGCCTTGTACAGCAGGATGTCTGCCGCCATCAGGACCGGATATGTGAACAGCCCGGCCAGCAGGCCCTGGGCCGCCGGCGCATGCACGTTGAGCGCCTCTGTCTGGCCCACAAGCTGCCCTTGCTGCTGCAGCTTGCTTTTCCACTGCGTCATGCGGTTGAGCCACCCGACCGGCGTGATGCACCCGAGCACCCACAGAAGCTGCGTGTGCGCTGCCACCGCCGACTGCCGGAACAAAAGCGACTTGCTCGGGTCCACCCCGCACGCGACAATCGACGCTGCCATCTCCAGCGTCTCCTGCCGCAGCTTCTGCGGGCTGCGCGGCACTGTCAGCGCGTGCAGGTCAACGATGCTGAACAGCAGCGAGTCGTCGGCCGTGCTGTTTTGCTGGAGCTTCACCCAGTTCTGCAGCGAGCCCAGGTAGTTGCCTAGCTGCGGGACGCCCGTTGGCTGGATCCCCGAGAACACGCGCATGGCCATGGTATCTGTAAAGCGCCTAGAGTTGGAAACAAGATTGCTGAGAGAAGCCGTGAAACCCCTGGTGCCTCACGCTCACCCCCCAAAACATGGGCCATGCCGTCGCCCCATGTCCCGATTCAGTTATGGCGATAAGATCAGCCGCCTTGATCTTTTGCCTCTGCTGGAGGCAGATGCGTGCCCAGCGCGTCCCTGATTCCTGGGCTGCCCCGACGCATAGCGAGCTGGCGTTGAATGGCCGGTAGGCAGGTGGTGCGAGCGCTGTCGATTGCATATGGAGGGACCCGGAGAGCTGTTGCTGCGCAGAGCTCGCAGCGTATACTGGCAGTACAATCGATATGGAAATATTTACTACCCGACTAAATCGATAAGCAAAAAGAACCGGATAGAGCAGCCACTGCTGTCACCGTGGAACCACCGGCAATGGCTTCGCATACTGGTCTCTATGGACGGTGCTCTCCAAATGCGCGCTATGCTAAAACCGCACTGCCATCTGTCAGCCTCGCAGTGCCCATGGTCAGGCCCATGCCTCTCGCTGTGCCTGTAGCCCTGGCGCTAGCCGAATGGCCGGCAACAGCCCGATTGGCAATAACCTTCGAGATAGAGGGCAGGTTCGCTGGCTTCTCCGTCTTCGGATACAGCCTTGGGTTGACAGGCGTCTCGTAAAACCTGGTGTTTGTCTTCTCGGCAACCATCCGGGCAATCTGCTTAATGTCAACCCCGTGCTTCAGCAAAACCGCCTGAAAGCTCGTCGGGACTCACTACCAGGTTGTACTTGATTTGCGACAGAAACGCGCGCTCCATCCGGTTGACATCCTGGCGCCGGAAACAGGCCCTCAGGAGAGGAACCCGCAGACGAAGCACGTCGATAAAGGGTACCGGTCGTCGCAGAATTTGCTGGCCACCAGGAGCGCTGCCAGGAATATCTTGTGCTTGGCGCCGTCCTCGATTATTGCTCGCCTTGGCAGCCGCTTGTGGAAACCGCCCCAGGTATATCAGTCCGTGGACCAGCGTTGCTGAGGATATCCGCCCATTGAACAGCAGCGTCTCGATAAAATGCTTAAAGTCCGGGTATTGCCGCGAGTCTACTGCCCGATTCCGCCCCTTGAGCCGAGAGCCCGGGCTGTCTGTCGAGGGAAACAGCTGGGCTAGCCAGTCCACTGCGAGCCCTACAAACGGCGAAACCGAGGTTAATGCCTGTATCCTTGCTGCTGTGGCTATCTGCGTCCTATATTTATGCGACATACTGATAAGCGACCGGGGTATGTAGTACAGGTCGTATGCTGGTTGTGAGCTGGCCCCTCCCTGTGAGAATGCTGGCAGCCATGAAATAGCACAAGGAGAGGGCGTTCTATATGTAAAAAAAATATACAGGAAAGCGGAAAGGAAAACGAGCTGACACTATTCCTCAACGCGCTTCGTGACTTGAAGCAAAAATCTCCAATGAAAAAACCATGCGCAGCTGATTTTGCTTCAAGTCTCAGGCCAACTTGGACAGGATTGCAAACAGCTTTATGTAAACGAAGAATAAAAGAATCTAGTAAAGATCGCCGGCTTACTCCTTCTTGGGCTCAGCCTTGGGCTCAGCCTTGGGCTCAGCCTCAGGCCTGGACTCCATTGACGACGACTTGTCAAGGACAAACTCCTCGATACTGGATCTTCTCCTTGAACGGCCGCGGGCCCAGCAGGTCAACCATATCCTCGCGGTTCAGAACCTCCTTCTTGAGCAGCAGCTGGGCGACCTTCTCCACAGCGTCGCGCTTGTCGGTCAGAAGGTTAATCGTGGTCTGGTACGCGTCGTTGACCATCTTGCGCACCTCCTGGTCGATCATTTCGGCAGTGGCCTCCGAGTACGGCTTGCTGAACGACTCCTGCTGCTGCGAATCCACAAAGTTGAGCTGCCCGACCCGCTTGTTCATGCCGTACTGTACAATCTGTGCATACGCCATCTTGGTGACCTTTTGCAGGTCGTCGGACGCACCCGTGGTGATGACCTTGAAGAAGAGCTCCTCCGAGGCACGGCCGCCAAGCGTCATGCACATGCGGTCGTGCAGCTGCTCGGTTGAGAACAGGTACTGGTCCTTGGGCAGATACTGCGCGTATCCAAGGGCGCCGGCTCCGCGCGGGATGATCGACACCTTGAGCAGCGGGTCCGCGTGGCGCATAAACCACCCCACAACGGCGTGCCCAGCCTCGTGGTACGCCACCGTCTTCTTCTCCTCGGGGGAGAGCACGCGCGACTTCTTCTCCAGACCGGCAATGACACGCTCAATGGCCTGCTCAAAGTGAGTGTGCATGACCTGCTGTGAGCCCGCACGAGCAGCAATCAGGGCCGCCTCGTTACAGACATTGGCGATGTCGGCGCCGGAGAACCCAGGCGTCATTGCTGCCATCTTGTTGGCCAGCTTGTGCTTGTCCTCGCTGGTCAGAATCGGGCCCAGGTGGACACGGAAGATGTCGGCACGGCCCTTGATGTCAGGCCGGTCGATGGAAATGTGCCGATCGAAACGACCAGGGCGCATCAGCGCCGGATCCAGCACATCAGGCCGGTTGGTACCGGCCAGGATCACGACGTGCTCGCTGGAGCCAAAGCCGTCCATCTCGACCAAAAGCTGATTCAGCGTAGCCTCGCGCTCATCGTTGCCGCCCATGGCACCACCGCGGCCGCGCGCCTTGCCAATAGCGTCAATCTCGTCAATGAAGATAATGCACGGAGCGTTCTTCTTGGCTGTCTGGAACAGGTCGCGGATACGGGCCGAACCGACACCAACAAACATCTCGACAAACTCAGATCCTGACACCGACAGGAACGGCACACCAGCCTCGCCAGCAGTGGCCTTGGCCAGCAGCGTCTTACCGGTACCAGGCGGGCCCGACAGGATCGCACCCTTGGGAATCTTGGCACCGAGGCGCTCGTAGACCTCAGGCTCCTTCAGGAACTTGACAAACTCCATGATCTCCTCTTTGGCCTCGTCACATCCGGCCACGTCCTTGAAGGCGATTTTGACATCAGTCTCCTTGTTGTACATCTTGGCGCGGCTCTTGCCAATGCCGAAGATTCCACCCGAACTACCGCCAGCGCCGCCAGCGCCGGGGGCCTTGCGCGATAGCCACACAAAGGCACCAATCAGCAGCAGCGTCGGGGCAAAGTGCAGCAATGTCGAGAACACGCTGACCTCGTCGCGGTACTCGACTGGGATGCGCTGGGAGGGCGGAATGCCGAGCTCATCCTGCGCATCATCAAGCTGCTTCTCAAACGACTCGACAGAGCCAATCGAGAACATGACACTGGGCGGCGACATGCTCACACCCTGGGCACTGTTGCCATTGGCAGCACCCGGGCGCAGAATGGCGCGGACGCGGTTACGGTTGACCACCACCAGCCGATCGACCAGACCGCGATCCATGTACACGCGGCGGAACTCCTGCCAAGTGATCTGCCGGTTCTCCTCGCTATTGTTTGACGACATGAGCTGGTATGTAATCAGACCACCAACAGCCCACGGCAGCCAGTTGTTTGATCCTGGCATGCCAAAGAAGTCTTCCTCCTTCTTGCTCGAGTCTCTCTTGGGGATCTTCTTCTTGCCTCCACCGGCGCCATCCGCCTTTGGCTCCTCAGACTTCTGCTCCTTCGCATCGACCTTGGCGTCTGTCTTCTCAGCCTCAGACGTCTTCTTCTCTTGCCGCGGCTCCTGTGCCTCGTCTGACTTGCTGGCGTCCGAGCGCCATTTCCTGCTTCCCTCCTTGCCGTGCTTGTTTACAAAGTTCTCGAAGCCAGCAGGTATGTTTTCGTCGCTCTTATTGTCCTTGTTACTGTCGGCCCACCGGGCTGTGCTATGGATCTCGCGCAGCCCAGAAAACACTGACTTGCCGCGCGGCTTGCTATGGATCGACTGCGCTGAGAGCCCCAGGGGGGGAAGACCCGTCTGCAGGGGCATCAGAGGCTGTGCCAGTCGCCGCACCAGGCTGTTCAGCGCTGCTGTCCGGCCGTGAGGAAAAATGCGCGCGGGAGCAGACAACATTTTTCGCTAATAAATGAAAGATAAGAGAGGTAAAGTTTGGCTAGCAGTTCCCAAATTCAAAATATATAATCGCTGACGGAAATCAAATGTGGGCCTGAGAAGGAAAAAAAAAGGGAAAGAAAGTGGTTCTAGGGCAGCAGAGGGAGGTGGTCGCCTCAGCCGGTTCGGGTCGGTCGTCGGCATAATGCTTGGCACTTTGGTAATAAGCTCCAGCGCTGGCGTGGCCGCTCTTACCCTAATCACCAGCGGGATTTTACAAACGCCGTATTGGCAGAATCGAATCAGCAATCATCTGCCACGTGATCGGGCATCCTGCATTGGCAGCAGTGCATCGTCACTTTTCTCTAGGCACGCTTTTATTGCTTTTTTGAATTTTCGAGCTTTCGAATTTTAATTTGCACACTTTATTACTCGCAGCTTTTGTATTGACCTGAAATCATGTCGCAAGCAAGCACTACCCAGAACAGTCCGGCTCCCGCATCTGGGGCTGCCAATGCCGGGACACACAGCTCAGCACCAGTCCAAGCCCATTCAGATTAAAGTCGTTTTGCTAGGTATGCGGAAAAATGGTGGCGGCTCCACGCCCTTGGCCTTTAGACACCTTGCACTAACCATTGGCACATCTGTTCTTAGGCGAAGCTGCGGTCGGAAAGTCAAGCCTGGTCCTTCGCTTTGTCAACGACGAGTTCCAGGAGAACAAGGAGCCAACTATCGGAGGTAAGTCGTGAAATGCCAAGAAATGCATGGCTCCTGGCACTGCAGCCAGAAAAGTCGCTGGCTGTTTCATACTGCTCACACGCATCCCTCTCCCCCAACGCGATTTTCACACATGTAGCGGCATTCCTGACGCAGAAGGTGAGGCTGGACGATGCTGTGCTGAAGCTTGACATTTGGGACACGGCCGGCCAGGAGCGGTTCCATTCGCTGGCGCCCATGTACTACCGCAACGCGCAGGCGGCGGTAGTGGTGTACGATATCACGCGCGAGTCGTCGCTTGACCGTGCAAAGTCTTGGATCAAGGAGCTGCAGCGGCAGGCAAACCCGAACATTGTGATTGCGCTGGTTGGTAACAAGCTGGATTTGGCTGGCACGCCCGAGCCGACAGAATCGGCGGCCACCGGCGAGTCGGACGCGGCTGATGAGGGTAGCGAGGAGGGCGAGGAGGAGACTGACGAGACGCGTGCTGCCAGCGAGGGCATTGGTCGCCAGGTGGCAACGGCTACGGCGCGTGCATATGCGGACGAGGCTGGACTGCTGTTCTTGGAGACGAGCGCAAAGTCGGGTGAGGGCGTTGTCGAGACCTTCACGGAGATTGCAAAGAAGCTGGATCTCAACCAGATTGCCAGCAACTCGCGTGCGGCCAGATCTGGCCAGCTGAACTCGGGAAATGTCAATGTCAACCTGCTTGGGGAGAACGGCTTTGGTTCTGCTGGCGAGGCAGGCAACCGGGCGAACGCCGACGGCTGCGCGTGCTGAACGCCCAGGCGCATCTGGCTAGCACAATCTATTATCATATCCAGGATATCTGTGGAGCTGAGAGATTAATTAGCCACGTTCTTATAGTTGTCTCTTGGCCTCCCAGCTTCTATCTTCAAGTCTCCCTTTTTGTTTGTAATTTCAAAACCCCACACATACGTAGAGCAGAGCACATGTGCCAGTACTGGTGGATGGTGACGATGAATACATGGCATTTATTCCCAAACAGAGTTGTGAGTGTCTGCCAGGCTATGTCGACTTAGACTTGCTCTTGTGCTTTTTGTCCTTGGATTTCTTGTCCTTCTTGCTCTTCTCGCTTTCTCCTTCTTGTCCTTCCTGCTCTTCTTCTCCCTCTTTTCCGACTTGTCCTTCTTCTCCTTCCTCGTACCTTGGGCTCCTCCTCCATCATCGACTGTCATCGTCGGCCTTGCGCTTCTTGCTCCTATCCTTCTTATGCTTCTTATGCTTCTTGTCCTTTTTGTCCTTTTTGTCCTTGTGCTTCTTGTCCTTTTTCTCGACGGTGATCATCGTCACTGCCATCATCGTCCGCCTTGCGCTTCTTGCTGCAGCTGCTGTCGGAATCATCCTCCTTAACCTTCTCCTCACTCGGTGCGAGTCCATAAATCGCCTGCCAACGCCGGATTGCTCCTCATCTTCTGCGCAAAGTAATCCGCAACGTTAACGCCAGAATCCACAATCTCTGTCTGCAGCGACGGCGTGCTCTCGCCTGATTGCCTCTCAGAATCAGGATACAGTGCTTGCAGGGCGTGTCCTTGGCCGTCGATGTCTTGCTGCTAACGCCCAGGATCTCCTGCTAGACCCTTGTCGTCCTGCATCGCCATGCGCTTCATGTTGCGGAACTTTGTGCGATGGCTAAGGCGATTCAGGCGGGCGCTGGCCGCAGTCAGCACAGGTCTTTGTCTCCGGACTTCTTCGCTTCGGCCTTTGGAGCGTCAGACGGCGTTGCCGAGTCCGAGTTCAGGCGCGACAGCAGCTCAGAAAAAGCCGTCTGTGTTTTCCAGCCAGTTGCGGATCGTTTTCTTGTCCGCGCCGATGCCGTGGTTGTTCGACTTGAGCTTGATCTTGACATGCTCTTTGCGGCCGTCCTCGTTTGCGCCCAGGCCCTTGCCCTCGCTCCACCCCATCTTCTCCAGCATCTTGAACCCAAACCGGCTCTTGTCTACGGATGCATGCAAACACTGTCAGCGCATATATGCGTTCGCTGCGGTCTCCAGTGGATATTAGGTATCTTTCTGACTTACCTTCACTCCAGTGCAAGTTGCGCGGATCCGCGCTGTACAGCGTACGGCTCTTTGGCTCAGCAAGACCCATGGCGTGTGTCTGTATGTGTTAATTGGGTGCGAATAAAAGGGGTTGAGGAATGCAGAAAACGGAGGCAAGCCGTGTGCAGCAGCTTGGAACCCAAAAAAAAAAAACTTCAAAATAGGTGAGATTTAATGCCGGATCAAGAAAAAGAACGTGATTAGACCCCGGGTGGCACATCGACTGCTGCAGGCGCGTCCGATGGAGCCGGTGGCTGACTTTGCGTGCTGGTAACTGCAGTGGCGACTACCGGTGCTTCTGGTTTGTCCGGCAGCACCGGTGGTGATGGCAATGATGACGATGCAGCTGCTGTCGGTGGTGCAGGATCAGTGGTTGTGGTACTGGCGGGTTCTGGTGCCGGCAATGTGTACTCAAGATCTGTGATGGGCCGAATCGGCGTGTCTTGGTGCCATGTGGCGGGTGGTGGGAACTTGAAGGCAGGACCCATGTTGACCTTGACCTTGCCGCCCATATACGACGAGATAGCCGGATAGTACTTGCCGAGATACAGCTTCTGGAAAGCTGGCCCCAGGCACCGACCGTTCTTAAAGTACACCAGCTCGCTGCCGTTGAGCACTGGCAGGGGCGGCAGGTCCATGTCGCCGCGCGGCCGCTGCCACTCGGGCCGCGAATATGCCCACTGGCGGTACCGCTCGCCCAGCTTCCACTTGCGGTCGTTCAGGTCCTGCCGCTCATCGCTGTCCAACAGCGGCAAGTATATCAGCACGCCTAGCGTGTCCCCGGGCCCATATTCCTCCCCGTATGGAGACCCAATGGCCGCGTGGAAGCGTGTGCTAGGCTTGGCGCGCACCGAGTACGAAAACACATCGAAGCCGCAGGGCGCCTGCAGCTCACCCGAGATCTGCGACCAACCGATTCGCAGGTTGTACTCGGGTCGCACTGGCTCCAGCACGTCAACCTCAAAGTACCAGGCACCGGTCTCGACACCATGCGACGCCTTGGCCATGCGGTATCCCTTGTCATTCCATACCGTCAGCCGGTCGCTCTCGATCACAAACTGCGCTGCCGCGTGCGTCTCCTCGCGCGACATGTGTGCTGGGCCCTGGGGGTTGTCGATATCAGGCCACATTTCAATCGACCACGTGCTGCGCGGCTCGTGCTTGCGCCGTCCCCGCTTCGATGACGATGCAGGCGCTCCGTAGTCACCCAGTCCCGCCGACAGCGGCGTGTCAGATGCAACGCCAGAGCGTGCCTTCTTGACGCGTGCCTGTGTTCCCCGGCCAGCGCCCGGCTCAGTGCGGCGCTTCCGCCGGCCGGCGCCAGTCTGTGTGCGTAGTTCGATCAGCGAGCCGTCCTCCGCAAAGCTGTACATGATGGTGCGTGTCTTTTGCTGCTGCACCGAGTCATACGACGACGGAAAGCGCGAGTCATCGGTCAGAGCCCACATGCCATTTTTGTTGTACTTTGCTTTGCCCGACTCGAACCGCCCGTCCTCGGGCACATTCTCGGTGCTGTTAGTTGACAGCGCCGACGACGCGCTGTTGATCCATGTTTCGCCTCTGGACTTTGTCCAAAAGTAGTTCCAGTGCTGGTCGATAAACTTTGCGACGTCGGCTTTATAGTGGAAGTATATCCGCGAGTCGCCGTATTCTTGCGGCCCGTGCTCGCTGCTGCTGAACTGGCCGGTTGGGTCGTCGGACCGCCCTCCACGGCTCAGCGGATTGTTCGGTCGGCGCTTTGGGTTGTGCGTCAGGTTGAACAGCGTGATGTGTACCACGTCCACCCATGACAGGTGGTACCGCTTGAATCGCTCGCGCCCGCCCGTGCATTTCGAGCACCGGAAGTGGAAAAAGTCATCGCCCAGCAGGATCTTGTCGTTGAACTTGGTCGTGCACTGGATGCAGTCAATGTGGCACCGCGAGCCACAGTCCAGACACGGGACGGTCTTTAGCGATTCGGCAGAGTTCTGGTCGCAGTAGCAGCACCGGCTCACTTGCTTTACCTTGGGCAGCAGCCGGTCCTTTGTCACAATGTCCTCGCCGTTCTATGCACAGCATTGAGAGTGTATATTGGATTAGTTCATGCCAGAAACGCCTGCTCCTTGTTTAGCGAAAGAAAAAAAGCCCCAGGCGAACAATGGGCCTGCCGCTTTGTTGGGCAGTAGATTAATCTTACCTCACTCGAGTTGTCGACTGGAACCGCGTTGAAATTGCGGGCAATGCTGGTGTCAATGCCACTAAGCTCCGCTACTGTAGCTGCTGTCTTTGTCCCCAAACCGCTGTCATCTACATTGGTGCTTGCTGCTGCTGCTGCTGCTGCTGCTGCTGCTGCTGCTGCTGCCGGTGGTTCTGCCGTATCCTCACTCTTGACTGCCAAGCTGTATTTATTCTCCTGCGCGGCTGCATTGCCTGTCATTGGCACTGCTGAATTGGGAGATGCAGGCAGAGCAGTGGGTGCAGGAGGCATGGAGCTTTCGTCAGCCTTGCTTTCTGCTGCTGCTGCTGCTGCTGCTTCTGCTGCTGCCGCCGCCGCACTACCGTTACTGGTTGGGTGCTGGGGTTCTGGCGTCTCCTGTGTCGCGCTGCTTTTTTCGGCCGAGTCGGCGGGCATGGCGGCAATGTCCATTTCAAAAAGTGACTTGGAGGGGTGGAAATGAGGGAGAGAGGAAGTGTCCACGTACAGAAATATTAGAGACGCGAGAAAGAGAGAAAAGAAGGGGAAACTGGGAAAATGGATTGCAACAGAAGCAAAAGGGCCACGCGCAATTTGGCGGCCGATTGGAGCTTTTTGTATTTTTGTCCTCTTTGCGCAGAAAATTTGTTTTTTTTCGCGTGATTGGCGCGTTGTCTCATTTGATCACACGTTTGCCGTCAGTACAAGCCATGTCGCAAACTGTGCGAGCAGCTCGACCCGATCTCCTCTGCAAGTCGGCTGCTCTGGCCAGACCACGGAGCCTGCCTCATGATGGGCAGCGTGCCCAGCGACACATTGGGGCTCAGCAAGGATAGCTGCACGGCTACAGCCACTAGACGATGTTGGGAGGGCATGGACTGAGCGGAGTTATCCCCTGCGGGATGATTGCATCAGTGGCGACAGGTATGGCTGCTGCAAACTAACGCATTCAGACTAGAGACGCCGCTCTCTGCCTTTGGCTGCAGTCTCCAGCCGATTCAGCGCTGCCCCCCAGCGGTGTAGCAATGCTGGCAGTTTCCAGGCTACTGTCTGCCACGAGCTGCCTACGGCCCAAGCCGTCCAGCCCAACGAGCGATCCAGCGCCAAAAGGGCGGCCATCGCGATGACGCGCGCGCTGCAGCAGCACCTCACGCGTCTGGCCCTGGTGCAGCGCCAGTGGCCATTAAAATGCCAAACAAGTAGGGGGCAAAAGTAAAAATGGCGCGCCGCACCTTTTCGGTTCTGGCAAATCGTCCAGTGTAAGCCGAGAGCGGCCAAGAGGCTCACCACTTTGCTGGCTGTGAAAAATCTTTGCCCGCTGTTCTACTGGGGTTTCCTTTCTACTCGTCGCTCTCCTCCCTTGGCCTCTCCTTTCTGAATTTCTCTCCGCTCTGCCACCCCTCCTGTTCTCATTTCCTGACACACATTGAGCAAACCCCTCCCTCAATTCGGGAAGCCTCACGCAAACAAGCTCTCCCTGAATTCTGCTCCATTGCGCTCTCGCGGCTTGCCAGGGGTGCTAACTGGCTACAGAACCATCCCCACCAGCAACCGGAAGACCCTACATCGAATAGTGTAAGTATTGCGGCATTTCCCAAAGTCCACATTTGCATTTTGGGCACCACACACAAGACTCTCCTGTGCCCCCGTTTTAGGCTCATGTGGCCAAACGCGCAGCCAGCTTTTTAGGGCCGCCTTTGCGCTACGACGCTGGGCGTGCAATGCTAGAAGGGCCGAATGCTCGTTTTGGTGGAGCGAATTGCAGGGCCGTTCAATTTTCAATGCTGCAATTCGCCGGGCATACGCGTGACGCCTCCAGCTCACTGGCAGCTCTGAGCCAAGTGAGCCGATCATGTATGATCCAGATCCCCTGTTGGCCAATGTTTTGTGAGCCACCCACACAGGCATGGCACGAGCTGCTTGGCTTGGATCTGCCTGTCCAATGTTTGGCGATGAGCCGCGCAACACATACCCAAGCGACCTGCGCCTAAATTGGCGATTTTTGTGTTTCTATTTGGACCTCCTTTGACTTTTCTCTTCTCGCTCCTTTTTCTTTTCTTTCTGCAGGGGGCCTTTCCATTGGTGTGCTCGTATCTTTTTGCTGTTTCATATTCCAACTCATATCCTCTTATCCCTCTCTGTACATCACCCTACTTTTTAGCTCCCTCCCTACACATACATCACACGCCCTCTTCATATACATACAGACATCGTCACACACGGAAAACACACACAAGACACCGTAGCAATAGGACCCATCTTTTCTCTCTCTTCCCTATACAGTAAGGGGTACAAGACATGGTCGACAGGATCAACAACGGTAGCAGCAGCAACCACGACGACGGCAGCATCAGCTCAACGCAGGTGTGGTCGGCAGCATATGCTGGCGTGGAGGTGTTCCAGCAGCTGTACAACGGAACGGCGGTGATGCGTCGGCGCAAGGACTCGTACGTGAATGTGACGCAGATCCTAAAGTGTGCCCAGTACGACAAGCCACACCGCACTCGGTTCCTTGAGCGCGAAATTCACACTGGTATCCACGAAAAGGTCCAGGGTGGCTATGGAAAATATCAAGGTAGGTTCCTCAAACGAAGAGCGGGCAACAAAAGAACAAAACCTTGTTGTTTTCATATCCCAGCGCCTCAGACATCCTTTTTGCTGCCAGTGTGGTGTGCGAGGATGCGTTCGCAGTGTGTTGGATACTCTGTTTTCCTCTGTCTATTATTAGCTGAGCCTGGCCTGCCCATGTTTACTGGTTCTATTTTTGGGAAACCTGAGCAACGCAGAACGGGCTCTCTCACTCGCTCCACCTGCTTGGCTGCACATTTTGGGTTTGGGCCTTGTTGCTGTTGGTGGATCTGCATCTCGAGGCAGGTCAACCAGGATGCACGCGTTTGGGTGTTTTGTGCATGCATTTTTCCCTGGCAGCCTGATTCACTGAAGCCGATTTCTTCTTAGGGACCTGGGTGCCGCTTGATCGGGCAATTTCGCTGGCCAAGCAACTGAATGTGTACGATGCACTGAAATACGTGCTCGAGTACAGCCCGGCGCCTGGCGAGAAACCCCCAACGGCGCCGCGCAGCCTGGAGTCGCTCCGCAAGCGCAAGAGCGCAACTCTCAAGGCCTCGGGGCCAGGCTCGGCTACAAAGCGGCGTGCGTCGGGGACTCTGCGCCGGTACCCCTCATCTGGCTCGCTGTCGAGTATCCTGAACAAGCCTGGCGACCAAAACATGCATCCGGCAGCGCTATCGCAGACTCAGCCGCCGCCCTCGCACTACTATACCGCTAGCAACAATGCCACCGCGCTCCCACCAGCCACACACAACACCCAACAGCTGCCGCCTGCCTACAACTCCCGCAAGCGGGGCCGCCTATGAACTGGCGTGCGGACCCCTACACGCCAGCGCCGCGCCGAGCGGGGAATGCCCATGACGGATCGCTGGCCTCTGGGCCCTCGCACCACATGTTCATGACTCCCGAGTCGCCGGCTGGCAACGGCTGCTGCCATGTCCCAGCAGCCCCCAATGACGCCGACTGGCAACTCTGCAGCCCAGTACCAAAGCAGCTTCCGTGTGTCGATGCCGGATCGCAACAGCCTGGCTTCGCCTATGACACGCCAGGGTCCGCCACAGGCCACCCCTGCCTCTGCTGGTAACGCGTACAAGACGCCGGCCAGGGCCCTGCGCGATATCAGCAACACATACACAGACATGACTCCCGCCCAGGGCTACAGCAAGGTACCGCCGCCCAATGCAAAGCCTAGCAGCACCCTTGATATTGCCAGCTCAGCCCTGATGACTCCACCGTCGTCGTCGTCTGTCCGTCGCACTGGAGCACCTGGCAACCCGCGGTCCATGCACACCATGTCGCCCACTTCGATGCAGTCAACCCCAACCGCCCAACCTGCGACCTCGCGTCCGCTGCAGCCGCCGCCACCACCACCGGTCTTTGGCCACGGCCATTACCCGTCGAACGCGTCGCCCCTGGCCAATGAGATAATAATGCCGCGGCTCGGCCTGCCTAACCACTCAGCCGCGTCAAGCCCCTGGCCGTGCCAACTACCACATGTCGGCTGCTGCATCGGTGACAAGCCGGCCGGCACGCAGCTACAGCGGCAGCATCGGGTCTATTTCACTATCAACACCGAACCACTCGCGCTCAGCGTCCACGGTGTCCCAACCCCAAGAGTTCTTTGGCAGTAACGGCAGCAGCTACAACAGGCGCCAATCAGACTCAGCAGCCACCCATGCCCCCACGCGGATCGTTCGTGTCCAGTGTGATGCAGGTCAGCAGCAGCCTCGCGCTATCTGTTGCCACTGTCTTAGACTTCCTGTCAGCTCCGCGGTGCCAGCAACCACTGCCGAATGTTGTGGAGTCTGTGCTCTGCTGACAGTTCCTTCGAGCCGAACAAGGTGACCTCTGATGACAGCAACACGCTTCTTCACCTTGCGGACCCAGAACGGCCACTGGGATGTGGTCCAGATGCTAGTGGACCGCGGTGTGGACCCCGGTGTGATGAACCGTGAAGGAAAGACGCCACTGATGATTGCGGTCCAGAGCACGCTTGCATGGCAGAGTCGGTCCACATACACGTTCCAGTGGCTGCTGGACGTGCTTGGCCCGGCGCTGGTGAACCGTGACAAGCAGGGTCGCACAGCAGTCCACTGGGCATGCACACGGCCGATCGACGCGCCGGCAAACTGGCCCTGACGTGTCATTGTACTATACCCGGTCGCTTGTGCTGAAACTGTACCAGTGCAACAACTTGCAGGTCCTGTCGTGGGAGGACTATCTGCATCGTAGCGCCAGCCAGCTGGCGAGCCTGGCCCATCTTGCCCAGGTCACATCCCTACTGGCATCTGCGTGCCAGACCCCAATCGACCCGCGCCTGATCCATTCGCTCCAGTCGCTGCTTGAAATTCCCGAGTCACGGATTGACAACAGACACAAACCCGGTAAGTCGTCGGTGTTACCGCCGATCCCGCCGATCCATCAGAACAAGAACACTCCGCAGAGCGGCACTGATCAGCCACGGAGCGCAGCGTCTGGTCCTCAGAGGATCCCGTCTATTTCAGCCATCGGATGCAATGACGCCTCTGTGCAGGGTCGGGGCAGGCTACCGTTGAGCCGCTACGATGTAGTTACCAACCGGGCAATCGATATCATCAACGCAACCACCTACGAGATGCGCAAGGAGCACGAGGCCCAGCGCAAGGCGCTTGATGACGATTCCGAGTATGCAGCGCAGCTGCTGCTAGAGTTGAGTACCGAGCGCGACACGCTGAAGGAGGAGACAGCTGTGCACGAGAAGCTGGCTGCGCATTGCGAAGCAGATCCGCGACCAGGAGCTGTCGCTCAAGCACCGGATCAGCTCGGTAATCTGTTTGCAGCAGTCGGCGCGCGCATCGCTGGGTATTCAGCCGTCGCTGACAGCAAGCACAACGCCGGCAGTGCCCGGCTCCCCGCTGACTGAGAAGGCAGTCGGACGAAGATTTGCGCTCAGAGTATCTGAGACTGCGCTCACAGGCAAACGGATACCATGCGAACTCGCTGAAGCTGGCTGACGAGTATGCAGAGCTGGCCTCAGTAGTCAAGCCGTGGCCGCGCCCCCCGGCATTATCGCTGGTCGGCATGTTTGATGACGACAACGACTCTACACTGTCCAACAACGACCCACTTTGGACCCAGAAGCGTGCTACCAATGGGTCGCTGCGCAAGCACCGCGAGGTTGTTGGAATCAGCTCGGAGTCGGCAGATGTCCAGGCGATCAATGCTGCGCTGGAGGTCGATGAACAGAGGCTGATGAAATTCGAGCGTGTTGTTGCCGCTGCCTGCGGTGATATGACCCTCGACCGTGTCCGGGATGTTGTTGGGCCGGTACTCTCTGTGCTCAATAACGGCAATACGTTGTGAGAACAACCTGAGTACGAGTTTTGAGTCTATGCTTGACTTGCAGGAAGAAATATACCATATGCTCCTTTTTTTTCATTTCTGCACTGCTTGCTATTATGAATTGCCAGTGAAAACATACTTCAGTAAGGCATTGGCGTCCACAGGTAATCGACGATAGAAGAGGTACTTGCTAGCTGGTGATTTAGCGGAGGACGATGCTATAGGCAAGCTGTTGCGGGAACTGAAGCAAGATTGCCTGAATACCAATGGCAAGTACGGCCGCCATGTCGTCAGACGTGCCAGGGTTGGCTGGAGAATTTGGTATAGCAGCGGCAGCGGTAATTACAGCACTTTGTGTGTGGGCAGCGCCGATCCTCCACCAGAAAGTCCCCTGTAGTCCGCAATGAGGGATCATCTAAGCTGGGTGGTTTGGCACATACAGATGTGCATATCAAGCTTATTGTCTTCATGCGTATTCATTGTCGCTGTGATCAACCAATTTTCCAGACTGCATGAAAAATGGTCCCCGTTTTTTTCGCACGACTGGCAAACCCCTCCTGAGATTGCGTAAACACGGCATCCTGACACCGCTGCCCATTTGCATTGGCCGACTCGCTCGGGAGACAGAGCTGCGTATTATGCGCGCGCTATCCATTCCAAATCTGGAACTTTGCCAGATAGTCCTCGTCATCCGCTCAAACTCGTATCGCATGTACCAGAATTGGCGGATTTGGTGAACACTATTAACAGGGCAATCGCACTTGCTACCAACAGCAGTCCTCTACAGCGACGACTTTGTGGTTTGCTACCTATGTGGCCAAGCGAGGTACTTGCAGTGCTAATTCCTCGTGAGAACCCCCGAAGGATAACGAGCTCAAAAGTCGTTTTGGCTAAACGCTGATTATTTCTTCGTGGGAACAGTGAACCAGTCCGACATGCTGCCAGCCTTGAATGCTGCAACGGCACTGTATTAATGAATGCCAGACTAGCATTTGACAAGAAATTTGGTCTGAGCAGACGGATAGTGATGCATGGTGGCAATCGCAGAATGAAACCAGTGGTTGCGCGACATTGAAAATCCGCCGAAATAGCCTGTCCCTACTTTTACGCTTGCGTGATGTCGAATATAACATGTCTACTATTCGCGGAAATGATGCTCGTTAGAATGAGGTGTAAAGGTGAAAGTCTTAACACCCCCTTCCTCCCACACCCCATTCTTGAAGCAAGCTTCGGGCTGGTTGGAGTCTGGTAAGCAAACCGGATAGGTACGGGCATGGGAACGAATTTCTGATAGAATGTCCAGAAAGGGGCAAAGATGGAATGTTGCCTAGCAGAATCCATCTTCAGCTCATATTGGCATACCCACACAACAATACACAATTTTGTATAAAAAGACAATAGCGCACGAGCATTTCTCATAACCACATACCCAGCTACCAACGCACAACTTAATACTACCAACTCGCCCGATTCCTCGACTAGTTCTCTTGGCAAACTAATCAACTACCATGGTCAAGCTCTCGTCTATCGTCGGCCTCCTTGCCGCCACTCTTGCTACTGCCAGTGCAGCTCAGCACAGCCATCAGGATGTCGTTACCTTCAGCCCGGTGCTGAAGAACAGAGGCCAGTTCAAGGTCTATGACAAGCCTGTCTCCGTCACTGCTGATTCCTCTACTCAGACTGCGTCCTTCGTCGGAAACACAAAGAAGGACTCTGCCGTCAAGTCTAAGGCCGATATCGCTGTTGCGTATCTGGCCAAGAACCACAACATCCCAGCTCAGAACATCAAGGTCACCGATGCCTACACCGATGCTCGCTCAGGTATCACTCACGTCTATGTCCGCCAGACCAGCGGCGGTGTTGATGTCGCCAACGGTCTTGCCAATGTCAATGTTGATTCCAAGGGCCGCATCATCTCGTCCAGCCAGTCGTTCGCCTCGGCTGATGCTCTGAGCAAGGTCAAGCGCTCTAACGGCTCTCTTGTTGCGCGTGCTAGCGACGATGCCTCGCTGAAGAACGCATTCAAGTCGCTGAACGACTACGTCAAGACCGCTGTGTCTGACAGCGACCTGAGCAAGATCACTGTTGCGTCGACCGCGAGTCTTGTTGGTGGCGACCCGCAGTTCACTATTTCCAATGTGCCTCAGAAGTCTGCTGTCGACGGCTCGGCCACTGCCAAGAAGGCACTGATCCAGAAGGCTGACGGGTCTCTGGCGCATGTCTGGGAGATCACTCTGCAGCAGGCGGACCACTGGTGGAGTGCCCACGTCAACCAGGACACTGGCAGCGTTGAGGCTATCAACGACTGGGTATCGCACGCCGAGTCGTACAACGTCTACCCACGCAATGTAAACGATCCTCTGGAAGGCAGCCGCTCAATCGTGTCGAGCCCAGCCAACACCAATGCTAGCCCTAAGGGCTGGGTTACTGGCACTACCACCACCGGCAACAATGTATGGGCACAGAACAACCCCACCGGCGGTAGCACGTGGAAAAACAACTACCGTCCGAACTCTTCCAACGGCGCCTTCAACTTCCCACTGGACCTGACCAAGGCTCCTTCGTCCTACATTGACTCTGCTATTACACAGCTGTTCTACACTGTCAACACCATGCACGACCTGTCGTTCCTCTACGGATTCACTGAGGCTGCTGGTAACTTCCAGGATGTGAACTACAGCGGCAGTGGTGTTGGTGGCGACTATGTTGTTGCTTTCGCTCAAGATGGATCTGGTACTAACAATGCCAACTTTGCCACTCCTCCCGATGGTCAGAACGGTGTCATGCGCATGTACACCTGGACTCAAACCAACCCGAACCGCGATGGCGATTTCGAGCAGGACATCGTTGCTCACGAGTTCACTCACGGTATCTCTAACCGTCTGACCGGTGGCCCATCTAACACCAACTGCCTCAATGATGGCGAGGCAGGAGGTATGGGTGAAGGATGGAGTGACACTGTTGCTAACCTGATGCGCCTCAAGTCTGGAGATACTCGTTCGCGTGACCTCCTTCTCGGCCAGTACGTGTACGGTCAGGGAATTCGCAACTATCCGTACTCCACATCGACTAGCACCAACCCTTCGACGTACGGATATCTTGATGACCCTAACTACCAGGAGGTGCATGCGATTGGTGAGGTGTGGGCTGGAGATCCTGTATGAGGTGATCTGGAACCTCATTGACGCCAACGGTATGGCGGCAGACCTGTTCTCGCATGATCTGACCAAGGGTAACTCGATTGCGCTCCAGATTCATCCTTGACGGAATGAAGCTGCAGCCGTGCAACCCAACTTTCATTGATGCCCGTGATGCCATCATCCAGGCTGAGCAGAACCTGACTGGTGGCAAGAACAACTGCGCCATCTGGAACGGCTTTGCCAAGCGCGGTCTCGGTGTCAATGCCTCCAGCGACAGCTCGTCCCACACCGAGGACTACACTGTTCCCAGTGGCTGCTAATCCCAGTACCAATATTGTTTACGTTTGTTATGAAGTCGCCAAACAAAGAATTTACTTATTCGGTGAAGGCAGGGTTATATGGTGTGCTGTTTTATTATTAGATCTCATGAGTCAATAGTGGATGCTTAAGACTTAGAAATACCGCCAGGTTAAGTATGAGCCTAAAGCGACATATCCAGAGATGAAAAAATATGCTGGTTCAAAGTGGGAGTTGTACATAATCCACTTGATACAATACTTTCGGTCAAGTTGTGGCACACAAATAAGATAAAAACTTTTTGAGCACACTGCTTGAATTGAAACTAAATTGAACATAATTATGAATATATGTTGAGGTCTATTATTATGCATACACCTATGGGTTTACGGAAGTTTGTAATCTGCATAGATCTCTGAAAATATACCAAAAGTCTGGGTGACGATACCGATTAGCTGGATGATGATATTATCTCCATTGTGCCTTTCCAATAACCAGAATACATACATGTCGCTTTCATTCATATATTCTATACAGTACTACATTTATTATCAGAGGTAGTCTACATGCCTTGTTGTCACACTATGCCTATTGTAATTGTTATCAGAATATCCAGCAGCATAATTTGACCAATAAATTAAAGAGCAGAGCCTCTATGGCGTATTTCTACATTTCTGCTGTATTACCTGCACCGAAATGATACTTCTGTAAAAACGTGCTGCTGTATTGCTGTTAAGAATTGCCATGCAGTACCATGACTCATGATTATTTGTGTCTGTCAATAACAGAATTGGCACCATTGATATGATTGTCAGTATGGTAACTTTAGTCATACAGGCAGAACGTAGTTTAATGGACTTTATATATATATTCTGTATGTGGCATTCTGTTGGATAGGAGGGGACACGCAAGACATAATGGGTAGTGAGTATATTGTGATAGTACCCATTTTATATATATTTGAACACTAGGTCATTGCTCTTTTCTAATATTCTTGGGATCTGGACGCTACCCCAAGGCTACTATTTTTGAAAGCTGCAACAGCCAGCGTCTGGATTTATTTCCTGCTCTGATCAAGGGAAAGGCGACAAAATTCGTATTTAATCAATGTTGGCCCTATAAACCCCACCGTTCTTTTAAGGAATATAGTCCAGATTCATATGTCAGAGAAGGCGGAGCTAACCAATAACTTCCTGAATTGTGAAAAACGGTTCGAGAAGCATGGTTTTATTGTAAGAAACGAATTGCCTTTTACGAAATAACAACACTTGCCTGTGAGAAAGGCCGAGCGGAAATGAGGTCTGCGCCGCGGTTTCTTTACACATTCAAACCATCTATACCATCGCATGAAAGGCTTATCGACAGTCCTCTATTATTCACGCAACGGATCAAAGCTGGACCAAAGGTTGGCCATGTGTTTTATTTTCCGTTAAAAGTAGGGAGTGGATGAACGACGCATAGCGGCAATCAAGGGGATGAAGCTTGCAGTTTCTCCAAGATTGAAGATCCACCGATGTCTTTTTCCCTACCACTCTCCTCACATGATGTTTGGTCGTTATATGCCTGCGGATTATTGCCAGCATAAGTCCGGCAAAAAGGGGGATAGCAATATCTCCTGTTCTCAGTCCGAGTAGGACCCATCGCACACCCTCCCAATCTACTCTCACGCACCGAGTAAGAAACCAGATCTAGTCCGGATACATTCAAGTCTATGGCTGTGGAATGTACGAATGGAAGAAACAAGTGGACTTGACGGAAGACATGAATCAAGGGGTAGATGGAATAGCTTTGTGTCCACACTATCAGCTGGAATTCGATATTAGGTATAGCCTACTAGTCTTGTCCAATTGGTATATAAAGCCAGGTCGTTTGTACTAAATCACACAGCATCAACAACTAGCTACTAAGCACAATCTTCTAATTATTGTTCTAAATACCCAACGATCCCTTTGTTTAATAGTATCAGCAATGGTCAAGCTTACTTCTATCTGTCGGCCTCCTTGCCGCCACTCTTGCTACTGCCAGTGCAGCTCAGCACAGCCATCAGGATGTCGTTACCTTCAGCCCGGTGCTGAAGAACAGAGGCCAGTTCAAGGTCTATGACAAGCCTGTCTCCGTCACTGCTGATTCCTCTACTCAGGACTGCGTCCTTCGTCGGAAACACAAAGAAGGACTCTGCCGTCAAGTCTAAGGCCGATATCGCTGTTGCGTATCTGGCCAAGAACCACAACATCCCAGCTCAGAGCATCAAGGTCACCGATGCCTACACCGATGCTCGCTCAGGGTATCACTCACGTCTATGTCCGCCAGACCAGTGGCGGTGTTGATGTCGCCAACGGTCTTGCCAATGTCAACGTTGACTCCAAGGGCCGCATCATCTCGTCCAGCCAGTCGTTCGCCTCGGCTGACGCTCTGAGCAAGGTCAAGCGCTCCAACGGCTCTCTTGTTGCAGCGTGCTAGCGACGATGCCTCGCTGAAGAATGCATTCAAGTCTCTGAACGACTACGTCAAGACCGCTGTGTCTGACAGCGACCTGAGCAAGATCACCGTTGCGTCGACCGCGAGTCCTTGTTGGCGGTGACCCGCAGTTCACTATTTCCAATGTGCCTCAGAAGTCTGCTGTCGACGGCTCGGCCACCGCAAAGAAGGCACTGATCCAGAAGGCTGATGGGATCCCTGGCGACATGTCTGGGAGATCACCCTGAAGCAGGATAGCCATTGGTGGAGCGCCCACATCAACCAGGACACCTGGCAGCATTGAGGCTATCAACGACTGGGTATCGCACGCCGAGTCGTACAACGTCTACCCGCGCAATGTAAACGATCCTCTGGAAGGCAGCCGCTCAATCGTGTCGAGCCCAGCCAACACCAATGCTAGCCCTAAGGGCTGGGTTACTGGCACTACTACCACTGGCAACAATGTATGGGCACAGAACAACCCTACTGGCGGTAGCACGTGGAAAAACAACCACCGTCCTAACCTCGAGCAACGGCGCCTTCAACTTCCCGCTGGACCTGACCAAGGCTCCTTCGTCCTACATTGACTCTGCTATTACGCAGCTGTTCTACACTGTCAACACCATGCATGACCTGTCGTTCCTCTACGGATTCACTGAGGCTGCTGGTAACTTCCAGGATGTGAACTACAGCGGCAGTGGTGTTGGCGGCGACTATGTCGTTGCCTATGCTCAGGATGGATCTGGCACCAACAATGCCAACTTTGCCACTCCTCCCTGACGGCCAGAACGGTGTCATGCGCATGTACACCTGGACTCAAACCAACCCGAACCGCGATGGTGATCTCGAGCAGGACATTGTTGCTCACGAGTTCACTCACGGTATCTCTAACCGTCTGACTGGTGGCCCGTCTAACACCAACTGCCTCAATGATGGCGAGGCAGGAGGCATGGGTGAAGGATGGAGTGACACTGTTGCTAACCTGATGCGTCTCAAGTCTGGAAATACCCGCTCACGTGACCTCCTTCTCGGTCAGTACGTGTACGGTCAGGGAATTCGCAACTATCCATACTCCACATCGACTAGCACCAACCCTTCGACGTACGGATATCTTGATGACCCTAACTACCAGGAGGTGCATGCCATTGGTGAGGTGTGGGCTGAGATCCTGTATGAGGTGATCTGGAACCTCATTGACGCCAACGGTATGGCGGCAGACCTGTTCTCGCACGATCTGACCAAGGGTAACTCGATTGCACTCCAGATTATCCTTGACGGAATGAAACTGCAGCCGTGCAACCCAACTTTCATTGATGCCCGTGATGCCATCATCCAGGCTGAGCAGAACCTGACTGGCGGCAAGAACAAGTGTGCCATCTGGAAGGGCTTCGCCAAGCGCGGTCTCGGTGTCAACGCCTCCAGCGACTGGTGGTCGCACACCGAGGACTACACTGTTCCCAGTGGTTGCTAGGTCTTTGAACGTATCATTCATGTGCAAATTCGCAATGTATTTGAATTCTATGAAAAGGAAAATTACAATCTAAAAGAAGGACTCAGCATGGAAATCTAGCTGAGTATTGCAAGCTTCGTGCAAAATTTTATCCCACTTTACAGCCAACTTCTGTGTGTCCCGAATCATGAGCTTTGGACCACACATAAATACACCTACGTTTTCGTCAGGGTGCGATTTGCCGACATACTGGAATATGGTGTTGATATCTGGGCGGCCGAGGTAGACGCGTAGACCAGGATGCGGTGTGAACGTGTTTGTCGCCAAATACATCCCTATCTTCTGCTGGTAGCGCTGAGAGCCCGTGGAGTTCCTTGCCCGTATAGTACATACACACGCAAATAAGTGGAACTAAGACCATCGTCCTCCAGTGATACAAACAGATCCTTGAACCACTCTATCGCACCAATGTCACGGAACGCCCAAAACAGGTACACCTTCTTTGCTCTTGTGCTGCCCTTTCCGTGACCGACTTCTGACTTCAAGCTGGCGATAACAGATGCTGCCGGTGTAACGCCAATGCCTGCCGCAATAAGGATGTTGACATTGTGTAGGCGGAAGTTTTGTGAAGATGCAGAGTAGGGTCCATCAACGAATATTTGAGGCAGGTCGACGATGCGTAGGCCACCTACAGCTGCGGCACCAGCAGTTCCAGACTCACATAGAGCGTCAGCGCTACCCACCACAAAGGTCTTCTGTGCTGTTGATTTGCGGGGATCTTTGCCAAAATCACAATTAACGCGCTCCGCCAACCGACGAGTCCAGCTACCCTCTACCCGGAAATGAAGCGTTAGAGAGCCATCGCCTGAAGCGCCCGATATGGTTATTGGATGCCACTGGTAAGGGGAGATTGACGGGCAGCACACCTTGACATATTGGCCTGGGCGAATTCCAGTTATCATCTTTGCAAGCTTCAGCTCGACGACGCCTGATGGGTGCTGCACAACGCACTGAATGGGCGACCGTCCGAAAGCGCTGCGCATGCCACGATAGGCACGATCTGTGGCAGTATAGTGCCATTGGCCCGTAGAGGTACTTGTACGCCTCCTTGTTCCTGTGGTGTATAAACAGAAAGAGGATGTAAAAAACAAAGAGGTGGTGCAGCCAGTAGAAGCGCTCGTAGACCCGTCTGCGGATAGAGCCGATTGCTGATATGATGATAACAATGTAGAACATCAGCAAAAAATGGCCAGTCCATCCGGTCGCCTTGTAAAAAAGATTGTGTGATAGCGATTTCCCAGGTACCGTTCTGCCATTTTTCACCTGTGGATACGACTGGTCGATGTAATGCTTATAGTAAAGGCCCATATGGATGAGTGACCATATGAGTAAGTACTCCGCCGCTGTCGTATGTGCGGCAACATTCCTCTCAAATGAGATGTATCTGGGCAAGAACGTCTTTTGCATGAGGCCGATAAAGGTGGGCGACATGAGAACGAGGATAGCTGCAACGTCAAAAAGGATCGCGTTTACCAGGACATCGTTAGCACGCTTAAATAGCGATTTTCTGCCAAAGACACCAAAGCGCAGGACAATGAGCATATGCGGTAAAGCCCAGAGTACCTAGAAAGATGCCCCGACGAATGACAAGGTCCGGTCGGCTTTTGGCCTGACGCTTATCTGGGCCAGCTCTATCGGTACTGTCACTCGAACTCACTGCTGTCGAGGACACAGACACCGAATTGTAGCTGCTGGCCGAGGAACGTGCAGAGGCAAGTAGTGGCTGCTGGGGTGGCTGCTGCCAGCTGAGCGGTGGATGCATGATTGTCGAAGTCATGTGGGTATACTGCTGAGCACACACACTAGTGGTTTCGTGATAGGCAATAAACAGCAACAGAAACAGAGGGTGAGGAATAAATCTGAAAGGAGGTCAAGAAATGGAGCACTGCCGTTCTAGCCTAACTGCAAAACAAGTTGTCCGGTAAAGAAAACCACCAATCCGTGGGCCAAGTGTCTCCAATGAGCAATAAACCGACGCTGAACGAAGGAGGTGGCAAATAGGAAAAGTCAATGGAGGAACTGAAAAGAACAGGTTGATTTTTGGCCATTTAATTCAGGGAGGGTGCCGTACTTTTCAATTTCCAAGGGCAAACGTGACCACTTCTACGTGGAAGGCATATCTGATGAACGCTCAGGCGCATTACTTGGCATGCCCTCTACTCACCACGCACAAAAGGTGCATTCTGGCGGAATGACCGAGCCATTCGTCAAAGCTGCCGCACCAACAGGCAGCCGGACTATCCGTACTTTCTCGCCACCGGCCCAAAAGCTCCCTTTTGCGATTGCCCCGCGCAAGTCGAATATTCCAACTGCGCTCGGCCTAACCCGTTATCTGTTTTTGAGCAGTCTCGGAAAAAGACATTCCGGAAAACCCGACATGTCCGATCGTCGGAAGATATCTGATAGATCCTGATCACCAGAGCAAATCATGGATAGCCGATTTGTTCAACTAATTGAGACAGTCAGCCATCGCGCAGGAGTGACGGAGACAAATGAGCGGCATTTAAGCGGCATTCCGCCAGAAACCAGTTTTGGCTATATATGCACCAAACCTGATGCGCGTCCCCACGCTCATTCTCCTCGAAACGGTTGCAAAACCGCACATAGCAGGTGATGTTCGAGACATGAATTAAACAGGACAGCGTTTCACATGGGTGAGTCCTGATGCTCGCTCTCAGTCGAGCAAGTTTATTTTTACCTTGAGGATTTAAACAACACCATGCAAGCTTGATTTACAACCGGCATATGGAATGGTCCCTTTTTTGATTCATTCTCTAAAGCGAGTGTGAGCTTCCGCCGAGTAGGATAAAAATTCTATATCGATTCCCACGAGGAGCGCATATCTAGGACAGGAAAATCAGGAAGGCTGGGTTCTCCAGAGAAGGTTCCAGGAGAGGGATAAAGCATCGCAGCCGAATTGCGCCTTAGGTATTCACGGACATGACGTGCATGCATATGTACTGCCAGAAAGAGGGGTGGGCGTGGGGAAAGATGAGCGATACTAATTGCGACATCGCCTGCGAATAAGCTTGCTGAGGTTGGGGAGGCACAATGCAGCATGCTTTCCAAGCTATAGGAGGTTAGCAGAGAATTAAGAGATGAGATATACTTGGCCACTGCACATGGTGTAAACGCCTACACGCACTGCTATCTACTGAAACTCTGCCGGCACACAGGAAAATTCTTTTCAGTCTCTCCGTGAGAAAGACTGAGTAGACTGGCTCGGCTCGGGATTAGAGAATGACCTGGTCAATCTAAAGCTATCCATGTGATGCAGAGACTGCATTGGAGGGAAGATGCCATAGAGTGCGGACATGTATTGCAAATGGGCCCATGACAAGCAACAAATATAGTGCAAATCTGGCCAGAAAAGAATGTACAGGGATCTAGTTTGCCATCAGGTTTTGAGAGGGACACATCACGATGAACCACCGAACCGCAATATAAACTTATTCTCAGCTGGTAGGGACCAGTCGTGATTCCTTCCTCCTCGATAAAGCTCATCTTTTTGGGCTGCCATCACATGGTGCTTCAGCTGCAAACCAAACGAAAGTTCCAAAAGAAGCTTGGGAAAAGCCAGGCAGTACAGTTCCCAGGCACGCCTTCAAGTTTGGCGAATGCTGGATTGACTGCTGTCTACAACCTGCTTGCAACTATCAAGCAAGGTTTTACTGGTGTTCAACCGACCTTCGTACGATAGGAGGTGAGCAAAACTCACTGTATATGCGTGAACATCTGTGGACCTGAGTGGAACGCTAGAGCAAAAGCATGCAATGGCGTGGGTACTGCAGTGTCTGCAACTGGCCGGCCGAAAGCGGATGTGAACCCCACTACATGCACACGGCCGACATGAATCCAGCTAAAGATCCAATTCTAGAGTACATAAATTATTGATGGCAGGGCATGCGAAAGGTATAAAAGGGGATATGAACGGGGTGTCCTGGATTCATGCACCACTCAGCAAAGATATTAGCTACTCATCCAAATCCTCGAATTCCTAATAATACCAATAATGGTCAAGCTCTCGTCTATTGTCGGCCTCCTTGCCGCCACTCTTGCTACTGTTAGTGCCGCACCAGACTACCATCAGGATGTTGTTACCTTCAGCCCGGTGTTGCAGAGCAGCGGCCAGTTCAAGGTCTATGACAAGCCTGGTCTCCGTCACTGCTGATTCCTCTACTCAGGCTGCATCCTTCGTCGGAAACACAAAGAAGGACTCTGCCGTCAAGTCTAAGGCCGATATCGCTGTTGCGTATCTGGCCAAGAACCACAACATCCCAGCTCAGAGCATCAAGGTCACCGATGCCTACACCGATGCTCGCTCAGGTATCACTCACGTCTATGTCCGCCAGACCAGTCGGCGGTGTTGATGTCGCCAACGGTCTTGCCAATGTCAACGTTGACTCCAAGGGCCGCATCATCTCGTCCAGCCAGTCATTCGCCTCGGCTGATGCTCTGAGCAAGGTCAAGCGCTCCTAACGGCTCTCTTGTTGCAGCGTGCTAGCGACGATGCCTCGCTGAAGAATGCATTCAAGTCGCTGAACGACTACGTCAAGACCGCTGTGTCTGACAGCGACCTGAGCAAGATCACCGTTGCGTCGACCGGGAAGCCTTGTTGGTGGTGACCCGCAGTTCACTATTTCCAATGTGCCTCAGAAGTCTGCTGTCGACGGCTCGGCCACCGGCAAGAAGGCACTGATCCAGAAGGCTGATGGATCTCTGGCGCATGTCTGGGAGATCACCCTGAAGCAGGATAGCCATTGGTGGAGTGCCCACATCAACCAGGACACCGGCAGCATTGAGGCTATCAACGACTGGGTATCGCACGCCGAGTCGTACAACGTCTACCCGCGCAATGTAAACGATCCTCTGGAAGGCAGCCGCTCAATCGTGTCGAGCCCAGCCAACACCAATGCTAGCCCTAAGGGCTGGGTTACTGGCACTACTACCACCGGCAACAATGTATGGGCACAGAACAACCCTACTGGCGGTAGCACGTGGAAAAACAACTACCGTCCGAACTCTTCCAACGGTGCCTTCAACTTCCCACTGGACCTGACCAAGGCTCCTTCGTCCTACATTGACTCTGCTATTACACAGCTGTTCTACACTGTCAACACCATGCATGACCTGTCGTTCCTTTACGGATTCACTGAGGCTGCTGGTAACTTCCAGGATGTGAACTACAGCGGCAGTGGTGTTGGCGGCGACTATGTCGTTGCCTATGCTCAGGATGGATCTGGCACCAACAATGCCAACTTTGCCACTCCCCCGACGGCCAGAACGGTGTCATGCGCATGTACACCTGGACTCAAACCAACCCGAACCGCGATGGCGATCTCGAGCAGGACATCGTTGCTCACGAGTTCACTCACGGTATCTCTAACCGTCTGACCTGGTGGCCCATCTAACTCTAACTGCCTGGGCAGTGGCGAACCTGGAGGTATGGGTGAAGGATGGAGTGACAGCTGATTGCCTAACCTGATGCGTCTCAAGTCTGGAGATACCCGCTCACGCAACCTCCTTCTCGGCCAGTACTCGTACGGTCAAGGGCATTCGCAACTATCCGTACTCCACATCGACTAGCACCAACCCGTCTACATACGCATACCTCAACAAGTCGACCTACAGGGAAGTGCACGCCATTGGTGAGGTGTGGGCTGAGATCCTTGTATGAGGTGATCTGGAACCTCATTGACGCCAACGGTATGGCGGCAGACCTGTTCTCGCACGATCTGACCAAGGGTAACTCGATTGCACTCCAGATTATCCTTGATGGAATGAAGTTGCAGCCGTGCAGGCCGACATTCATTAACGCTCGTGATGCCATTCTCCAGGCTGAGCAGAACCTGACTGGTGGCAAGAACAAGTGTGCCATCTGGAAGGGCTTTGCCAAGCGCGGTGTTGGCCCCAAGGCTTCGGGTGTCAGCCTCGGAACCCATGTTGAGGACTACTCTGTCCCTGCTGGTTGCTGATTTTATTATCCTTTTTCAGGGCTCAATAGTCAGATTTGGACCATTCAATACTATGCAGTTAACTTTTTCTTGATGTGAACAATGGTATCGATATACAACGAATATCGCCGCTACCACTAAACCGGTGTTGTATATAATTAAAGTAAACTGGCGTTATACCAAAGTTTATAAATAAGAAATGAGAAAATACTAAGCGCTAAACCGATAAAGAAGAAAGAAAAAGAAAATTTCTTTCGAGAAACTCAATGTCACATAGTTGGTGCTGTCAGGATTTTCTCACAGTGACTTGCGATTTAGATAACTGTAGTCATCGATAGTGTCCAACAATAATTATACCAAGCAAGCACATATCATAAAATAAGGTGCATTTAACTAAAAGATTCGCTGTAAAACTCTATGCTTTCCCATTTCTCAGCCTCACTCTCTGCTATGTTTGCTATAGAGGCTGGGCCGCAAAAAAATACACCAATACTACAGTTGTGGTATGTTGATGCGATCTGTTCAAACACACATCTGAATGACGGCCGGCCAAGGTTAAATGATGAAGCGCTCGGAACATGGCAGATAGGGTCGCCACCAGTATAGTACAGATGAATATCAACTACATGCCAAAGATCTTGCCCTAGTGTCTTAAATAGGCTGGGGAACCACTGGAGAGCACTTGCTATCGCGAAAAACCCAGTATATAGTGGACCTTGGGTAAGAAAGATTTGGTTGTCTTGTTTGTATCGCCAACACATAGTACGCAATACAGACACTGCAGGTGTGATGCCTATTCCAGCAGCAATCATGACAGTAGCCTCGTATTTCAGCGCCTGCTGGAATGGAGAGTAGTATGGACCGTCAACAAGAACAAGCGGCAATGAGCTGCTGACGGCAAAATCCTCTAGCAGTATGTTGTTTCTCCTGGTATTCTAGTTGGTGGCTGCTGCCATTGGACAGGTGTCTTAATGTTTGTGCAGCCGTAGATAACCGTGGATCCTTTCCAAAGTCACATCCGAAAAGATGAGAGAGGTTGCGGGTCCAACTTCCTTCTACGCGTAGATGTAGAGTAAGGTGGTTGTCTTCGGGAGAACTTGTGATCGTCACTGGGTGCCACTGCAGCATTGAGGCTGCTGGACAGCATACCCTGAGATATTGGCCAGGCTGCGATTTGACCCTGCCCTTGGTCAGCCGAAGTTTCATGACGCCAGCTGGAAGCTGAGTGATTTCCTGCAGCTGTGCTCTGTTGAGACGTACACGGATGCATCGGTAGATGCGGTCCGTAAAGTACACCACTAACGGAACACTTATGTACCAGCGAACCAAAACGTTTTCGTCGTGAATAAATAATAAAGCCACGCATAATAAAAAGAGCTGGTGCGTGTAGTAGAAAAGCTCGAAGAGCCTGCTGCGAATTTGCTGGTAGGCAGTTGAGCACATTGCGACTATGCTCGCCAGCATCAAATGTCCTGTCCACCCCGACTGCTTGATAAACAGACTATACAGCAGAGGCGTGCCGTCAACGTGCTCCCCATTCTCCATCCTCGGCCGCCTGGTGCGGATATAATCCTGATAGTGCATTACTACACAAGCAGTAGGCACGGTGAGGCAGGTCAATGGTTAGCCACAATCAGATTCATTGAAGGGCAGCGACAGAGTTGTTCCATGCATGCCAGATAGAATGTCGTTGTAGCACTTACTTGTGTGGATGGCTGTCCAGCCTAACAAGTGTATACGCGGCGACCTTGTGAGCGTGTATATTCTTTTCGAATCTGATGTACCGTGGCGAAACGGTATTGTCGGAGAGCAGTCAGATATGTAGGTGACATGAGCAGTAGTATCGCGGCAAAACTGAAAAGGATTGAGTGCTTCGACATATTCTTGATACGCCCGATTGCGGCATGTGTTGTGTCGTTGTAGCAGTAGATGACAATTGCAGCGTCGAGGATGAGCCACAGAATAATGGAATGTGCTACGGCTGATAGCGTGTGTGTACGTGCGGTTCCTGTGCGGGGTCCAGCGATGGATGGACAACATTGGTTGGTATCGAGTCATAGCTCGCGGGTGCGGCAATTGCAGGGGCAAGCAACGGCTGGGTTGTTTCTACGTTCATGGAGCTGCTCAGGAAAAGAGTAGTGTATAAAAGTAAGTGGCATGCAGAGGTGAGGGAGGTAAGAGACGAAAATCGCATACTCGGTGTTGCGGTGGAACAGCGGTAGAAGGAAGCCTGCTGACTCGGCGTGTTGCCCTAGTGACCACTGGCTGTGAAAGGAATGTTGGCGCCAGCTGAACAGCCTTTATTAACGTGCCTTACTTGTCTGACGTGAATTGTCTCATGTGAAGAATAGATAGCATGTGTGATAGTCCTGCTGTATGACTTTTTTTTCTGGGCTGTCGGTATGGAAGCAGATATCACCAGCTCAGGCTAGCTGCACCCATATAAAACAAAGGAGGCTGCAAAGATATCCTTGGACAGGAAGTGCTATGACGGACAGATTTGCCGATATGGTCCAAGAATGGCACTCGACACAATAGTGCTGCCCGAGTGACCTTAATTGGCAACCAGGAGTTTGTGCACCGCGTATCGCAAAACAACGGCTGGGCGCTCACCTAACAAGCTGCCCCAGTATAGTAAACAGAGCTCGCAGCATGCGAGGGAGAGTATGCTGCAGAAGGCTCCTCCGTCTGTCATGCGGGCGGGTGCGTTGGCTAGCCACTATATCGGGAGTTTGAGCGATCAGTCCCTTGCCTGGGACAGAGGCAGGACACCCTGCTATTCGGCCTCTGTTTATTCCAAAAACCCCACAGCGCGGATGTGATTGGTTGATTCGGTGCCAGAATCGTGAACATCTACCCAGCACTATTGCAACTAGCAATTTTTCAGTGCTCTTCGCTATATTTTTCCAAGGAACTCAAGGGCAACTACTGTTTTGAAGACAACCTTTGGCTCTCGCTCCTTTCTTGTCTCCCATCGACAATTTTGTCTTTTTCCCTTTGTAGCCAGTCCTATTCTCTTCTTTTGTTGTCGACCGAGCGCACGGCTTGGTTCTGTATCCATCTTTCAGCACTTGTAATCAGCGCTTTTGTTGAAAACATCCTGGCGGCACCACTTTTCACTCGCATCATACACGCACATACAAAAAAGCTTGCTAGCAGGTTTCCTTGGACTATCCCACAGCAGCAGCCTTCGTCTCTTTTGCCTCGAATTTCTTCTAATTTAGCTCCTTGAATAGCGCTGCAGCAGCCTATTTCATTTCTTTTTCTTCACGGTCATCGCAGCGCTATTGACCAGACCTACTGCCTCGTCAATACTCATTATCTCGCACGCTTAGCACCAGTAGTCCCCAGTCTTATAGAGCGGGAACTCTGCGCAGTAAGACACTTGCCGTTCACATACACACAGGCTTTCCTCGTACATTTCTCCCCAGCTTTTTTTTTTTTTCGATACCTGGGCACCATCTGCATACAAAACATTTCGATAGTGACGAGGGGAAGCTGAACTGCTGATTACTGCTCTGGCTTCGAGGGGGAAGCACCGTTAGACATACATCACAAAGGACACTCTCCCAATGTACTGCAAACGCTGTGGAGATATAGTGTACAGCGACCGCTGCAAGCGCTGCGGCGGCAGGCCAGTAGGTAAGTATACCGACACTGGCAGCGAAAAACTCCGAAAAGGAGTGGGACACACAATAGCCTCGGCTGCCTAGGGATTAGAGTGCATTGTCGCTAACAGGGCTGTACAATCAACACTGCTTTGTGCATGTAGAATCGACAACGGGGGCGGCAGCAGCCCAAGGCGAGCGAAGGGACCCGTGGACATCCACATACCTTGAGCGGCGCTTCCACCCGGGCAGCGGCAACCCCGGCGGCAGCGGCAGCAGCCCGTCAGCGAGACCCCTGTCGACAGTGTACCCGCCGGCGCATGGAAACGATAACAACCACATGTATGGCGAGCCCGGCGGCCTATACCGCAAGACCGGCTCGCCCAAGTCGGGGTCGCCAGTGGCAATCAGTAATCTGAGTAGCCAATGCTTCGCCGGTTCTTAAGCCGACGGCCCACCGTGCAGTTCAGGCGGCAGCCGTAGCTGCGTCGAGCGGTGGTGATAACTGGCGCGATGGCATCCCAGTACCTCGGGCGCGTGGTCTGCGTGACTCACCAGCAGCCCGGCCAGCATCAATGTACGCTACCAACAATACACAGCATTCGCCAGTACAGGTGGTGGCGGCGGCGCAACGGTCAGCGGCTCTAAACGGAAACAAGCCATACAATATCTCGCCTGTGCTGAATGCAAGCAGCCGGTACTCGCACTACAAGTCGCCGTCGCTCAGTAGTCCATCGATGCCAGCAGCAGCACCTATGTCGGCATCGCCCTCATCGTCGCCTAGCAAACAGATGAAGCCGCGGTGGTCACAGTATTTTACTAGCACAGCGTCGCCACAAGCAGCAGGCCCTAGTCCAGTGGTCCCCGGAGCGCGCATGCGTAGCGAGACCATGCCTGCCCCGTACACACACGAAGATGCACACAAAGATTTAACAGGGATGGAGCGTAGACATGAGGCGACAGGGAGTGTATATCGCCCGTCGCCGCCGCCACAACAGCAGCAGCCCAAAACTAAGCAGCAGACTATTGCTGCGGCTGCAGGTGTCGAGGCAGCAGGTATGGCGCATTCACAGCTGGTTGACCAAAACACGCGCCGGCTCAGCAGCGGGTTCCGGACTGACGATGGCTCAAGTCACGCAGCAGCGAACCGGGCACCTGCAACCGTTGAGCGGGAATACCGGATGCCTACAGCCACATCGCTATACGAGTCGCCTGGGCTGAGCTGCAAGACCCCAATTCTCCCCTCTCCAATCACGTCGATGCCATCGCCACGCCAGACATCATCAGCGTTCGACACCAGGCGGCCAGTAATGTCGTCTCGCGACAACCAAGAGTCTCGTGCAGACAGTGGGGTTGACACGTCTGCCCACACACTGCGATCGCGGTCTGCAACATTGCCAGACCATCATATCGATATGAGCGAGACACGGACCGTGTACGACGTGCGGGAAGGCACTGCGGGCAGAAGAGCGACGGCAGTTTGCTTCAAAACCTGGTATAATTTACTGCACAGACTGCTACCATTCGAGTTACAGCCGTGGATTCTGCGCTGGGTGCCAGAAGATTGTGCTAACAGGTGGCCGGCCATGGGTGCAGTATGGCGACAAGGTCTGGCACAAGCTGTGCATCCGATGCCGCTCATGCAACAAAATGCTGATGACACCGCTGGTTGATTTGGAGGGGCTGCCTATCTGTGAGCCGTGCTTTACCAAGCAGGAGCCGAACAGCACACCCCGCTTCATGCCCAAGGACCAAGCGCCACCAGCCAAGCCTGCATCATCGTTAGCAGACATAAGGCCTCGGACGCAGCCAGCAAATGCACCACAAATTGGTATGGCTGGACAGAAAATCACAATTCCGCCGCGGCCAAGGATTGAGCCGCCGATTCCGTCTGCAATGGGCGGTGGTATTGGCGCGACATCGCCTGTTCCTACTAGCCCGACATCATCGACACGTGAGCCCATTTACCGGGGGTACACATCGAGTCCTACAGTACGCTCACCGCTGTCACCGACGCCAGCCAAAGTGCCCTCGACTGAATCAATCCTGACGCCGGTTCTGACGCAGTATGACCGGGCACCCAGCCACCAGTCATTAGGTAATGGCATCACAGATGTGTCAATGGTGACAGGAAAGTTCAATGAGATGGACGCAGGGCATGATGTGCTGGAGCGCATTCTGTCGCCGGATGAAATAGCAGAAAAGGAAGGTCTGCCGTTGCCACGGTCGATCGTTGATCCAGATATCAGTGCGATCTCGAGGTCCGAGTCAGAGGCCACAGCAGTGTCTCCGACGCCCGGGCCGCGCCCCACGTCATCTGGCTCGCGTACGTCATCTCCTCAACAACACAGGTCATCGCCGACACCGCCATCATCAAAGATTGATGCCATCAAGACCAAGCTCAATTCGGCAATGTACCCGCAGGAGCCGGCGGTACCGTCCTCGCCACGGTCTTCGTTAAAGAGCCCCAATGCTCCAACGAGCCGGTCGGCGTCACGGTCAGTTAGCTTCATGGTCGATCGGCCTGCACTCCAGCCATCACAGCTGTCGCGTCAGGGCTATGAGGAGGAATGTGATGAGGAGGAAGAGGAGAGCGAGGAGCGTACGACATCTGAGGACGATGATGGGGATAATGAAGTGAGCGACGAGCAGAGTGATGGAGCAGCAAACGGCGAGTCGGGCGGATCCAACGGCACGCTACACGATGAGGCAGAGAACGAAAAGTCGCTAGCCGATTATGTGCTGAGCAAGGCGAGCGGCACGCGCAAGGCCAAGAGCACGTTGCCGTCGGTAGCCGATACGATCAAAAAGTTCAGCGCCAGCGCGTTCCTAAGTGAGTCGGGCGATGGCACCGGTACGGCTGGCAGACGCAGCAAGCCGAAGCGACAGCCGACAGTTGACAAGTCACAACTGCCGGAGCTGCGCGATATGATCCGCACGCACCACCGTGAGCCGCCGACCTAAGCCCTACGATCCCGGTGCTTGAGAAGCACAGCAAGCTGCTGAAGGGCCGGCCACGCAACGGCAACCGGCGTGGGCCCACGCAGTCGCAGCAGAGCGGCAAGGATAAACAGCCCCCACAGTGGGCGGCGCAGGCGCAGAGCAGCGACAGCAGCCCTGACCAGCGGGCGCCTGAGAACATTGCGTCATCATCGTCAGAGGGCGAGGGCGATGTGCAAGGGTTTATTCCGAACCACTGTGCGCGGTGCAGCAAGCCAATTGAGGACACATGGTTCCGGCTTTCGGACGACCGGCAGGTACATGTCGAGTGCTTCACATGCCGGGGATGCAGCCAGCTGATTGACGACGGAGTGTATGTGCTGGAGGACGGCGTGGAGTACCACCCGCCGTGCGTTCCGCCGACTCCGCCAGTGGTGTCGGTGTCGCCGGTGCCGTCGAGCCGGTCGGGTTCGTCAGCTCTGCCCGGGAAGCCACGTGGCCCGCGGGCGCCGAGGCAAGGAGGAGCGGTGCGACTCGTGCCAGCAGCTGCTGTCTGGGCCGCGGTTCCAGCTGTCAAACGGCAAGCGGTACCACCCGGACTGCTTTGCGTGTGCAGGGTGCAAGCAGCGGTTCGACGAGGGGTCATATGTGTGCTTTGAGGGTCGCGAGTACCACCATCACTGTGTGGAAAAATACGCGCACAGCGCGCACAATGATGGGCGGCAGTCGGCGGATTCGCAGCTGGTGTGTGGGTCATGCCAGAATGTGATTGAGGGGGTGTTTGTCAAGCACAACGACTGCGCATACCACCCGGACTGCTTCTGCTGCAGCGACTTGCCGCAAGGTCATTACACCGCGGATGCCGTTTGGTGAGATTGACTCGCGGCCTTGCTGCGAATCGTGCCTGGAGCGGCGGTTTGCCGAGTCCCAGCAGCAACAGCAGCAGCCCCGACACCAGGCACCACAGCAGCCAGGATGGAACCAGTACCCGGTGCATGCACCGCAGCACCAGCAGCAACCAGCAACGCCAGCCATATTACCCGGCTCATGGCGCATATTAGCAGGTGAAATCTTTACCTTTATGACGATTTTATAGTCCGAAAAAGTGTCTGACCGTCCGCTAGAACCTTTTAAATTGGTTAAAAGATAAAACTCGTAAACTTCAAAGCGAGTTTGGGTGACTTGCTCTGTAAACTCCTTTTGATCTTGCGCGGCATCTGACCTCATCGGTGAAACCAGGGCGACAAGTTGTTATTGTAGTGGTCACAGGTCTCCACTATATATCTCCATTGGTTCAGCGCAAGAGCTGCTCTTGTTGTCGGTCGGCCTGATAACTTCCATGGCGTCATCATGGTGATCATCACCGGCTGCGCAACACTCTTTGGATATTTATTAATGAGCACCTATTGAATAAGGCCATGTAGCTCTTCTAGCGGTCATGCAATGTTTGTGGGTTTATTTTTAAATTAATTTGTCTTATGAACATGCGTAAGCGGTAGTATTTGGGCCACAATGGACCCAGTCTGTATAGACTGATTCAAGAGACTGTATCAGTGCTAAGGATCCCAAGAACCATGCAAGCCAGATCATTTTTAATAAAAAGTTCTTAATGCTATGCATACGCAATAAAGCAAAACTGAGCAGCATCATTTCTCTACTTACTTTGCCTATTGAATTTCTCAAATGAATATTACCGCAGCACTACTGTCATAAAGACATCACTTGGTGATATTGGCTTCCGCGATTCTATGTTGCCCTGCCCAGAGCAATTTGTACACAGCGTCAATATCATCAAAGAGCATACATACATGCTTGCACGATGGATATTACTCCATCAACTAGCTGATGATGATGCCTTTGACCCTGCAACATTTGTGAAAAAGGGATTCTTTCATTCCATTTATTTATTCATTTACCACAATCTGAAGGCAAAGATGACCATATCTGCTGAGGATTTTGTTAACCAGGACAGGCCAGAACTGTTAACCGCAAATTTCGGTGATGAAATTAGATACCATATTTATGATTATCTATTGCATAATGGCGATATCGAGCTACATGACGTACGCGAAATGAATCAGATAGCGACATACGTGGATACCGAGCTGATGACAGCATACAAGAATAACATTGTGTTGCACTATGGCACTTGCCTACAGTGGATTCTGGCCAAATTAGTTGATATTCGCAGCCGCAAAACCACACTGCACAGTATAATGGGCAATGTGTCCAAGGCTGAGTTCAATAATGCATGTCAAGTGTGTATTTATACACCTGCACAGAAGCTCCGCCAGGCAGTTGCCTCTAGGCACCCTGATCTTAGTGTGCTCACCCCACCGATGCTTGCAATCTACAGCAAGCTGGCACCAATCCCCAATGCCTATGATGCCAAGGTAAATCCACTTCAGCATCTGTGTGCATACATTCGCCTATGCCAGCTTATTGAGAATGAGCAGCTTGGCAAGTCTCCTCCCAATGCTTGCCTCTGCGGATATCATGGATCCCAGGCCATGTGCGCTTAGACAAGCAAATAATCAAGCAGGTGTTTATTTCGAAAACACATGAGGAAGTTACCAAGATCAACGCAGCAAAGAGGGCAGCAACAGAGGCAAGGAAAGCAGCAGAAAAGGGCGAAAGATTGGCCAAGAAGGCTGCACACGAAGCAGCGAAGATGCCATCGGATGCAACAGAGGCCACTGCAGCAACTGCAGCAGTAGCGGCTGATTCATTTGCAGGTGCATCGGCTGCAGCAGCAGACATTCCAGCATGTTCCCAACCCGCGGCCCTACCAGAGATCGAAGAACCCAACTGTGAAGTGCCATGGCCTTCTCCGCTGTACAAGCGAGTCATGTAAGCGGGCCATGGCACAATGCAGGCGAGTCTATTCGTCTCGGCTCTTGAACCGCGATCTCGCAGCAGTTCTAAACTTCAGGCTCATTTTCCAGTCACTCTGTGATTCAGGCAGTATTCCTGAACGGTTCCGTCGTTCTACGGCCATTGCTGCCGATGCTTCTGGCACCACCCCTGCAACAAAGAGGCCGCGCAAGAGGCGTGCAGCAGCAGGCTATCAAGATGGGAGATATCTATGATCGCTATTGCACCAACAACTATCCGACACGTTCAAATGACCGGTTCGCCGTGATGCTCTTGTCGACGTGTCAACCCATGCTGACTAGCAGCCGAGCTCGCATCGCGAGCAGAGCAACTCTGGTAATGATATGATTTTAATAATAAGTAACATATGTGAGATGCTAATCCTGTGATCACAGTTGTCAACGGCAGCGCGTTTGGATTTTGTTGTTTACAAGACTTGAAGTTGACGACAGGCGGCATGCCCCCACCGTTTGCATGCTTTTTATTCCCTGTATTTCTCCCAATTCAAATCAGCAGAAATCAGCATATATAATAATGAGCGTTCAGCCGCGTGCCTCAACGTTAAAGTCGTTTGTGCGCGTCAGCAAGACACGCGACGCGGCGGCGGGCAAAGGCGAAACGAAATTGGCACCGGTTCAATCACCTAGGCGAATGACCACACGTAGCCGCACGGCCAAAACACCCGACATAGTTGTAGAGACACCAGCACGCAAGCGCAAGCCCACCGGGGCGCTCCCAGACAGCCCGGCGCGGAAGCGCAAGATGACAATCGGACAGTACTTTCCGACAGCAAAGAGCCCGCGCAAGCAGACAGTGAAAAAAGCGCAGGCAGTCAGAGCGCAGGCCGAAGAGAGCAACAAGGACGAGAGCAATATAGATACGGCCCAGGAGCGGGTGGAGGAAACAGCGGAGCCGAAGAAATCGCTAAACACACGCGCCCAAGCTCTTTTGGCCAGACTGCACAGCCGTCCGGCCATCGCTGGGAAGCCCGGCGCGCGGCTGGCAGAGACGCGGGAGATCCAAGAAGAGCTGCGCATGCGACGCATGCCCAGTGCGGTTAGCGAGCCAGCATTAGCTGCTAGCAGCTTCGAGACAGTGACAGATAAGGGGTCGGAGGTGAAGCAGCTGGCGCGCGGCTTCGTAATGCAGCCGGCGCGCCGGCTACCACGGGAGCTGCGCAAACTGGACGAGCTGTTCCAGGGCCTGGAGCACGCGGTGCTGTTCCAGAATGCACGCTCTGTGGTGTATCACCGCGTGCGCAAGGCCGTCGAGTCCATGGCCAGGCGCACGTTTGGGTGGCGGGAGCTCGGGCAGGTCATGCGCGTGTTCCCTGAGGCCTACAGCTACGAGCCCGTGGAGATTGCCCATGACGGCCGCAAAGTCACATCAGTGGTATTGACGCCCAATGTCACCGGCGCCATGCAGGCGGTGGAGATGGAGCAAAGACGCAAGGAGTTCCATGCGCGGCTAATGGAGAGAGTCGCAGAGGCGCACCGGCTGTTTCTGGTCAGCCGCGGATTCGCCAGCGAACCCTCCGGTAGCGGCCTGCACAGGGAGTTTGATATCGAGACAGTGCCTGCTGTGGTCCCTGTGGCATTGCCGCCGGTCCAACAGCCGTGCCAGAAGGGCATGGCGGCATTCAGCAAGGACCGTCTGAAGCACCTGTTGGCCAGCGCAAAGAGCCAGCCAGCAGATCGGCCGCAGCCCACTACCCCCGAGCCGACGCAGAAGCCGGCGGAGGAAAAGCCGGTGGTGCGCGCACAGAGCCTGCTGGAGCGGATCCGCGCCAAGCAGAAGGCCAAGGAGCAGGCAGCCAGCGCGGAGGTCCCCGCGGCCACGCGTACCATGCATGGGCGGCTGCCGGCGCTGGTCGAGTCGCTGTCGTTCCTGTTCTACGCGGAGCGGCATACGGTCCTGCCGTTCTACTATGTGGTCGAGAAGCTGGCTGAGGCCAAGGGGCTGGACAGGGCGGAGGTGGTACAGCATGTGACTGCGCTGTGTGGGTTCCTGCCCCAGTGGTGCAAGGTCGTTAACGGCGGCGAGGGCGAGTCGCCGCAGCCAAAGGCGGACCTGAAGATCACGCGCACATGCAGCGTTCAGGAGGCAGTCAGGGCAGTGGAGGCCAAGATCAAGGAGGCCGAGCGGGAGAGGAACTGTTAATGATAAATCCAATAAAGAGCTAGTGGTCCAGATGGGCCTGGCCCAGGGACTGGATGCGGGTGTAGTTGCCAGCCTCGCGGCGGATAATGTTGATGACGGGGCCAAGCAGGCGATCAAACGCGTCCTTGCTCATGCGCGCGCACTTTGTGCGGCCCTGGGCGACCAGCGTGGCCTGGCGCGGCTGGTCGTCGAGCAGCGCCAGCTCGCCGAAATATCCGCCCTGGTCCAGCGACGGGTACTCGCGCTCAACGCCGTCCTGGTCGGCCTTGATGACACGGACGGTTCCTTGCTCGATCAAATAGAACGCATCGCCCTTGTCGCCCTGCCGCACCACCACGTCTCCGTCATTGAAGGTAATGGACTCGAGCGCATCGGCGATCTTCTGCCGCTCGTACGGCTCCAGCGACTTGAGCAGCGGAACCGTCTCCAGGAACCGCTCGTACAGCCGGCGCTTGCGCGACGTGCGCTCCATCAGCAGGCGGCGGAACGTGATGCGGTCCAGCGCCCACAGCGTGGCAGCGGTGGTGGCATGGACTGTGGCCGCACGCGGCGCGTTATACATCAGCGCCAGCTCGCCAAAGCTGCCGCCGTCGCCGGCCGTCGCCACCTTGCTGGGCGGCTCGTCGCCCTTTGTGACGAAAATGTCAAACGAGCCGCGCTCGACAATATAGAAAAAGTCGCCGACGCCGCCCTGCGTGATGATGTCCTGGCCGGCTGCCACCTGCTTCTCCTCCATGGCATCCACCACGTCCCTGTAGGCGTCCTCGTCCAGGTTCTTGAACAAAAAGTTGTTGCTGAGCGCCTGCCGGATCCGCTGCTTCTGCGACTCGGTCTTGGGCACAAACTTGCGCTCAAACTCCGCCTCCGTCGTCGGGTTCATTGACTCGGCCGACACGCTGAACCGCCGCCCCGCAAACGGCTGCACGGCGCTGTTCGGCGGCAGATGCACCAGGCGCGAGAACTTGTCGCGCGCCTCATCGGTCTCGTCCTCCTCCATCGCCGCCCCAAAGCTAAAGTCCGGATTCAGCAGTCCGTTTGCTGCCTCGGCTGGCACGCCCTCGCTCCACGCGTGCGATGACGCCTGCCGCATGCGGAAGTCCTCTTGGCTGTCGCGCGTCGACGGCCGCGTTTCGCGCGGCACCTCGCTTGCCGTGGCCCGGCTGCTGCCCACGCCTGTGTGCGCGGTCGCCGGCCCGCTGTCCAGGATCGACGGGTTCATTTTCACCAGCTCCAGAAGGCCCTCGCGCTGCTCCGCCAGCTTCTCGTTGAAGTATGTTGCGCAGAACTGGTAGATGTCCGACGGCTGCCGCCTGAACACCGCCTCGCGGAGCTCTCCTAGCACCTCTATGATCTCCGCCTCGTACTCTGCGTGGTTCTCGCTCAGTGTTGTCTTTTCCGAATCCATGCTCTGCGAAAAACAAAGGGATAAAAGTGTGCTAAAAGAACGCTTGTTAAGTTCCCGGGCTGTCTGTAAGGAGCGAATGAGAGAACCAGAGATGCGTGCTGCTGCTTTTTGTAGATTACGTACCCTGTTTTTTTATGGTGTGTGTTTTTTGTAGTGAAAGGTGAAAGGGGTTTAGAATAAAAGTGCCGGAATGGACGTGTTTGCACATCGCCACACTCCCCTTTGTGCCTGGGCCCTCTTTCCGCTGTTTCCTTGCCCAGGGCTAGGGGGTGGAGTTGCAAAGAGATGGCTGCGAGTCTCTCGCTCTGCCTGTCTTGCCGCTTCCCATCCCGCGTGCCCCATGCAGCACCAGCCCCACTGGGCACTGACGCCTTCCACTTTGGCAGCCAAGCAGTCAGGTCCGCTGATCTGGAGATCCGCGATCAGAACGCCCAGGTTTTTTTCTTCGATTCATTTTTGTGCTTTTTCTGAAGGTGCTGCAAGCGCACCCTCTCTTCCCACATTCCCACCTCTCCGCATTCCCCGCCCTTCAGAAGTAACTTATGTCCACCACAACAGCACCCAAGAGCGCTCCGCTGACCCGGGTATCGGGCAAGGCCTGGAAGATTGCCAAAAAGCCGACCAACCGCACCATGATGTCCAAGACCCTGTCAAAGTCCTGGGCGAAGCGCCAGCAGGAGCGCATAGACAAGAGCTCCACCCGTCTGGCCGAACAGGAGCTGCAGGCCGAAAAGAAGGCCGAGAAGGACGCCCACCGCAACAAGATCATTGAGCGCCGGAAGAAGGCTGCCGAGAAGGAGGCCAAGGAGAAGTACGACCGGGAGATGTCGGCGCGGAAGCGCATGCGGATGAAGCGCAAGGAGCTGAAGGCCCGGGCTCACGCCAAGCACTAGCTCTTCCTCACCCCCATGTTTCTGTGTCTTCAAAATGTACCTTTTTCTGTGCCCAATGTACCTGCTGCACTTATCCCCTCGGCTGCACATGTGCTGCAACAATACCCGCTTGTGTTTTGGGCTAAACAGCGCAACCGACAATTAAAAAAAAAAGTTGCCAATCTTTTTCCCTCTCGGCGCAATAGCCCGCACGGCGTTACAGCTACCGCCCCCGTCTGCTGGTGACGGCCACTGTAATTTGTTTAGTCTTTGAGACTAAACCTGCCCGTCGCTTTTGCGTGTTTTGATTTTTTTACTTTTTGTTTTTCTCCAAACTAGATTTCTGCACCTTAGTAGTATTTTCCCCCATCGTACCAGCAATGTCGCAGCACCAAGATAACGAGGACCTCCTGCCCACCCAGACAGAGGGGTACAAGGTCGGTGAGAAGAAGACTCTTGAGGAGTACCAGACCCTGGACGCCAATGACGAGTCGCTCAACAAGTGGAAGGCGTCGCTGGGCCTCAACGCCTCCGGTGGTAAGTATTAACCATAGACCTTAGGGAATTCGCAAACCCCCTACTGCCATTGAGCCTCATCTGCGTTTTGCCAATTTTTCCAAACAACAAAAACATTAAAGTCTATGTTTATATAGCGGCTGCGCCGTCGGACGACCCGCGCAAGGTCGTGGTGCTTGCGCTTATCCTGAAGGTTGACGGCCGCGACGACGTGGTAATGGACCTGTCGTCGGCGGCGGCTGTCGAGGCACTGTCGAAGCGCACTATTGTGATCAAGGAGGGCGTCGTGTACAGTCTGACGATCCGCTTCAAGATCCAGCACGATGTGGTGTCCGGGCTCAAGTTCCTGCAGGTGGTGAAGCGCAAGGGCATTCGGGTTGACCGCAGCGAGGAGATGCTGGGCAGCTACGGCCCGAATGTGGAGCCGTACGAGAAGCAGTTCCCGCCCGACGAGGCGCCGTCGGGCATGCTGGCGCGCGGCAGCTATGCAGTCAAGGGCAAGTTTGTCGACGACGACAACAACGTGCACCTGGAGTGGGACTGGAACATGGATATCAAGAAGGCGTGGGAGTAAGTCGCGTCTGCATCCCCCTTCCCTATTATTTCTTTCTTCACTTTACCAAGTTCACCCCTATCACTAAATTGATGTCCTAGTAAACCAACATAGCCTACGTAGCCGAAGGTGTCCGTGATCGGCCCGTAATATTAATCAGTCCGATCTAGAAAACTTCCAAAGATTCATCCTCTGCACAGCCGTTTTTTTTTTCAGCTGTCTAGCAGCGGAACCCATCCCAGACCGCAAAAAGCCAGCCCTTTCTCTTCTCCACTGCTGTTACCAACACTTCCCTCCCTCCCCCAAAGCCCCTGTATCATCAGCTATGGTTTCTTTTGTCTGCAATTCGTGCCAGGAAACGATCAAAAAGCCAAAGCTCGATCAGCACGCTCAGCGCTGCCACTACGCGTCCTTCTCATGCATTGACTGCGGTGTTGATTTTGTCGGCACAACCTACCGCCAGCACACATCGTGCATGACCGAGGCGCAAAAGTACGAGGGCAAGCTCTACAAGGGTAATACCAAAGCCAATGCCAAGGGTGCCAACAAGCAGAAGCCTAACGTGCCAACGTCCACCGTGGAGCAGTTGAAGAATAAGGCGGAGCAGATCGAAAAGGAAAAGGCTGAGGAGGAGAAGAAGGAGAAGGAGAAGAAGGAGAAAAAGGGACAAGGCCGAGAAAAAGGACAAGGGCAAGAAGCGCAAGGCCGACGATGATAATGACGAGGAGGGCAAGCCCAAGGCGAAGAAGGAAAAGAAGGATAAAGAAGGACAAGAAGGACAAGAAGGACAAGAAGGACAAGAAGGACAAGTCGGAAAAGAGTGAGAAGTCCAAGGACAAGAAATCCAAGGACAAGAAGAACAAAAAGTCCAAAGCTGAGTAGGCGTGCTCTCATGACCGGCATACCAAATACATCATTTCCGTTATATTGCCGAGTCAAAAATTTTGGGCGACATGCAAACAATCTTTCTCACCACTGTCCTCTTCGTTTCATTCCGCCAAATGTCCTCAACTGTCCGACAAACTGAATTGGGCCGACATTAATATTTAGATTGAAATGTATTTGACTGCATATTTATCATAAATGAAGGAAGCGGAATGGGGTTGGATACGTGTATCTGACAACCGCCCCAAGTGGCATCTGCTTTTTTTTGGGCAGCTTGGACTCACTGATTTGCTTGTATATACATTTTCAATGGAAGTAGAAAAATGCGCCCAGTTTGTCAAGCTCGACTATCAAGTGCTAAAAGGATTGGAGGCTGAATCCTAAAGTATACGCTTTATTCCACCACACCAATCAATTTGGGGAAGAATGTAGCTACATGCCCTTGATCAATTGCCATTTGCCGGCAATCGCCTCCAGTATAAATGCTGCCCATTTTTCGGCATCTACATTGGCATATGCTAGCCGACAAACCAACATTCACATTTTCTCTCTTTGTTATTTCTCGTCCTTGAACTTGCTGCAAACAAGCCGGTTTTCTTTCTCTATTACCTCGCCCTACATACCCTCACACTATCACCTCTTCCCTGTCTTCTACATACCGAAAAGAATGAAGTGGACGCTCGCCATAATCACCCTCAGCTATGTCGCCAGCGGCCTGATCGTGAAGCTCGATTGCTTGCCGTGTCCAAACCCAGACCAGTGCAAAAAGGGCGAATGCTGGGTACCTATTCCACCTGGAGTAAAGAACATGGACACTAGCCCGCTCGCCAGCAATGAAAACCACGAAACCCATGGTGAATAAGACCTGGGTGCCCTCTAGTGAATCGCAGCATTCTTGTGCTTTGACTTCAGCCACTAAAGCCACTGGTAGACTTAAAGCTAAATAAATATGCAAGTATATACCACGCATTAACCCAGCTGCATATTCCACCATGATGCTGGGCGAGTAGGCGGAAAGTGCGAGTCAGTATCAGACGAGTTGATAATCAAACATGTCCAATAAACAACAAAGCTACAGGGGTTGTGTTTACAGCATGAGTCGACAACATACCAAGCGCTTACATCGATTACATATATATTTAACAGACATATAGATGTTTACGGTACTGGACCTAAAGAGCTATCGAATAACCACCCCATCAACACCAGCCATTTAGGCACTTACCCTTGGCGGACAAATGAATCGCTTCCATGGTGGGAATCGTGATCTGTCAAGCACAGCACATGAACGACAGCCTGATAGCGATAAGCACAATGCTTTCTTGGACTAATCAACTATCAATAGAGCGTCGGCAGCAAAGCGGTAAGATAATGCCTTGCGATACTATGCCTCTTTGTTCCTTCAGCACCATCTGTGGTTAAGACAGTTGTTTGTGTTGGCGTATATGCTGTAGTCGGTGTTTCGCTAGACATCGGCACTGTTGTTATCGAATGTGCGGATGTTGCAGGCACGAAATCTGGGCATAGCGTCATGCATCTGAAAAGGCAGTAGCCGCGTGGACAGTGGGGGCAAAAATAAAAGCACCCGTCAGGACGATGATCCTGTCGAGCTAATGTCTGTCACTACTGGCGATTCGGTTGTTTGTGTGAATGTCTTATGCATGGCGTTGGTTGCTTTCGGTATGACATACGTGGCAGTGGGCGCAACCAACACCGCACCTTTGAAAAATAGACTCCACAGCTTGCTCATTATGTGGCAGGTGTGATTTCAGTGCCTTTGTTTCGCTGAGGTTTGATGCGCAGCAGACAATAGCTGGACTGTTGGCTTGAAGAGTGTATGATATTTTTCGATAAGCGAATGAGAAGAATAGTTGTCCGGTGTTATTCCTCATGACCATGAGGAACTGATGATACATTTATGGATATATTCGTGTGGATGCAGTTCGCCAATGGGCGAATAGGTGGAAAATGTGGATTATATTGCGTTACTGATCAATAGACGCCTTGCATTGTTTGTTTACGCCCAAGGCGGATCTGCCCAGTGTCTTGTCCAGCCAAGTGACCAGGAGGACGAGACTTGTCGATATTCGGCCACCCTTTCAACAGCAGGAGGGGCACCTGCAACCTAACCACTACATATACAAGGACAGCCATCATCTCTTTGCTGTGTATTTGTTCATCAAAGGTAACATCAAATGAAAATCAGGCATTCACTCCTAACTACTGCAGTTCTGCTGGGTTCTGGCGTTGGTGGCGAAAGCATGGCGGACAAGTGCGGTGACAGCGATAGCGACAGCGCAGGGCATACGGTAACACGGCCAACAGAAACTACCTCGTTGCTGAAGCAGTCAGTGGCGGCGGTGCTGCTGCCTCACGTCGGGTTTGGTGGGCCCATTCACATTTCCACACCAGTAGACACCATCGGGTGCAGCAGCCAATGTGCGCCGGGCCATGTGTGCCCGATGTACTGCATTCTCAGACTTGACACGATATGAGCACAAGATCACACAGACACCGGTGGTCCAGGCGCCATCTATAAACTCTTGTGAGTGGGGAGGGACCGGCTATTGTGCACCCCTACCATCTTGGCTATGTAGTGTAATATCATCTCATTTCACGTCGGCTTGTGTTTAATCCTGATGTAATCATTGTTGCTGTTAAATGCTGATGGCCATGTGCTGGCGGGTGGGTGGCACACCGTGCAGCCGAGCACGCGCAGGCAGCGAGCTGCAGCAGATCAGATGAGTTTTGTTTGTTTTCTTTTTCCCAAGCCTGAGCCTTGTTTATATTCTCCTACTCTTTCTGCCACTCGCCAGCGCACCCTCTACCTCTGCGCCCTCCTCTGCTTTCTACACCAGATTGCGATTGCCCCACTCTGCTGCACGCATCGCAACTAGCGTGTATAGCATCAAGACTCGCAGAGAATAGTACGCTGGTCTGGGAAACCCTTCCCCCAAGGCCACAGGCATCTGTGTTAACTGCATCGCTGAACTTGATTTTCAGCCCTTGCTTTCGATAACCTCTCTTTGTGTGCACGCGTGGGCGTTTCTTATTCCTAGCCAGGGGAGTTACTGCTCGATTTTGCCTGGCTGCGCAGTTAATTGCGTGCCATTATTTTCTCCTCAAAAAATTGCAACAGTGCTGTTTTTTCTTTCATACTCAGCCCAGGCTGTCGGCCAGAAAGAGATAACAAAAAACACCAAAGCCAAAATATTGCCCTGCTCCACCCCCTCTTCTTTCCCCGCGCATTTTCCTCCCCCTTTGCTCAAAATACAAAAGCGCATACCATCCTCATTATTTACCAGAACTCTTACATTCCACTGTTTGTTGTTTCTCTCGTCCGCTTTTTCGTCCATTATTGCCACTATTTTAAACACTATTGGGACAGGTTTTTTGTTGCTCTTTTTGATGATCTGAAGGGACGGTGGGGAAAAAACTCTCGCTACGCCTTTGTCTTCTCACTCTTTTCTACTATCTCTAAACATACGCTGCGCATTTACACACGCTCCTTCCCAATTGTCCCCAGAAATGAGCAAAAACTCAGACCCTCTGCGGACGCCAAAGCTGGCGACACACCATACATTCGACAGCGAATACACAACGCCAGTAAACAGCCACAGCCGGCGGCATATAGTCGATGACGAGGCCCAGAATGGCGCAACAGAGCTGCATATGGACAGCACACAGGCACCGGTCCAGGCATACGCAAAGCTCGAGGGCCCTGATTTCTGCTATTATGTGCGGACGCTGGAGGTGACGCTGGGGCGCCACCCGACAAGCGCACACCACGAATCGGTCGATATTGATCTGGGCGACAGCAAGGCAGTGTCGCGGCGGCACGCCAAAATATTCTACAACTTTGTGTCGCAGAGCTTTGAGCTGCAGGTGTTTGGGAAGAACGGGTGTCTGGTGGATGACGAATACTTCAAGCGCGGGCAGGCGGTGACCCTGCGGCACAAGATGATGATTCAGATAGGCGATACCGAGTTCTCATTTCTGCTGCCCAAAGTGGCAGCCCCAGCGGCAGCCCTGGAGACCGGCGGGCCGCTGGGCACTCTGGGCCGCAACACGCTTGCGGCTGAAATAGCTGCGCAGCACGATGTGTACCCGGTCAGCACTATTACTCCACAGCGGCTGAACCTGTACAATCGCCCGGTTCCGCCGCCCCCACTGGACGGGAGCGCAGACATGATGATGATGCCCACGCTGCCGGGCCATCCACGCCAGTCAAAGTACTCGCGGCCGGTGGTGAAGACAGAATACATTGGCACTCCGCAGTACAGCCCTGGCCCGCCACCTCCAGGCGCAAATATTTTGAGTCATGACGGCAAGCCGCCCGCCCCATTGTCGTTTGGCGAACCACCGGTGTACGCGAATAGTGGCGGAGGGTCGGGCGGCAGCAGCGTCAGCCCAACCGGATCCTACACCCAGTCGGCAGCACATTTCCCACAGCAGAACTCAACTTCCAAGCAGTTCCAGCCACGCCCGCAGCCGAACCAGCCCCAGACGCAGACGCCTGGCAGTGCCTCTAGCAGTGTCCGGATACTGCCGTCGACGCAGCGTCCACCCCCACCGCCGCCCGAGCAGAGCCTGGAGCTGGCGAAGCCAACATACTCGTATGCGTCTCTGATTGCGCAGGCGATAAATGCGACACCCGAGAAGAAGGTGACCCTGAACGGCATTTACACATTCATCATGAACAACTACCCGTACTACAAAAACGCGCAGAACGGCTGGCAAAACTCTATCCGCCACAACCTGTCGCTGAACAAGGCCTTTGTCAAGGTTCTGCGTGCGAGCAATGAGCCTGGGAAGGGGTCGTACTGGGCCATCGACGATGCGTACAAAGGCCAGTTCTCGAACGGCGTGTACAAGCGCACACGTAGGACAAAGAAGGCAATGCAGCAGGAGCGCGAGCAGGAGCGGGCACGGAAGGGCCTGCCGGTGGAGTCCGTTGCCAGAGGATGCTAGCCCAAATGCACAGCGGGCAAATGGCCCTCCGCCACAGCTTATGCCCAAGATTGGTGCTGGCCAGCAGCAGCCACCGAGGCCGAGACCTAGCCCACGGCCAGCGGTTGGTGCTGGCCACCACCTGCAGCCAAGGCCAAGGCCAGCACCAGGCCCTGTCCAGCAGCAGCAGCAGCAGCAGCAGCGCCCTGTTTCTACCCCTCGGCCAGTGGCAGTACCGAGGCCAGCAGCAGCAGCACCCAGGCCAGTGGCAGCACCCAGGCCAGTGGGGGCACCTAGGCCAATTTCAACCCCCAGACCGGCCGCAGCCACTAGACCACCGTTCCGGCCAACAGTGCGGCCAGCAGCCAGACCGCCTCTGCCACCAGCTGCAGCTGGAGTGAAGCGCGTGCGGCCATCTGAGGCGCCAGCCAACGGCCACACAAACGGCGGCTCTGGCCCTGACACAGTTGGTCACCCGATGAAGCGCCTGAACACTGGTGCCCCTGCATCGACGGGCGAAGATACAGTTGGATACACTTCATCGTCATCGTCTTCAGCGCAGAGCTGTGCGGCTGGACCCTCACCACAGCCACGCCAAGAGACACCGGATAGGCAGCAGAAAGCTGAAAAACCCAACAGCGTGCCGCCGCCAGCTTCACTGCCTGGTGCTCGCAACGGCGCGACTCCCAAGGGCGGATTCACTGCACAGCCTCAACCGCAGCCGCGCCAGAGTGTTGCTCGGTAGACCAAACCCACCACACACATCCCCCAGCGTTTATACTTTCTAACTTGCATTTACTTTCCTTTTTATCTGTCTAATATCATATTATTTCCCATCGATATCCACTATCGCATACATCAGAGGCTACATGTACGAGTGTTTGCATATTACCACATGTATTTTCTGTATGCAAAAAGAAAGTATCACGCCGAAGAGGCGTTGCGTCGATGTGCCACGTAACCGGCTGCGGATGTGGCTGTCTTGCGCAACACCAGCTTGAGGAGCTCACTGAAGACGACCTGCAGCACAACGGCAACAGCAATGACGACCCAAGCCGGCCAGCCAGTGGCACCAGCTCGAGCCAGTCATTGAGCCTGGGTACATATGTGCCAATGATGTACAGAACAAACGACAGAAGCACACCACCGACCATCCACATGTTGGAACGCAGCCCCGTATCAAGCAAACTGCGGTCCACAGAGCGTGACAGGAATGCCTGATTCAGCTGCAAGACGGTGAGAACACCGAATGCCACAGAGCGGGCGCCGGCAATATGTGGAAACATGTTCTCGTCGGCATTGGTCTCTGGGTTGCCCCGATGGAAGATCGAGGCTGTGTAGAGGTCGGGGCTTGTGCCATCCTTGCTTGCCAGCACAGTGACGCCAAAGGGTGTCAGGGCAGCGAACAAAAAGACACCAAAGGTGACCGCGGCCATGAAGAACGCCTGCGCAAGCAGGACCAGCGTTGTGCGCCAAACTAGGATGCCGCTCTTTGGGTTCCTTGGCGGGCGGCGCATAATGTTGGACTCGGGCGGGTCCATACCAAGCGACAGCGCAGGCGGGACGTCGGCAATGATGTTTGCCCACAGAATCATGATTGTTGTGAACGGCAGGTCCAGATTGAGCACCGAGGCGAACAGGAACAGGAAGATCTCGGCCGAGTTGCAGCTGAGCAGGTACAGGATAAACTTCAGGATGTTGTCGAAAATGCGCCTGCCCTCTTCAACCGCTGCCACAATGGTTGTGAAGTTGTCGTCGACAAGGACCATGTCTGCTGCCTCCTTGGTGATGTCGGTGCCACCGAGGCCCATGGCAACGCCGATATCTGCGCCTTTGACCGCTGCTGCATCGTTGACACCATCACCAGTCATAGCAACGATGTGGCCGGTCTGTTGCAGTGCCTTGACGATCTTGATCTTGTTCTCCGGCGACACGCGCGCAAAGACGCTGGGGAAGGGGTCAAGCATAGCGGTGGCTTCGTCAGAGAGTAAGTCTAGTTCAGCACCAGTAATCGCGCGGCTGTTCTCAACATGGTCTGGCTGCAGAATGCCGATAGACTCAGCAATGGCCGACGCAGTGCCAATGTGGTCGCCGGTGATCATAATGACCTTGATACCGGCCTCATGGCAGCGGTGCACCGACTCGACGATGCCCGATCTGGGTGGGTCTATCAGACCGATCAGGCCAGCAAACACCAAATCACATTCCGCCCACGCTTCACCCAGCGTCTCTTCAGTGAGCGGCAGGTCACTGTCGACGTAGAGTACCTTGGCCGCAAGACCCAGCACGCGCAGACCGCGGGCGGCCATGCCCTCGCAGTGCTCGCCAGTGGCAGCGGTAAGATCGTCAGTAAGCGGCGCGCTGTTATTACCTAGGAGGGATACTGCATTGGAAGTAGCTGAGCGAGCAATGTCCTCCGACGATGAAGCACTGGTAAGGAATCCAGCGGCACTGGTGAGCTGATGTGTGCACTTCGAAAGCACCTCTTCAGGAGCGCCCTTGACTGCCACCAGCAGGCAGCGTCTTGTGGTCGACCCACCGCTGGTACTGTGCATGGGGACCTCGTACACAACACTCATGCGCTTGCGGTCCGAGTCGAATGCATTCTCGACTAGAAGCTTGAGCGTGGCAGCCGGATCAGCACTGGCAAACTCCCGCTTGCGCACACCCGCCTTTTGCGCAGCAATGGCCATGGCGACTTCGGTTGGGTCTCCAATACTCTTCCACCGAGCCTCGGCTTCGTCGTAAAACACCTCTGCGTTGTTGCATAACGCGCTGGCAACCATCGACATGTCAGCAGCCGCTGTGCCATACTTCTCTGTCTGCGTCATATCCATGGGCGGTGCGGTGCGCCTACTGACATGACCGCGATACACAACCTCGCCCTCATTTGGGTCCTGCGATGTCGACTTTGTGAACTCGAACAATATGCCGTTGGCATCAACCAGCTCGCTAGCACCCATCTTGCCCTCAGTCAGCGTGCCGGTCTTGTCGGAGCAAATCACTGTTACACTGCCAAGAGTCTCAACAGCCGGAAGGGTCCGCACCAGGGCATTCCGGCGTGCCAAGCGATGAACACCAAGCGACATAGTGACTGTGGTCACGGCCACCAGGCCCTCAGGGATCACAGACACAGCGAGCGAAATGCCGGTAATGAAGATGGGCACAAACTTGCGGCCCCAGGCAACACCACAAATTACAATGCAGGCGCATAGCGACAGGGCCAAGACCACGAGCCAGAGTCCGAGGCGGGCAAGTTTGCGCTGGATCGGCGTGCGTCTCACCGACGATGCCGACCGGTTGATGGCAACACTGATCTTGCCAATCTCGGTTTTTGCACCGGTGCGGATGACGATGCCGCGGCCACGACCGCGAGCCACCAGCGTTGACATGAACGCGTTGCCTTTGCAGTCGCCCAGAGGCAGCTGGCGGGTACGCACCTTGATTTCCTTTGGATCCTTGCGCACACCAATGCTCTCGCCAGTCAGCACGCTTTCGACGATTTCGAGCTGCGCGCATGAAACAAGTCGCAAGTCGGCAGGGATTGATTCGCCTTCGCTGACCTCGACTAGATCGCCAGGAACCAGGTCAGCTGCATCAATGGTCTCCAGACTGCCGTCGCGGATGACCTGCGCGTGCGGCGTGCTCAAATTCTCCAGTGCCGAGAGGGTTCGGCCGGCCTTGATCTCCTGCCACGAGCCGACGATCGTGTTGAGCACGACCACGACAGCCAAGACGATCGACGACTTCCACTCGCCATCGATGGCGGTGGCAACGATGGCCGCACACAGCATCAGTACCATGACATCAGTCAGTTGGACCCAGACAATCTTCCACCAGGGGCGGCGCACGGGTCGCGGCAGCTCGTTGGTGCCGTAGAATTCGCGGTGCTTGAGAACCTGCTCGGGCGACAGGCCATTGTTGAGGTCAGTGCGGAACATGGCGACGAGCTTCTCGATCGTGCGGTCAAAGTACAGGCTGGGCGGCGGGAACACGGCTCCACCGGTGACTGGCATATGGTACGAATGGCCGTCGTCGTCGATGATCTTGCCGAACTTGTCGATGATCGGCGCCAGCGCGCGCTGCTCATGCTCGTCGACCAGGTCACGCCAGTCGTTGCCTTGGGGCAGGCATGCTAGCGTGAGCCTAAGCATGGTGACAGCCGCCAGCCTTTCTTCGTCAGGGCCATTGTCCGAAATCCGCTTGTGGAGCTTGAGCGCGCGGCGCAGGTCAGCCACAGGCTTGCCGCCCACGCACTGCTGGAACTCGATGACCTCTTCGATGAACTGGCCAAACAAAAAGTACGCCGACCTTGCGTTCTCTGGACAGGCGCTTCTTCAGAAACGAGCCCTCCTCGTCAACCATGGTCATCAGCAGGGCATCGCACAGGCGGCGCATCAGCCCAATGTCCAGGTGCGGCTGCTGGCGCGACTTCAGACGAAAATCGACCACATACTGCAGGCTGTCGAGCACCTCGGTCAGCGATACATCGGCAGCAGCCACCTCGCGAGGCTGGGGCTGCTGGGCGCCGGCGGTCTGCTCGGATTCGGCCGATCCCACGGTGGTTGCTGAGGGCGAGCGGCGCAGCTGACGCAAGAGCGGATTGTTGTGGACGAGCTGGTAGCGGCGTCCGTGGCCACGCTGAGCACGCGCGGCGTGGATGTCGAACAGGTCGACAACATGGATGCCGATCTGGAACTCGACCGATTCCTTGCCATCAAGCACCGGCATATCGGCAGGGCACACGTCGATGGAGGCAGAGGATGCCTCGGGTGAGGCAGCGGTGGCGATAGCTGTAGCAGCAGCATGGGCGTCGCCGGGTACAGAGGGGTTTAAATCTTCGGTGATATAGGAACTTCCATTACGAACAGGGTTTACCATTGACTTGGGTCAGGAGAGAAATTGCTAAAGGCGAGGGCTCTGGGCTTGGTGCTTGGGGGTAGTGTGCTGTGAGTTTGTAGCTGACTCTTTGGCCTGGTAAGAGAGATTTAGAGGCAGAAAAGGAGAGTAGGTTAGAGTGCTGGACAAGAGTCAGGCGCTGGATGCGGAACTTTTTATATCCAAAAAAACGGTGCCCTAGCAGACAGCGTATGCTCGGATCTTGTTGCTCAGCGGGCACGTGTGAACAACCAAGGAGGCACAACAAACAGCAGACCGCAGAATTCCGTCATTGCGACCAGGAGGGAGATCCGCTGCTGCGCCTTTTATCTGTGCTCTCACGGGGCTCATAGTCGAGCATTTTTATTTTTTGGCTGCAGATACGCGCTTCTAGAAGACCGAGGCCAGGGTCAGCAATCCCCTCCCCCGCACACCGAAGCCTGCGAGCCCCTTTGTTTGGGACGCGCCTTTTACATACGCAGCAATTGTCGAGCTCAATGGGCCAGCTTTTTCTAGAACATCCATTTGCACGGGGACAAGCCATCCTGGCCACATGTGAGTCGATTGAGTTGATACTTGCCAAGAAGCTACTTTTCGGCTGGCCGCATCGTCAGGTACTCGTTGGCAATACTCTTGACGGCTAGCATGACGGCCTCGTAGAGGCACTCCTCGTTCATCTCCTGCTTGCGCTGCACGGCGCTATCGGTGGCCATGGTCACGGTGCTGCCCAGTGCGACGTCCACGTCAGCATCCACAATCTGGTCGCGCGGCTCAGCCCAGCATGCAAGCGGCAGCATCTGCGAGAATGTCCGCAGCGTCTGCTTGCGCGCCGGGTCACGCAGCACCACGCAGAGACCCAGGAATCCCTGGTCCTCAATAGGCATCACCGAGAACGGCTGGATTCCCAGCAGCAGCTCGGTCTTGTGCGCCTTGTAGAACAGCGGGCTCTCGGCGTGCGCCTTCGGCTCCTCCCCAGCAGCCTCCGCTGGCTGCGCCATTCCCTCCACCGCGTGCTGCACAAACTGGATAGCCGTGACTGCCGCGCCATAGCCGCCGTCAAAGCCCTTGGGCAGCGTGAAGGTGTCGCCGCGCTTAGCCTGCATCTCGGGAGCACCCTCCAGCTCCTTAGCCGCGCTCTTCACGGTAATCTCGCCGTGGCCGTGGAAGTCAAACACCGAGTCCATGGTCCGGTACACGACGCTCTCTATGTTGCTGTCCTGCAGGTTATCCACCAGCCGGACCGTAAACACTTCGTGATCCTGGATCGGCGGTGCGATCGTGTCGATGACCGAGTCCAGCGACCGCTTCAGCTCGCCGCTGAACTTGGTGATATTCTCCTGGTTCACCAGCGTCTTCACCCGCCCCTCGATCATCTTCGATGCCTCGGTGCTGCGCACCTGATCAATCGATGACTTTAGCTTGCCGATGCCACTCTTGAGCTGCGCGTTCTGCTCAACCAGAGCTGCCGCCTGGCCCCAAATCCCGCCCCACGACCAGCTGCCGCTCTGCGCTTGGTGCGCTGGCTGTGCTGGCTGCTCCGCTGACTCTGTCAGGTCATCAATAAACTTGAGCATGGTCTTGGGGTCCTCCTTTGCCTTTTCGCCGTCGCTCTCCTTGGCAGCATCCTTTGCATTGGCGGAGGCATTCTCGGCAGCATCAGCTTCGGCCTCGGCCTCATCAGCGATTTCGAGTGTCTCCAGGAACTGCAGAGCGTCGTCGCGTGCCTTTTTCTTGGCATCCGAGTCGTTCTTTGGCGGCATTTCTTAACAAGGTAACTAATTGATAAAACACAAAAAATGAAGAACAAAAAAGACGCCTGCGATGAAACGCCAGCTTCGATCAGCAGCTGAGCTCATGGGTCAGGGGGTGGGGGCCGATTTTGAAATTGCGACCTTGACCATATAAAAACTCCAACTAGGCCTCGAACCAGCACCAGAAGTGGCCAGCACACGGATAGCCCATAGCCAACATATGCACACATACCTGCTTTCGATTCTTGCTGCCGCCGTAGCAGTTTTTGCTGCAGAGGAGCCGCCAGTCCGCACGCCGGTGCCAGCCATCACGCTGACAATGGAGACTACATACCGGCCCGGAATGACCACGACCGCATCCGACACACGCATCTTCACGCCTCTACCGTTCACGCCCAACCTGCGCCATATCATCGACTCTGCCACCACTGAGCCACCGGTTGCCAATATTGTGCGCAACGCGCACATCCAGACTTACGACGACAGATCCACTGCTCGCGAGGAACTCTAGACAAAGAATTTTAATATATTTGTTGCCTCCAACGACGTTTTGAATGTGTTTTTACTTGCGGTCAGGCTTGTTGAGCAGATCAATGGCATCGGCGACAGGATCGGTGGGCTTCGTCTTTGCTCCACCCTTCTTGGTCACACCAGCCATGTTGCTGGAATGGAGCAGCTCCTTGATCCTTCCAAGGTAGGCCGACTGCAGCTCGCTCGGCTTCGCGTTTCTTCCCTTGGAGTACGAGAATCCACCCCTCGATCCGGTCTCAAACACCAGCGCTGACTCGCGCGTGCCACGCGGCCGTGTCGACAGAATGACATCGGGCTTGCCGTGGCTGTCAAACTTGGCCGACGCGACATAGAACGTCTTGACATCGCGGTACTGGAAGCCCTCCTCGGCCGAGTGACTTGGCAGCGGCAGGTACGCAATAATGCCCTGCACAGCAACAGCATAGCCGCCAGCCGCACGGTTCAGCACACGGCCCTGCACCTGCAGCTCCTCACTCGCTGGCACGTAGTCGTGGTAGGTCGGCGAGTTGTGGATGCCGTCCTCGGACGTGTTCCGCATGTTGGTCGCATTCATAAACGACAGCGCCTCCTCCACTACAACCTTGCCGTCCTTCACTGCCTGCTTCCACTCGCCGCGCCGCGCCCGCGCCTCGTCCAAAAACTCCTCCCACTGCTTCCGTGTCATCAGGCCGATGTTACGCACTGGTCCTGAGCTCTTGGCATCCGCCTCCTCCGCCTGCTCGCCGTCGAAGCGGCTCAGCGTTGCCGAGAACATGCTGTTGCTGGCTGGCGCCGAGCGCGGCGACCGCGACTCGGGGAAGTTCTCCTTCCACGCGTTCACCATCATCACCTGCTGGTTCGCGCTCTCAAACGGTGTGATCTGCTCCTTGGTATCCAGAGACCCGATCGTCACCAAACGCGTGTGCACCTTGGACGGCATCGTGCGCTTCAGGCCCCAGTCGCCGTGTGTTGCTGCCTCCGAGAACGTTGTGTACACCTGCTTGATCTTCGGGTCAAAGCTCGCCAGCTTCGATGTGCGGTACAGCCTCGCGAACGCACTCTCCATTTTGACTAAAGCGAAGTTGAATTGGGTCGGAAAATGAATGTTGCTGACTGAAAAAGCAAATGCACAGGCGATTTCAAAATGAAGCAGGTGAAAAACCGAGCCATTATCAGCACCAAGCAGGCATGTGATCTGAACAGGTGATAAATTAACGTAAATCTAGATATCGGCTACCGCGCAGCCGGAGCCCGCCGCGGCTGGCTAAGCCTGAAGATTGCCACATCGGCGTCGGGCTTGACGTTCATGTCCTGCGGGGTGATCAGGATAAACTGCGTTGTGCTGCTGGACTTTGCGCTGTCGACCATCATCCGCATGGCGATGGCTCTGTTGGCTGCATCCATAAACACATCAAACTCGTCCAGCGCCCGGACCGGACAGCTCATGGCCTCCCACAGCGACAGCAGCAGGCAGATGGTTGTGAACGACTTTTCGCCGCCCGACAGCGACTTGGTGTCCTTTCGCTGGAATCCCTCGCCGTTCTGTGGCTGGCTGTTCCTCGAGTTGTGCCCGCTGACCAGATCCTGATCTGTCTGCACCTTGGGCACCAGTGTGCGATTGGCGTGGTCAAACTCGAGCTTGCCCATGTATCCGCGCTGATACAGGTGCTGCGTGAACTGCATCTTGGTGCGCACCGTCATCGAGTCGCGGAACTGGATCCACTTTTGCAGCCTTTGCTGGTGCGCTGTCTTCAACACAGCCACGAGTTTGCTGATGCTGCGCACTTCCTCCTTGGCCTTGGCATACGCCGTGATGTGGAGGTCGGCTTTCTCGGCCACCTGGTCCAGCGACATGCGGCTGGACTTTTCGATCTCGTCCAGCCGCGCCTTGCACTCACTGATCATGCGGTCCAGTGTCGCTGCCGGGTGCTTGACGCGCACGCGCTCCTCGCTGACCCGTCTCGCCTGCACCTGCTGCTCCTGGACCACTGCCTCGGCATCGGCGTGCTGCCGCTCCAGTGCTGCGGCCTTCTCTTGCAGGCTAACACGCTTGGCGTTCCAGTAATCAGTGTTGTTGATGTGCTTTTGCCGCTCCGACGCCATGTCGTCAGCCTCTTGCCGCAGCTGCGCCGCATGCTCTCTGGTACGCGCAATCTTGGCATCCACCAGCGCAATGTTGCTCTCAATCTGTTCCATCTCCTCCTTTTTCGCCTGCTGCTGCGCAAAGAGGTCACGGAACTGGCTCTTGATCGACTCTAGCTGCTGTGTCAGGTGCCCGTGCTCGGTCTCCAGCGCTGAGATCTTGGCTGGCTCATCACTCAGTAGCTGGTCGCGCAGCTGCTGGATCTCGGCCTGCAGCTTGTTTACATGGCTGCGCGCCAGTCGGATCGCATTGTTGCCATCCATGTGCTTCGTCTTGAGCCCCTCCTGCTCGCGCTCAACCTGCTGCAGCGCACGCTGCGCCTTGTTCAGCTCTCCGTTGTGCTGCGCCAGCTGCTTCTTCTCGCGCTCAATCATCCGGGCCACATCTTCACCCAGGCGGCCGGACTGCGGCACCATTCGCATTGCCTGCGTTGACAGACCCCCGGACCGCGTGCCCACGCTGTACCCTTCGGCTGTCAGACACGCTATCACGTTGCGTGGGAATCCCCCCTTGTTCGATTGCATGATCTTGTCACCCATCGCGCGCTGCTCGACCAGAATCACTTGCTCGATGCGGTTCAGGTTAATCAGCTGCCGCTTCACCACTTCGTTGCTGACATCCAGTGCACGCAGAACAGTTGTAAACCGCTGTTCGGGCTCGCCATGCGAATAATCAAACAGCTCTGTGTTGCAAATAATTATGCGTGATTGGCACCCGCACCGACGCATAATGGCGTCCAGAGTTTGTCGGTCTGCATGCGATTCAACCAGGAACGCATTCAGAACTTTGTCCAGCAAGCTCTCGATGACCCGGGACCACTTGGAGTCGCGCAGCTTCAGGAACTTGCCCAGCGGCCCAACTGGCTTCATACCGCGCCACTGTGCCCGGTCAACTAGACCCAGTACTTCCGGCACGCCCCTCCCAAACGCATTCATATGGTTGGTGGTCTGCTTCTCCAGGCTGTCCAGCGCATTCCTGCACTTGGTTACCGCAACCGTGTGCTTGTCAACGTCACGGTACCGCGCACTCTTGCTTTCGCGCAACCCTGCCGATTTGTTCTCGTACTCAAGCTGCTTCTCCTGCAACTGCGTGACCTTGGCCTCCTCGGCCTTGGTCTGCTCCTCCTTGGTGCCGACCTGCTTCTGTATGGCGATGCGGCCTGTCCTGTCATCACCCTGCAGCCGTGCCCGCTCTGCCTCGAGCTCCTTGGCAATGGCGTCGCGGCGCTGTCGGGTAGAGCGCGCAACCGAGTTCATCTCATCTTCTGTCTGCTTAAACTCGCGGAGTGCAGCGTTGATCTCGCTGAGCTCGTGATACGGGACGCTGCGTTCGGCTTGTAATGGCTCCAGTTGCGCCAGCTCTCGGTCTGCCTTCTCCGCCAGCTCCTTGGACTTGCTCTGAATCTCCTCCATTCGTGCACTCTCTTCAGCGACCTTTTCGTCGATTTTCTCAATCTTTCGCTGATGCACCTGCAATGTCTCTTCGATTCCACTTGCCTCCTTCTCCGCCTCCTCAACAATCGCCCATGCCATCTGCTTGCTGAGGTCTGTGACCTGCTCAGAGAGATTGCGTGCCTGTTTCATGTCGTCGTAATGCTGTTTCCACCGCTGCCGCTCGGCCTTCATCTCCGGAAGCACTTCCTTTTTGCGGTCGATGCTGGCCTGTGCCCGGGTAATCGCCTTGCACACAGCCTCCAAGTCGTCGCTCAGCTGCATCAGCTGCGTGCCTTTAAGGAAGAAATGGTACATCTTGTCGGGACTGGTGCTGGCTAGGAACTCGCGCGCTGCGTCCTGTGACAGAATGTTGATCGGGTTATCGATCTGAATCGCCATGTGGTCGACAATGGCCACCAAGTCCTCCTTCTTGCGCGACACCACTGCCCCGCTCTCGCCGTTTTTGATCTTGAACTGTGAAGCCGACCCCGAGTCACTGCTGCTCAGCACCCGCTCCACCAGAATCGACGCACCAAACAGCTCCGGATGGTACGCCTCGGGACCACAATTGCGCAGCTGCACCCGCACTGTCGCTTTGCCTTGGCCCTCACGAATGAAGCCCTTTAGGTTCGATGCGCGATTAGTCAGGGTCGCCTTCCCGCCCAGCGCAATAATCAGCGCGGTCAGAATTGCACTCTTGCCGCTGCCATTCTGGCCAGTGATGAAGTTCACCTTGGGACACAGGTTGACTTTGACGTGCTCGTGGCACATAAAGTCCACCAACTCGACACACTCGACAATGCCAATATCCGGCACAACGCCCTGTGCGCCGCTCCTTTGCTGGACTCCGCGCGTGCGAACCACGCCTGTGTGGTCACCCCGGGTTCCATTGTCAAGCGTTCTGGAGTGCGTCGCCTTCGCTTTCTTTGACTACAGCCAGAGGTCAGTATTAGCAGGGTGCCCCAATTTACCTAGAATGCCGAATGCACTTGCACTTTTTGCGCAGCCAGCAGAAACAAAAGGCCGATACTTGCTTTGACGACCACGTCCTCAGAGTCTGAATGTTCGCGGACCCGTGGCTCGCGCATTTTAACCATACCCCAGTTGTCGGAGTAGGAAAGATTGAACAGTACAAGTGGTGCCAGAAAACAGAGAATTGGGTAGCTCAATTGAAGAGAACAGGGATTATGTTAAAAAAATTTTCGACACGAACATTACCCAGAACGCGTACACAAGCAAGCGTGTCATCACAGCAACTCTCGATAGTCAACGATCTGGACTCCGATTGGTGCGCTGGTATGAGGCACGTGAGATCAAGTATCAAAGCAATGCTTGGATTCACACATGGGCTGTACACGGTTGCTGCTGCCAGTCTAGAGCCAACAGATGTTCACCAAGCTCATGTAGTTTGTATAGCCCAAAACTGCCATTGCTGAAAGCATGTCTCTGGGCCACTTCTCACCAATAACCACCCCCTCGAGACAGAACAATGCGGTATGTTCAAATATCAATGTTGTCGGACGTGCCAACACATTATCTCAGATGACACTGACCAGGTTAACCACTATGCCAGACAGTTTGCAAGGAGCGCATGCTAAAGAGAAGGTGATGGTATACCAAGAAAGCTACCGATAAATATACAAATGATTGGCTGCCCCACGCTTGCTGGGAACAGGCTGTAAATCCACTGCTCGACTTGGTTTCACGCTCTCCATGGAAAATTGCGCAGCCATGCACAGTTTCTCTGCTGTCTTTCGTTGGATATAAAGCTGGGTTGTGTCGACTCCCTCCTCCACTCATCCACAACTATCTATTGGCAATTTATTCTTCAGCACACCCCAAGCAGTCTATCGTTCCTTTCAGATGTCTTCCTCTGCTGCTTCCACGAACATGTCTGGCGAATCTGTCGAACAAGCCGCAAGCAACAATGAATTTAGTCTAAAGGGACCAAAAGGTCCCAAGCTTCCTCTCACTCCATATTTGTTTTATGGCGTAACTAACCGCAACCGCCTCTGTAAAGAGAACCCCAACGCTCTCTCTGATGAGATTGGCAGACTCGTGGCCTCTGAGTGGTGTGGCTTGACAGACGACGAAAAGAGGCCATACATCAAGCAATATGAGGAAGATAGGGCACGATTCGAAAGAGAGAAAGCCAAGCACATCATCGAAATGGCCGAGTATGAGGCAGAGAAAGCTAAGCATGGCTATATCTCGGTCTGAGACTTTTGAAAACGAAGAAGATAGAAACAGCTCGCTACATCGAGTGGATTCTCCTGATTAAAGTCAGTTTTTGAATTTCGTAGCATTGCAGGTAGATTCTAGCACCAACGTCTAGCTATACACTCTACCATCATTTCTCTTGATAATACAGCAACAGCGGACTTGTGCATATTTTCTACATCAGCTAGGAAAGATAGGCTTACTTGGTGTACAGACGGGGTTAATAAAAAGGGTCTCCGCTAGAATGAAGTGCATCATAAAGTAGATACTCTGTTGACCAACGCCATGAGCAAGTGTCTCTTCGTTGCTGTCTGGAGGGTGCCTCTAGACTCCAGCCAAGACTGTTACCAACTCGATGAATAGCGTTCCTGCATCTAGCAAAAATGGATCCATTCATTTGGTGCATAAGACAACAGGCAATGTGAACAAGCTGTTTGAGCAGACGTATGTTGGTTGACATGTCGAAAATTGGTATCAGCGGAACTCCCTGATAGATCGCTGGACACATACAGATGCTATATCGCTCTTGACTATATAGGTAGCAGCCAACAACCAATTTCCTACATATACTTGGTATCAGCATCGATTTGTTTCAACACCTATCTTAAAAATGTTCTTCTGTTTACTATAGTCAACGCCTGTACCTCAACTTTTGCTCTCATCGCCCTGGCTTTAATTGCACTGTCAAGCAATCCTGTGCCTGCTGCTGAGTCCGAGCTTATTCATGCTCAATACGGCTAGGGCTAGGGTTGGGGCTTTCCGTTTGTGTGTGTTTAATAACATTAACAGTGCCTTCTACCATGCCAGCTTCAACGAGAACACTCTGTATACCAACAATATCAGCGTCAACCAGGCGAACGACGTTTTCAACTCCAATGCTAACTTTATTTCTAGCTACCTCAATTTGCAAGTGTTAACTTGGGGAATGGGTGGTTATCGAATATATGGAACAAAATAACTTCTCCAAAAATTGACTGAGGGGAAGAAGGAAGGCTAGTCGTCTGTCTGGGCCTTTGTACGTATGCGTTTCGGCCTTGTCTATGGTGGCGCAAGGGGACTCCGGACCCCGAATGTCAACATATATCAATATTAAATATCGCTGTAGTGGGGAAGCGTGGTAACTAGTGACTGTTTGAGGTTACGAGCTATTGAGTTTGGTCGGGCTGTAGCACCCACGCAAAAGAGAATATATTGGAAAAGAGACAGACCAAGGCAGTCTTAAAGAGATCAATAGGGAGTTAGCGAAAAAAGAGAAGAAGAGAGACCAGACCGGTGACTGGACCGATTCGAGAACAAAACGAAAGAATAGGAAAAGGATGAGGAGAAGTAATCTAATTTTCTGATAGTAAAAGGTATGCCATATGACCAATCATGAGCTGTAGTCCGTTTTAATATTAACTTCACCAGCTAGATATAGTGGCGCACTAGCGCGGCTGCGTAGCACACCCTTTCCCTTTTTTACTTCCCTCCAACACAAAACATACCCCTTAAAGATTTCTTAACTTACACACCAAATAAACGTACCAGCAATACGCCATATACAGCTACCCACGCAATATTGGGAATTTAACAATTGCCAGGCCCTTGTGGCGTATATACAACGCAAACATTGATAACGGTTTGAACTAAACGAAGCGAAGTCATTCCTGTGGAATAAATAGTACTGTAATTTCCCAGTATATCCTTCACTGATACTCCAAACGGGGCTTTGCAACATATTCGAGCATATCGACAAGGATTCCTGAGTCAAGCTCCTATAAATAATTACTATTCTGACCAGGGATCCAAAACATTGCATTTGTTTGCTCAGCTTTTAAAATGAAACTGCCTTCACTATCATTTGTTGGTCTGAATCTTGGACTCGCTGGCATTGCTCTTTCGGCAGTGTTTAAGCTAACCCGCGAGCAGTACATTTGCGTGAAGGAAATATGGGCATTCAACTCTGGTTATATTGAGAGTAGAATCGTCCAGATTGACCCCAGCAGTCTTACCCGTGAACAAAAAAAGGCACTTGATGCTGTTTTTGATGAGGGCCAAACACCAGGTATAAATGTCACACTCCAATTTATCACAAACCCCACCCAATTACAAGCAGAGGCTGTGCTTGGAGTATTTGACGATTACGAGCGATCAGTATTATTCGGTAACTGTACCTTTTAGCAAACTAGATCTCTCAATAAAGTTGACTAGAACTTTTTTGCGGTAGTATAAAGAATAGGCTAGAGAAGAAAGATATTTTAGGAAATGTCTAGGCATTCATGCTTCTGTTGTTGGGCAATACCGGCTGCGGTCTTGTTATCAGACATATACGCTCATTGGGCAGCCATTATTGCGATACTGTCCGAGTATATGAATCTTCGAGTATAGTGAATAGTGGACTGCAGTCTTGTAGCGATCCTAGAACCACAGTTAGCTCCAAAGACCACCCGTTCTCGGAGTTATATCGATACAGGTTAGGCACAAGGGCACATTGGCCACTGACTGGCCTGTATCTAGAGTTCAAGCACTTAGTATGAATTCCGTGTAGTGCAGGACTCCTGCCTGCAGGTGTTCTTATCCAAATGATTGCTACCTACACTGCTTCTTAAAACGTAAAGTAATTATCAAGTGAAGACAATGGCTTTGGATTTACAGGTGATATTAGCACCAAACTATGTGGTGATATTGACAAGAGCCGTACAGCATATATATATATATATGCAGGGATCATAGCCCTACGCTATCACCTTTTGCTCGGGTTTTTTTATGGATTCTAAAAATGCAGCCCTACCAACAGTTGCTTAACGACACTTGCTATTCACATGGTCATATGTTGTCGATTAGCTTACTGTGCACACACTATCAGCAGCACAGCTGTGTACCATCGATCTGGGTATGCAGGTTGTAGGCAATACAGAATTTCGGTATCACGCTGTAAGTTATATCACCTCAATGGTTATCGCAAAATGCATTTAGGAATATATTTGGAAGCAACCAATCATAAATATTGTCAACAGGACTTGTGTGAGGGTGGTATTAATATATCGGCCCGCTGTATGGTACGGCAGTGACTGAGTATTGAATACTACCACCTCAGAAGCAACTCTCAATGTCTCTGCAAGCTTTTGGATCACTGATCAATTACATAGTCACAGTCAGCTTCACCGTTATTAACTATGCAGGATTTATAATGCCCGCAAATAAGTTCCTCATACCGTCCATCGGCACACTTCAATCCAGAGAAGAGTCCCAGGCATTTATCATTACCAAGCCTGCATAGGTCGCTGACTTTTTGGGCCGATACAACAGCAGCAAGGAAAGTTATGGCGAGAGTCTTGGCGAGCATGATATATCTGGAGCTGCAAAGAAGAAGCGTATTCGATATTATATGTTAGCTTTTCACAGATGGGGATGCTAGGGCCATTTTAGGTCGCTTCGACGAACGGAGCCCCTGAGCCCCTGAGCCCTACGGCAGTGGAGCTGTATACATTCCCAATATCATAGTGTTTAAGTGGCTTTTGTGCCGCCACCATGCCATTGTTGCTATTGTTTATGTAGTGAATACACTGGCAACTAGAATAAGCCCTGCATCTTATTAAGAGAATGCAAACTATCCAACCCTTTTGAGAATGGTGGGCTCACCTTATTTTTCACTGCTGTAGTGCTGTGTCTTGATTGTGCCTCTGTACAAGGCCCTTTGCCGAGGTGTTTCCGAATGGAAGTACAGCTATTCCCATTGTTTATAAAATAATCCTGGAAAGGCCGGCATAAGCGACGCTGCGAGCTGGCTGCTCATATATTGTGCTACAAGCCCCACAAGAGCATGTGCGGCCTGTCAGACCGAGCCGAACTAGTCCGAGCCGGAGCGGTCCTCATGGTCCGAGCCAGCCGCCATAGCACAGCTGTACGAGCAATGATGCGAGATTAGTGATATCATCATCTCTCATATGTCAGGATTGTAGTTCTCCAGCGATCCTAGAGCTACATTGGCTCGAGAGATTGCTACACTTCCGAGCGTTATTATTGTGTGCCAGGCGCAAGAGATGGCCATCTGGATAAGGCACTTGCAAACGGGAGTCCTGTACCACACGTAGTTCATGCTACTTATGTTTGCTGTAGCATGCTGATAGGCAGGCACATGTGAGATGTGGATGTGGCAGCATGTGTAAGGGCCGGCTTTGCGATATAGTTGACGTGTCAGTTTTTGAGGAAATCAAAGGGATCTTCTGCTTTGCTGCCAAACAAATGCCAGCTCGATGAGCTCCTTCATGCAATATCGTCAGCCCAGAAATTCTCGCACCAAAATATTTAAATAGGCTATGTGGTGTACATACCTTGGAGTCGCCTCCAACTCTCCATTTATTTCAATTACTTGCTGAAATTTAGATAATGCTGAAACTCGGTCTCGTCTCTGCTATCCTCGTTGCGGTAGCCCTTCACGCGCATGCCCAGGAAACGGCTACTGGTAGCACTCTAGATGCAGCTAGTGAAGAAGACCAATCATTATTCTCCATCATTAAATATCCAATTGGAATCCTGGCGGGTGCTCAGTATAAGCTCGACTTTGAGGTTGTAAAAACCAAGAGTGACGCTGGGCCCGCTCGCTATAATGTCAATGTCAGCGGCAAGTGCGAACAGTTTATTCCAGAACCACGAACCTTCACTTATACACACTTTGACGGGTATAACGCAGACTCGTATTCTATGGAAAGCGGAGACAATAGCAACCAAGGGGAGTTAGGTGTTCGTTCCTGGGTGACACATACACATACGACTTCATATAGAGATTTGCGCATGAAATGCAATGGCGCATACTTGGCGGCATATAACGACAGTAATGACCAGTATACCAAGTCTGCCGAATACTCAAGCCGTTCTGCACATGAGCTGGTTAACCAGGGCCTGACTGCGTTCGAGGATAACCCAAATCCAACTAGCCATAGCTGGTATAGCTCAGGGTATCGTAGTAAGGTGTCAAGCGCGACTGATTACAGTACTTCTGACCCCACACCAACAGGAAACGAATCGAGGGAGTCAGTGCTTGAGACCCTAGCGCCTCCTCACAATACAGATGAGCGCGTCACAAGCGGGGATGAGGAAACTGAGGCAGCATCGACATCTAGTATTGTCTGGACAACACTTCACTACCCTTTTGGCGTGATGGCCAATGCCGATTACAGGCTCAGCATTGAACTGGTCAAGACTAAGAGCGATGTCGGGCCTGCTCGCTACAACATTGACATGCGCGGTACATGCCCCGAATCTACACCAGGGCCATACACATTTGTTGGTGAGGATTTTCTACCCTGCTACCCACATCCAGGTTGCTTGGCGACTATGAGCAGCGGCGAGAATGAAAATCGGCCAAAGTACAGCTGGATACTATATACCACTACAGCGACACCTGATTACGTGGATTTCGCATGTGGTGGTGTGTATGAAGCCGTGTACAGCGACAGCGTAACACAATACACCAAGACTGTCGAGTTTGTGAGTCAAATACCATTTCGGGTTGCTCAGCTAGCATATACTGCGTTCGAAGACAACCCACGGCCGGAGTATTATCTGCCGTATGAGGACGACGATGATGCAGGGTCGAGCGAAGAGGAGCTGGATACCGTTGAGCTCATGCCAGCCAGTGCTGATGCGACCTCGCTTGTGCCCGAGACACCGACGCCTACACCTCATATCAACGAGTTGCATATCGAGCTCTGATGATGAAGCTGGGTATATTCATATTCACTCCTAGCCCTTAGATAAGAGCTTCGTAGAAAACCACATTTTGTCCCCGGTGGGACCAAACCCGTCTTGGGCCCAGCTGCAGGGCACCAGAATCTTCCTTGTACCGGCTAGCCGGACGAGGCGACATGGCGAGAGCAGCTGTGCATGTACCCTGGTTTAATTCACGATCAAATCAATTGTGCGCTCAGTCTTTTGGTGACAAACTCCAGATATAGGTTTTTTTTTTGGCTGCTCGGCTCTCGAGCTGCTCAATGCTTTTCTTTGAATTTCTTTGCAATTCATCCTTTTAATGAACGGGCATCAAGGGTTTGTAATACAGCACACTATGGACAAGATTATCGACGGACTGTTTGTGGGCAGCGCCATGGCAGAGAGTGACCGCGCAAAGCTGCAGGAGCACGGCATCACACATATCCTGACAGTCGCGTCCAACTACACGCCCTCGTACCCGAACCAGTTCGCATATAAGAGCATTTCCATCGAAGACATGGAGCAGGAAAACATTATCCAGTACTTCCCGAGTGCAACGAGTACATTAAGGATGCGATTTCATCAGGGGGACAGATTCTGGTGCACTGCCTGGCGGGGCAGTCGCGCAGCGCTACGGTGGCGCTGGCGTACATCATGCAGAAAGACGATGTGGGGCGGGATGAAGCGCTAGAGGCGATGAAGGCCAGGCGGCCGCAGGTGCATCCGAATCCAGGCTTCATGGACCAGCTGGAGCTGTACCACGATCTGCGGTACGAGGTGACACCGTCAAAGCCGCTGTATCGGCGGTTCTTGATCAACCACAGTGCCGAGCACTTTAGGGAGTACGGGTCTGTTGAGCACGTAGAGCTGGGGGCTGATCCGCTGGCGCAGCCGATGCCGGCGCAGCGGCAGTGGCGGTGCAAAAAGTGTCGTCGGCCGTTGGTGACCGAGGCAAATGTGCTGGAGCACCAGCCGGGTCCTGGGCAGGTTGCGTTTTCGTGGAACAAGCGCAATGCGAGTGGGATGGATACGCCGCATGCGTTCCCGCAGAACCGCGCGTGCTCGTCGCTGTTTATCGAGCCGATGGCGTGGATGGAGGGTGTAGACACCGGACTGGTGGAGAACAAGGTGTGCTGTCCAAAGTGCGACGCAAAGCTGGGCGCGTTCAACTGGGCGGGTGCGCAGTGCTCGTGCGGCAAATGGGTGACACCGTCATTCCAGATCCACCGCAATCGTGTCGACGAGGTACGCCAGAATCCGCTGCTGCCGCGCAGGCTCCACTAGATGTATTCGATTAACAAGTAACCTATGTAAAGATGATCAGCACCAGCAAGACGAGGATCACCAGGAACAGTATGAGAATGGCACGCAGCGAGCGGTTACTCTTGTCCCGCAGGAACTCGTTGACCTTTTTCCGGGCCACATCGATCTTGGACTGGGTGCGCTCGACCAGGTCGCCCATCTCGTCCAGCAGAATCGCCTGGTCGTCGAGCTCTGTGTTCATGGTACCAGCAATCCCGTGCAGGTTGCGCACTGTGTCCAGCATGGAGTCCAGGTGCTGGTCCTGCTGGTTGATGATCATCTGCTGCTCCTGCTGCTGTCCGCCGAACTCGACTGCAAAATGGTCGCCTTGGCTGTTGTCTGTGTCCTGGGCTGCTGTCCGCCTCTCTGGCTGTGCTAGCGCTCTGCGCATGTCTTCCAGCGCCTTCTGCTTGGTTGCCACAAACGCCTGTCGGTCCTTAATTTGCGCTGGCGTCAGCCCATACTCCTCGGGCGAGCCGCGGGCCACGTTGATGGTTTCTTGCAGGTCCTCGAGGTCTGTGCTGATGGAGCTGATTGTGCTATACAGCTCGTCGGTTGTGAACTGGAACTCGTTTTCCTCCTGCTGCGAGCGCCGCTTGCCGCTCAGCCGCTTCCATGCTGCAAACAGCGACTTTATCTGGCCAAACGCCGACACTACGTCGTCTTGCACGATAACGAATGGGTCAGACATCGCGAAATGTGAAATTGAGAGGGGCAAATTAAATGTGGCAGTTGCAAGGATGAGCGAAGCCGAAAATGGTGGAACGCAGCCATTAGGCTGCATGCGCCTTGTTCAAGCGAAGGCGTACGGCTCTGGACATGAAATCACGTGAAGACAAATCTACCCAGCCAATGGCAGGCGGCGATGGACCAGATCCTCGACGTGCCTGTCATTCTGGACCTGAAAACAACACCAGATACCCCTCCGATCAAAACAAGCAAACACGCCGGGTGTTTACTTTTCTCTCTACAGCCCTCTTTCTTTTTCCCTCTATTTTCTTACTCATCTCTACCCTGATTCCAACAGCAACCCGCACACCTGTATCTCGCATCCAGCACACCCCCCTCCGTTACTACTGTCCTTTAATTACCTAGCACAAGCCAGCTTTATTCAGCAATCATGGAATTCGAGGATGTGCTCACCAATCAGCCGGTCGTTATTGACAACGGGTCGGGCGTGATCAAAGCAGGCTTCGCAGGCGATGACCAGCCAAAGTCGTTCTTCTCCGCGTCCGTGGGGCGCCCAAAGCACCTGCGCATGATGGCGGGCGCCGTGGAGGGCGACTATTTCATCGGGCGGCAAGCCGAGGAGCTGCGGGGCCTTCTGCGCATGAACTACCCGCTGGAGCACGGCGTGGTGACAGACTGGGAGGACATGGAGAAGATCTGGTCGTACATCTACAACGACGAACTGAAGACCCTGTCGGAGGAGCACCCGGTTCTGCTGACCGAGGCACCATTGAACCCGTCGTCGAACCGCGAGCAGGCAGCGCAGATCTTCTTTGAAACGTTCAATGTACCGGCATTCTACACGGCAATCCAGGCCGTGCTGAGTCTTTATGCGTCGGGGCGCACCACGGGAATCGTGCTGGATTCAGGCGATGGTGTCTCGCACGCGGTGCCGGTATTTGAGGGCTTTGCCCTGCAGCACGCGATCCGCCGGGTGGACATTGCCGGTCGGGATGTGACTGATTACTTGCAGGTGCTGCTGCAAAAGGCTGGCTACAGGTTCAACACGACCGCTGAGCACGAGATTGTGCGCCAGATCAAGGAGAAAATCTGCTACGTGGCGCTGGATGCTGCCAAGGAGGAGAAGGAGCTGGCCTCCGTGGGCAGTGCCCGCTTGGAGTCTGTTGGCGGCTCAGGCAACGAGGCCAAGTCGCGCAGTGACGTGTTCAAGTTGCCCGATGGCCACATCATCAACCTCGGCCATGAGCGGTTCCGTGCCACCGAGATTCTGTTCCATCCCGATATCATTGGTCTCGAGCACCCTGGTGTCCACCAGATCGTGGTTGACTCGATTAACCGTGCCGACATTGATCTGCGTCGCTCGCTGTACACGAACGTTGTTTTGTCTGGCGGCACTACGCTGACCAAGGGATTCGGCGATCGGTTGCTGTCGGAGCTCCGGAAGCAGGCCGTCAAGGACAGCAAGATCAAGATCTCGGCGCCGCCCGAGCGCAAATACTCGACATGGATTGGTGGCTCCATTCTGGCGTCGCTCAGCACCTTCAAGAAGATGTGGGTGTCGGCTGAAGAGTACCAGGAGGATCCGGATATTGTCCACAAGAAGTTCTACTAGTTGCAAGGAATTCACGCCCCTATGTTTTTCAAAAGCCTCTACATTGCCAACAACACACTAAACTGAACCCCGGAGCTTCTAGGCCGAAGAGAAGGGTGCTGGAACCCGATCGGCGAATACACGAGCCACGCAGTCGTACATACTTTGCACGACATGCCTCTTGTCTCCTATTGCTAGCTGCTATTTATAATGGATCTCACTGTAGCCTCGGTGCTTCGAGGAACCGTTCGTGTTGGCCGTGTTGCTGTGAAGGCGCTCCTGCGCATCGGTCGCGTTGTAATCCCACTCGCCTTCATGATCATGCCTGTTCCCTTCACCCTCTACACAGCGTACCGCTTTATATGGTGGTACTTTGACTTCTAAGTCTACACGACCTTTAGTGTTGCCAGCAGCCACGGCTCGCCATCGATCTTTTGCCGTTTCTGTGCCTGCCCGTCCTCCTTTCCGGCGACTCTCACACATGGTGACCTTGCGGTATCGCCAAACTGTAGCTCGTGTGTTAGGCCCTCGATGTTTTGGCGCTTTAGGATCTCGAGCACCGTGACTAGTTTGCCGGCAGCTGTTTCCTTTGCGTACATGTGTATTGATGTTTTAGGGGCTTGACTCAGGGTTTTGGCGATGAACTGGACGTAGGCGCGGATCTTGCCGTGGGTTGTTATGTTCATGTCGAGGTCGTTGGCTGCCGGTGTCGGTGTGGTGGCTGAGGTCGGGTTGGAGTCGGCTGGATCGGAGACAACCATCCACCTGCGTCGCTTGCGGTCCTTCTTCATTGCATTAAAAAAAAAGGAATTAGGAAGAGTGGAAATGAAGAGAAAAAGGTCCAGTTTTTTTTTTTAGCGAGGGCTGTTTAACACCAATACTTGCAGATTAATAGAAACTCTCTTCTCCGGTCCACTCAGTTTGCATTTTAATTTTTTTTTTTTCAGAGTCCTCTCCAATTACAACCATTTCCTTGCATAATGGTCTCTGCTGCCGAGAAGTCGAAGCGCAGCCCACATGGTGCGGACCAGGACCAGCCGCCCAAGCGTCGGAAATTGCAGGACGATTCGCGCAGCACCTGGACTTTCGAGCTGCGCTCCGACCAAGACGAAACCCTGCAGCTAAACCGGCTGCCAGGCACCACCCCACACCCTGCTGCCACCACTGCGTTTGACTCGTACCGTCTCGAAACACTCGCCATTGCCGAGCAAACCACCTCCGACACATGCTCTTCCTCAGACCGCTGGTGCGACGCCATTGCTTCATCAAAGCATGTTGCAGTGGCGATTGGGAACCAGATCCATGTCCTTTCGGCAGACTGCAAGACGCAGGAAGCAGTGATCCGCCATGACTACCCGATTACAGCAGCAGCACTGAACGGCGACTCGTCGTTTGTAGCCTTTGGAGATGATACCGGCACGCTGTTTATTGTGCATGTGCAGACACGAAGTGCAGTGTTTTCGCAGCTGATCCGGCCACCGGGCGGGGATGTAGCAGGGATTACAGCCATACGGTTTGCTGTGGCGCACGGCGATACAGCGTGTGAGGAGTTGGTGCTTGTATGCGACAACACCACGCTGGTACGGTTCTCGGATATCCAACTGGGCCAACTTAACACTGCGATTGTCTCCGCTGATATGGAGCTGGCCATGGAGATTAAGAGGCGGATCTGCGTCGAGTTTGTGGGCCTGAGCGTATGTGGACGCAGCGTGCATGGCGGAGGGATCAGTAGCATGGTGGTTAGCCATGAAAAGACTGAATCGCGGATCGATATTTCAGGCAGCGGCAGTGCGAGCATGAGCAGCTGGAAGCGCTCAGAGGCAGATGCTGCAACGGAAGAGGCTAGGACGACACATCTGGTGGATCTGGTCAGCGAGCAGTGCTCGGGATCTGCTTATATCAAAATGCTGGTGTCGTTGGATCAGCGGTACCTGGTAGCACTCAGTGAGCACGGATCGCTGGATATCTACGAACGCTCAACATTGACACCTGTTTTCCGCTATACTGATACGCTGGTTGACGATTTTAGTCTGCTTGGTCCTAGCAATTCGACGCCAGAGTCAGCTCGGTCGCCCGCATCGCTATTGGTCGTTGCAGTCAGCAAGCCAGTATCGGTATCCAGTCACGATTATGAGGACGATAGCGATGGCGACGCTGGCAATCTTAGAGAGCAGTGCCGACGTCTGTTTGTTGTGTCCTTACCGCAAATGGAAACCATCTATGCCATGGACGTCTCCCTGTGGACATGGCTGGCCACTGATATCAGGTCCACTGCCGATATTACCGACACGATCATGTTTGTCGAAGGCACTACTAGCGAGGACACGCGCACCCTATTCCTCCGCCGCTTGTACGAAACAGTGCCAATGGACCGCCTAGCGCATTACCTGCGGGACGGCCGGTATGCTGAGGCTGGGCGGTTTGCAGAGGAGTGCGGGATTTCAATGGGACGCGTATACCGCACGCGGCTAGAAGAGCTGGCCAAGGACTCGACGCATGCGACAGCAAATCTGGATACAATCGAGGAGGTTGCGAGGTTTGTGGATAACGTTCTCGAGATGTTGCTGCAACTTGACGAGGATGGCGACCAGGATTCAGAGTTCGCTATTGATGTCTGTATGCGTCTGTCTGTACCATCGTATGCTGGCATGTGGCGGCTGCTGAAGCATGCTCAGCAGCTGGCGATAGAGTTCGGTAGCCCACGCAAAGCTGCCGTGGAGAAGGTGATCCAGCGGCTGGGGACATGGCTGATGCTGGGGCACCCTGCTAGCAGTACCAGCCAGTTCTCTGCGGAGGGTTGGCGTGTATTCCGTGATGCCGATCTGGCAACATGTCTGCGGTCGTATATAGCCATGGGTGACATTTTGCGTGCCAGTACGGTCTGGCGGCGGCATCAGGACGATAGGCGCATGGTTTCGGATATCTCAGATGCGATTCACGGGTTTCCGCTAAGTATTGATTCTAAGGCATTGGCGGCATGGCTGCGGCAAGAGGTTCTACCAGTGATACATACAGCACAACAGTGGCACGACATTGCAGCGTGGACCGAGCAACGCGCACGGTTGCTGGAGGCAAAGCAGAAGCAGCCATATGATGCGCTAGTCCTGGTTAAGCTGCTGGATCCTGGGTCATGGTCGACCTATCAGGGCAACGATGCAGGCGGCGGCCAGGCAGCGAGTACGTTGGCCAAGGGCCAGTTTGCAGTTACGCCGCAGAGCTTTGTAGATGGGTCGCAGCGAATGTCACAGTGGATGCTCGGCTTAGCCCGTTTCAGTGGCGTGGATATACGGCCTTCAGAATCGAGCAGCGACGAGATTGCTGCCGGCAGCTATGAAGATGAAGCACAGAGCTGCGCATTCTTGCACAAGCAGCTGCAGGACCTGGTGTATCTACGGGAACAACATAGCATGCAGTTGGCCCTCGAGGAATATGACTTGCTCTCATATTCGATGATCGCGATCGAATTCCTGGACCGCGTTGCTGCCCCCGAACTCCTACGGCAAGCTTACTTTGACCACTTTGTGCCGTACGCGCTCAGCCATCAGCTCGACTACCCGCAGCTCCTCCAGCAATACTGTATAACAACCATGGATGACATTGATACGGCTAGCCATGGTGCCGTCCATGGGGAGGATATTGCAATGGTATCGAATTCGGCGGTTGCACCAGCTCAAGGATTCGACTCGTGGGAGCCCCGTGTGCTGCAGCTTCTGGAGTGTCTAGCTGAGAGCACCAATGGCAGAATGCATATGCCAGCCAATGAGTCCAGTTCAACCAAAAGGCTTGCGCCAATGCGGCCCTCATCTGCTATTACTGGCGAGACCATACTGGCGACATACTTGGACATCATGTTGGAAGTGATGCGGCGAAGCAATATTCCCTGGTCGACCGGTATCGACAAGGCAATTGGCGACAGCCTCAAGCTACTGGACGGCCCTGCTGATATTGACCCTGAGCTCGGCCCGCCGGAAGGTAGAGATCGGTGAGCAGTACCGACTGATGTGTTTGAAGCGCATGCTCTTCTCGTATGGGTTGCCTGACTTCCACATTTCCAACACGCGCATGGCGTATCCGCTACTGCAATGGCTTGTGCGCAAAACCGACAGTCCAGGAATCATGGCTGATGCATTGCAGCTAGTCGATGCCTATCACCAGCTGAGCCGGACCACCGCGTATGTTCTGCGACTGCAGGCGCTGTGCGAGGCAGGCGATCCAGACAAGGTCTCCAGCCTGATCGAGTATATTGACAAGACTGAGCACGGGCCGACCATCAAAGAAGCGGGCAGTGTTCATTTACCTCCGACTGAGCACCACACGCCGCTTGATTCAGGTAGCAGTGCGACCAAGGACGATCAGACCGCGTCCCGATATGTGCCGATGGAGATTGTTAGAAGGGGGATATGCTGGGTACGCGAGTTCCTCGACAGCATGACATTCACGGGTGAGTCGAGCAAGACCCAGTTTTCGCAGTACGCTGAAGCGAGTATGGCCATGATCCGCACCCTGGATGCACTCTGCAAGAAGCACACGGCAGCTGCCCAGGCGCTTGCTGAAGGCACCAGCGGCTCACATAGGGTACACGCTTTGCCGCAGCATTTGCTCGACAAGATCAGGGACTTCGTTTCTGGCGAGAAGGCCACCATGGGCGTTGTGTGGCAGCTGCTAACGGAGGGCGAAATCATGGTTTCGCCAGGTGAACTGGAGCATCGGTCTGCAAGGCGACAAATTCTAGACGAGCTTCTGGAACAGCGCTGGCTTCAGCCATATGTCAGCGAGTGCGCTAGTAGTGGCAGACCGAAGGGTAAGGGCAAGCAGATCCGTGGCCCTGCTAAACCTGCAGCTCTGGAGCTGCTCAGCCTGCCGTCAATTCCGACCAATATTAAGAGCCTGGCAGCAATGCTAAAGTTTTCCCCAGCACAGCTAAGTCAGCGCATCATTTCGCTTGCGTTATCGCATGGGGTGTTCGGTGCTGCTCTCGACACGTGCCAGGATCTGATCGAGACGCTGAGACCGTTACCGTCAGAGGACCTACCTGGACAGAGTGCGAGGATGACAGTTCCTATGTCTACCGTGGATGACTGGCATGCGGCGATCGGTGCATTGGCCAAGTGTGAGCAGGTGATCAGCGCACACCTCGCTGGTCTCCATGACGGCTCTGTGCAGACTGACGCAGAAACACCGGGTCTGCCTGGGTCCCTGCAGGGCGCGCTCATCAAGCGATTGGTGGTTTTATGCCAAGCAGCGAGTCTGAAGTGTGCCTCCCAAACACACTTGGTCGGGTTTCTTGATGCATTCTCGAGCTGGGAGTTTGCTGCTGCCATCTTCAAACAGACAGCTGATGGCGATTTTGCTACGTTGACGCGAAAGCTGGCGCCGAAACCAACGCCAGCTGTGCCTCTACCATCGTCGTCACGGTCCTTTTCAACGCATGCTGTCGCCGGTCCGTCGTCGGGTTCGCCTATAGCGGCTGGGTACGAGGAATCGGGAGAGGTCGGTGAGGGCGCGGTGTCTAGCTGGCTTGGCCCGCTGTTTTCAAACATCTATGTTGAGCGCGGGCTGGTCCTAGAGACTGAAAAGACGATGAAGCTAGTATATCGGCTTATTACACTGCTGCGTCGTTTGCCCACGACAACCACCGGACTACGACCTGGAACGAGAGATAGCGCCGACTCCCTGAGAAGCAGCCGGTCCAAATCCTCAGAGAAGAGCGCCGATGACCGCGACATTTCGAAACTAGGCGAGCTCGAGGCCGATGACCTTCGGAGCGAGGCAATCAGCTGCTGCCGAAGTCTGGCAGCGCATCTGTCGGCCAACCGCCACTGGATTCTGGCCACTCAGGCACTGGAGCTCACCATTTCGCAGCTGGCACGGTCGTCATTTGTGGTCAGTGCCGATGTCGAAGAATCAGTCGAGTCGCTTAACCTGCTACGCCAGCGGTTGAGCTCAGGCGGTGTCAGTGAGGGCGAGCTGGACACGCTGTTTGGCGTTGGGGAGACAGCAAACCCCCTGGATATCCAGTCGCTGACTGGCAAGGCTCTGGTGCGCTCGCTGCAGCAGCAGCGTGGAGTCGATATGGTGTTCATATTTTCGTCCATGATCATGACGCCACCGGTCAAAGCGTACCAGCATCTGTCGACAGCAATGAGCCATTCGGGGCTGCTGCCGTCGCGTGTGATCACTCTGGCCAATATTGGGTCAGCCTGCTCGCTGGTGTGGCAGCAGCAGGCCCTTTTGGACCGCTGTCGGTCTGTTGCCGCTGCTGCACGGTGGAGCGAGCAGCTGCAACTTTTGCACATCAAGTTTGACGTTGCGCTGCTCAACAACCCGAAGCCCCAGCTGCTGGAGACACTGATCCGACCAATGTTGGTAAAAACAAGCATGGATATCACCACTGTGCTCGAGTTTGCCAATGAGTTCCGGCTTGACGAGACCTTTGTGATCCTCGAGTACATTTCTCTGTGTTGCTCGGCACCCGGCATTGACGGCTATCAGGCGCGGATCCTGGGAATTGCGGATGAGGTCGCCAACACGAAGCTGCTGGAGCGGACATACGTCGATGCCATGGAGAGCGGGATTTCTGCATACGATTACGAGCGCTTGCAGTTTGTTGTGCAGCGACTTGAGGAGCTGCGTCCGCAGGATGAGGTAGTCACTAGTTATACGACAGTTCTGGATATCCTGTGCACATACGACCGCCGCGGTGAGCCGGGGATTGAGGAGCTGACTCTAGAATGGACCAGAACACGCTCTGCACGCGAGGTGTCGCAACAGTTTGCTGCATCAGACGAGCCGGTAACGCAGAACACTGGCCAGACACCGCCGCTGTCGACACTCCTTGCCCAGTATCCATTAGCAGCGAAGCGGCTGCCATTCCACTCAATCGTGAACTCGAATCCGTGGGCGGCGTTGCTACCAGAGCTCAGTGCAGATACAGTTGATTTGCTGGTGGTACTGGCCAAGCCACTGGGCCTAAACCAGGACGACTTTTACATGAACCTGATCGATTCGATGCTAAAGCAGTGGAAGCGCAATAGTCCGTCTGAACTTACACGCGGTATGGCATTCTCGGTTGTGACGAGCAAGACGCCAACACGTTTTAATGCAATCCAGCCACTGATACGATGCTTCAAAGACCCCGAAGCAGCGGTCAGCACACTCAAGCATTTCGCTGATGAGCTGCCGTGTGGACCCGATAGGCTTGCCGCACTGAAGATGGGCATTAAGCTGCTGACAAAGTGGGCGCAGTACACTAAGCGCATGAGCGAGCCAGAGCGCAGCGAGGTCCTGGTCAAGGCAGAGACAATATACACGCACTTTCAAAAGAGCTACACGGATTCGTCGGTTGAGGTCGCACTGCGTAAACACGGGCTGGAGCAGTACCTGCACTTATTCACAGATGCACAGGGCAGCGAAGCTATGCTGCGCGCCTTGACTGCTATCTATGAGGGCCAGTGCGATTCTGCAATGTGTGAGCCGAAGCACGAGGGGCGCCATGTTCTGCATGAGATTGTGCGCACGCTGGCTGAGATCTACGGATTTGAGATGGACAAGCTGCTGGAAACGATGCTTGACACATACCTGAGCACAGCCATTGTTCTTGACCCCAGCACGGAGAGCCTGCTGCTTCCCTCGACGCGGTACCAGGCATCCCTGCGCATGCCGTCATCGCGGGAAGCGCAGCTGAGACGCTGCATTGTCTATGTTCTGCGTGCATATAGTGTTTCCGATATGGTCAGGCTGCTTCTGAAATTCGCGTACAATAACCCCACCGGTATTTCGTGCCTGTGCCGTGCGCGTGCGTTGGACATTGTGCTCTCGCTGGCTTCCGACAACGATATTGCGGCGCTACAAAGCCCCGAGCATGTGAAGCGATACTTCCTGGCCCTACTCTACCTGGCAGACTTTGACTTTGTCGGAATCCCGCAGTCGACAGCAGACTTTATCGAGTGCTCGAAGGCAGCCCTGGCACGGTCGATTTGGGTCGATTACCACGAGGACTCCCGTGTTGCGCAGCTCATCTGCAACTTGTGCTTGGACTTTGATGTCCAGGACAGCGATCTGCTGGTGCGAATTCTCACACAGCTGGTTTCAGCAAAGGCGTTCCGGTACGTGACAGGTGCACTGGAGATCATCAGCAGAATGACGCATTTCTCTATGATCCCAGAACTGCCAGTGTTCTGGAACCAGGCGGTGTCAGGCAGTCTAGTGCAGATCGCTCAGTGCCAGGCCCCAGGCTGGATCGAAGACACCATATTTGTGCTCGGCGCCTGCATTCGTTCGCTCTACCTTCCTGATATCAGCACAGGCAACATTGTGGATTCCCTGCTGCAGTGCTTGGATGAGAGCTCTGGCGACAATGCGGCAGCTCTGCAATTGGCTTTTGTTTCATATGAGGTACTTCCGGGCGGTAACGATGCTGCAGAGCTCCTGCGGCGGTATATCAGCAGCCGTAGCCCTGCCCTGGTACACGAGGATATTCTGCTCGTTCTCGAATTTGCTGGCCTGTCGTCGAAAGCTGGAGATTCACAGCTATTTGTTGACTGGTCACGGTCGCGAGCACTAACACTGATATTTGATGTCATTGATGCTCGTGGTCTCCATGGGCAAGCACTGCTGCGCCCGCCCGCGGGTCGTGCCGTCCGCGCCTACGTACAGAACAGGATGCGCAACGATAAACTGGTAGCAGCAGTCCAAGCCTGTCTGGATAGGGGCAAGCAACGACTGGCGCAGCAACTTGTGTGCCAGTACTACAACTCTCGGTCGGCTGATGCGATAGTCATAGATGCAGCGAGTGCCGGTATTGAGCCAGATATAGCCAAGACAGAAGACTTGGATGCCGACAGCGACGAAAATGCCACTTTGGAGAACCAGCCAGACCCAGACACGTCTCCAGCTGGCGAGGGGATTGTGCCACCAGAGATTCAGATATTGGCCAAAAGGTTTTCGGAGCCAACCAAGCTCAACATCTACCTCGCTACTCACAAGTAGCATGTGTCGTGCTTGTGGATGAGTGGATGAAGAAGACGCGGATATGAATATACTATTAGACGAGACACGGACAGATGAAAAAGAAAAGCAACTGGAAAAGTGGAATATTGATTACAGATTGCGCCCGTGGTCGCAGATGGCAAGGCCTTTGGACATGACTGACCCCAGAAGTATTCGGGTGACTCCGCCGCGACGCTGCACAGCAGAGACTGTCGTGGTTGGTAGCAAGTCACCACCGTCGACCATCACATTCTCGCATATGAAGCCCTGGCGTGGATCATTACGAACCTTGAGACGGTATATACCAGCCGCAGGGCGTGCGGTGGTGCCATGGATAGACTCGCGGTTGTATCGGAACATCTCCATCGTGTTCAGGTACCCTACAATAAATAGCATGTTTTGTACAAATCCTTCAGCAAAGGTAAGGAAAAACCAACGAGCAGTACACAGTCAGGCCAGACTGAGGATCTCTCCGCGCTCTTGGCCAAATGCATGTTCTGGCCTATCCAGGGAAAATAGGCCGCGAACAGCGTAGACCCGGGTCGATTCTGCCATTTGTATTGTGCTTACCTGCTACGTAGATGTGGCCAGTGGGAGCATCGACAAAGAGGTTGTCTGGAATCAGCCCTTTGAACACGATTCCGCCTAGATACTCGAGCGAACCGTCTGGGTTTGGCCTGAATGTCCTGACACCGGGTTCGCTTGAGCATGCAACGTAGATGAGTGAGCCGTCAGCACTCTTTGTGATGCCGTTTGGGTACGACAAGGACTCGGCGGCAATCGAAAACATGCCCTCGGGGCCGCGGTAGACGAGGTGGCCCCAAGGCATGCCGAAGAACTCTTCGACACTGCGCAATCTGCCGCCCTTGGTATGGCGGACATCGTTTGTTGCGTAAAAGGTAGTGTGGGACATGGCCACCACGTCGTTTGGCGACGGCAACAGTGGCGATGAAACAGTCTCCTCATGCACCAGCTGGATGGTTCCAAGGCGGTGCGAGAAGATGGAGATGGCATTGCCTGTGCGCTGGTGATTGACAAACATAAATGTCAGCAGGCCAGGCTCCAGGTCATCAAAGAAGATATCGAAGCCATGCAAACGCAGGTCCTGTGTGAATGGGACTAGTGCGCCTGACTGCGTGCGCTCGAGGACATCGAGTGCGCGAATGTTGTTCTACAATGCACAGAATTGAGGGACACGGTTGGAATTGTGTTGAGTAAGTAGTGTGGATTGTGTGCCAGCAGGCGCGGATTATCAGCAAGAAATAAAGTTAGGAGTGGTTTGAACGCAAACAACGGCCAAACTCTATTTTGCACATTTAGCCTAGAGTTACTCTACCTGCTCGTCGATAACGACGACGTGGTCTTTGTACTGCTCAAAGTCAGTATTGTATGGCGTTCCAGGAAGGATCCAGCGCGTGCGCGCCTTGATGTTGCCACACGCTAGATAGGCGAGGCCGGAGCGCGGGTCAACGTGGATATCCTCACAGCCCTGCACCATGTCCAGGTCTAGCAGTATAGGGAAAGGCTTGGTCAGTAATGACGATGATGGGAAACAGACACGAACGTAGCTGATATGTGTGGCAGCACAAGACAACCAACAATGGCATGTAGATTCATCAGTCTTACCTTGGCCGAATTGGTAGCAATTAGTGGTATTGGCGCTCTCGTGGGTGGTCCCAATGCCAAACACCTCAGCACGCCGCGTATATGTCTTGTACATGTAAACAATGATGCCAAGCAGGACGACGCAGTTGACAAATGCCTTGCTCTTGTACAGTTGCAAAAGCATGATGGAAAAGAGGCGAAGGGGACAGGCGCTACGGCGAAACGGAGGGGAGATGCAAGGAGAAAGAAAAGGTCCCTGCCTGGCGAAGTAATAAAAAGAGAGCCCAAGGTAGTAAAAAGAGGAAGCGCGAAGCTGCGAATCAATAAGTGTGGCTACACCCGACAAAAGGAGGAATGTGGATAGGGAGGTGGCAAGGCTGCCAGCATGAGTTTCAATTTATGTAAAATTTTGACGCCCTTGCGTCTGCGTTTTTTCCGCCGCCCCTCTCGAGAAAGAAATGGCAAGCCGGGACGGTTTGTGAGGCGAAAGGCTCCAAATAGAGAATGAAAGGTCAGCCGGGAGAGTGAAGAGTAGAAAAGAGGTGCATTATCTGCGGTGCGGGCCAGCTTCTTGCAACATGAACAAATTGCTGCGTTTGTGGTGTCGTAGTGCCTTTCTGACAATCAACAAAATCGCTTGGGGTTTTGTTCACTCCCGGATGGCCGCTAGGAATTGGCGATCACCGCTGCCTGAACATGCAGACCTGCAACGCCGATTCTAAGGATATGAAGAGCTGGGGATCGCCCGCCCCGTTTCCTTATTTTTGTTTTACGCTCGATATCCCGCTAGTGAAAAGGGCGAACACTCTTGCTTGGCAATATGCAATGGCCAGCATGTTTTGGAAGCAGTGGATAAGCCAATGCTGAGCATCTGTCCTGCTGAGTATGCGCCGCCCCCACCCCAAACAGGCAGGGCGGAGTATGAAATTAATGACTTTTGGCAGTGCAGGTGTCGGCGACATTATATACCCGCAATCCTCTCCCCACAGTGACTTTCAGCCGGAGGCAAGCGGAGTTCCCACTGGCCACACAGCATCCGGCCTAGTCCGAAGCTCCTCACAGCGACAGCAGATACACAGGTATGCCTGTGTGTGGGAGTGAGCGAGCATGTCTGTAGAAAATCTCTTGCCCAATGCAAGCCCGGCTGATGGCAGCTGCAGAGCAAATTGGCTCTTGACCAGTCCTCCATTGTCCTTGCACACATCCGGCTGTGTACATGTTTATCTTTCTCAGCACTATTCTGCATCCCTTACCAAGCGATGAGAAAAAGGTGTCCAGCTCGGCTATGCACCTACGGCTTGCATGCTGCCTCGTCTTATGTGCAGACGAATTTGGACAAGTCAATTCTTCAGATTTTCCGAGGGGAATTGCTCCTGCTGGCGATGCCAGCATTGGCAGATGTCGATGATTTCTGATAGAGCAAGCACACTTTACTTTCTTTGTCAGCACCATGTACCGTGGTCACGCGGCAGGGATCTGACAGAGACAGTGGCACAGACCTCGGATGATAGACGAGGTGCAGCACACCTTTGGCCGCCCGGCTGGTGCTGTCGGTGGGTGCACATCTGGACACCAGAATCGTCAGAACTCCTTTGCGGCGACCTGGAACCCTCAAGCTCAAAGAGCCTCCAATCAACAGTGACCCGCACGTGCAGCCAATCACCGATTGCGAGCATGTTCTGTAGACATCCAAAATTTTTCTTGCTTTGCTTGGCTGTGCTCCTTTGTTTCCCTTGATGCAAACTTTTTCCATACTTTTTAAACAGAGCTAGCAATCCTTCGCAAACAATGAGCAACGGCAATCCTGCAAATGGCGACAACGGCACCAGCTGGTGAGTCATCAGATATTAACGTCCTGCTATCGCGCCTGGGCCTAGCTATTTATGCAAACGAGTCTGCTCAAAGAATTGTAAATTGTGTAGGTGGGATCAGACGCAGAATGGAAGTCAGGCCAATGTAGCCAACGACACTCAGAACTGGGCGCAGTACTACCAGTACATGGAGTCATCATATCCAAAACCAGAAGCAGCAGCAACAGCAGCAGAACCATGCCCAACTTGCTTCAGCTGCAACCGCCACTGCAGCAGCACCACCGACAAACTACACGTCAGAGCAGTATGCTGCTTACACCCAATGGTACTACCAAACGTATGGAACACCCCAGCAGCAGCAACAACAGCAACAACAGCCGCACCAATATGCCATGCCCCCTGCCTCACCTACCTCACCACTCAATAATCAACACGCGTATGCCCCAGCATCTGACAGCACCGCATATTCTTATTCCGCGCAAAATGGCCAGTATCAGCAACCTTCGTATCTGCCCAACTCCCAGCGCCCGCCGCCGCCACTGCCCACGGCTCAGGCCAGCACTGACAGCCAGTATTCTCGGCAGGCCCTTGTCCCTCCTTCCCTGGTCCACTGCCCGCCCCCCTCAACAATATGCTTACGCGAAAAAGCCCACCAATCTGCATATCACGCGGGCAAGATCGCCATCGCTCACAAGAGACATGACTCAGGGAGTATCAGGCATTTCACTGTACCAAAATGGCCATGCAGACAAGCAGCCTTTGTACACCGCGGTCAAGGTTAGCAAGAAGTCGAAGCAGGGCCGCCACGACCCGATGTTTGGCAAGCACGCACATAAGGTAGTAATCAGCCCCACTATGTCAGACCCCATGTGGCCAGAACCGCTGAGAAAATTTGTCAAGCGCTCGTATGACGCGTGCTCGGAGAAAGCGAGACGCAAGCTAGAATCCCAGCTGACGCAGATTGTTACGTCAGCTATGAACAACAAGAAGCTGAATGACATCGACTGGGACAGCCGTGCACTCCCCAAGGCTTGCGATAGACCCCATCCACTCACACGCAAGCCACAGCAGCAGCAACACCAACACACACCAACCCCATCCAAAGCAGCCCCTGTCGCTTGTTGGGCTTGCTGAGGTATCAAATAGCTCGTATGATTCAGAAGAGAAGAAAAGGGAGCGGCTGAGACGGTTCCAGCAAGAAGCGGCAGCAGCACATCCGGACGACAACACAGATGGCAGTACGCTGCATGCCCACACCCCTGGAGATGAGGCCAGCAGTTCAGGCGCTATTGTTGGAACGTGTATGTCGCTGGAGAAGAACTTTTTCAGACTGACATCCTGACCCAGACCCATCAAAGGTGCGTCCACTATCGGTACTGCGGCAGACACTGAAGCTGCTGATGAAGAAGTGGAAGGAGGAGAGCAACTATACGTACATTTGCGACCAGTTTCAAATCGATGCGGACAGGATCTGACGGTGCAGCACATCGCGAACGAGTTTACGGTCGAGGTCTACGAGATGCATGCACGCATTGCACTCGAGACCAAAGACCTGGGTGAGTACAATCAGTGCCAGACACAGCTCAAGCAGCTGTACAGCCAGGGCCAGCCCGGCCACGCCCTGGAATTTCTTGCTTATAGGATTCTCTACTACGTGTACACGCGGAACAAGTCGGCGCTCAACGAAGCATTGGCGACGATGACGGAGAAGGAGAGGTTCAGCTCTGAGGTCGACCATGCCCTGCGGGTGCGTGCAGCCTGGGCCTCCTGGCAACTACCACCGCTTCTTTGAGCTGTACCAGATTGCACCCAACATGGGCGTATTCCTTATGGACCACTTTGCAGACCGTGAGAGATGCGCCGCACTGCGCACCATGTGCAAGGCATACCGGCCTACAATCAGGGTTTCGTTTGTCACTCACGAACTGGCCTTCAGCAGCACGAGAAAATGCCTAAAGTTCCTGGTCGAGCACAGCATCCCTATCGTAGATACTACCGATGGCGAAAAGGCCATTGATGGCAAAGCAGCCCTCCCGATCGCCAATGCCTCCATGCAAAAATTCGAAAAGGTTGACATCAAGGGCCAGATCTATTGACCATGCACCCCCCATATCACACCACTGGCGTTTATGTTCACATTTCCTACTCTTATTGCGGCCTTGAGCTTTTACTTTTACCAAGCCATTGCTGCCGCGCCCTCATTTCTTTCAGTTCTGTTCTTTTTATCTCTATCTGTACCCCATGGTCGATTCTACATCCGCTCCTCGACATTCCAGCGAATAAATTAATCGACAGTCTCGATCCAGGCATTGCTTGACCCACAGGTCATGGCTGTCGACCTGATTCCGATATCACCTGGAAGTGCAGAGGACAAATACTACCCGTTTGTGATCGGCGGCGGATGTCTCGGCATTCCCCTCATTGCAGTGTGTCCGGTATTGGAAGCAGCGTGGAGCCAAGTAGGTTGCTGGACCCAGCGATGCTAGCCATCTAGATAAGCTGACACGGTGTATTGTTGCATTGAACCCTGACCACCACACAGCCTGGAACCGCCGAAAGACACTGCTCCAAAGTGGCGAAATCGTATATGACGATGAGCTGCGATTTCTCGACATACTTGTAACGTACAAGCGCCATTGCAAGGCAAGTCTTGTTTGGCACCACCGGCGATGGATCATCGAGAGATGCGACATAAATGCAGATGCTAAGGTGCGGTGGAAGGCGGAGACCAAGATAACCAGCGAGTGCTGTGTACGATATCCACGGAACTACCACTGCTGGGCATATCGGTGGTGGATGTACCAGCAGATCTCTAGCACGCATAGCATCAATGAACTCGATCGGATTGGAGGTTCAAAACATGCTCCAGTGGACTGCCGACCACCCGGCAGACTATGCCGCATATCACTACTTCCACCTGCTCGTAGATTGCTGCTGCAGCCTTGGGATCCTGGCTCGGATGCACGTCGGGACATTGCCCAAACCGAGTGCGACACCACTGCAAAACTGCTAGCGATCCGTGTACTCTGGCTACGAATCGGTTTGGCACCACCGCCGCTGGTCTCTCGAAGCAGCGGCACCGATCACTAGAGCCACCGTTCAAGCCGAACTGTGCTTTGCCAATAATATCGTACGTATCTACGATGGCGATGAGCAGGTGGCAGACCTCGCACACAAACATGTCAGCTGGGTCAGAAGTTCCTCGCATGCTGATATGTGATACTAGCTCGTCTCTTTTAATAAACAATTCTGTAAAACGCTACGCTGACAGCCGCTCTACCTCTGCAGCATATCCTGTCCAAATCGCCGGCAAAGTTCAGCCGTGCATGCTCGTACGCTTCTCTGAATCGACGCAGCGCCTTAGTCTGATCCCCCTGCCTCTCGGCTATCTGCCCCAGCTGCGCCAGCACCTGCGAGTAGCATGCAACGCATGGCGCCTGCTTGGCCTTGTCTTGGGACTTGGCGAGTTCGCGTGCTGGCTCCAATCCACTCCACGGCCTTGTCGAAACTACCGCGATCCGCCTCGATGCGTGCGAAGAGCCAGCATAGCCTTTTGAATCCAAGCACACCCAGCCGTCGACAAATGTGCGCATATCGACCACAACGCGCGGCGTCAGGTCCAGCTGCGCATAATGCTGTTTGGTTGCGTACAGTGTTCCTTTGAATAGCGTCTCCGCAGTATCAATATCGCCGCCGCGGTGGAATGCCTCTCCCAACCGCATGCTGAGCTCTGCCTCCTTCAGGTTGATCTGATCGAGCGTTGTATAGCTGTCCAGATACTCGCCCTTGAACTGCTGAGATAGCAGCTTTTTCATATCCTTCACTGCCGCAAGTCCTAAGCCATAGGATTTCCTAGCACCACTGAACACTCCTGACTCCATATTGGCATCACCAATTGCCACCGACACGCGGTACATCAACATGCAGGTGCTAATTGGATCCTTGTCGCTAGGATCGCTGGCGGTGCAACTCAGGTACTCCTGCACCGGAGCCATCAGCTCTGGAACCTTTCCAGACTCGCCCAGCTTGACAAGGCACTCGGCTATACGGATTTTGAGCTCAACTACAGTCGGCGAGACCATGGGCAGCTTGCCGTGCTTCTTGATAAGCTCCAGCGCCTTTTCCAGCGCCTGCAGTGCCTTATCGTAATCGGGTGCCAGCTGCTCATAGTATGTAGCCAGATAAAGCAGATTCCTCGTATTCGAATCGGAAATCTCGGCGGGCACCGGCCAGCGAGAGCACAGATAGTAGTATGTGCTACCGTAGTATGTGGCCACGCCGACAAGCCCCAGCCCAGCAACTGCCAGCACACCCATCGTAGCCAGTCGCCGCAAATTTGTCGAATTCAACTCAACACGCCCAGTCGACCCCCATTCGTTCCGTGCGGCATGGACAGAGTCGGGCTTGCTTGGCCGCTTTCCCTTAGGCTCGACACGGGTGAATTTTGGCGTCCCTTTGAATAATTCGCTCTCCGTGCTGTACTGGTGCATAGGCGTAGGCCCGTAGCGGGCTCTGCTGAACCGACCTGCGCAATATCGCCGTCACTGGACCGCTGCATTGGGGGTATATTAAGGAGAAATGTATGAAGAAAGAGTGATGATAAAGAAGCAGTGCCCGATCTCGCCAGATTACACAAGCCTAGTTCCTGATCTCTGCCCCTCAAGTCTATCAGACAAATCCACTGATCGGCGCACGGGTTTGTCGAACCGGCCTCAATTGACGACCTCCCATTTAGCAGATATCTCCCCACCATGGAGCGCTGCTCTTTCGGATAGTTTTGATGACAGGATGCTTGTAAACAAGCAGCCATGACCATCCTCGATAGACGCTGCCATTGGAAACGGATTTGTAGAGAAAATCAAGTACCAGAGATTGTTGTAGATTGAAAAGTACAAGAGTTCAAGACATGTGCCCCTTAATGTGCGCTGTCGCAGGCCACGACAGCATCGCATACAACGCAGCCTACAAGCATACGCTCGATACTATTTCTGCGCTGGATGGCAGCAATAGTGGCAGTGGGCATCATCAAGCCCACTGTCTTGCAGTAGGCTCTCAATCGCAAAACCCTTCTTCGGGTCTTTGTTCTGTGTGAGCCTCAGAACTTCAGCAGCACAGGTTGATGAGCCATTGAACGACGGGATCATGGAAGAACTTGCCAACCTCGAGGACTCGCAGGAAACCGGTCGCGTATACGTGGCCAGTGGGCTTATCGACAAAGACGATTGATCAGGAATCACTGTCTGGGAAGAAGGAGCGACCTTGGTACACCAGCATGTGGTCATCCCCGATTGTATATATCTGGACCCCCGGGTCCATGCATGACGCGACATAGATGAACTCGCCGTGGCGTGCAATTCCATTAGCATAGCGGATATTCTTGGCCGCGACTCTGAACTCGCCATCATCATCGCGATACACAACATGCGACAGCGCCATACCCAAGTTGTTGGTGATCTCACGCAGGGCACCCCGAATAAACATCATGTCGTTGGTTGCATAGAAGGCACGCTTGGACATAGCCACGATGTTGTTGGGTGAGTGAAGAAGCGGAGATTTAACTGTCTCCATATGCTCCAAGTAGTCGGAGCCGCGCCTGTGAGAGAAGATCGAAATGGCGTTGTGGTCGAGCTGGTGGTTGACAAACATAAAGGTCATGTCCTCGGGATCAACGGGGTCCCAGTATATATCGAAGCCGTGGACGCGGAAATCCTGACTAAAGGGCACAAGGGCACCGTCAGCAGTACGCTCCATGGCCTTCAGCTCAGAGTACTGGTCCTTCTCGTCCATTATATAGATGTGGTCCTTCTCGACCTCGTTGGCGAGGTCATACTCCATATCAGGAAGTAGCCAATGCTGGACGTGGCTTAATGGCACCGCATGCCAAATAGGCCATGCCAGTATCGGGGTCGACAACAATATCCTCGCAACCATGCAAAACACCTAAACAATCACCCATATGGAGTGGCGCTTTGGTTAGAAGATATAGAGAGTTCAATTTACATATCCAATTGTGCTGGCATCGCTGATCCGTCAGCCAAATTATTGCAAACCGATTCTTACCCTGGCCAACCTTCCTGCAGGAAGAAGTGTTCACATTCTCGTATTCTGAGCCCACGCCGACGAGCATGCTCGCCTTTTGCACAAACGAGAACGCATAATAGCTCCCAATAGCCACTGCGACAGCCGACACCCACCAAGAGACCTTGCGCCCACCGAGACTCATTTGCAAAGCCGGGAAAATAAAAATAAAAATAGCTTCAACAGTATCGAAGGCAGTTTACACAGTAGATAAAGATTTGAAATTCAAGTAGCGGAAGTGGTGTCGATGAAACAATGCTGTGGGACATGCCCTCACCCTCGCCCTTTTTATAGCAGGCCTGACGGAGTCTGCTCGGCTGGTATGGCCAGCAGCACACAAAGGATTCGCTGGGCAGCAATCCCCACCGTCCCCATGAGATTCCGTGCTTGGAGGTTTAAATCATGCAATTGCGCTTCATCACACCAGACGGGCCAAGGACAAGCGACAATTTGCTGAGTTAAAGTGCATGGTGCCAACTGCAGTTCATGGACCATCCCCATTGGATCGCCGCACATGTATCAGTTTTCTATGGAATGCAAAGACATGGCTGCTGAAATCCGTGTACATGGCCGGCTGTTATTTTCCTGCAAAGTAAGCAGACTGGGGAACTGCAGAGACCTCCGGACAGCAAGTAGGGCGCAATCCGATATATGGACTGCATTATCTTGCACCATAGTTGAAAGCGCGGCGATGGATGCTATGGGGATGGCACGAGGTGAGTTATAGAAATTTGTCTTTTCAGTTGAAGCTGCATATTTCCCAAGCACCTGCCTCTTTCAGACACTCTGCACCATGGCCAGTCTCCGTATTCCGTTCCTGAAGACCCTAAGCAGCAAGTACCGGGTGATTCTCGCGTCTGGATCTCCGCGCCGGCGCGAGCTGCTCGACCGCCTTGTAAGTACCTGCAATGTATCCAATGGCCTCCCCTGCCCACGGCTGCTCGTCCGCGCATTTCCGCTCTGTTGCTGATTTGCACTGGAAAACACTAGGACTTCCAATACGAGGTCATCCCTTCTCAGTTTGCCGAGGACCTGGACAAATCGCAATTCGCGTCAGCCGGCGACTATGTGCTGGAAAATGCAGTGCGTAAAGCACATGATGTGCACCAGCATATGCCGGCATCGGACAAACCCGTACTGGTTATCGGATCCGACACAGTCGTTGTCAGCTCCGAGGGGGTGATCCTGGAGAAGCCTGCATCCGAGGCCAATGCATTGGCGACACTTAAGGGACTGAGTGGCAAGACCAACACGGTGTTCACGGGCGTGTGCCTGATTATCCAAGTCCCTGGCCAGGACGAGCCCCGGATTGAGAGCGCGATTGAGTCAACTACAGTGACGTTTGGCGAACTTGACGACGAGCTGGTACGGGCATATGTGGCCACGGGCGAGCCGATGGACAAGGCCGGGTCATACGCTTATCAGTCGCTGGCGTGCTTCTTCATTAAGGAGATCCAAGGCGATTTCTACAACGTCATGGGCTTCCCGTGCGCCCGCTTCTACCAGATGCTGCAGAGCCTCCACCGCGAAGGTCTTTTCTAGCAAGCAGTCCACATGCAGCAGGATATTTCGATCTTTTTATTGCCAAAAGGGATATTATAAATGAGAGCAGGCACCGTCTTGCATAGCTTCACCCATCTAGTTCCTCCTCTGTCTCGGCGCGCAGCGAATAATGTCATCGACGCGCAGGATCATCTCGGCGGCCTCCGATGCGCTGAGCAGCACCTGGCGCTTGAGCTTGAAGCTCTCAGTGACCTTGCCCTTGACGTCAATGACCTCACCGTTGTACAGGTCCAGACCAGCGGTGTTCTTGCCGTCATAGTGGGCGGCACGCAGCTTGGCAACCAGATCGGCGCTGTCAAGACCAGCGTTGTCAGCCAGGATCGTGGGCATCTGGCGCAGGGCACGCGCAAAGGCCTCCATGGCGATCGACTTCTTGCCAGCGACAGTCTTGGCAGCCTCATCAACAGCCTTGCTCATCAGCGTCTCGGAGCAGCCTCCACCGTAGACGATCCGGGGCTCGGCCACCGTCTGACTCAGGACGGCAATGGCGTCGTGGATCGAGCGCTCGGCCTCGTCCAGCATCTGCTGGGTGCCACCGCGCAGCACAATGGTACATGCCTGGCCAGCCGCCACACCGCTGAACTTGACCATACGGTCCTCACCAATGATGATCTCCTCGACAGTCTCGCACGATCCGAGCTTGAGCAGCTCCGGAGAATCAAACGACGACGCGATCTCGCCGCCTGTAACCAGCGCCAGGCGCTCGACGCCGTCAAAGTCGGCGTGCTCAATGGCCATGATACCGGCGTCGGCAAACAGCTGCTCGGGCCAGTTGTAAATCAGCTGGCGGTTGACAAACACGTTGATACCGAGGGCCGCAATCTTCTGCACCTTGGCGCGCATCTTCTCGCGCTCAGCGCGCTCCAGCTCTGCAAGCTGTGCGGTGTCCGACACCTTGATGTGGGCGCCAAACACCTTGACCTTGTCGGTATCCATAGGCGTATTGGCCACCAGGATGCGTGCTCCCTTGATGGTGCGCGGCTGGTTGACGCCGATCTTCTTGTTCAGAATGAAACCATCCGACAGATACGAGTCCGACACCTTACCTCCCGCCTTCTTGATGATCTGGATCCGGTCCAGGTTGGTGCTGCCCTGCAGGCGCAGCACGGCGTCCACGCACATCTCGGCAAACATGTCCTTATCCGACGCTAGCACCTTGGAGCTGAGCGTGGTGCGGGCAATGCACAGCAGGTCTTCGCGCCACTGCTCGGCGTTGTCCTTGTGCGAAACCGCTGCGTTCTCTAGAGCCGTGCGCGCGCTGCTTGTCGCCAGGCGGAACCCATCGATGATAGTCTGCGGGTGGATCCGCTGGTCCAGCAGCTGCTCAGCCTGCCGCAGGATCTCTGCTGCCAAAACGCACACCGATGTGGTGCCATCACCAACCTCGTCGTCTTGCACCTTTGAAATGTTGACCAGGACCTTGGCTGCTGCGTTGTCGAGCGGAATCGATTTGAGGATCGTGGCCCCGTCGTTTGTCACCACAAGGCCGTCGTCGCCGCCCCGGGTCGACGACTGCAGGATCTTGTCCATGCCCTTGGGGCCAAGAGTGCTCTTCACCAAATCGCCGACTGCGATGGCACCAATGATGTTGCTGAGACGCGCATTCTCGGCCCGCTCCTGGGTCGCTCCCTCATTGAAGATCTGCGTCGCGGACATTTTTCAAAGCGGAGATTGTAGGAAAGAAAATTGAAGAGCTGGAAAAGGAGACCTCTGTCGTGAAAGCGAGGACCTGGCACTGATGTTCTGTGGACTTCCTGGGATTTAGAAAAGAAAACAAGGCTTGATCACTAATCAAATTCACGCCTGGTTTAGGCGTGCGCAGGCGGTGCAAGGGGCTGGTACGCCTAGCTGCACCAGCAGATTCTCGTGGATACCGCTGGTCGCTGTGGACTGGAACACTGGTGGCCAAGGATCAGCTACCTGGTTCTGCCCTAGTTCCTAGGCCATCGGTGAATTTCTGCTGTTGGCAGCATGGCAGCCAGAATCTGGACAAATACTGCGATATTGCAGCTGCACCACCTTACCAACTCTACCGATGACCAGCAAAATGTGTCCTCTGGCCGAATTATATGTAGCTGTGTGGGGGAGGAGATGTGACAGGATGGCATCAAATTGGTTGTGGGGACGGTGGGCAGGTGCTCTTAGTCTAGCTCAGCATGGGTGCATTACAAAAACAGCCGCCCAACCTGCTCACAAGACCTTCCAGATATATAGGCCAAGCCCGAACCATTACCTTCCCTTCGCAGAAACGCTGAATCAAACACCCTAGTGCACCAACTTTGCTACACGTCTGCATACCACATAATGCGTTTTATCCCCGTGCTCTCTGGACTAGCTGCTTTGTGTAGCGCTGCGTATATAACTCCTCAGACCCTGAGTGGCGAGCAGTACATGTGCTTGAGGCGCCACTGGCCAGCCAACACGGACCGCATCTTGGAGGTCGTGAAAATTTCGATAGCCACATACCCAAACGAAGCGCCGCTGCTTGATGATATGCTAGATGAAGACGGCAAACTTACAAGCTACCCGTCCAAGGATCAGCTCGAGCGGCTAGTGGCCTGGATTGGCATTAACAAGGGAATCCTGCCAACCATCTCGGCATGCGTGTGAGTTTGCAGCATAGGGATAGTTTTTTTATTGTTTACGCTCTACATTTCATGGAATTGATATTTGGCATCAGCCGATTAGTACCAAAGGCGGTCGTCCTTGCTTTCTGCATTGGCCGTTAATTTGGACCTGGCAGAATTCCTGATGCATATTCATGTGTTTGTTACCATGCACAATGTTGTTGACAAAAGCACATCCTGCCAATCACTGCTTTTCTTTTTATAGAACGTGGGTAGATACCCACAAAGACCTTCTTTGGCCTTGCTGACACATCCAGCACACATCTGCATGCGTTGGCCAGTTCGCGGAAAAGTGCAAATCAGGTCGCACCTGAAAGTGGGGGTTCCAACTTGGTGCTGATCCGCCAGCTTGTCTTTGCATCATCTCACCTTGTTTTCCGCTCCATCCCACCATATATTGTAAACTCGTGTATATATGCAATGTAGATGCGCAATGTAGATGTGCAATGCGGTGGAGCAGAAAGACCAATGGCTGCAGTATGACATGTGTTGCTACATGCATCTGGATCGCCAAATTGAGCATCCCCCACACGGAGATACACGCATTACTGAACGCTTATTCTATTCTTGGCCCGAGTCACAAAATCATAAACCGATCTTGAAGCTGGTCCAAACAGGCTGTGCGGTCTAATGCCGCAACGGTGATGGCTGGGAACGTGGGATGGGTGGTTTTAATGAAACGAATAAGGAAAATGGATAACGAAATAACTATGGATTTTTTTTACTGAACAAGGGTCAACACAGGCTTGTTGTTTGTGACTTCCAGCGCTGCCTTCCAGTCGACATCAGCGTTGAGAGGCATAGACTCGCCCGAGGGCGAGCAGTAAGAGATCCGCGAGAATTTTTTGCTTTCCGCCGCGAAATCCTCGTGCTCCAACTTTTCGGCTATGCGGGCCTTGATCTGCTCAACACCTAGCGTCGACGGTAGCCGCATGGCCACCATGTCGCCGCCCACGCGCACCTTGACCTTGATCATCGGTATATTTCCTACCAGAGTCAGCGTGCTTGACTTGTGGACAATGCGCGGGGGTGACCGAGATGGCGGCTGCATGGAGCCGCGCTCACCGTACTTTGCAGCCAGGGCTGATCGCGTCGATGACAAGATCGCTTCAGCGGGCGACAGTACAGTACTTGAGCGTGCAGCAGACTTTGGCGATGTGCTGTGGGTCGAACCAGTGTCTACACCACTATCGACTGACAGCGAGGGCACATGCTGGGTCTGGTACGACGCTGGTGACGTCGTGTGGGACCGTGTCGAGGGTGTCCGGTTGAGAGGAATGCCTGTGGAGCTGGATCCCGAGCCAAACATGCGCTGGAAGACATGGTTGATTACAACAGGCTGTGGCATATTCATGAGACCCTGCACGTAGTCGTCGAATGTCGCTGCGGCGCTTCTCTGCAATACCGTCGTTGACGTAGCCACCAGATGCCATGTTGGCATTCAAGAAGTGCGGTGATGCCAAGCGCTTCATGTCATCCGGGAACAGGTCAGTGAGCTGGATGTGGAAGTGCACAAAGTCATCATAGCCACGATATAGATTGCGCTCGTCGCCGGTCTTGAATTTGAGCGAGATCAAAAACAAATAGGCGCCGTCTTTGCAGATGAACGTGGGTACCGACGCCGATGCCAAGTCCTGCGGGTGGAAGGGCGGCAGGTTCTCCATGGCCAGATACTGCAACGAGCTGGCTGACGCCTGCCGGCCCTTGTGCAGGGGGCGCAGTGAGCTGCGGTCTGCAATCGAGCTGGTTGACGAGCTGGCGGTCCGGGCTCTGGTCCGCGGCTTCATCTGAGGGGGCCACTGCCCGAGAATGCTCTCCCGATTTCCGGTAGTGCTTCCAGGTGGCGTAGACTGGCCCTCGATGCTGTTACTGCTGGCAGTGTCGCTGCCTGCGGTCCCTGAGCTGCGTGACGAGCGCGTGGCCAAGGACTTTTTCTTCCACTCAGCCACGCTCGGCAGCCGTAGGTGGTAGCGACGCAGATACGCTTGCAGATCATCAATGGCCCCGCCTGAGATGTGGTCATGGAGCTTGACGTATGCGACAGGCACGAGGCCAGGGGCACATGCACGCATGGCTGGCTTGGCGACAAACCAGTCCTCAGTGCTCTGTGCAACAATAAGCACGGATTCCTCAGCCTTGAGCGAAATCTCATCACTGGTCTCTGCTTCAAAGTCGTACAGCATTGCGCCGTAGAGTTGAATCTGCGCGGGGACTGACGGCGCTGGGGACTGGCCAGCGCTGCTGGTCTGGCGCTGGTGCAGAGTGCTCGCTGCCCGTGACCGCAACGACATGCTCGACATGCCCTCAACAAGCGTTGCGCCCTCGCTGGGTCTCCGCTGCGACGGCGGCGACGAGCCCATCAGGGGGCTGTGTGTCTGCTGCATGCCGGCAGACATGTTGGAGAAGCTGCGCGAAATGCCCAGCGATGTGCGAGAGGGGCTGCTGACCGAGGCATGGTGAGAGTGCGGGAAGATATCGGACTGCGATGTGGGGACCGGCGTGACAGGGTTTGACTGGAGGCCCGGTACTGTCGACATGGACCGCTGCGTCCTGCGCATGCGCTCCTGCCGTGTCTCCATGACCTCAAACAGTGCAACGGGCACAAGGCCGCGCCTGCCTGTCAGGGGATTGCAGGCGTCAAACCACACTGGATCGTTTTCGCGCTCTACGACATGGAAAAACTCCCCCTTTTCAAACGATAGCTCCTTGGCGGTCTGGGCGTGGTAGCTGTGCGTTGACCGGATAATGCACCTTGGCGCCGATAGCTTTGTGCCGCTGCCGCTGCTGGTTGGGCTGAGCGACGATGCGCGTGCTGTGAGATGCATAGTGTATGTGAAAAGGGAAAAGAAAAGAGTGGGGAAATAGGAGCGGGAAAGAAAAAATAATTGGAAACAAAGAGCAGAAAGGAGAAAGCGTGTGCAATGTTGCTTTGGCTTTTCTTCCTCTTCTTGGGCAGTCTCCCCGTCAAGCGCGTTATGAAAGCACCTTTTTTGTTATGGATGAATGCGCTGCCAACCTAGGGCTAGGACTCGTATTCGCAATTGCGCGACGATTTTGGATGGGATGCTGGAATCAGCACAGTCAGGAACACCAGCCGGGGCGTGAGGTACGGGGATAGGCTGTGTGGGGCGAGGGACTAGCAGAAAAGAAAAAATGCACACTCAACAGGTGGCGGGAGAGTTGGAGCGCGTGAATGGATGCTTTTGTTTGTGGGGGTGTGGGCAATAAGGAACCGCCGCAGCTTTGCAATAAAGGCTGGCAAGAACAGCTGTGGCGCACGGCAGGGAACAAGCGTGAATACAGGCACCGGCGAAGGCGATAATTCAAAAAATGGAGCAAAAACTAGGAACGGAGCCCTTTATCGATGAATACACAAGAAAAATAGAAAGTGGAGCCGAGAAGCGCTGCTCGAAAGATTTGCACCAAAAGTCAGAATAAGACTATGGCTGTTGGAGTCCGCAACAAGAAAGAACGGTTTGACACCAGGCCCAGAACACGGCGCAAAGCAAAATAAAGTACGAAACGGAGTAGAAGCAAAGTAGGCGGCTGCGATGAAAGGGAGAGAAAGGGTACGATGCGGAAGAGAGAATCCTCTTGCCCACAGCACTTCTTGGAAGGGGGATGGCGCGCTCTTTTTTTTGCTCATGGCAGCCCGTCGTCGTCTAGCCACGTCGGTCCCTCCTCCCTCCCGCTCGTCGGGCCACACGTTTCCTGCGCTTGCCTATCGCCGTCCATATTTGGGGGTTTCCCGATGTCTGGCGTCCCTTTTCCCTATTCATTTTTCGCATTACCCCACATAATTTCTTTCCCTTTTGACACTATTCGCACCTTAACCATTATTCGATGCTGTCGCAGTAATTGCCATCTCTCCCTTTTTTTCGGGCTCAGTCCAGCAGTTCACGTCACTTCACAGCGCCGAGCCTGAGGATCGCCCAGCGCAGACCGAGCGTCTTATCGTTGGGACTGGGCGTAAAAACAAGCGGGGCCTTGTTGTGGAAATGTATGCACGCCTTGCATGATGCATTTCCAAATTGCTTTGTAGGGCAACATGGAAACGCGTTTTATTAGGCTGGATATACTTGGACACCGATTGTTCCCAAGCCCATCAGGTTTTCTAGTAGTGGCGCTCTGATATTGAGCAGGCAATGCCCTTTTCCAGCTTGTAGCATACTGACTGAGGAAGCTTCTGAGACGACAGCTGTTCTGTCGCGCCATGGCTCTTTTACCACGATCTTATTTGCTACTAGCAACGGGTGCTTGACACTCCCCTCCGCTCACTGCATTACTGCTGCCGTGCCTTTTCCCATTCCCGAGTCACTTGTGATAGAGACACCCAGCAGTAACTGGGAAACGCTCACTGGCAGGGATAACAAGAAAGGGTCGGCATGGTGCACGGCACAGGGGAGCCACGTCTAATTCGGCTCAGCCAGAGTTTTATCTAATTTTTGCAATATCCGCAAACACAGCTTGTGGTCCGCTCACCTTGGTTGTTCCCAGTGCCGGTGTTCATTTCTGTGGCTCAGTAATATGAAGCATGTCCGCACACACCTGCAGTACCCGCAGTATAAGCCTTAAACAGCACTGGAAATATGCCGCCAACTACTTATTGAATGCATGTGCAATTCAATGGCGCCCCTCCTGTTCTGGGGTTTGGTTTGGTGTGCTGCATGCTTCCTATAATGTCTTGACGGTGGATGTGCACTCATCGCCACTGTCGTCATGGCGCTTGGCCAGAGCAGATCTGCTGTATATTTTTATCTACCCATACAGTAGACAGGGATCCTCATAACCAGCACGGGGCAGAGCTGGAAATAAAATATGGATGTGCTTCTCTGCGTATGCTGATATCTGGTGCTAGATCATACCTTGAGAAGGGACATGGTGTGCGTAGTCCATATCCCCTAACCTTCAAGGCTGAATTATCCATCCGAATCGGCTTGCCCAAAACTCAAAATGAGTCGCTGGTGACATGGATACACAGAAAATCATTTGGTAACCAAGCGGTGATTCCTTTCCGATATAATTGTGTAACACCTGATATTGGTGAAGTCATACAGGGAATTTATAGCGCCTGTCACCCACACGGTTGGGACAACTCAACTACATGGCTGTGCACCTCATTTGCCTCATTTAGCTGGCTGACCATCGTGGTGTGAGCGGTGTGACCGGAAGATCGCTCTGGTAAGCTGGTATGCAGAGAAGATAAGGAGGAGAAAACCTGCTCGAGAAAATGAGTGCAGCTGGAGATTGTCGTGACCTTGTTGCTAAGGCGAGAATCGTTTTTGCGCAAACACAACGCAAGCCAGTCCCTCCCACCAGTCACTGACCCATAGCCTGCTGCGAACATGGAGTGGGAAAGGTCCTGCCGCCATTTTGCTAGAGGAGGAAGCAATCAAACCCATGGGTCTACCCGGGGAGGCGCTGGGACGACGGTCGCAGAGTACTTATTTTCACAAATGTGGTCAAACAGCACAGGGCTCCGTTAAAGAGCACCATAGGCCATTCGACCAGCGTCATCCCCGCAATGGGGCGCAGTTTAGCAATAAACATGGCTTCACCATCATCATCTAGAGGGGAAGCAATCGTCACTGCTACCAGGCTGAGGCAGCAGCCGTTGAAGGTTGGTCTAATTAGCGACAATTAGATTTTGTATCAGCTTTGCGTAAACAGCCAATCACAGGGTTTCACGGGACTTTGAAGGCTGACTTCGATTATTTTTGGCTCCTCTCTCGCCTTTGTCAGGCTGTGTTCGCGTCTGACGCGCAGGCTCGTAGGCTCGCAGCCCCCTAAACTCAATTTGCCCTTTCAATTCCGCACTCAACGCGCTGATACAGCTATTCATTTCAAGTTGCAACCAATTTCTCCATTTAGGCACTGACAAATGTCAAAAAGGTCTAAACCTTCCGTGAGACAAGGTCCTAGCCGTGCCACCAAAAGCGCACCTCGTCGCGAGTCCGACACTCAAGGCATCACCAGCGCTGACTAGACAGGCACCAGAGAACAGGGACAGGGATGGAAACATATCTACCACGCGCGATCGGTATATGCCGCGGCAGTCGCTAGCCAAAGGGGTTGAGGGCAACCGCCACCTCATGAAACCAGGCGCTGCCCGCGCAGAGAAAATCAGTCTGAACATGCCTGTAAGCGAAGCTGAGGAGGGCACTACTAGTCAGTACGTGAAGGAGGATGTGGAGCCAAAGCCAGCTGATGATGGCAATGAGGAGGAGTATACTAGCAGCGATATCATCGATGGTGAGGATGATGAGGACAATGACAGCGATTCGTCGAGCTCAGAGGAGGGCGTTTCTGAGGATGGACCAGTTGTTGACAGAGGATCTGGTACTGCCGTAGAAAAGAGTGTGTCCGAGCAGCTAGAACTGGAAGGCGACGAGTCCGGCCAGGCAGATGACGAGTCGGAGGAAGCTGACGAGGTGGCCATTGAATCTGACGACGGCTCCAAGGCATCTGTGGGCATGAGTACACCCCAGCAGCCAGCAGCACCAGCAGCACCAGCAGCACCAGCAGTTAGAGAACCAAGGTGGCGAACAAGTAGATGACGAGTCAGAGGTTGCCGACGAGGTAGCCGTGGACTCTGACGAGGAATCTGGCGAGGGGTCTCAAGTTCTGGGTCAGCATCACAGGCGGCCGGCAGACAGCTTGGAATACGAGCTGACAGGACTGGCTGACGAGTCCGATGATATTATGTCGGAGGACACGCCGATTGCTGAAGTCGATCTGCAAATGCCTCTGGTTGATGACAGTACAGCAGCGAGTGATGGAGACGATATGGAGGACTGGAACTATGAGGGCCTGCATACATCAGCAGACTTGGCTGTCCTGGACTACATGTCTGCGCGTATTATCGAGACTGTGATGCGTGCGTCCGTGGTGTCGTCGCCCATGCCCCCTCTGCGGGGTACACCAGCCACGCTGCAGAGGCGGCAGCTTGGTTGCTTGGCTCGCGAGCATGTCCTGTTCCGTAGGCACCATTTCACCCGATCTCTGTTCCTGGGCAGCAGCGAGCAGCCCGAGGATGAGCCGGACATCCTCCGCTGGATCGCGAGCATGCAGCGGGTCAATCTGGCGACATTCCTCCTGCTGGTGTTTGCACCTCAGGCAGCCATTCCCGAGGCAGTGAGCGACACCGTACCAAATCGCAAGGGTGTCGTGCAGAGTCGCGGAATGGGAGAAGCAGCGGCCGGGTTCTTTGAGAATATCGTACCGGTAAATCGGCGAAACACTAAGGCATTCGAGCTGCTGGTGGAGCTGCAGACGCAGCAGTGGGTGCTGGGCGCGCTGAATGAGGCTGAACTGCAAAGGATTGTCAGGGAGCAGCGGGCTGTTAGCGATGTCGATCTGGCAGTGCTGTTGGCAGCTGGTGAGGATTCGCAAGGACCAGAAACACGTGATGTGGATCAGTACCGGGCTGTCCTGGCTCAGCGTCTGAGCAAGCTATCGGGGAGCACGCTGGCTGGCGCACGCGCCCTCTTTGGCCGGGAAGCGGTGCTTCGGCAAGTTGCAGCGTTTGTTCAGCAGTGTAGTGGTGCTCTTCCGCAACCAGTATTGCTTGGCTTGGGAGATGCGGCGCATCGGGATGATGTTGAGTCGGCAGGCGAGTATACAGTTGACACGAGTGCAGCGGGCAGGTCGAGTAATAGCGGATCGATTGAGGGCGATTTTGAGGTTGCGATTGTCAAACCAAAAGAGAAGCCAGCTCCTGAAACAAGCAACAGGGCTGGTAGCGTACCAGAATGGCAGCCCAACCGAGACGCTGCGTCTGGGTTTCTGGAGACACGGAAGGTGGCCTCGGCAATCCGTCAGATGTCTGGCGACCCATTCTTGAACGAGGTCATTAAGAGGGCTGAGCCCATCCATATTGAGCCGATCAGCGAACTGCCTCGAGACCGGCAGCCCGGATGGACATCGACGATGCTGCGCGAGCTGGAGCAGACACGCCAAAAGTTCAACCGCACTGTCTGCGATCCGTTGCCAAAAGTGCTGCGTGATCTTGACCAGAAACCCCAGGAACAAGGCCAGTTCAATCTAGACAAGGGCGACGACGATGAGGAGGAGGAGGACGTGGAGGTGTCTGAGCAGGATGTGCCAGTTATCTCTCCGAGGTCAAAGTACTCCCTGCGGAGCCGTCAGCCGCAGACGGGTCGTAGCGAGTCTATAAGCGCGAATCCCAGTGCTCGCACGCTGACGAAGCGGCCTCGCCAAGAGAGTCCATGCGGGCCTGACACACCCGAGGCCACCCTCGACACGGTCCGGCGACCGCCCAAGCGCGGCCGAGCGCCAGATTATCGGCACGCACAGCATGACAGAGCTGGCACCCAGTTCCGTGGGCGGCGTGGCATTGCCGCTGAGGACCTGAGCGGTGACCATGAAGTGCTGAACCCGGTCGGATTCACGCCATCGCCGCCAGCATCGCCTGAACGCTCTGACACTGGGAACCCGGCGAACGGTAGCACAGCAGCGGCCAACGAATCAGGCAATGAGGCGCCACCGCGGTACGGTCATTATCGGCCGCTGAAACTGGCGGTACACAGGGCTGCTTCACTGCGCCAGCCCCGCCAGACTCGCCGGTCACCCCGCCAGGCCATCAGCGAATCTGACAGCTCTTCCGAGGATTTGGCGGTGCAGCGCAGGAGGCACCAGAAGCAGGGCTACCGGTACTGGACCGCCGAGGAGGAGGCGTGCTTCATCCAGGCGGTGGGCGAGTTTGGGTACAAGTGGACCCGGATCCTGAGGCACCACGGCAAGGACGGCATAGCCGACCAGATCCTGCGGAACCGCACCACTGTCAACCTGAAGGACAAGGCGCGCGACATCAAGCAAAAGCTGCAGCGCGAGGGCAAGCCGCTCGGCCCGTTCGCCCGTGCCTCGCGCCGCCACTGAAGCTGGCTTCATAGCTTGCTTTTGACTCAGAGGAACGGCGCGGAAAGCCGCACGTTTTCCATTGTGTTGTTTTTGAAACGAGTAGAACACTCTTTCCAGACTCCCTGCAAAACGTTGTGCTGCAGAATGGAAGCAAACAAGCGCTGTGTTTGATCTGCGACAGTTGCCACTGCGCTGCTGGGAGAGGCTTCTTCGTTCCCGATGCACTCGCAGGACGATCCTTCCCCGGCATTGAGCGCCGGATGTGGAAAGTTTGCAACTCCTCAGATCGCCTGTGCCAGCTTGAACAGCCAGACCACATCACATGAAACACAGTGCTGCAAAAAGAACTCCCTGCTGACTGGGATTGGGAGCTTGGTCGCCAGCTGGCGCGCTCCCAGCTGGTCCCGCTATTTCGCGAAAACCAAACTTCCGTGAGCTTGGCGACAATAAGCAAGCACAATTTCTGCAGCGAGCTGCAGCGGCGAATATCGCTTTGGCCCTGCTAGCGGCGGCTGATTGGCTGCCGGCGCCTTGCGGTTGGGGCGGGGCGGGCTGAAATCAATGCCAATTTGGATTTGAAGAGTCATCTATGCACACTGAATCTGGCTTATGCTCGTTTTGGCAGAGGCAGAGACAAGGGGGTGCCCCTCCCCCAGCAAATCAGCCCGAGCAGTAGCGCAGCGGCGGAATAGAGGAAATGGGAGAAAAAGTTTCGAGGCTGGCTGGGGGCGGGCATGGGGCGGGCGGCGTGGTTTCTTTATATCCCAGGCGTTTTCCCTTGTGAGTCAGTATCTGCAGTTGCACTTTTCTCTTCTCTTCCGTTCTCCAATTTTATTTTTCCAGAGCACAGAATTCATACGCTTGCTTTCGCCATATCCCGACCTCTAATTAGCCCGCCAGCCTATCGTATATTTTATTGCGCCCAACACTTATTACACCCCCTTGGCGCCCCTCCCGCTTCCCCCTTTACCACCCCTTTTTAGAAGACACATATACGAGCACATAGGCACGCCCACCATGGCTGCTCGTACCTTCTAAATCATCTTGCGGTTACTCGCTGCAAGAACTACTTTACCAACAACGTTTTAAGTCTTTTTTAACATACAAGTCGATCGCCTAACTGTACCTTTTTGGTCATTATGGCGTCCTTCAACCTCACTACCCAATGTCCTCGGACAGCCCAGTCTACTGAACCCAAGTCTCGCGAGTGCTCCTGCATTTACTATTCGTGCTTCCTCCTCCACTGAATCAAGTCAACCAACCGATAACTAAGAAACCAGCAATGTCGCGTTTCACCACTGCTGCCAACATGGCCAACACAGCCCCGATTACCAGCACCGCCACCACCATCACCAACAAGAAGTCTGACACTATGGACAAGCTCTTTGCAATTGTCAACAACGCTTCGGCGCAGGCAGCGCCGGTCGTCCAGCACGACGACAACAACCCGTACATCATGCCGTCCTTTGCCGACAACTACGAGGCTTGGGCGTACCCCGAGCACCAGCAGGCCGTCTTTGACGACTGGATCAGCACCGCGACGCCGCCGCCCACTGTGGCCACGTCGCCGGCCATGCCCAACCAGGCCCCGATGATCTCGCCTGCAGTGACCTTCTCGGGCTCGCCCTCGATCGACGGCTCCACCAACAACTCGCCGCTGCTGGCCAACGACCTCGCCCTGAGCCTGGCCAGCTCGCTGCAGAAGAGCGCCAGCGCTACGTCTCTCGTCTCGTTCCTGCCGCAGCAGCAGCAGCAGCAGGCCGTGTCGCAGCCGCTCACCGTTGCTGATTACGCCGCCGCGCTGTTCCCGGATCTGGCTGCGACGATCTCTGGTGCCCTCACCAGCACCGTGTCGGAGCCGTGCAGTGTTGTGCAGACCCCTGCGGTCATGTCGCCGCCCACCGAGGCGCCGCTGAACTGGTCAACCGTCGACTTTGCCGGTCTGTTTGACGCGAAGCCCGCCATGATCGCCCAGAACCCGGTGGCCGAGGTCCAGAACCCCGAGCCGGCCGTTGCCAGGGCCGACGCTGGCGCCTCGTCGATCGTCCTGTCGGTCGCTACCGCCGATCCCCAGGTCGACCAGTCGCGCAAGCGTCGTGACACAGAGTTCCTGGCGTCGCTGCCGCCCCAGCTGGCCCTCAAGCGCCGTCGCACGTCGAACATGAAGCAGAAGGAGAAGATCCTCGCTGAGCTGCTGTCGACCGACGCGCCCAAGGCTGCTGATGTCGTGGCTGAGCCTGTGGCCAAGAAGGCCAAGAAGAGCCCGAAGAAGGACTCGTCTGAGGAGCCCGAAGAGGATGGCAGCGGCCTCGATGCCGCCGCCCTGAAGCGCAAGAAGAACACTGACGCTGCGCGCCGCTCGCGCATGCGCAAGATTCTGCGCATCGAGACCCTGGAGGGCCGTGTCTCGGAGCTCGAGAACGAGAACGAGTCGCTGGCCAAGAAGGTCGCTGAGATGGAGAAGGCGCGCGAGCTCGCCGAGCAGAACGCGAGGGAAATGGCCCTGCGCCTGAAGCAGTACGAGTCGCAGCTTTCGTCTGCCTGCTCGTCGCCGTTTGGGCTCTGAAGAGCTGCCTCTTGCATTGTAGCTACCCCTCGCTTCGCGCTGTCTATATCCTCCCCCTCATTTCCCCTTTCCACTCTTTCTAATTTTTCACTATTTCTTTCTGCCTATGGATCGTCTGCCGTATCCAAGCTGTTCCTCGTGCTGGAGGAACCTGGAGCCGGCGAGGTCGTCCTTTTTCTAAATATATCTGAACACAACCAACCTGAACCACGCGAGCAATGGACCTTTTTGGGATTGTGCTTCCAGATGCTGTTTGGATCCGAGCTCTGATACTCCTTCTCTGATACTTCTGCCTGGTCTCCCCTCCAAGTCCGGCAGCGAGCTGAACATGGACCAAAGGCAAATCCCGTTTCCCTCGCTCTCTGGCCACCGGTCCTGCCTTTTACTCAGTCAATATATCCATGATCCGGCATTCACACTTGCTCTCCAGACGATAAAGCCTGCTTTGTAGGCCATAGACGTCTGTTTAGCAGCAGCGGGCTCTGTGGCCATTGACTAAGTAGTGCCAATAAAGTCGTCATCAACAAGAGGTTTGGCACTTGCACAAATACCTGCGAATACTCTATCATGATCTGCGACTGCATTTCTGCCCGCAGCGGCTTCAGGCTCCATGACCACCTCTGTATGTGCATACATTGCACAGAACCGCCAAGTCGATCCAAACTACGGCTATGGTGAGGTAGATTACGAGTACTACAAAGACAAGACGGATACCAGCACGCCCCGCCAGTGAGCAGCCACCACTGCGCCGTCAAGCAAGCACTGTCAGCTCCCTATTCTGTGTTAATAGCCTTGTCAATGCGTCTAATAAATGTCCCCCATTGTCAGCGATAAGGGCTCCTGCAACTAAATATTTCAGCTGGCAAACAGGATGTTTCCTGTTCCGAAGATAGGCAGGTGGTTGCATATGCAGTATTGTATTTTTTAACTCTCTGAGCGCTGCAGCCTGTGCTTGATTGTGAGCATATGACTTGCCGGAGGCATATATTTGCAGGTGCCTGAAACCTTATCAAAAAGCAGTTGGGATACCGCTTATACCCAACAGAAAAGGGCCAGCCTCTACCAGCATGTGTGTTTTCGTTAGGGAAATCGGCTAGTCGCTGCTCACAGTGCCTTTGCCCACAGTGCCCAGAGAAAAAGAGATATCCCCTTCCCATGTGGCCACATCGTGTCCTCGACCGATGAATCCCAGGGCTTCCACGCGGTATCGCAAGTCTCTCGCTATCTGCCGATCATGGCCCGCGACATAGTTGCGATTTTCGAGCCAGTCACAGTGCAGCATGCGCAACGGCCACAGTTATTTTTGAAGATTTTTCTCAAAAGGTAGCTTGATTTAACGAGAATGCTGGTGCGCAGTGGGCAAAAATAAAACCACGCACAGGGTTAGGCAAGGCGCTGTTGCACAGTGAAGGGTTTCCCGCGCTGTCCAAAAGCCGAGATTTCACACAGCCAGCCTCCCCTTCTCACTGTTTGGTGGTGTACTTTGCACGCAGTAGCAGAAAAAAGCCACGGCCCAAAAGGCGGAATAGTTGTTGAGGAACAGGCTATTGTTGTTGTTTTTGGCACACTCGACTTCGTGCTTGGGGAATACCCGAGTCGAAAATCCACAGCGGTGGGTCGGCGAAAAATTACTCGGGTAAGAGTGCTTGCACGGATCTATATATACCGGACCAGATGCTTCTCTAAAAAAAATCCCGTCTACTACTCACTGCATTCTCACCTTTATAGCCTCCTTGCACCTGAGCAAACATTCTCAAACAGAAACCGCACTTGCAGATTACACCCGTTTTCTCGGTGTCTTAGTTAATCTTCTCCTCCTCCCCGACCCCTCCTTAGTCTGTTACAAAAATATGATTGATACCTTTAACGCCTATCATGTTGGCAAGCAAAAGACCGGCTGCCTGTGCATCAACACCAGCGTGCAGCCAGCCACATTGGCAGACAAGGTGAAAATGGCGAACGAAGAGCTAGGTCTCTTTCTGGGCACCGCAGCTAGTTGGAAAGACGTTCAGCGAGCTGTGCGATACGCAACAGGATATCCGCAGGATGACTCTGATCTCAGTCATCGACCTGCCCAGCAACTTTTGCATTGCGCCGGACGACGAACCGCTGTCGCCGAGCGAGGACCCAAGCAGAGTCATTGTCATCGTGTCCCCCGACGGCCAGATTATCGACCTAGGCGTGTACGATATGAACGGGGCTGTGTTCTATAACGGCGGCGTCGACGGCCAGCGCTACATGTGCTGACTTTCCTCTCCTAGCATTTCTACATTATTCCCTGCTATTGATACCGCAGCATACATTTTTTGTAAATAAACATTCATTCTTCCAAAGCCAGCCTTTCATGTGTACCGGCGTATGGCGCGCTGGAGCATCGCCTCGTGTCTGCATTTGGTACACCTGATGGGCAGCTGTGCATCGTCGTGACACGCGTTCCCGCTGACCACAGTCATTTCATAATACTGGGAGCCGTCATGTTCCGGGCAGCAGCAGCACTCCAGGCACGCGTCCGAATGGCTTTGCGGAGTGCCAAGCCCACTGAGGAAATCTTGGGCTGATCCCGCCCACATCCCAGTCAAGACAATAGCCGGCAGGATGGAAAAACAGTAAAACAGGGCCTCACTGGTGTTTGCGGCACTATCCATCGGCATGGTGAAGCGCGCCAGCATAAACGATATCCATATTGTCGACAATACTGCAGGCACGAACACCACAGTGATGCGCGGGATCCGTGCTTGGCGCAGGCGTCTTTGTGTGGTACAGCGTAAGCAGGCCGGCCAGACAACAGGCAACTATTGAAAGAATCAAGGATACTGAGATGAGCTTGTACCCGCTCTGCCTCTTCCACTCGGCTACCTCAAATAGCAACGGAACGCCGATGCTAGCGCATATTGTGGTTGCGATGCCGTATCCAATCCCCATGTGCACGAGGAATATGCCTAGCACGCTTTGCCCGGTGCTCTCGATCCTACACAAATGTTTTGGGCAATGTGAGAAACTGTGTGGTTTCACAACTGTTAATGAAAATCCCCGCACTGGAGGGGTTTCTAAATAATTTGTTCCTGTACCATTTTGCGGAGAACACAAACAGGACGCCAGTCAGCATGAATCCAGCGCATAGGTGCAGCGACACCTCGGCCTCGTACATCTTGAATGGATCCGCGTCAGTTTTCCCCATGGCCCCGCGCAGAACCAGTGATATGAACATCAGCACCGACGCTATTCCCGCGACGCCCAACCACAGCGAATTTGTCCTGTGTCCAACAATGCCCACCTGCACTCCAATCGGAAGGCATATTGCTGCCATCAAGTACGCAATCCACCGGACCGGGTCGTATTGGAGCGCTGGCGGGGGATAGTCGTTGCCTAGGGTGTAGTTGTAGACTAGTGTGTCGTTCATATTTGCTGCCCTCAGCCTGATGGCAGGATACTCTAATGTGTCAAAATATAATCCGTGAGATACAAAGCAGGATCGACAACGACAAGAGTGTATTGGTGCTCAGAAATATGAATTGTTTAGTCTCACTTGCAACAAAACCAGTAGCTTTATGAGAAGAAGCAAATGCAATGGCGATAAAAGTATGTTGGCAGCAGAGCGCAGCAAAAACAGCAACCCCTTCACTGATCCTGGCGGAAAGAAAAAATGGACACATTGACCAGCAGTGCCTCCCAACTCTGCCGCTGCTGCCGCTGCCGCTGCTGTGCTGTTGCTGCTAGACGCGGAATACATGCATGGTACCTTTCCAGCCGCACTTGTGAAAAACAATTACTGGTGGCTACGTCAATAGTCCATGTAGCTCATATGACCAGGTTTCAGCATTTTCTGCCCTTGCATACTGCACTTCCCACGAGCACATCGCTCATGCCCAGACACATGTAGTACCCTACTTTACATGTGCAAATATGATGTTTTCTTTCCATCGAACAAAGGCAGGTTTGAGGATGGGCATTTATAAAAAGATAAACACACTCAACAAGAGCTAAACATCAACTGTACCCGATACATTGGAGTGCAATCAAGCTTAGGCCTGGGCCTTGGCGGGGGTGTTGGTCGCGGTGATCTTCTTGCCGTCCTTGTTGAAGCGGACACGGGGAGGAGGAGCACGGTTGCGGCGGCCAGTGCGCGAGCGCACGCGGACGATGTGCAGATGGATGGCGCAGCCGACGCAGTACTGGACCTTGATGTACAGCTTGGGGATGGCGTACGAGTCGTAGACCGAAGCCTCAGCCATATCACGCTGGGCAGCAGCCTCGATCATGTTGCGGACCATGAAGCGCTTGATGGCCTTGTCCTTGGGGCAAGCCTGCGAGCAGTTCTCGCAGCGGATGAACTTGACGTGTCCGCGTCCCTTCTTGTTACGTCCGTGGTTCCTGCGCTTGGTGGTCTACAAATCAATGGTGCAAATTGCATGGTGCGACCTGGAATTAGCGCGACGGCTCTGCACACTTCGTGGTCTCCTCACTTTCATTCTTGCCAATTCAAGACTCGTGGAGGGGCGATTCCAGTTCCTCCAATTGGGCGGGGCGCAGAATTCAACCAAATGTCTCCATGGCGCAATTGCATTCAGTAGGTTTTGAATATTCCCGTCCAGCCGCAGCGCTCTCTGCCTGCACACTTTGGATACGCCGATGGATTCGCCTCGCCGATACTGGTTACAGGAAAGCGCATCCGTCGCCCGACTCTGCCCGCTCACAAATCCGCCGATAGGCTTACCATTGTTCCAATATTTTCGTTTTATCGAAAGAAAAAGGGTTGAATCCTCACTCGCTATGCTGGGTGTCGACTTCAAGCCTGTGCCCAAGTTCAAGAGCCCCTAGCGAGAGATCTGATCACCTGGTTGCTGATCACAAGATCTGGGGAATCACTGCCATGGCTCGCGATTGCGGCGTTTGGCAGGCCCTGCTTTTGCAAAATAAATCTCACCGGCAGCAAGACCTGTGTGCGCAACGTCGGATTTTCTTTCTCTGAATTGCATATACATTTACTGCCAATGCAAGTCCTTACCCGTGCCGCTCGGTCAGCTCGACCGACGCTGTGGCGGTTAGCGCCACAGATCAGTCGCATCGCCCCGCAGTGCCACTCTAGCTTGGCTACCAGGACATACTGCTATCGCCACAAGGATCCTAGAGGGTGGGTTGTCGGCCTGTGCACATAGCCATCAGTCGCGTGCGTACGCGATCTACCGCCAGGCAGCAAAGAAGAAGGCACCACAATGCCCGACATGCGGTGCTGCCTTCCAGACAGAGAAGCCTGGTGCGCCGGGATACTTGAATAGCGAAAAGTGGAAGGAGTTGAACGAGGCCAACCTGGCCAAGGGTATCGCAGCTGTGAGCACAGAGGCAGATAAGCCCAAGCCTGTGCAACAGTCTGGATGGCAGCAGCAACGTTATGAGCGACGAGCAGTACGAAAAAGATGATCGAGAATCTCGATGACCCCGAGCTCAAAGCGGTGTTCACTGGCGAGATGGAAAACTCGATCCTGGCGCTGACCGGTGAAGCCGAACGGGATTCTGCCGAAGCCTGAGGCGTTTGATGCCGCAGTCGAAGGAGAAGAAGCGGTGGAAGTCCGAGCAGGGCCACGACCGGATTGTGTGTCAGCGGTGCCACTCACTCAAAAACTACAACAAGATCGACCACCATTGGAAGCAGGATATCGTGTCCGATCCACGTGCCCTCCGGTTTCTACAGTACCGGTCAAACCTGATCGTGGTCGTAGTGTGCGATCTGTTTGATATCCCAGGCAGCTTGATCCCGCATTTGGGCCAGTACATTGGACAGCGGCACCCGGTTCTGCTGGTAGCTAACAAGGCCGATCTGCTGCCCAAGGACTATCATCCCAGCGCGCATCGAGGCATGGCTGCGTCGTTTCACAAAGGATTTGGACATCAACCTTCTCGGAATCCACCTGGTCTCAGCGCAAAAGAACCAGGGTGTGCGTGAGCTGGCTGCTGATATCACCGAGCGACGCCGTGCAGGCCAGGACATTTACATGGTCGGCCGTGCCAACGTCGGCAAATCTGAGCTGCTCAACGCGCTGCTGCGCATCAGCATTGGTGGGATCCAAACACCGCGTGCTCTCGTCGCATATCCCCGGAACCACTATGGGCCTGTACGGTGTTCCGCTGAAGCACTTTGTCAAGGCACTAGTGCCCATTGAGGGTGCGCGGCCCCAAGACCGACAATCGTACCTGTACGATACCCCATGGTGTGTTCAGCAGCAAGTCGGCGATCAGCTACCTGACCAACGAGGAGCTGAAGCTGGCCATGTGCCAAAAGCGGGTCTCGCCGTTCACGTTCCTGCTGAACCGTAACCAGTCGATGATGCTTGGTGGCCTGGGCCGCATTGATCTGGTCGGCGGGGCAGAGCGCATTTACGTCACAGTGTTTTCCAGTATCCGCCCGCACTTTACCCGTATCGAAGCGCGCCGATGAGCTGGTGGCAAGGAATGAACAACGGCGAGCAGACAGTGCTGAAGCCGCCGATCGGCGATGAAGAGCGTCTGCGCAATTTCCCAGAGCTCAAGTTGGCCTTTTGAGCACGAGTTTGAGGGAACCCACCCAAGAAATGCCTCTATCGACATTGCCTTTGCCGGGATAGGATGGGTAGCCATCGCCGGCAGGTTCCAGTCGGCAAAGATCCGCGTGTATACGCCATTTGGCACCGGTGCCTATGCACGCCCACCGATGATGCCGTTTGAGTTCAAGAAACTCACTGGCCGCATGTCGAGCACGCGCAAGACGCCCAAATAAGTCATATTAGATATCCATTTTTGATATGGTTAGTTAATCACTTTATCCCTCAAATACGAGTAAAATTTGCTGCTTTTTGTAATGTCACAAGGTGCCGTCGGCAATTTTATTGAAGGGGGGCGGGATGGAAATTGCAGGAGGCGTTTTTGGTAAAAATGCTTGATGAGAAACAAATTGAGGATGCAGAGAGCGAGGCAGACATGGGCCTCGAATCTAGAGGCTAAAATGGCCTAGCTGGCAGTTTTTGCATGTACATTCCCGCTGCAAGACAAGTCCATAGCACGATCCGAAGCGCATATTTGTAGTCCAAGTGCAATGCATGTCTTGTCGTTTTCTGGCCAGTTTAGCGTAGCTTGAAAATAGAGTGCGAAGGGTTAAGAAAAAGCGCAAGGGGTTTATTGCTGGTTACAGTTGCAGTTGGAGGAGAAGAGGATGCAGCCAGGAACTGGGCAAGGGGTAATCTTAGCTGAAGGAAGGAGTGAGGCGACCTTACACCGGGCCAGCAAAAAAAGAAAAAGAAAGCACAGAGTATTTTCTTCTAAACTGCAAGGTTGCCCTCACTTCTGGCATTGTGAAACTAACCACTGTCTGGCAGCTGCATTGGTGTGCTCGGAAACACTCACGGCTTGTCGCAGGCGACTAGGCACTGCAGCCACTGCAGTCATGTCACAAGTTTCAATCCCGTCCTCCCCAACGTACAGATAATTTAGCCTTTTACAGCAGTGCAAACGGACAGATTTCCATTATTTGGTCGATTATTTTCTGTTTGCACAAGGCGCATCGTAGGTGAGGTGGCGGCACTCGGCTTCGCCTCAAGATGTGCATCGGGTTGCATTGATGGTCCAGGATAGAAACGGGAATGGGCCTGGATATTCACGGGAATGGGCCTGGATATTCACGGGTTGAGAATGCCGTTTCTAAATGGGGATGTGCTGCATGAAAAACAAAACACAAATATGACTTGCAATGGCGTTATCAGTTGAAGACGACAACATTTCTGTCGCATTTCAACAAACACATGCATGTGCAACAGCTGGGGCACAGATATCACATATATGGCCTAATGTGTATGTATTTGGCTATGTAGGGCTTTACATACAGCACATAGTGCAAAATCACCACCCCCTTGCACAAGTAGAGAGCAGGTGTATGTCCGACAGCACTTGCTCGATCAATGACGTCAAGCTCTTTTTGGTCCGATATGAGAACCTATGGTCTATGGTGGCTATTTATCGGATCGCCCTGTATGACATCAGGCAATGAGGGAATCACACCGGTGCATCTATGCAGATGCAGATAACAGATACGTAAGTATACATGTCCCTGTGCTGATTACGGCAAATAGGATCATTTGACAGAGTGAGGTCCGAGAGGAATGTAAAGTGGTTTTATTTGACAGTGGATGAAATGCAGCATTTTTAGGAACGGCTCCAGTGCCATGTCCATTTTTTTTTGGGGTTGTCGGTCAAAAAGGACAGTCTCCACGCCGTCACTGTCGTTGGCTGTCAATATAGGCAACTATCTAAGATGCGATTGGTACAGGCTTTTAGGTGCAGCAACTATCGGGTGGTCCGACACAATTCGCATGTGCACTCACGACTGCACTCGTCAGTGTTATGTAGAACAAGATGGCAGGTGGCATTGGCGACCATGGTTTCTATGTATAAGCGATATGTACAATATACCGATGCGCGTGCAAATAGACAATAAAATATTTTGTTTAGTTAAGACTTGCAGAGGCTGGTGTCTGGATTGTAGTCGCTATGCTTGGTATACATGTCGGGAAAAGACGAAGAAAAGAGCAGGATGACAGGAAGATCTGAGTAGCCTAGGATTTGTACACTCTTATACCTAAATACCAACCAAGGGCGACTGCTAGGAAGCAGTGCAGGCCACATTGATCATTATTACGCACAGCTGCTGCAATTGCCTCTCGGAGGGGTTGCAGGAAGGCAAAAACTGCGCTTGCCACTGCCTGCCTTGCTAGGCTGCAAGGAGGTGTGCAAACTGGCAGGTTGCACGCCTGTCACCCATGAATATTTGTACAGCCAGCATTATAAAGCTGCCCAGCAACAAAAAGAAGCAACCCGCTTGCTATAAGCCACCTAACCCCTGTCGCTTACCGACTATTTATGCCCAATTCCGCAGGACCCCGTGGGACGTGATAGGCGGTTGGGCCGCGGGGAGGTTAAACGAGCAGGTCAGTCGAGCATCCCTCTTTCCAAAAAAGGTCATATTAAATCTGCGTACTCTTCCTCAGTCAGTATGAGGCACTCATGTTGGATTTTCGTCACCGAGAATGGCTGCACGAGGGCCAGAAATGTGCTCTCTGGGCGCTAGGCAATGGGGGAAGCGGCTGCCAATATATGCAGCTAGCTGGTGGTTTGCCACCAACTGAGCACAAAATATCCCGCTCGCAATTGTTCAATTGGGAGTAAGTCTGGAGCAACAAGGCGTGCTTGCCAAGTGGACGGCCGCTTGCTAGCCGCTGACATGCCTGAGTCTCAGCAGAAGGCCGTCAAGGCCAGATTGCATACAGGCACAGGTGGCTACAGACATTCTATTGCATTTAGCACACCGCAGGCCCCCAGCTGCTAGCTATGCACCTTGGTGCAGGCAGCCTGTATACACTGCAGGACCCGCGTTTTTCACGCATTATGAGCGGATTTTCCTGCACAATTGTGGTTGCTGCGCCTCCTTGACACTATATTAGGAAAAGTTATATGCATAAGTATATGCCGGCCGAGGACTGAGTTGGGATTTCTTGTAACACCCGATGCTTACAGCCATTGTTGATGATAGGTTTGACGCAAGTGAGCGACATGACGCCAGTCTATGTCACTCTTACACGTACAATTGATGCAATAAACAGCGGCTTTGCACCGAGAGTGATGTGAATAAATTAGATGTATTCAAAAATATTGACTTGGACGACCAGGTTTCTGAGAAAGAGGAAGAGAAAGGCCAGGAATCAATGGCTGCCAAAGGCGGAGACAGACAAAGCTGATGGGCAGGCGAGATTCGGGCTGCATTTTTGGAAGATGAGAGAAGGAGAGCACCGCGACCGATGGATGTATGTACAATTGCATGCGAGGAGCGTTGGTTGCTCGATCAAGACGAAGCAGAGGAAGGCCGATGTAGCTGTAGGGAAAGCTTGAGGACGACGGTCTTGATCCATGTCGGTATTCTCAGCACGACCGGCCGTTTGTGCACAGCGAGCAGGTGCACTCCCGGTTAGCACCGCATGCGGAATCAATCATGGTTGTAGACAGGAATTCTAGGGAAAAAAGACCAGGATGCCACGTATCCAGGGGGCGGGGAGCAGAGGAAGGGAGTTATCGGTTGATGAGCGATGCTTTCATTTTGAAATCGCAGGGCGTCTGCAGTCTTTTTTATATGAGAAGACTTGGATTAGAGAGCCAAGTGCCTACAGCTCGGTATCCGATGTCAATGAGCAGCAAAGCCTGTGTTTGCACTCCGTTTATCGCTCGTTTTTCTCCTGGGTACCCAATTGCATGGAGAGGGACGTTCAAACAGCATGTATTTGGGAATTGCCCTTCTGAGAGAGGGGGTTTAGAGAATCACTTACAAGAGTGGAGTAAATCTTCCAGGCACATCCCCCATTCCCGTTGACACCGTCGTTTTTTCTATTTCAGTCCCGCATAATACTGCAGACCAGCCTTGAAAGTTTTTATGCAGTCCGACGGAGCAGGACGGCATAGGTAGGTGGGTGGGAGGGAGGGCACCGTATTTGAACGTCATGCGCCGAAAAAGGATACATTGACCTGACACTATCTATTCCAGGGAGCAGATGGCGAGTCTATTTTGTCCATCCGCCTCATCCATTCCAAAAGAGTCTTTCCCCACGGATACACTCCGAGTTCAACGAAACCAGAGTCAAGCCAACACATTGTGAATTTTCAGGCTGTATTCGTGGAGAGAGTCTATCAGCTCGGCAAATTTCATGCATGAACAGTGCTAGAAGCGGACGCTTCATGCAATTGCAATTGCAATTGTAGCTGTGTTGCTGGCAATAGATAAGGGTTCTCACTCTGGCACCGCGGGTGGTAAAAGAAAGAGCAGGTCCCTGGTGCAAGCTGCTGCGTATCAGCTGCGTATCAGCTGCGCAGGCACGGCAGCAATAGCCTCGCTACTTTGTCTATGGCAAAGAGTGCGGCGCGTGTTGGGGATGGATGTCGGCTACGTGCATTCGACAAAATGCATGGCGTGGTTTCAACAACTATGTGCATTTGCCACCAGTACTGCCAAGTGGCAGAGATGAATTCTGGCGCGGGGCTGGTGGGAGAATGATGGCGCATGTGTGTCTACAAGGGAAAGGAGAGGCTGGGATAGGGTTTGAGAGTTGCAAACAGTCGACAAGTATTGGGGGGGGGGTGACTTCACCCTAATAAATGAGATTGACATAGACTGCGCCGCAAGGAAGGTTGCAAAAATAGCGCGTGTTGGCCGGCTTTCCGCTGAACCAGCAAATGAGAAACGGTATTTCCACCAGCAGGGAGGATACGCAGATTCACAGACCGCTTGCAATACAAGGGTTGAAGCTGGGTGATGTATTAGACAGTTTTTTTTTTTGAGACAGGTCAATATGCCTTGCCGTTCTTTTCGACAACAATGGCCATGCGCTTGAACCACAGACTGAAGCACTCCTTGAAGTCATCAGGTTGCAGTCTGCCAAGCGCGTGTATCCACGCCATCTTTGCCTCCTCGAGGTTATCTACTGACGTGTACCGCAGGGACTTTTCGATCTCGGGCACCAGCCAAAAGTGGCCGGGCAGGAGGTCACGCGATCTGGCCGGCATCAGCAGCGTCGGGACACCGGCGCCCTTCCAAAAAGCTCCTGGTCTTCTCGGCGCGGTATGCAGGCGAGTTATCGTGGTTCAGCACAAGGCGGTCCAGCTTGAGTCCTCGGGTGCTTCTCCTTCCAGACGGCAATCATGGGCTTGATGCCGCGCTCAATGTAGTGGTTGGCGTCAAACTTTGCCTCGGTAATGGTGAAGTCGGCGTAGATGATTTCCTTGCGCGAGAAAAACACAATCACATACATGACCTGTTTAGAGATCGAGTTTGGCTTGATTTGCGTGTGGGCGCACGTTACGATGTCGTCAGCAGACTTGCCCTTGTAGGTCTCCAGGGTGCGCTCGCAGAATGCTACGCGGTCCAGCTGCACGGCGTGCGATGCTGGCTTGGCCTTACTGTCGTCGTCGTCCAGCTCCATGGGCTCCACCTGGGGTTTGGCTACGGGCTTGGCAGCAGACTTGGACAGCGGATTTTACAGCGGGCTTAGTCTCGGGCTTAGTTACAGGCTTGGTAGCAGGCTTGGTAGCAGGCTTGGTAGCAGGCTTAGCCTCCAGCTTGGCCTCCGGCTTGGCCTCCGGCTTGAGGACTGGCTCAGCCGCAGGGGTGCGCGGGCGCTTTGGCGGCAGGCTTAGTGGTGGGCTCAGCGGTAGGAGTGAGCTGGCGTTTGGCAGGCGGGATAGTGGGTGCGGCTGGTGTGGCGGCGGGAACGGCAGGGATCCAGTGTGAGATCACCGGCCTTGAAGCGGCGGCAGGCGGCGTAGACAAAGTTAAGCGAGGGCGACTGATTCTGTATGATGGACCCCAGGGCGGCATGGATGTCCTTGGCGCTGAATCCCTTGGCCCACAGCGCCAGGATCATGGCGGATTTGTCGCGGTTGGTGAACTGGTCCATTAGGTGTGAATATAGCAGTGTTGGAGACGAGTAGAGGAGGGTGCGGGGCTGGTTGGCAGTCACTGCTACGGCAAATCCATCAAGCGCTCCAACAAACGCGCCTGCTCTGCGATTAAGGGACACCGTGGCCAGTGCTTTTTTTTTCCCTGTGAAACGGCTGTTTGAGTTTTAGCAGTGTTCCGGAGGGTTAGACTGCTCTTCTAATCCGGGGCCTAGTATCAGCAGCGATTAGTTCGGGGTGGTGCGGGAGAGCTAGTGACAGGTCATCATCACATTCCCCAGCAGCCCCGCATGAAGGCACCTTTAACTAATATTCCTTGTATTTTCAGCACATTTGTCGAATGGCGATTGACGACGCAGAGATTCTAAACCACTACGGACTGGACAATTTCGAGAGCCCGGCATTTGGCGACAGCGTGGTGCCCCATGGTGATGGCACAGGGCGGGCACAGGGCGGTGATGGGCAGGATGAGCTCGGAATGGAAGAACTCAATGAAGGCAGTCATTCGCATCACTCTCGGTTGCAGGCAGGCGATGCTAGCACTGAGGACTACGATGACGACGATGACGATGACGACGATGACGAGGGAGCGGGCATGCTTGGCGACGGCGGCTCAGTGGCAGCGACATCGCATTCGGTGGCAATCAGTGATAGAGACCCGCTACATGTACACGCGTCGGTAACGCAGGTGCTAGAGCGCAAGAGCGACGCACGGGCGCTGGGGGACCTGCAGTACCGGGCCAAGTTCAGCGTGTCGCACAAGGGGTTTTCGCCAGGGGCTTTCATGCAGGTGGTGCACAGCGACACATCGTATGCGGATCTGGTGCAGGGGGCGCGGCTGCTGCGCGAGTCGATGTCGCAAGGCTCGGAGGCGCTGAAGATCCTGGTGCATAATAACTTTGACCGGTTCGTGGATGCGCGCAACAAGATCGACTTGCTGTACGAGGAGATGAAGTCGCGGTCGCTCAACTCGGCGCAGGAGTACGGGACGCGGGCATTCGGGCAGGCGCTGCAGGACACAACGCAGAAGGCAGACGAGATCTACAATCCGATCATTGACCGGCGGGCGCGCGCTGAGAAGATCCGGGCGACGCTGAGCGTGGTGGAGCGGTACAAGTTCTACTTCAACCTGCCGTTCAGCCTGATCGAGTACACGCGCAAGGGCAAGTTTGACATTGCGGTGCGTGAGTACAAGAAGGGGCGGCAGCTGCTGCAGGCGGTGACCAGCGGCGACATTGGGTCTTCGGCGGCCGAGGGAGCAATCGCGGAGGGGGGCGAGTCGGGGGCGACGGGGCTGAGCCGGATTTTCCAGCATGTGTGGAAGGAGGTGCAGGAGAGCGTGGTGGAGCTGCGCAACGCGCTGTTCCGGCACCTGAGCCAGGCGTGGCGGGCGTACGGCGAGCAGGAGACAGTGATCCGGCATCTGCTGGAGATTGATCCGGGCGACACAGACCCAGTCGCTTTCTTCCTCGAGCACCAGCACAAGTGGATAGTGGGGCAGATGCACGATGTGGTGCAGTCGTTCCGGCAGCGCGGGGGGCAGGACTGGCGGCAGTCCAGCGTGGAGGTGGAGACGGCAGTCGAGCAGCGCGCAGACGAGCTGACGCGGGCACTGCGGATCGAGTCGTTTGCAGATTTCCCGGTGCTTGGCCATGGGCGCGATGTCGAGTTCCACGCGTGGAAGCACATGTACAATACGCTGCGCACGCTGTCGCAGACGCTGGTGCGCAGCCTGCCGGACTTTTGGAAGCTCAGCCAAGCGTACATGGAGGACATGTACCGGCGGCCCGGAGGAGCTGCGGGGGCCGAACCGGCGGCGGCGGCAGGGGCAGAACCTGGACCGAGTCACGAAATGCCATGCGCTGCTGGAGGACTTGATCAACAAGTACAGCCAGCACGTGCTGCGGCTGACGGGGGTGCTGGGAGACAGCGATGAGGCAGTGGACGTGGCCAGCCTGCGGCCCGGGAGCATCGGCAGCACCGTGCAGCGGCTGCCACAGACGCACGCACTGCTGGCGGGGCATTTCATGACGGCGATCATGGAGCTTGTGGTGAACACGGCCAACGACATCGAGGCGATTGATATGGCGGCCGAGGCAGCAATCATCCTGGCGAATCTGATCAGCCAGCTCAAGGCGGGGCTGGAGCTGTTCCTGTGCGAGCTGTGGGACCGCGACGCACAGGCCATGGGGCAGCACGAGACGTGGCAGCTGCACCATGGCACAGCATACTGGCCGACATTCTACATTGCGCGGCGGGAGCGGACCGAGCGCGGCGCCAGTGCGGCCGAGCTGGCGGAGACGATTGCAAACACAGAGCTGCTGCCGCTGTTCCTGCGGACCGCACAGACGATCATCCGGCAGCTGGGGACGCTGCATGTGGCAGCACTGCAGCCGCGCAAGGGCGGGCGGGCGCCGCAGCAGCAGTTTGACGCGGGATTCGACGAGGGCCAGCGCGCGCAGGGCGAGCGGGCACGTGAGATGAACGACCTGGCGGTGGCCCACGTCAAGCACACGTTCTTTGGCACGCTGTATGGGTTCCTGGACACGCTGCACATGCTGGCGTTCAAGACACAGCCGGTGGCAGAGGCAGGCATGCTGGCGTCGCTGCCATATAGCGTCAGCAGCGCATTGTCACCGCAGGGGGTGGCGGGGGAGGGGCGGCGGCAGTCGTTCCGGCTGGCAGCCAAGCAGAGCACCGAGCCCAGCAAGGCACGGCACAGCACCCGCAGTTTCTTCCTGCTGGCGTCGCTGTGCAATCTGACGGCGTTCCGGGCATATGTGATCCCGGATCTGCTGCATGCGCATGCGATCAGACATGTGTTCAAGCTGGAGGTGGGCGGGTCGCTGCAGCAGCTGGGCAAGCCGTTCCAGCGGCTGGACGAGCTGGTGTTTGGGTTCTACGTGGGCGGGCGGTCGGCGCAGCTGGCGCAGATTGTGCGGCGCGGGGTGCTGCTGGGCGGGGTGAGCTGGGCGACCCACGCCATGCCACGGGACACGCAGGCCTACTGTGGCCGAGGCGCTGCTGTTCCTGGTGTTCACGCATGCTGAGGTCATGGATATGATCGGCGAGGTGGGCCTGGGGGCCGAGCACCACACGGTCAAGCACCAGCCGATCGCGCGCCGCGTGCTGGAGAAGCTGGCGGCGGATCTGCTGCAGGAGATGCTGGAGAGCGTGCGGCGGGTCGACGTGTTCAGCGAGGGCGGCATGCTGCAGAGCGTGCTGGAGGCGGTGTTTGTCCGTCCGCACGCTGGCCGACTACATGACGCCGCGCGCGCTGGAGTCGTTCCGCCTGCTGCACGCGTACGTCCGGGCCGTGTATAGCCGTGCCCAGGCCAAGGCCCGCAAGCAGGCAGCCCAGCAGGGACTGCCGGTGCCTGAGACCGGCGACGACCGGCTGGTGGAGCGCGACGGCGTGACGCTGTCGCCTGAGCACTGGGAAACGGTCGACCACATTCTGCGCGACTGCACGCGCCGCACCCAGATCCAGTTCCGGTGCTTCCAGTCCGCCCAATGAGCGTGCGGGATCACGCGTACCCGATACTGCGGTGTGATTGGGCGGGGGTGGGGAGTTTTTTTTTAATGCGCGTCGTGTCTGGGTTTTTTATTTAAATTTTTCGCGTTGACGCCCTGGATATCAACTGCGAGAACTGCACCGGATACCCTCCCCTCTTTTTTGCTTCTCCATCATAGATATTCTTTCTCTAAATGTCCCTCACATAACAAGGAAAACACAGCAGTGGATGCCCCTCGGCACCCGTACAATATGCGCAAGCGCGCGCGCACCGACAGCGACCGGCATGACGGGTGCTTCGTGGAGACAGCCAAAAAGGCAATCAAGCGCGGGTGCACAGAGCTCGGGATCAAAAAATACGCGTCACTCTCGTCAATGCACGAGGCGCATGGCAGCAAACTGGCAAAGCAGCAGCAAAAAGCAGAGCAACGGCCGGCGGCTGGTACGTGGGCATACCTTACACAGGCGATCTGTCGTCCGAGGCCACAGTGGTGGCATTGCCATCAGACGATGCGGCATCAGAGGACATAGAGACATCATCAGGAGAACGCTGACTGTGGGCTGGAATCGCAGCTGACGCTGATTGCACCGTCCTCGCCAGCCGCGTATATTCGAGGCGCTGGACAAGGACGAGGCAGAGGGCGCGGAAAGGGAGAGGAGCGGGCCGGAGCTGGCAGAGACATACACGCCATTGCTGGCATGGCTTCTGGAGATCGAGGCAAAGCATGCATCGGGGCTTTCGTCGGGGCTGATGCGGCACCCGGAGCTGTCGGCGCGCATGCGGCCGATTCTGGTCGACTGGCTGATGGAAGTGGCAGCCGACTATCGCATGCATAGGCAGACGCTGCATCTGACGGTGCAGTATCTGGACCGGTTCCTCAAAAACACCGATTTGCACGTCCGGCCCAGCCAGCTGCCAGTGCTTTGGCACAGCCTGTCTCTCTTTGGCCATGAAGGCCGAGGAGCAGCGGGTGCCGACATTATCGGAGCTGACGGATTTCTCCAAAGACGCGTTTACGCGCGACCAGCTGAAGGCGGCCGAGATTTCGGTCCTGACTGCGCTCAGCTGGCACCTGGCCGTCCCCACATTGCACGAGTTCCTGGCCATGTTTTTCCAGCGCGCCGCACTATTAGATTCAAAGGAGACCCAGGCTGGCGTGCTGCGGTGGAAGAACGAGTGCCCGGCCAGTATTCCGTGCGGATTCAGCAGGGATAGGTTTGCCGTGGCTTGCGATTACGCCGACTTGCTTTTGCATTGCCAGGAGGCGCTGCAGTTCAGGGCGTCGGAGCTCGCCGCCGCGTGCTTTTACGTTCGGTGGCGTGGTCGACGCCCAGGTGTTCGGGGAGTGCACGGGCATGAAGTTTGCAAAGGTCTGGCCCGCGGTCCGCTTCATCAAGCGCTTAAAGGCTGCGGTCTCCCCTAATGGCATGCTGGCGCTGAACGACCGCATGCCGTGCTGCGCACCAAAGTCCCGCCACGGCGTGCGTCTGAAGCACATCAAGCAGGACGAGTTGTGGGCATTCCAGCCGCACCACGTGCATTTGCTCGACGAATTCGAGGCCTTTTTTGCCCTGCGCACCCTGTAACAATGTTGATAAATGAGGCTTTTTTTTTTTTTTCACCTGCTACAAATGTCTAAAATGCTTTCTCTGTGCGGGCTCCTTGCGCTTCATTTGGATGCGAGGCGCGGCCACTCGCCAGGCGCAGCCTTGGCCAGCGAAATCTCGATCTTGGTCGTCAGCAGTTCAAACGTCGAGTTTTCCGGGTCGACCTCGGCGAACAGCTCGATTACGTCGTCATACACCTTGCCGTCCATGTACTCGACATGCAGGGAAAGCGACTGCCTTTCTACCACCACCTTGCTTTTCTGCTTGTCGAGCTTGCGCGCATAAACCGACACCACCAGCTTGGCACTGCTCTGGAAGAAGTCCATGCGGCACTTGGCCTGCTCCGCCTTGCCTATGAACAAATGGCGGCCGGTGGTGCAGCCCGGGATTTGCAGGAACTCGTCGAAGCCCGTGGCCCGTGCGCGGCAGCACGACCAGCCCTGGCGGCCCTCGTGGAACACGGCGTGGCCCGGGTGGAACACGCACGAAGACGGGCCATCGTATTTTCTGTTGCAGCCGCTGCGCTTGCAAGTAGCGCCTGCGGGCACCACCGCATCTACCGGGTCCTCTTCAATGACCGGCTCGGGCTCCTTTTCGGGCTCCTTCTCGGCTTCCTTCTCGGGGGTTGCTTCAGCTTTCTTGACCGGCTCCGGCAGCACGTCGTCGTATTTGGTCAGGTCGGCCTTGAAGGGGTCGTTTTTGGGCGTGTGGGCGTGCGGGCCCTAGCGTGCACCCGGGGATCTCCAGGAACTCGTCGAACGAGAGCACGCGCGCTGGGCAGCATGTCCACCCGCGCCGGCCCTCGTGGAACTTTGGCTGCCCCGTGTGGTACTGGCAGGACATGGCCGTGTTTGTGGCCTCGTCGTATGTCTTGCCGCAGCCGTTGCGCGTGCAGGTAGTCATTTCTTCGTTTCAAAGTAGACTAAAAGCAAATTGAGAAAAAAAAGAGGAGAGAACCCGGCTCATGTCCCCCCCAGTCGCTCCTTTCAACTTGTTGTGCGAAACCATGAATAAGCACAATTTATGGCATTGGTGATAGTGTTGGCATATAAGAAAAAACTGATTAGCACGCACACGCCGACCCATCGGCGCCATTCTGCGTAGCCGGGTTCAGCGTGACATCAATCATCGACGCCCTGGCCTGCTCCTGCGCGCCCCCATCCATGCCAGGCAGGGCCTGGGCAATCTTCTTGAACAGCGCCTTGACGTTATGTCCGGCCTTGGCGCTGGTCTCCATAAACATAACATTCAGATCGCGCGCCTTCTTCTCGCCCTCCTCGGTCGACACCTGGCGCTTATCGTTCAGGTCCGTCTTGTTCCCCACCAAAACAATCACCACCTCGTTGCCGCGCTCCGCCCGCACGTCCTCGATCCACTTGCTCGTCTGCGCAAACGACGCGTGGCTCGTGATGTCGTATATCACCACCGCCACCGACGAGTCCCGGATGTACGATGGAATCAGTGACCGGAACCGCTCCTGCCCTGCCGTGTCCCACAGCTGCAGCCGCACCGTGCGGTCCTCCAGGTACATTGTCTTTGACAAAAAGTCAATGCCGATTGTCGCCTGGTATGTCGTGTCGAACGTATCGTACATGAACCGAGTGATAATCGACGTCTTGCCGACTACAAGGTGTAAAAGGGCATTTTAAGGAACAGGCAAGCACCCTCTTTCTCTGCACGCCGACCATTCTCCTCGCTTATTCTTACCGCTCTGCTCGCCCAGGAACACCAGCTTGAATTTCTTCAGCGAAGTTAGAGCCATCTTGTCCAGCAGCAGCCATTATGGAAAAAAAATAAACCGGTAAATGTAGTATGCGTGTTTGCAAAATTGAAAAGTAGAGGTGATGTGACCTTGGCCGGTATGTTTTTAGCTGGAGGAGCATGAATTTCCGCAAGCTGCTGACATGGCCCAGCACCAGCAGGAAGGCTTGTGCAGGCTAAATCACAATCTGCCGTGATCACAAATCACAAAACCTACCAAACAAAAAAAAAATATCGAGATGTCAAGGAAAACTTTTTTTTCACTCCATCTCTACCCAAGAAAAAACATTATTTTTGACACTATGGCTCGCGGCAAGGGAAGAAAGAACCCCAAGTGGAAGAACGGCAGCAACAAGGCGCAGGGCGGGCAGCACGTGGATGGCGAGCGCCGCGTCTACAAGAGCTTCAGCGAGCTGCGGCGCGACAACGATTCGTTCCGCAAGTACTACCTGGCGCAGCAGATCGTGCCCGAAGCCGAGTTCCCGGACCTAATGGAGTCGATGCGCACGGTGCTTCCGACGAGCTTCCGGATCACGGGCTCGCGCGAGCAAGCACAGGACATCCGCGAGCAGATCGAGCGCGAATTCGTGCCGTTTATCTCGCAAACGACCATCGACGGGGAGGCCATTGAGCCGCCGCACATCCTGCCCTGGTACCCGGAGCGGTTCGGCTGGCAGTTCACGATTCCGCGCGTGGCGCTGAAGAAGTCGCCGGAGCTGGCCAAATTCCACTCGTTCCTGGTGACCGAAACCGAGGTGGGCAATATCAGCCGGCAGGAGGCCGTGAGCATGGTGCCGCCGCTTCTCCTGGACGTGCAGCCAGAGCACTTTGTCCTGGATATGTGCGCGGCGCCCGGCTCCAAGACTGCGCAGCTGATCGAGGCGCTGCACAAGGACACCGCTATGGGCGAGTGCCCGCCAGGCGTGGTGGTGGCCAATGACGCGGACTACAAGCGTGCGTGCATGCTGGTGCACCAGGTGAGCCGGCTCAACAGCCCGAGCGTGGTGGTGACGAACCACAGCGGCGAGCGGTTCCCGAATATCTACGAGGACGGCAATGTGGTGCAGTTTGACCGGATCCTGTGCGATGTGCCGTGCTCGGGCGACGGCACCACGCGCAAGAACGTGCGGGTGTGGGAGAAATGGCGCGCCGACGACGCCCACAGCCTGCATCCGGTGCAGACCAAGATTCTGCAGCGCGCGGCCTACCTGCTCAAGACTGGCGGCCGGCTGGTCTACTCGACGTGCTCGCTGAATCCAATCGAGAACGAGGCCGTGGTGGCCAATGTTCTGCATCACTTTGAGGGCGCGCTGAAGCTGGTCGACGTCAGCAGTGAGTTGCCCGAGCTCAAGCGCCGCCCCGGCCTAAACACCTGGAAGGTCATGACCAGGGACGGCCAGCTGTTCGACAAGTTCGAAGATATCCCGGCGGGCGAGCACGGCAGGAACCGCCGCAAGTACTCGCCGCGCTTCTTCCCGCTGCCGGAGCACGAGATGGAGAAGCTGCACATGGAGCGCTGCCTGCGCATCTACTCGCATCTGCAGAACACCGGCGGCTTCTTTGTCGCCGTGATCGAGAAGGTCAAGCCCATCACCGTCAATGAGAAGCGCAAGGCTGAGCGCGATGCCGAGGCCTTTGCCGAGGCCATGCGTCGGGCGCGCGAAGAGGGCGATGCCCAGGCGAAGGAAGCGGAGGCTGGGGACAGCGCTGAGCCCGAGCCCAAGCGCGCCAAGGTTGACGAGACCGAGTCCAAGGACGAGGAAAATGAGGAGACCGAGTCCAGGGCCGACGAGACCGAATCCAAGGATGAGACCGACTCCAAGGAGGCCGGCGTCAGCAGGCGCGTGTACCTCCCCGACGAACCGCGGGCAGACCCGGCGCTGTTGGAGAACCCGTTCGTGTTCCTGGACGAAAACACAGCCGAGCTGCAGGAGATCCTCTCCTTCTACGGCATCGCGCCCACCATGTCCCGCCGCGGGTTCCTCTCGCGCATCGAAAAGGGCAGCTTCCGCTCCGTCTACTTTGTGTCGGAGCCGGTCCGCCACCTGATGAACCTGGCCGGCCAGCGCCTGCGCATCGTCAACACCGGCATCCGCGTGTTCTCCCGCAACGCCGTCCGCGATGCCCACTGCGCCTTCCGCCTTGTCTGCGAGGGCACGCCCCAGGTCCTGCCGCACCTGGACCAGCGCTTTGTCGTGGATGCCGGGTTTGCTGATCTCAAGACGCTGCTTAGCGAAATCAACCCGCTGCTGAACCTGCTCAGCGAGGAGACCCAGAAGAAAATCGAGCAGGTGCCGGTGTCGTCTAGTGTTATCGTTAGGTTCGACCCCAAGGAGCATCAGGGCGAGGAGGGCCCGGCTACCAGGCTGACTGCTGCGCTGGCGCTGCCGTGCTGGCGAGGAAAGGCCTCGCTGAGCGTTCATATGGACAAGCATCAGCTTAGGTCGCTGATCCAGCGCGTCCTGGGCAAGACTGTGGATCGCAAGGAGAACCTGGGCTACAAGATGTCCAACAACCGCCGCTCCAACGTTGTGGCTGCTGAGGCTGCTGAGACTACTGAGGCTACTGAGGATACGGAGGCTGCTGAGGCTACGGAGACTGCTGAGGCTGCAGAGACCACCGAGTAATTATTTATTTTTTCTCACAGAATATACGCTCTGGCCCATTTTTACCCACGTTCCCGGCGATAAACTCTCCAGGCATAAACATTTTCTCCGAGGTTCTCTTATCTGGTCCAATGCGTCGTCACATGCCCGGGTCCCCTCTACTGCGTCTATGCCCGGGCAGCATGTTCAAGAACAGGTCTTTTCCCCTCTTGTCTTTATCAGTCACAGAAACCAGTTATATTTCCCCCTTCTTTTTGCTTTAGAATTCATAGAACCAAATGTCCAGCCTCAGAATCCTCGTTGGCGTCAAGCGCGTGGTCGACTCGGCCGTCAAGGTGCGTGTGAACAAGGCGCTGACCGGCGTCGAAACCACCAACGTCAAGCACAGCATGAACCCGTTTGACGAAATCGCCGTGGAGGAGGCGGTGCGTCTGCGCGAGAAGCACGGCAAGCTGGTGTCTGAGATCATCGCGGTTTCGTGCGGGCCGACCAAGGCGACGGAGACCCTGCGCACGGCGCTGGCGATGGGCGCGGACCGGGCGATCCACGTGAAGACGGATTCGGCGCTGGAGCCGCTGTCGGTGGCGAAGCTGCTGAGCAAGGTGGCGGCGGAGGAGAAGCCGGACCTGGTGATCCTGGGCAAGCAGGCGATTGACGATGATGCGAACCAGACGGGCCAGATGCTGGCGGGACTGCTGGGATGGCCGCAGGCGACGTTTGCAAGCAAGGTCACGGTGGATGGCGGTGCCTTGGAGGTTGTGCGCGAGGTGGACGGCGGCCTGGAGACGGTCAAGGCGGAGCTGCCGGCGGTGGTGACGACGGATTTGCGCCTGAATGAGCCGCGGTACGCGTCGCTGCCCAACATCATGAAGGCGAAGAAGAAGCCGCTCAAGACTGTCTCGCCCGCGGACCTCGGCGTCGAGGTTGCCCCCAGGCTGCAGACTATCAAGGTCACTGAGCCGCCGAAGCGCCAGGGCGGCAAGATCGTTGAGAGCGTCGACGAGCTGCTGAGCAAGCTCCGCACCGAGGCCAATGTGCTGTAAAGCTGGGGAGGGATATCACTTTCTATTTCACAAGGAAAAAATACATCCTTTTTCCACCCCCTTTTTCCCCTCTTTTTGCTTATCGCTATTTAGGTAAATTTCATAATGCATCCTCAGCTGGCAGACCATTTGAACCCTGGGTGCGTGGACCTGGTCAACCGCCTGATGAACTGCCATGCCGACCACCGGTTTGCCAAGTTCTTTGGCAAATGCAATGCGCTCAGCGAGGCGCTGAACGCCTGTCTCGGTGCCGAGTTCGAGGTGCGCCGCAAGAAGCAGCTGATCGAGGCGCGCGCCCGGCGTACCAAGGTCCAGGAGAAGTGGGATCGGCTCAAGGAGGACGACCGGCAGCAGGCCGAGTTCGAGCGCATGCAGAAGGCTCAATAGGTGGTAGAATTTTATGTGCAAAAGAAAGTATAGAAAAAATAGGACCAACGCCTATTTGTGTACAGTACGAGCTCACGCTTCTTTTTTTTTTTCCGTCCGGGACTCGCCATAGACCAAAGCGGATCAGCTGTCGGTCCGTGGCAGCTTGGGCGCGGGCTCGTCAGCCTGCAGACCAGGCGGATGCAGCGACCTCATGTGGTTGAGGCGGGTGGCCGGCGACGCAAACTTCTTATTGCAGCGCTCGGCCTGGCAGACAAACGGCTTGTCGCCGCTATGCATGCGCTGGTGGCGGGCGACCTGGTCGGGCCGGGAGAAGGTCTTGCCGCACGACGTCTCGGGGCACTTGAACGGGCGCTCGCCGGTATGTATGCGCATGTGCTTTGTGAGATTGGACGACTCGGCGAACCGGCGCTCGCAGCCGGCAAACCGACACGCATACGGGCGCTCGCCGGTATGCGTCCTTCTATGGATGGTCAGCGCCGACGACACGGCGAACTGCTTGCCGCACTTGTCCTGGTCGCACTTGAACGGCTTCTCGCCCGTATGCACGCGCAGATGCTGCTGCATGATGTGCTGCTCGCTGAACCGCTTGTGGCACACCGAGCAGCCAAACGGCTTGGCGCCCGTGTGCGTCTGGATATGCCGCAGCGCCCGCTGCCGCTGCGCAAACGCCCGCCCCTGGCGCTCGCACCCGTCCCACATGCACACGTACAGGCTATGGCCACTGCCCACATGCTCCGTGGTTATGTGCTCCGTCAGCTGCGCTATCGTGTCGAACTGCCGCCCGCACTGCTGCCACCCGCACCTATGCAGGATCCGCCCTGCCTCCAGGTGCTCCTGGCAGACGTGCGTGATCAGCGCATCCGTGTCCGATGCGTGTGCTGTGCATGCGCGCCATTTGCACAGGAACGACGCCTGCAGGTCCGCGATCGCGCTGGACCGGTTCGTCGCCACATGCAGCTTGTACAGATGCCGGACCAGCTCGTCCAGCGTCCCGAATATCTGCGTGCACGTCGACCACAGGCACCGCTTGGAGGCCGCTGCCGCTGCCCCAGTCACCACGAACGAATTCGCCTCGCCCGCTTGGCTGTCCGTAACCGGCAGCTTGTCGGCTATTCCGAGCGCGCTCAGCGACGGTAGCTGTACTGGTCCCCCACAACCTTCGGCCGGACATTCCGATGCCGCTACTGCGCTCTGCGAGTGGTGGTGTAGTGGCGCCAGACGCATTTCAGGCGACATTGAGCTCTTGTTGCTGCTGTACATTTTTTTTGTTGTTGCTGTTTCTACTATGTGCTTATCGCGAGTGTGTGTGCTTGGTATGCACTAGTGCATAATACGAGTTTGACTCTGAATATTTGTGCTGGGGGAGGGCCTCAGTACAAAGTTTAAAATGTGCCCACTGGAAATTAAAAAAAAAAAAAAAAGTACAGAAATAATTTAAAAGGAATAGAAAAACACTAGCCGAGCTGCCTGCCTAATATCCGCTGAGGTCCTCCTCTTTTTTGCAAAACTGTGTCCAGACACACCCCATCACGTGCAGTTCACCCCTGGCTCATCCAATAGCCCGCCCACGCTGCTGATAGAACATTTTAATAGACCCCCGCCCACACGTCGCGCTGGCCGCCTTCTCTTTCCAGCTTTCCTCATTTCGCAATCATCTGTCTATACTCAATTTAGCATTATGAACGTGTTCAGACTCGTCGCCGATTTGCTCCACCTGGGGTCAATTTTCATTCTCATTGCGCGCATACATCAGACAAGGTCGTGCGCTGGAATTTCTCTGAAGACCCAGGCTCTCTATTTCCTCGTGTTCGTGACGCGCTACCTTGATCTGTTCACGTCCTTCGTGTCCATCTACAACACCTTGATGAAGCTGTTTTTCCTGTGCTCGGCCGGCTACATCGTCTACATGATGCTGAAGCCCCTGAAGCCACCTACGACAGGGCCCTGGACACCTTCCGCGTCGAGTACGTCCTGGTCGGCGCCGCCCTGTTCGCCCTGGTGTTCCCGCACAAGTACAAGGTCGTTGAAATCCTCTGGTCGTTCTCCATCTACCTTGAGGCCGTGGCCATCATGCCCCAGCTGTTCATGATGACGCGCACGGGCGAGGCTGACAACATCACCAGCCATTATATCTTCGCCCTGGGTGGCTACCGCGCCCTATATATCGTCAACTGGATCTACCGGTACTACTCCGAGGATAAATACTCCGATTACATTGCCTGGGTTGCTGGCATCGTGCAGACCGGTCTCTACGCCGACTTCTTCTACGTGTACTTTACACGGGTGCTCAAGGGCAAGGAGTTCAAGCTGCCCGTGTAAAAAAAACACCACTCGTCCTCTTAAGAAATCTTTTATTTGCTGGCTCGTTAAAACAAGGGAACAAAATACCTGATAACGCGCCCAGTGGCGCTTGTAACTCGAATGGGAAAGTCAGTCCTGCCGCCACTACAGGTGCAAATAAAAAACTTAGCACGCATGGTCACACCCCCCGCATAGTGCCTCCTGCCAAACACCCACTTACCTCCATCCCCCCAGTCGGCATCTCCGACGCCTGTGCCTGCATGTTCTTCAGCCGCTCGCTGGGGTTGGCCTTCCCTAGTCTCTGGTCGTTCTTCTGCGCACGCTCCAGCGCCGCCCGACGTGCGGCCTCCTGCGGCGCCAGCTGCTCATCCACCCCCTGGTCTGTCAGCCGCCGTCCAGGGCCCTTGGGCATCCTCTCCTTGCGTGTCCGCGCGACCTCGGGCTCGGCCACCTGCATTTCAATGTGCTGCGCTGGCCGTGTCCGCCAAGCGTGTGGCCCTCGCCCTGGAATGCCTTGACTTTCTTGTGTGCCGGCGTACGGTCGGCATTACCGCTGCAACAATTGCCCATTTGCTCTAAAAATAAAAAAAGTATGTGTGGAAGAGAAAAATAGGTTGTGCCAAGAGGGGGAGAATCGTGGGCAGCAAATGGATAACTGTTCGATTTGAGAATTCTTCTGAGAAAGCTTCCAGGGGTTCACTGAAATGTCGTTGATGTAGTTCCGTGCTGCGTAAGCATTTCTGGACCGGGCTGGTCTGCTACAGTTCCTTTTGCTTTTTTAGGCTTTTTTGTTTATTTCCACAGCCCTCTAATAAACCTTTCCACCTGAATATCTTAGTCTTGCCTCCACTAAAGAAACATGTGTCACAGGGTTAGTAGCACGCAAATACATGTCTGTGCAGTCTTCATGCTACGACTTACTTCGAGATTTGCTGCTGGCAGTGTGCTTGTCTGCGCATACAGGCCCCTCAGCTGCCTGCTCTGTTTTGTCTTGCCTAGTTTTTCCTCAGTCTTTTTCAGCCGATCCAGCGCTGCCTTGCGTGCTGCCTCCCGTGGCGACAGCCGACTAGAGTCCTGAGATACCCCCCGCTGCGACTCAATCGTAGATCCTGGATGCAGGTCGAGTGAGCGGCCCTCGTCGTGAAATGCCCCGGTACTTACAGTATTGCCCATTGTTTGTAGTGATGATGAATAACAAAAGTGGCAAGGTTGGTAGTAGTGGGCAGCGGTTTAAATACCGGCAGTTTTCCGCAGCCATGGCCTGGAAACCCCGCCAGGAACCCTCGCATGTTTTGCTGCTTTTTTGTATACGCAGCACGTCTATCCGGAAAAGGAGCAGCACCCTGTGTTAGGAAGGAGGTACCTGGAAATCCGATCCACACCTCAACCCGCCCCCAAACCAGAGCAGCCTAGATCCTGTAATCCACTTATCCAGACACATCTACTATCGGCTGCTAATTCGGCAAGTCACTGGATCCTACATAAGCTGCATACATGAACACCCGCTGTTCAATATAGTGTCAGTTGGATACTCCCACATACCCATTGGCTTCTTGCTCACGCATTCTATTCACCAGCTTTTGTGATAATGACGTGACCAACCCAGCACATTCCTTTTGCGGCAGGTGTTGCCTAGATCCAGCGACACCTTGGGCAATCCTCTCCCGATACATCTATTTTTACTCTTCCTGCAATGTACATGTCGCGAAAGTTCTGCAGTTGCGGAAAACAATCTCCCCTAAAAGAGCTACCTGGCAACTAGCAGCTAATTATTCAGCAATCCCATGCCGCTGCGGCACGGCCCTATAGCATTCGCCGTATAAACATCAGCTCTGCAAGACATGCATGATGCCAACCTTGTGCAAAACACCCACAGATGTGTAGCGCCGAAATGTGTGGATCTCTAGTATTGCACAATTTCTAGAGAGTGTGGCGATGTCGTCAAGCTGTACTAGCGCTTCCCACGAGCTCCCTCCCTGCTCGCTGGCTCACAAGCTTATAAGGCAAGCTTCTCTCCCTCCTCAACCTTGTTTTTTTCACTACATTCCCAATCCAACAGTCCATATTTTAATTCTTCGTCATTAATATGTCCCTCAACAAGTACGAGCCTGTGGCATCATCCAGCCGCACCAAGAGCCTCTCTGTGCTTGTTCTTGGCCTTGTGACAATCGGCGGACTCGCATCCCTTACCCAGTGCTCTGCACACCCTACTTCCCAGCCCAAGCAAGTGCGTTTTATGCGTCGGGCAACCGGCACCGAAGCGACGGTCGTGAATCTCCTGAACGCTGGGTTCAACGAATCCAACACAGTGGCATGGGACCGGCTGGCCGAAATGACCGACCTGTACGGCAACCGCATGACCGGCAGCAAGGCCTACGACAAGAGCGCCGAGTGGGTGGTCAAGACGGTCAAGAAGCACGACAAGGACTTTTCGGTCTGGACCGAGCCCGTGTGGGTCAACCGGTGGGAGCGCGGCAGCGAGTCCCTGCGCTTGTATGTGCCAACGCGGCCCAACGGCTCCGTTGACATTCCAGTGCTGGCCCTGGGCAATTCCGTGTCGACACCCAAGAAGGGCATCACGGCCAAGGTCATCCCGGTGCGCTCATTTGAGGAGCTAGGCGAAGCTGGGCAAAAAGGTGATTTCGGGCAACATCGTGCTGTACAACTTCCATTTCACAAATTACGGCGAGGTGGTCAAGTTCCGGAGCCGCGGCGCCCAGGAGGCGGCTAAATACGGGGCGCTGGCGGCGCTGGTGCGCACGGCCACGCCAGACTCGTCGGTGGCGTCGGTGCACACCGGAAACTCGGCGCGCACGACCATCCCGGCTGCGTCGATTTCGCCGGCGGATGCCAATCTGATCGAGCGCCTGTACAAGCGCGCGGAGGCGGGCGAATCCGGCTTTGTCCACCCGAAGGTCAATCTGGCACTGCAGAACACATTCAAGGAGAACGCAACCCAGTCGGCCAACATCATCTTTGATCTGAAGGGCAGTGAGCGGCCCGATGAGATTGTGCTGCTGTCGGGCCACTTTGACTCGTGGGATGTCGGCGTTGGCGCCATGGACGATGCGGCTGGTGCGTTTTTGGCGTGGGAGGCCGCGCGTTGATTGCCAAGGAGGGCCGGCGGCCGAAGCGCACTGTGCGCGTGGTCATGTGGAACAACGAGGAGACGCTGCAGCGCGGCGCCCAGGCGTATTTCGCCCAGCACAAGAACGAGATCGCCAAGCACAAGTTTGCTATTGAGAGCGATATCGGTGTGTTTGAGCCCTGGGGCATGGACGTCCAGGCCGACCAGAAGGTGATTGACACGCTGGTTGGGTACGGCAAGGACTATGTGAAAGTGCTGGGCGCTGGCAACATCACCAAGGCGGAGGAGCCGCCAGCTGAGGACATTGCGATTCTGTGCGAGGCTGGTGTCCCCTGCGGCGGGTGGTTGAGTGTCAATCCCGAGGGCAACTTGGCGCCCGACCACCCGAACTGGGGCGACCACTACTTCCGCCACCACCACGCCAACAGCGATCGCGTCGAGGTCATTGATGCTGGCCAGCTCAGACGCAGTGCTGCGGCACTGGCAGCCTGGGCGTATCTAATTGCTGATGCGGAGTAACTATTTTTAAACAACCTTGGCTTCCTCCATATCGTGAACAATCAACCCAGCACTTACTACATGTCCTCAATAGCATACCTTTATATGCATCCTATAGTGTTGCATTCTCGCCATCCTTTTTGGCGTGTCGCTAGCCTTGCTTTACCAACTGGATATCAACCCAACTAAAAATAGATACTATGCTGGCTGATATCCAAACCATCAGCGTTGTCGGGTGAATTGGACAAAGCCAGCAGCCTGTAGGGATGAATCCCACCACCACCAACCTTACTGAAAACAAACTGCAGATCCCGCATGCCTTTCTACAGCTCTTTACTCTTGCGACATCAATGCATACTGCATGAAAAGGGACTGCATTCCTAGACCAATTACAAATTACTGTGAACTTACATAAGCCTTCCACTTCAAAAAAAGACATGTCCAAAAGGCCCATCAGCTTAGAACAAAACCTGCCCACTGCAACTTTCTGCTGCAAATCCCCCGCATATCGATGCAGCATAACTTTGAAGGCTGATGCTGTAAGCCGAAAGCATAACAAATCCTGCACGAATTTATTTTTGCATCAGAGCAAGTTCTATTTTTAGCTCACTCGCTTGAAGAAATGAAAACCAGACGAAAGTTTGGTTTCTGGCGGGGCATACCATTGCGACAAAGATAACTAAGGTGCTTCTTTCTGTGAAGGATATGCTGCAATTTGTGACCTGCGCATATATATAACTGCAGGCTAGCGCTGCAGCAGCATGCACCGAAATAGCTTCATTATTCCCCTCTCCCCCTTCTTTCATCCTCTCAAAAAAAAAGTATCCTAAATATATTTCTGTGTACCAAAAACTCTCCCGCCGCACCCCACCTTCTACATCACCCTCAAATTTCGTACCACAATAAGCCATGTCTACCCCCACTACTCCCAACTTCGAGTACGTCCAAGGATTAATCGCTGAATGGAAGCAGACCCCCAATTCACAGGTCAAGTCCAATATGGAGGACGAAATAGAGCGCGGATTCGAATCTCTCATAGCAAGCACCATTGAAACAAGGGAGCGTCTCCGGCAAGAGCTTGAGGAAGAGCGCCAGCTTAATGCTCAGCTCCATAGAGAGCTTGACAGCAGAAATATGTGAATAACCAACAAAACAAAATAAATAGCCAACACTGTATGATTCTTTCAAACTAAATACATGGATATGTTCTGAGATGCGACTTTTGCAAGTCAAGCAACCACACCATTGGAGACCTGAATCTTATAGTAATCACATACTGGCATGCATCTAACGAGTTCAGTAACTCGGCTTATTTGTGGCCTCAATAGCTCAGTGTCAATATGTATTGCCTGTTCTCCGAGCGATATAATAATTACTTGATCAGCCTCTATATGTAAATGTGATGGGAAAATGCATATAGCGAGTAATCAACTGCATATATACACAGAAATAAGGTAAGTATGCCGTCATGAGTGAATGTATATATCATAGTTTATTTGACATGGGCTGGGGTGAGGAAATATGCGGATGGCAGCTTGGAGAATGCATGCCCTTTTGAATGCACGTGCTGCGTGCTTTTGGTGGTTGGCCGAAACTAGGTGTCGGGAGGAGAAGGAGCCGGCAGATCGAGTCGGTATGTGTGGTATGTACATGTGCGATGCAGAGGCGGTGGATGCGATGGTTAGTACCCACGGCCACTGAGGCATAAGGCGCATGTGCACTCGCGGTCGCAGAGGACAAGAGCAGTGTTGGTGGTCGGTGCGAGCATCTTGACAGGCAGATCGAGCGCTGGAACTGGAGGTAGACGAGGGGTGTGCAGGAGCTGTATAAAGAGCCAGAAGACCAGCTGATACCGGGGAGCCGGTGGATTTATAGCAAAGACTGGTCGGCATGCAGAAACCAGAGCCGGGCTGCGTCGCTTCATATTAAACCTAATGCAAGCAGCATGCCGCCGTTACCCCAAACCAGCAGCCCCTATTTACCTGTTTTCGACAGCATCGGCAACAACTGGCGTGATTTGCAAGCAGCAGCGCCACGCCGGATGTTGCGGGCCGTTCCCAAAAAGGCTAAATTAGCAGCGCAACTCTATCTGGAGGCGTGCGGCGGTTTTTCCGTTGGGCTGAGCTGCTTCAGGCACTGTGAATGACGAATGACGAATGGTAATAAAAAGAGAAACAAAGGTGGTATCAAGGGGCTGGATAAATAGGTGCAGGCGGGTGCATGTGTGCGTGTGTGAGGTGGGATGCCCAGCAAACAAACGAGCCAACAAAGAACGGCTTACAGCACAGCACAGCTCCAAGCAAAAGGTGGTTGTGGAGAGCAGGCAAAAAGATCGCTCTCGGATAGGCTCGAACTATCAACCTCCTGATTAACAGTCAGACGCGCTAACCAGTTGCGCCACGAAAGCAGACCTGGCACCAAAGCCAATTTCTGATATTTCAGAAAATAATATATATATAAATGAATTGGAAGCTGCCTCTGAACTTATCGCTGTTTGCCACGTTCTACATAGCTCTTGACTAGAGTATAAATATACCACCTGGAAACAAAGACACATGCACGTGGATTGACCAACACCAGTTATCATTTGTGTCACCGATGCAAAGTGAGTACATGTTAGACCATGATCTAGTGCTGTGGTCGGCGTATTCTGTTGTGATTTCATTAGCCTTATATGCTCTAGCATATCTCAATACTTCTTATCTAATGTTGTTGCAACTTTTATTGCATATGCTTTTGTTCCTATCCTACCACTATTTGGCCATTTCTCCTTATCGACGCCTGCTGCATCCTCTACACAGACTACATGCGCACTAATTCTTGCGAGTATACGAGACAGGACGAGCTGTTAACCCCTCACCATGGGTTATGCTGAACAGCCTCGCCCCTTGGCTCTGCTCCACCTCACAATAGGTGCGTACCACGCTCCCAGATTGGCAATTCCACGGCGGATATTTGAGATGCTCATAGGCTGAGGTCAGCAGCACCTGTGCTTCACTCGCCATAGCTGCGCGCTCTTCGTTGCCTGCAGTCCAAATACCATGGCCATTTCCAGCCGATTATCGATTGTTAAGAAATGTATTGTGCAAAGAGATGGCTATAAACAGATGGGTTTTGGTAGCCAAAGGCGCCAATCGGCGTACAGCAGGCTTGGTTCTGGATGGTTAGAGGATGACGGAAGCCAGGGTTCCCTTGACATCTCAGCACTTTTCGCCGATGCTGCACAGGCTGCACGAGCACTCGCGGTCGCAGGTGTGGAGGACAAAGGACGGCAGCGAATTCATCGTTTTCAGTGGATTTTGAGTTGAGGGACGAGTGCAGAGGGTGTGGGGTGGTGAGATGCAGGAGAGGAGTTGCCTGGGCACCAATTCGGTCGGCTTTTATACGCAACAGATCGGCGGCGACCGACTGCGGTTCCTGACTGTGAGAGCCCGGCAGAACCCCCAAACATGCCGCTCACAGTGGTGAGGTCTTCAGATTTATTTACTGAATCCAGGAGGTTCATATTAGTCCTCCATTATCTGTGTTTCAAATCCTTAGGCTCAGCAGCATTCACCCAAGGACACCCCCGTTCTGGAGACAGAGAATTCTTTATACAATTGCTTGCTACATGTTTGGGTAAAGTAAACTCCCCCAGCAAAACGGCAGCAGCACGCCGCCACTGCCCGCTCCAAAAGGATAAATCGAAGAGCCGCACATTGTCTGCACAAGACACCCCCAGCCCTACACCTGCCCGTAGCCGCCATAGTGGCCACCAGTGTGCATTTTATATTGCCAAAGCGAGAAAATTCATGTATGCAGCACCGCGAGTTCGCGATTGGCAGGCCAGACTCTGGTAACTGCGTATTCCATGTTGGGAGCAGCCACTGCTGCTCACTTTGAAACCTGCAGGAGCTGCGCCGAGGTAAGCTGGAGCTGACGGGCGCACTCCAGGAGATTATGTATCTGGTTCGACTTGTCCACGGCCTCGGCGTATAGGCGGTCGCGCTCCTCTTGCAGTTTGCTCCGCTGATCGGCTGAATCGCTGCTGTCGAGCTGGGGACCAGGAGTATCGGGATCAAGGGCAACAGCAAGCTCGCGTGCCCGCTGCCACGATGCCTTGTATTGGGCCCGGGCATCCTCCAGCCCCTTCAGCAGCTCTGCTGTCTCGCTATGGCCGATGCGTTCTTCATTGATATAGGCATGTATGTGATGGGGTAGTACGTCTGTGAGTGTGAGCCCCACCCAAAGAATTTTGTGCACAACTAGCATGTTGACGAGCCCTAGCTGGACCTGGCAATTAAATACAGCTCCTCCAGAAACCAAAAAGTAGTAGCATTTAATACCAATCCCGCAAAAGGTGCCTACCGCTTATTCCTTCTGTTTTGGCCTTACACCGGCAGTCTTCTCCATCCGCGTCTTGAGCTGGTTCCGCTGCTCGATAGCAAACGTGATCTTGCTGCGTGACTCGTCGACCCTATGCAGAAACTCGTCGCTGCGCGCCAGCGACTCATACACCAGCTGCAAAAGCTGGTCACGCGCGCGCACATCTTCCATATTGTAGTTATCGATCAGCTCCAGGTGCGCGGTCTCCGGGTCGTCGCCCAGCAAGATATTCAAGAAGCGCCGAATATGCTGGTTGTACTCGTTCTCCGTCGTCATCGTCTCCATCAGGTCCCACGCCATAATCTCCATCAGGTTGCTGCTCAGCGTCTTTTGCACGTACGGCCGCTGCAGGGCATCCGCAACTGTGTCGAGCGGCCGGGTCGCCTCCTCAATGATTTTCTCTGTGTCTTTTGGCAGTGGTGGGTGGGGAGCGTCTAGTGATGTCCAGCAGGGTGAATTAGTACTATGTTGAATGCCGGCGAAGGTCAACCTGCAATTTTGGCTGTGGTAGCGGTGAAGCAACTTACCTGAACGCCATATCCGCGGCCTCTCGTTCAGAGCTGACTTTTCTTCTGCTGGCTCAGGCTTGGTTTCGCCATTAGCGGTTTCTGTTTTGCTTGCAATGTCTGCATTCGTGGAGACAGCAGCAGCAGTTGCTGGTGCAGCGACTGCTGGCGTGGTTGCTGCAGCGATAATGGGGGTGTCTGAGGCTGCAGTTGTCACCGGTGCTGCAGCTGTTTGTGTAGACTGGAGCGTACTCATTGGCGATAGCAGGGAAGGTAAATGAAAGCGCAAATTGTCAGAGTTCTATAAAAAAATCGCGAATCACATAAATGCTGCAGTCCATCCTCATCAATCCGCAAAGCGCACTTGTGGTTCATCCATTCGAGCTCGGAAACATCGTCGATTTATTGCACCCGGCTGAATGGCCCAAGCAATATAAAACAAAAGAGAAAAGAACTTCTGCCAGGATTGAACTGGCCAAGCCCACCATAAAGGCAGGCGTGAGATCCCAAGCGCTCACAAAGAAGTCCACGTAATATGGATGGAAGGCGTTGGCGGACATGTGTGCTCTAGAAATAGACGCAACACTATGTCGCAAAAAGGCGGAGAATGAGCTGGGACCTGCGAGAGAGCAAACATGAGCAGCGCAAAAGCACGTACAACGGAGAGCCTCCTTCCGCTAGAGCTTGAGCCCACCGCCAATCATCATGCCTTTCAGGGCATGCTGGCTGGTAGGGTAGAACTCGAGCTCGACCGGTTCGTCGTCCTCGACGTCGCCAAACACAAAGCCATTGTCACTCGAGGTCTCGAGCTCGTCCAGATTGCTCACACAGCGACACGTAAAGAACACGATCCGCTTCATGCGCTTGTTGAAGAAGAAGTAATTGAACGACCACACCGGCCCGTCCTCCTCGTACGGGTCCGACTCGGCATCGGGTGTGTACGTGTAAATGTCGCACTCGTCGATGTTGATAGTGTTGTCGATGACATCCCACATGCGGCTGGTGCGCAGGCCAGCGGGGCAGCCGACGTTGATCAAGGTCGTGTTGATTGACTTGATCGTGTCGCCAGTCGATGGCTCCTTGACGAACTGGTCCGCGCTCAGCGAGCTACAGTTTGAAAACGCATGGTGGTATGGGTGGAGTTAGCAAGCATCTTGGCGAACGCAGGAGTGTAGCTGAATGAGGAGGAGAGTACCGGTTAGCACTGTTAGCTCACGGTACCAGCTCTGGGAGAATGTCCATTCCCCTCCCCCAAAAAGGCCAATGGACGATCAGGGCTGGACCGCTCATCCTCGATCCGGAACCACGCCTCTCCCCAACAAAAGCCGCACAGGGTCTAGACTGCGCAGGCAAAGCGGCAGACATAAAGGAAACACACTGCTACGGTACCTAAAGTCGTAATCAGGGAAGCTGGCGTTCAGCGTGCCAATGAGATAGAACAGCGTCTTCCTCGATGCCGATTGTGTCAGCGGGCCGAACGGCGAAATAATGTTAGTCAACGAGCTCTGCTCTGGCGAGAGGCTCTTGGCCTCCTCAAGGTCTTCCTGGTACTTGTTTTCCAAGTACTTGTACAGCTTCTTGTCGGTTCCTGCAGCCTTGCCTACAGACAATGTGTGGGAAGCGGGTTGCAGTGGTGTGCTCACGTGGCGGAGTAGGATGTTAGTATGTACAAGGGACTGAGACGCGTGCAGGTGTCAAGGGCGGGAAGCAGAGTGTCTTTCTAACACACCCTCCCTCCAAAAGCACCAGCCCGCCCAAGACTTTTGGAGCACCTACATGAATATGCCTCAACTCTGCCGACCACATGCCGGTCGCCGCTGGTTGTTGGGAACGACAAGAGCGAGTTGATGTTTCTGAACGACTCGACGTCAAGGTACTTCATTTGCAAATAATAATAGCAGGTTGGCAAATTGGGAAGAAAAGTCAAGAGAAAGTAGCGGGTAATAGCTTCTCAAGTAGAGAAAAAGAGAGATAGTTTGGCAGTAAGTGGAGTTAAGGTGTAATTTTAAAACGTGCGCAGAACAGGGGGATGTGAGCTTTGCGATTTGTGTGTGAATGGTCACCTGTTTGCGACGGCAGCCAATGGTATGACGAGAGAGGCCTTGCACCGTGCAGCTACCGCCACTGTCAGTGCAAAATCGGTGCACATGCGCAGCACCCTCAGACACTATACGCTGGAGCTGGTAATATGGCGGGATATTGTCGAGGTTGGCGGGTTATAGGCGGTGACTGCGAAACAAGGCAAAAACGTGTGCTGCTTCTGTGGATTAACCGCCCTCTCTATTTGTATCCAAAGCAAGCGAGGGGGGTCACTTGAGCAAAAAAGATGCATGCCATCGTCCACAGGAATGAGCCGAGCCGAGCCATCTGGGGCAGCGAGCTGGTTTCCCTGTGCTCACTGATCTGAGCTCGATATCTGGCAGAGTGGATTCTCCACTTGTCAATCCAACACGCGATCTGCTGTCAGCTGCTGGCTTCGAAAGAATCCCCTCCGCCTCCTGCGCGACAGCATCAATACTGGTATGAGGCAAGCTAGATTTTGACCACATCATTGCCGATTTCCTTGCTAACCACGCGTTCGTCGACAATCTGCTCTCCACTAGCCGCAAGAACCTGGCCGAGAATTACGCACTGACTACAGAGTTCTTTGATAAGCACAGTGTGGAGTATGTGCCATGCTCGGCAGGTCACTATATCTGGTTCAAGCTGCCTATTGCTGCCAGCACAAAGGCACATCGTGCACTTGGCGCTCTGCAGGCCACTGAAGTGGCCAAGCTGTGGACAAAGGAGACCGATCTCACGGCATGGGAACACATCGTCCTAAACGAGCGCGTGTACTTCCCTACCGGCCAATCATTCTGCTCGACTGAGCCTGGATGGTTCCGATTCACGTTCGCCATTACCAAAGAGCAACTTGTTCTTGCTCTTGATCGCATTGGCAACTCGTTCAAGCTGGACTAGGCCTGTATCTCCATAAATGGCTTGATACCGTATCATTCAATTCATGGTAAATATCATTTAGTGTATCTGAATATACAAAGTTGCCAAGCAGTGCCCGTAGGTTTGCCTTGGGCTGTAAACTAAAGCAATGTCTGACTTTGTAACTTTGGCGATGGGCACAAGGACCCGGTAATATACACATACAATTACCAGATTGCGACAGTAGCCATGCTCTCAGGCGATGAAGGAGAATGTGGTGCCTCCGCTAATCGCGGGATTTGTATATCATCTGCGCTCAACTGTGACAGCCGCTCACATAATTCTTGTTGTTTTTTTTGTCATCACAAATTACTAATATTTTTAGTAGTTGCCAAGACCACCGCGTGCAGAAACTCGTGTAGAAAGTATTAAAGCGCAAACCTGTGCTGCAATGGCTTGCTTGGCCAGTGCACATTTTTAGAAACCTACCATGAAATTCCGGTTGTCGGCATACAGCTACACGATGGGAGCATCTGCAGTCCCCAGAAGTATTTGCGGAAACCTACCATTTCTTTGCAGCTTCTTTCTGAGAGGCCGTGCCCAGTATTTCTTGGCCTGCATAAGCAAGTTTTCTAGGGACCTATCGGCCACGCATAGCGCCGATCGGCGTGCCTTTTGATACGCTAATGGCATTTTGTCCGCGTCGTCTGAAGGATGAGGTTTACTGGGGCCACTAAAATTAGAATACTAGTGAGAACAAACCCTAGATGCGTTCAGCGCATGACAGGGGGTCTCCTTGAAGCCGTTTGATCGGTGTATAAAAGCCCGGCGCTGCTGCTGCATTCCACATCCCACATCATCATCACCACCATCACCATCATCAACAGCATCAACAGCATCACCTGCTTCACCTGCTTCACCAAGCAACACATCTCACACCTACTTTTGCATCTGCATCCCCGCCAATAACAGCTCTGATACAATGCGTGTTACTCTTGCTGCCTCACTCGCCTTCTTCGCCGCTACTGCTGCCGCCAACCAAGCAATCCCCATTGGCGACGCAGATTTTGCGGATGCTTCCTACTACCATGCCATGGGCTTGGGTAGAGTTCCCTACGATTCCTTTGTCGATCTTGAGGGAAACACCAACCAGCGCGGTTCGAATGGCGCTACTTACAGGGGCACGGGGAGGAAGTCGGGTGCTGGCAGAGGCCGGATTGGCACCAGGCTGCCTTACCAGAGCCCGCCGTTCTTCCCCGACACTTTCGAGCTTCCTGGTCTCAGCAAGCGCAGCGACGATTACGATTACGAGCATGACAACGAATACTACGTAGATTCCTACAACCAGCGTGGCGGATTTGGTAGAGGTATTGGTCGTGGGCTCGGCAGAATTGGTGATGCAGTAAGCCCAGGTGACATTGCCTCGATTCTCGACATGTTTGTAAAGAGAACCAATGACGGCAACCAACGCGTCAGCTCTAAGAAGAGTTCAGGCAAGGTCAGATCCAACCCTAACCGCCCTAAGACCATTCGTATTAAGCCAACGAACCCTGGTCCCTACCCATCTATTTTCATTGCCTGATGATGCGTGGTCATGCAGTATAGAGCATAGCATATTTTTAACATGTGAACATTCTTAGAGCACATAAATTATGTAGCCTTTATAAGCCCTTTGGACTTGTTGGGGCTATATTCTCATACTATGCAACATCGCATCTTGTTAAACTGCTATGTACATGCTTATGTACATGAATAATTGTTCTCCCAAGAGCCAGACCAAGGCAGAAAGGCTCTGGCATGCGGATGTGCGGACCTCCGCTGCAGCAAGCATGAATGTCACCACACACAATGATAGCATTAGTTGGGCCGAGACGCTAGGCTGTTTGAAGCTGATGTTGCTCTGCCAGACAAAAGTCCTGATCACCATTGTCGCTGAACGCGGTCTCCAAAAGAACCCCCACCTGCCACACTAGGCACCTGTCAGAGCGGAATCCGCCTGCCAATCCAGCACACGACCTGTTGTCAGCTTAACTGCCGGCTTCGAAAGAATCCTCTCCACTTTTCATGCGACAGCATCAATACTGGTATGAGGCCAGCTAGATTCTGGCCTCTATTAATAATGAGAATGGCCGGAAAGTGCATCGTCCATTCGGCATCAGGATTATCTTGATAAGAAAAAAAGACAAGATCGACCTGTCTCTCCAAGCTTCAGTGCTACTAAGGAAACGCATGTGTGGCGAGAGGAGAATTTCTCTGTCGAAAAGCAGCAGCAGGCCCAAGCAACCACTTGCATAATGGGGCTGGTGGAGTAGGGGATGAAGGAGATTGGCTAGATGCAAATCGTCCAAGCTTTAGCCTTGCCTGTATTGCAGCGGCGGCAGCCGAATTGCTAATAGAGGGAGGTCTCGGCATACCCAATGTTTGTATCGTGAGCGCAGCAGACAGGTCACTCTCCCTCTGGGGATGTCCACCTGCAGATGATACATACTGAGAGAAATGCATGTAAATCATGTGTGTTCTGAGGACTGCTCTGAGCATCAAATGCCACTAGGACGGTGAGAATTCTCTATCTGCGAGAAACTGCACCGTTCTATGCAGTTGAGTCCCTCGGCCATCTGAGCGACAGGCGATTTTTGTGCCTCGGTCTGTATTTCACCACAGAGATCCCCAACTCGCCTTCCTGACACATGCAGCTGCCCACCCCCATTCTCCAAATACATAGCTGGGCTTCTGTCACATATAAAGCCGAGCGCACGCACCCCCACCAGAAACTGCAGGCTCACCTCAGCAACAAGCTAAAGCAGATTCGTTCTCTCTTCTTACCTAATAATCCATAAGCACCTTCAGCCCTGCCTAATTCCTCGCTGGTAGCATCCTTCACTTCGTCAATGCTATTCAAGTACAGCATTCTGGCACTGCTCGTCCAAGCCATCGCTGTCCGAGCACACAGTGACTTGGGCAAGCGCGGCAATATTGCCTCTTGCCCCGGCTACAAGATCGTCTCCAAGCAAGATACGGCTAGCGGGTTCTCAGCCACGCTCAAGCTTGCCGGCAAACCTTGCAATGCCTATGGCAATGACGTTAGCGATCTGAAGCTCAATGTCGATTTTGACAGCCAGGACCGACTGCATGTGCATGTGCAAGATTCAGCCGGCAAACAGTACCAGATCCCAGCATCGGTGCTGAAGCTGGATGCGAGCAAACAGACAAACAAGAGCAAGGCGAGCCTCAAGTTCAACTACTTCCAGGACGCCAAGCATGGCTTCGGCTTCAAGGTGTCGCGCGGCAAGGACACAGTTTTCGACACCACCGGTCACCCGCTGATCTTCGAGGACCAGTACATTGAAGTGACATCGAACCTGCCCAGCAATGCCAACATCTACGGCATTGGTGAGACACCCGACTGGTTCCGGCGTGATACCGCCAACACAATCAAGACACTGTGGAACCGCGATGCAGCAGATCCGTTCCAGGAGAATGTCTACGGCTCGCATTCGATCCACATGGAGCTGCGCAATGGCAAATTCCACGGCGCCTACCTGCACAACTCGCACGGCATGGACATTGTGCTCGCCAACAACACAATCCAGTACCGCGTGCTGGGCGGCACCGCCGACTTTTACTTCTTCAACGGACCGACGGCGCTCGATGTCATCGACCAGTACACGGAGCTGGTTGGCCGTCCGAACCGCATACCGTACTGGGCACTGGGGTTCCAGAACTGCCGGTATGGCTACAAGAGCGTCTATGAGGTCAACGACGTGATTGCCAACTACTCCAAGGCCGAGATCCCACTGGAGGTGGCCTGGACCGACATCGACTACATGGACCGCACGCGCGACTTCACCTTTGACCCAGTCAACTTCCCGCTCAGTGAGATGCAGAAGCAGCTCAAGTACCTGCACGCGCACAATCAGAAGATGGTGCTTATGACCGACCCAGCCATCCAGCGCAACTCTTCTTACGGCCCGTATGCGCGCGGCCATGAGCAGGACGTGTTTGTCAAGAATTCTGACGGTAGCGTGTTTGTAGGCCAGGTATGGCCCGGGTACACGGCATTCCCGGACTGGTTCGCGCCCAACGCCGACAAGTGGTGGAGTGGCGAGCTGAAGCGCTACTTTGAAGCGCTGCCAATTGATGGCATGTGGATTGACATGAACGAGGCTGCCAGCTTCTGCACTGGCAGCTGTGGCTCAGGAATCCCTGAAGATGTTGTGCCGCCATTGCCCTGGAATGCCGACCCGCCACCGGTCTACCGGCCGCTCAACATAAGCAACCCGATGCTGGTACCACCGTATGCTATCCACAATCCATGGGTGGAGCTCTCCAACAAGACCATCGAGACCACAGCCCTGCATGCCAATGGCGTCCTGGATTACCATGTGCACAACATCTATGGACTGATGATGTCTATTGCCACGCACAAGTTCCTGACAACCTACAGGCCAAACACGCGGCCGTTCCTGCTCTCGCGCTCCACGTTTGCCGGCTCCGGCGCCCTGGTCAGCCACTGGACCGGCGACAACGAGTCGTCGTTCAAGGACCTGCATGTGTCAATTGCATCGATGCTGGATTTTGGTATTTTTGGCATCCCGATGGTGGGTGCTGATATCTGCGGTTTCAACGGCAATACAACCGAGGAGCTGTGCGCACGCTGGATTGAGGTCGGTGCCTTCTATCCGTTCTCGCGCGACCACAATGTCATTGGCGCCATCCCGCAGGAGCTCTACCGGTGGGAGTCTGTGGCCGAGGCCAGCCGCTGTGCCCTTGCTGTTCGCTATGCTCTGCTGCCATACTTCTACACCAACTACCAGCATGCTGTCGAGAATGGCTGGCCAGTTGCCCGCCCGCTCGTGTTCCAGTACCCCGAGATCGCAGCCACCTCTGCAATTGACAAGCAGTTCCTGATCGGCGATGGGCTCCTGATCTCACCGGTGCTGACTCAAGGTGCAGTCACTGTCGATGCGTTCTTCCCCAAGGGCGTCTGGTACGACTGGTACACATACAAGGCAGTCAAGGGCGAGAACAAGGAAATCACATTAGATGCCCCGCTGGAGCACGTCAACGTGCATGTCCGTGGTGGTGCGATTCTGCCGGCCCAGGTTCCCGCCATGACGACCACCGACTCGCGCAAGAACGACTATTATCTTGTCGTTGCCGTAGATGAGCGTGGTCGTGCTGAGGGAAAGCTGTACCTGGATGATGGCGAGACCTTCGATACTCCGCATCGCTGGATCTCGCTGGAGTACAAGAACGGTAGGCTGTCGGTCTCACAGGACAGTGGCAACTACAGAGTGGCCCCCAAGCTCACCAAAGTCGTATTGCTTGGTGTCGATAATGTCAAGACAGTCAGGGTTAGCGGTGCATCGCAGAGCGCAGCCAAAATTTTGTCAGAGAACGACAGCACCACAGTGGAGGGTCTCAGCATTGATCTGAACCGCAGCGCAAGCATCTCGTTCAAGTAGCATACTGCAGGCCGAGTGTTTCAGTGGATGAGGTTTATAATAGAGATATTGGTTGCTGGGAAAAATGCACGTGGTTTCTACTTGCGGTGCCGCCTGTCGTTGCGGTGCCGCTGATCAGCCCCGCGTCCGCCGCGCCGGGGAGGTGGGCCGCGCTGGTTGTCGCTGCGACCGTCATTTTGCTGGTTGTCGCGTCGCGCCTGCTGCGGCTGCGACTGCGGCTGCTGGCGACCGTTATAGTCAGGCGATGCGCGGCGGCTGCCACGGTTATCGGCTCTGCCATCGCTGCCTCTGCTGTCATTTCCACGGCTGTCATTGCCGCGGTTGCGGCGGTGGTGGCGATCCGGTACCTGCTGCTGTTGCTGCTGCTGTTGCTGTTGGCGCTGGTCCTGGCGCTGCTGTTGGCGCTGCTGCTGCCTGGGCTCTGGTTTCGGCTCTTGCTTCTTCTGCTCAGGGCCGAGTCTGCTGGCCACACCGCGGTCATCCTTGCGGCGATTATTCTGGTGCCTGGGCGACTCATACTCCCGTGGCTTCTCGGGCTCACGCCCCCTGGAGCTATTGCGGCTGCCACGACCCTGCCTCGGCGCGCGCTCCTTCTCGTGCTGACGCTGGTTTTGTTGCTGGCGCACCAGCGCGCGCAGCTCCTGCTTCCGCTGCTCTGTCCTCTGCCCAACCGATTCGGCTGCCGGTGACTCACCAGATGGCTCGTCCTTGCGCTCAGTTTTTGGCGACTCGCGCATGCGCTTGGCCGGCACCGCCTCCTGGGCCCGATCGGGCGTGTCGTGCCTGCGTTTGACGCCGTGCTCAGGCGTGTCGCGCATGCGCTTGGCTGGCACGGCCTCCTGGGCCCGATCTGGTGTGTCCCGCCTGCGCTTGACGCCATGCTCGGGTGGTGCGCGTTTCGCGTCCTGCTGGGGCTCTGCGGGGCGATCCGCACGCGAGCGCTTCACATCCGGCACATTGTCGGCGGGCGGGTCGCGTGCGCGTTTCGCAGGCGGTTCCGGGTTGGGCTCATTTTGGCGACGGGCCATGGATTCGTTTTTGGCCTCAGCTGGCTTTCGGTCGGTGCGGCGCCCGGCTGCCTGGCTGGTGGAGGCGGCGGCTGCTGCTGCGGCGGCAGTCACTGCACGGTGCGTATCGCGAGCTGCTGGTTGCTTGGGTGCAGGGCGACGCGGCGAGCCGTCTTGAGTACTGCGGGTTGGCTCGGCTTTTGGCGGCTTGGTCTTGGGCGGTTCATTGCGTGACTTGGCAATGTCCTTGGCGGGCTCCTTGGGCGACGAGACTGCCGAGCTGGCGGTTGACGGCCGGACAGCACTTCTGGGGTTCGGGCAGTACTCGGACTCGGGCAGCATGGACCTTCTGGCCGCGCTCAGCACGGCATTGTACGAGATGGCCAAGACCTTGAGGTTCGTCTCGTCGCTAGTGGTGATTACGTCGATTTTAGCCTGGATCTTTTCGCCCAGCCGCTGGGTGGCCGGGAACGACTTGTGCATCTCCTTGAGCGCCAGGATCGCATTGCGCACGGTGTTTTTGTTGCCCTTGTCCAGAGCCAGCTCAATGCCATTGTACAGCTCCGCCTGGAACTTGAACATCACCGAGCGGAAATCATCAAATGTCATCTGCACCACGTTCTTTTTGATGCGCGAGTAGTCGCCGGGCGTCGCCGGGCCCCGCGCTCGTCCGATCGTCCGCGACGGCGGCGGCAGGAACCCACGCTGGTACGTCCACGTGCGGCAGAATCCAATCAACCCGCGCCATGCGTTCAGCGCCCGGTCATTGTAGAGCCTCTCGTTCGCCCGCATATTGGTCAGGTACATCAGCGAAATATCCATAAAGCGCGCGTAGTAGCGTGTCTCGTTCTCGGTCATTGACCTCAGGATATCAGCAGCCTTCTTGCAGAATACGTGATCGTACACCGACACAATGCTGAACTTGTTGGTCGCCAGCGGGAAATGCATCATCCACAGGAACTTGGCGCAGAAGCTGGCATCCGCCGCCGATTGCATGCTGCGCGGCAGCACGCAGTGGTCCAATATAGCCTCGACCGTGAACTTGCGCTGCACCAGGGCCATGCAGAACCAGTAGTCCTTTTGCACTGTCAGCCATTTGCGGATCCGTCCCACGTGCTGCTGCTGCTCTTGGTGCTCGCGCTCTAACTCCTCTGCCAGCAGCTTCGCCCGTTTCCGCAGATTCTCCAAGTTATGGCGCTGCGACCGCGACGCCGACCGCTCCACCGCGTCAATCCGCTTGGTCAGCGAGCGCAAAATCTCGATCTCCTTCTTGTACCGCAGCGCAGGCACCTCCGTGTCGTACAGCGTCAGGACCCAAAACACCGCAACAAAGTCCGCTGTGATGCCACGCTCAAGCGACGCTGCTGGAACTATCTTGCTGATGTAGTCTACGAATTCGCGCGAAACTAGTGGCGCCTTGTATGTGAGGTCCCGCACCACCCGCGGCTGTCGGTCGTCGCTGTCGGTCTCAGTGCCGCTGGCCTCCTCCCGATCTTCCTTCTCTTCCTCCTCTTCCTGGGCTGGAGTATCAGATTCGACAATCTCCACTTCTACACTGGCTCCATCCGCCTCCCACTGCTTCAGCCCCTTGGCCAGCTGCTGTGACAACACTGGCCGCCCAAACAAAACCGCCCACTGCCATGTCAGCCCGTATTTCTGCGCCAGCACCTCAGGAGGTGGCACCAGGGATGCGTAGCGCTCTGGCGGCAGATATGACACCAGCAAATTAAACAGCTGGTTGATGTGCTCCACCTCACGGTCATAGAATATCGACGCGTTGCTCACTGATAGCGTCATTGTGCGCGCAATCGCTTCAGCGTGCGTGCACATGCCGACAATATACCCCAGCACCAGGTTGCGCTCCACCAGCAAGTCCGTCAGCCAGACAGCCAGCCGATGCGTCAGCTTGTTAGTCGTGTTGATTGCCAGCAATGCTTCCACGGACGCCTCTGAAGATACCAGCCATGAGCTGTTCATGCCGTACGCCTCGAGCCGCAAATGTGGCCCGCCCTGCAGCGCCAGGGTCTGGTCGTCTGTGGGCGACGACAGCGGCTCAATGCCTGCCAACCGCCGAATGCACTCGGAGACAATTACCAGCTCGTATACTGGCTCATTGTCAATGTTGCGTGTAACCCGCAGCATGCGCTTCAGCAGATATTCAAGGACCAAGCCCAGTCCCGCGTACTCGTACCGATGGCTGTATGCTGCAACAAACGCCGCCAAGCTCTGCAGCCAGTGTGCCGGGTTGACGTTGTCTGACTTCAGCTTCTTGCGCTTCAGGTTGTCGCGCTCCGGGTCGTTGATCATTTGGATGATCAAGTAGAATAAGATGTCAGCGTCCATCGGCGACAGGTACCGGAATGCCTCGACCACGGGCTCAACAAGGTTGTCGTACGATGTTACCTGGCCCAGAATCACCGCAAGAGAGAATGTTGGCGTGGCATGGCACAGGTGGCACAGGCGTCGCCCCATGGCCCGCGCGTTCTCGCCCGATAGCCGCCGCATCACAGAGTTGACGTCGCGTCGCGCCTTCTTCATCAGCACCTCGATTTCGACCATCGACAGCTGCACCGCCTTTTCATTACTGACCATGACTTCTTCGTCATCATCATCGAATGTTTCCTCCAGCGACATTGACATCAGGTCAATCGGCTGACTGGCCTTAGAGCCCGGGCGCTCACCATCAGACACAATCTCGGGAAGCCTCGACTCCCAAGTAGCCAGTAGCGCCTCCCACATGTTGTAGAACTCGTAGCGCCTGCTCAGCGGCAGGGCACCGACAAGCGACCACAGCTCGTTCGACAGCCCGGGCATCGACTTGGCCAGCGAGTAGGCTGGGACCACCCATGAGCACAGGAACCCATACCACCTCTCGAAATCGGTCCGCATGCCGAACCGGCAGAGCCGGATGAACCGAGTCAGAAGCTGCGGAGACTCCGCGAGTCGCACAAACGCCACACGCAACCACGGCGCCAGAACCATCGGCATATCCCTCAGCGCTGTAGCCGTGGGTAGGCGCCCGCGGAGCCAGAACTTGTCGTAAAAGAAGCCCTCAACCGATCGGGTAACCAGCGGCGTCAGCACAATGATCGTCCGCCCATGCCCATCGTCCTCGGGCTTGGCGTGTGCTGGCAGCCCCCACGTGTTGCACTCCGCCTGCGGCTTGCTTGGAACCGAGATCTTCACGCGGATCCGCGGCCGACTTGGCAGCCGCACGCAGTCGGTGGCTTCGTAAACCGAGCGCGTGGCCTCGTCGATCATGCGCACCACAATGTCAGCAATCTCTGGGTTCACGCGGGCCATGTCTGGCTCCTTCTTCAGATACCGCAGCGCGCTGTCTGCATCGCCCACCGCCAGCAGCTTCGCGCACAACAGCGCGTGCTGGTTGACGTCAGGCTCTTTGACTTCCTCTTCGTCTTCACCGCCATCGCCGCTGCCGCCGCTGCCGTCGCCCTCGAGCGCTCCCATTGATGCCAGCGCATTGAGCGGGCTGCCTTGCAAGTCTCTGAGCGAGTCACGCCACGCATTCAACTCTGCCAAAAACGGTACATCTTTGCTGGGCATCAGATACGGGTACAGTGCCGACAGGGAGATGAGGTCGTGGGAGATGAGCAGCGCTGCCACTGTGACGAGCTCTTCGGCTGGCTTTGTGTTTTTGGCTGATTTAGCTGCAATCTGAAAGCGCCAGCCGACAAGCTGCGCCAGCCGGTCGGATCGAGCCCACGGCGATGCGTCAATCAGCGCCAGGAAGAACGCCCAGCTGACACGCACGTCGGTGATGAAGCAGTCGAGCAGAATATCGACTACACGGTTCGGGTCAAGGCTGAACTGACCAATCACCCCCTTAATGCTACGCAACAGGTCTCCCACGCACTCCTGCAGGACAGGAATCTCGCGAATCGCCGCCATGGAACGCGGTCCAAGCCGGTCCGAACCAGAGTCGAGGCGTTCCAGGATTTCAGGCGTAATTTCGCTCTGCGGAACCTTCATCGTGGCCCACATGATCATCGTCAGCAGCTTCGAGAACCCCTCGGACTGCTCGCGCACCAGATTGTACTTTGTCTGCTTGAAATTCAGCGTCGTGTACAGCCGCACGTACTTGCGGTTATATATGTCGGCGCTCTTCACCACGCCTGTGGCCTCCAGCATCTTGCCCTCCCACCGCTGCAGCGCTGACGTATTTGTGACCAGTTTCTTTGCTAGCAGCGCCTTCGCCACCATCGTGAGCTGATTGCTTTGCTCCAGTACGCGCATCTGCTGCGTCCTCCACCAAGCCTCTATTTCCGTATTCGTCTCATGAGTGTCCGGCGCCCACTCGACGCCTAGCGCCCACACCGTGTCTGCCAGGGCCTCGCTGAGGCGCCGCCGTGCGTGCTCTGCGTCGTCGTCGTTGGTTGTGTTGCGGAGTGTGTCTGTGTGGTGTGAGACCCACTGTGAGATGCCTTGCGCGAATGTGCTGGCGTCCGGGAATCCATGGCTGTCGGTCTTTGTGCACGCTGCAATCAGCAGCTGTGTGCAGAGCACGGCCTCAGCACCCTCGGGCGCACCAGACAAAAGCGCGTTGGTGCTAAGTGGAGAGAAAAATAGAACGATGTCTCGTGGGGAGGGGGAGTTTTAGTTCGGAAATGCTTTCATAATAACGCGTTGCTGTCTTGAACTGGTCAGTTGCCAAGGAGGAGAACGGAATGACGGTGTTCGTGGCTTGCTTACAGTTTGTCGTTGAGGCCGCTCCATTCGCCTTGTTGAATCTGCTTAATTATATTCAGCTCGAGAGGCTGCTCGCAAAGGGACTCTGCAGTCTCCATGTTACAAAAGAATATGACTGTGCGCTATAGAAACAAAAATAAAACGAATATTTGCTGAGTTTTTGCGGAAGGAGAATGGTGCTTGACCTTTGCGTTCCCTGACAGCCCTTTGGCTGTTGACGAAAGAAAAAACAGTGATTTTTGATTTAATTTTTCCACAAGGGCTGGCTGCCAAAACTCAGCACAGCTGCAAAGGAGTTTACTTGGACGCCACCGCCGGGTCATTTTTCAAGAAGGCAATGCCGAGCAGGATGGCAGCAACAAGGAACACCAGGGCAATGATAAGCCATATGAGTCCACAGCACCGCGAGCTGCAGTGCGTCTCCTTTGCGAACCGCGACGCGTCGCTCTCGTTGACCTTTCTCCGAATAGTGTCATCCATGATGTCCCAGACGCTGTACAGAGAGCTCATGACGCCCATGAACAGCACCACGTATTTCAGCCCAATACCTCTGGGCGTGAACCACAGGCCGACAATCAGCCCAACAAACAGCAGTGTGATGCCGCGCGTCAGCCAGTTGCGTGCCCAGAACAGCGTAGCCAGTAGGCAGACGCCAATAAACACCGAGACGACTTTCGACGCCAGGACATTGAACCCGGCAAACACCATCAGCGCGCCCAGGAACGAGCTGCCCAGATATCCCGCAGGCATCGTGCAGAACCACTTGCCGCCGACCATGCGCGTCAGGCCGCCCTCGTCGGGATCGATTGTGATGGATTTGATTTTGGCGCCTGTGCACAGCCCCGCGGCGGCGTGACTGAACTCGTGTAGGGCTACTGTTACCAGCTTGAACGGATACAGGATGTAGTTTACATACGGCATGTTCCAGAGGATGAGGATGGCCAGCGCGTAGGCGCCGATAACCACCAAGGTTATCTTTTGGTCATGTGTCGGCGTCAGGCCTTCGACAATCTGGTCTTTTGTGAGGGCGCGCTTGGCAAAGTGCAATGTATCGGATGGATATACAGGTGCCATGAGTGTGTCTAAAAGTGTATAAATACAGGTGAAAAGCTGGTATGTGTGGAGAGAGAGGAAATGAATGGTGGCGGAAGATGGGTTGGCCTGCCAAAGAACCTGGCTATTAGCAACTGGAGATGTGCAGCCCGAGACCCTTCCTTTCTGCACTATTTTAAGATGAAGCTGCTCTTGGCGCGCAGCACAGCAGCCTGGCATCTTTGTGCGAATCTAAATATAGTGCTGAGCGGCACTAGAACGTCGCTTCCAGCATCGAGCCGAGCCACGAGTTGCAGCACCAGCTCCCCCCGTGTGACAGGAACACAAGATTCCGCTTTTCCGCCCTCTGCGGTCTGCAGGCCTCTTTACTGTTGGTCTCCAGGACAGTCGCAGGCTATAGCCTGTGGACTTTGCCAGCAACTAATCTTTTGTTATCTCCTCTGCTACTCAATACACTCTGTATGAATTCACTGTTCAAATTAGTCCGGCGACCAGCGCTCGGCCTCCCACACCGTCTATTGTTCTCCACAACCCCCGCGCCCTCAAAGGACCTGAAGGCGTTAATGCGCACGCTGCCGCCCAAACCCGAGCCGCCCGAGGACGACTCATGCTGCCTGACAGGGTGTGAATTCTGCGTGTGGGATCTATACGACGACGACATGCGTGAGTACCAGCAGCAAGCAAAGGCGATCAGCGAGGAATTCGAAAAGCAAGGGAAACCTGTGCCCGAGGAGCTAAAGCCTGAGAACCTGCGCGACTCAATTGACCCAACCATGCGCGCATTCCTGGATCTAGAGCGCGAGCTGGCCATGAAGGACCAGGACAAGGACGACTAATGTACTATTATTTACTGGCATCGCCAAACTTGACGCGAGTGCATATAGCCAGACACGCGAGCGGATCAGGAAAGATGGCTTTTTTGTCTCGACTTGCGGCGTCATCGGTTTTGTAATTCTTGTGTGCCCATGAAACGCGTTTTGTCTTTCGCCTCCTCTTTCCTATACTTTTTTACACTGTAGAGACACTTTTTCTTAGCCTGCCCAATTCAGCCCTTTCTATTTCCCTGCACTTTTTTAACAGCCTACTTTTGAATTCAACTCATGGCGGATGAGTCACCAACAGCAGCCCTGGCGCAGTCCATGCTTTTAGAGTCGTTTTTGGACCAGGCGACGCGCTACGCGCTGCGGCTCCTAACACTACGCATGCGCCTTGGTCGCATCCAGGAGCGGCGGCACAGGGACGATACTGAGACGCTCTACAGCGATGCTGCACGGTACTTTGATGAGCTGAAGGCTCTGACTCCGCAGCTGCAAAGTACGTTTGGGGTCGTGGAGAAGCTGCGGCAGCGAGGCTGCGTCACTGGCTCCACCGAGGGGTTCCGGGTGCGCACACGCGTTTACGAGCTTATCGGATCATGCTTCAGCGACATTCTTCCTATCTCCGATCGGCGCCACGGCGAGCAGTTCGGAAGTGTGCGCCAGTGGCCACTCACCGCCTACGATCCGCGAGAGGACGATATGACGGCCCACCCGATGTGGTCGCTGATGCGCCCGAACCGCCCGCCGCAAACAATCTTGCAGATATTCCTGGATCTGTCGCAGCAGCTGGTGGTGTTCCATGGTGCCCACAGCGAGACGCTGACGCAGGTGTCGGTGGGCGCCGAGTGGTTCTCGATTCTTTCTATGCTGCTGGCGCAGCTGGCCCTGGCAAGCAGCGTGTTTGGCGAGTATTCGAATGACCAGGTAGTTGCAGCGCTGGATTACGTCGGCCCAGATGCAGATCAGGGACGCACCACACTATACCCGGAGCTGTGGGGCGCAGCAACTTCACAGTTGGCGGCAGACTTGGACCAAGAATTGATTGGGATCAAAGAACTGGCCAGGAAGATGAGGAGCAAGCGCACAGCCGATGCAGCTATCACGGAACTGGCTGAGCTCAAGTCACCACATGCGTTTGCAAACCGGCTGGTTGTGTATTTGGGTGCTGTGTTGGACCGCCTGGAGCCGCCGACACTAGATGTGTATTCGTCGATCCGCCAGTCAGGGTCGTTCCCGCCCGGCTTCTTCAGCTCACCGGATGACTCTCTGGATTTGCCCGCCCATCCACAACTTATTTTCGACCCTGAGACGTCACCCAACCCGTTCTCGCCAGAACCCGCACCGCAGACCATGGATGACCTTGCTGCAATCACCCGCAGCCTTCAGCCTCAGCGGATCTACGTCCCGGACACACCAACAGCCATGCACATCGATGGTGACTCTATGCCTGCCAGTCCCTCAGAGGATGTGCTGATGCGCAGCGCACGGCGGCCAACGCGGCTTGCAGCTCGGAGATCGTCGTTGGAATCAGAGGAGGAAGCACCTAGCCATGCTATTGATCCGACGTCGTCACAGCTCGCCCAGACGCCGCAGCACGCTAGCTCATCCATGATTAGCGCCGACACCATTGACATCGAGAATACTGTGATTGCGGAATCTCCTAGCGCCCTGCTTTCGGCCAAACACGACCGGCGCCTGAGCCGCACCAGTCGCGCCCTCCATGACCAACCGCCACCCGCCCTGGACTTTGCTTCGATCCAGCAACCACCGCAAACACCACCGCGAAAGACCACTGTCACACGCAGCGCTATGACCACTCCCAAGTCACAAACCGGAAAGGCTGCCGAGAAGCCAAGATACGTCGACAACTGGCGGCAGGGCGATGTTGAGGGCGGCGGACGCCCGCACCGCAAGCGCCACAATTCGCGCCCTGCCACCCCGACGAATCTTCGTTCCATGCCACCCCCACCATCCCTGCTGTCGCCCAAGATCCTGGCTGCCGCCAAGCGCAAAAATATTGATTTCGACGACATGGTCCGCGATTCTGAGTGCCAGACCACTCCTGAGAAGCGCCCGCGCCTTGAAGCCCCCCTGTCCATGCTCACCCCCTCGGCCCAGGTCACGCCGGAACACCAGACTGGCACTGCCACAGATCTAGGCGCACAGTCTGCAACACGGTATGTCGGTGGAAAAGATAAAGGCGATCTTGCTGGCGGTGGCCGGAAGCACACGGAGCGGCTGCGGAAAAACACATCACGGGAAGCGCGGCCACCCCCCAGTTTGATATAAAACAAGTTGTGGCCTCGTCGTGGACACCTTTAAATGTAGCATTCGTACCATCTATGAGATTCAAAGAGTAAAAGCATATCCACATGTCGATACGCATCGACTGCAAAAGTGCAAAAAGCGACCGATCACGGGATCGAACCGTGGACTTCTCGCATCGGAAACGAGCGCTCTAGCCTCTGAGCTAAGCGGCCTAAGCCTTAACGGCTAACACGTCTGAGGGTCATGGAAATCCACTCCTATGCTATGTTACGCATTCACACTCTCCATCGTCACCTTTGTTTACTGAGGCTAGCCTGCATGCAATCAACACTGCTCTACTTTGTGCATGCTACCGCTGATATTTGACCCCTTACCCTCTCGGCAGCTGTGTATATGATAACATATGTGCTGGTACTTAGAACCCGCAGTTTATATACTGTGTATCCGTTGCATAAGCCCCCATGTCCATGTGAAGTCCCATTTGAGTACAGCTTGCTCAAATGTCTATCTTGTCGCCAAATACTCTCACCATGCGCCCTTCTGGCCGGAACAAGTGTTCCCTAAACTCTGCCTAATATGTAGTCCACCCGGCTCGTGCGGATCGGCTTTTGAAACCACTGCTCCGCTCCGTTCTTCCCATTTGCGAAAAGCCGGGCGATCCCTAAATGCCTGACCATTCCGTCCGTACAATTTTCGATTACCACGCTCAAGCGGAAACCTTCCAAACGACAGAAATTCGTGTTTGGAGCCAGTCAGGACTGTACCGGTGGATTTCGGCTGCAAAAACACCTCCGGCCACCCGTAGGATATGCTGCTGCACAACCGTATAAAAGGCACAGCAAAGACTGCTGGTCTCCCTGGTAACTGTGACTGCTTCCGCTCTTTATCTGTACGTCTGCTCAATCTCTCCATCATGCCCATTGCCTCTCTCGCCCCCAGCATCGCCATCCCATCGGTTGATCTGCCGACATTCTTTTTCAACACAGTAAAGAATTCGACGCTATTTGGGCAGAAGCCCGAGCTGCCCTTCCTTGTCAGCGAGTCCAAGACCCTGTCGTTTGCTGATCTGGAGAAGCTCACCAATGCTCTCGCCTCGGGCCTTTTCAACAACACCGGTCTGAATAAGGGCGATACACTGCTGGTCGTCCTCCCAAACAACGTCTACTACCCAGCAATCACCCTGGCGACACAGATGGTCGGTGCTGTCGTCACCACCGCCAACCCACTGTACACTGCGCGCGAGCTTGCCCACCAGATCAAGCTGACTGGCGCAAAGATGGTGGTTTCGATTGACGCCAAGGTCCCTGCCATCAAGGAAGCAGTGAATTCTGCTGCGTCGTCTATTCCTGACAACCTCATCTTTACGCTAGATGGTGCCAACCCTATTTTCAACATCCTCTCAACCAAGCCCTTCCCGCGCGTCTATCTGCGCACTGAGGAAGAGACGAAGAATGCGCTTTCGTTTATTGTCTTCAGTTCTGGTACCAGCGGCAATCCCAAGGGTGTCATGCTCAGCCACCGCAACGTCGTCGCCAACATCACGCAGAACCTGGCAGTTGACAAGAGCGACAAGTACCTTACCGACGCCTACGCACATATCGAGCCTAATGCACATATGATCGCTGTCCTCCCGTTCTTCCACATCTACGGCCTGACATGCATCATGCACTTGCAGCTGTGCCAGGGCCGCCCACTTGTGATCATGCCCCAGTTCGACCTTGAAAAGTTCTGCCAGCTAGTGCAGCAGTACCGCTGCCGCGCTGCCCACCTGGTGCCGCCTATTATCCTCGGTCTGACCAAGAGCCCGGTTGTCAAAAGGTACGACATCTCGAGCCTGCTGTTTATCAACAGTGGGGCTGCTCCACTCACCAAGGAGCTGCAGCAGGAGGCACAGAAGGTTCTGGGATTCCCAGTTTGCCAGGGATATGGCCTTTCTGAATCAAGCCCAGTGATTACCCGGATTAGCCCTGGTAAGGTTGTGTATGGCTCATCAGGCCAGCTCATTCCAAACATGACTGCCAAGGTCATTGACGATGATGGCAAGGAGGTTGGTCCTGGTGAGGTTGGCGAGCTGTGCTACCGCGGTCCCAACATCATGGTGGGCTACCTGAAGAATCCAGCGGCTACTGCCGAGACCTTGGACTCTGAGGGCTATCTCCATACCGGAGATGTTGGCTATATCGACAAGGACGGCTACAACTTCATCACCGACCGCAAGAAGGAACTGATCAAGTACAAGGGCTTCCAGATCCCACCCGCTGAAATTGAGGGCCTGCTGCTTGATCACCCAGCGATTCTGGACGCAGCAGTCATTGGTGTCTATGACGACACTCGGGCAACTGAGGTTCCCAAGGGATTCGTCGTTATCAAGCCCAATGCCAACAAAACAGGTATTGTTGATGAGATTCACTCATGGCTGAACTCGCGCGTCACTCATTACAAGCGGCTGCGTGGTGGAATTGAGGTCATCGATGCCGTTCCCAAGTCAGCAACCGGGAAGATCCTCCGGCGTGTTCTGAAGGAGCGCGAGTCGCAGAAGCACAAGGCCAAGCTTTAATATCTGGTAATGTTAGGGGTGAAATATAACACGAACTTGCTTTTGAGACTCGTGCTATGATAAGATTTTCCATAGTCCGATATGTTCTGGCTATCAGGGAACAGGCAAAGAAGCACATTTTTAATTATGCTCGAGCTGATGAATTGTCATATATATTATATGAAATGCCAGTTAAAAGTTAACCAGCTAGGCTCCGGATTAGTCCTGGAGGTAATAAATGTCCATGAGACAGGCATTTGCCATGGCCGTAGATCAAGAGACACGGGCATTCCGTCTCATTCTGTGTTTTAGGCATGCATCGGGAAATTGCACCTGACTCGGATGCGATGTCGGCCACCACCAATCTCTATCCTGAGCGAAATAAAATCTATAGCATACATATTGTTCTCCTTTTGTGGCGTTATCAATTTTTTTGCCAAGAAATGAGCTTGAACGCTACTTTAGAGAGCCTGGTTAAATAGTGGACATACCCAAGCCAGCTTGTAGTGCCTAGGCAATCAACATTTCCATTATAACTTTACCATATACTTACTTCAGTTATAACCTGGTTCAACCAATCAACCAACTATGCTTTCCAGCAGCAACTACTCTGTGGCATCTATCACTTCCTTGTCGTGCCTTGCGGCTGTCTCCAACACCTCCGCTTGTCCTGCCATTGACCTGCAGACTGTGTATATTGTCGTCGTTGAGAAGGGGAAGGCGCCAGAGACTGATGGCTTCATCGTCTCCACTACCCTTGCCGATGCCGACCTGTCCAACTTCCGCCAGTCGATCGCAAAGCGTAGTCCCGGTGCATTGTTCGTTCCTGAGGCAATCCAGCTCGAGGATATTAACGGCAAGGTCATTGAGAGCATCGGTCATCTATCTGCCTGCAAGGTCGCGTTCTTGGCAAAGCCAGTTTCTGTCCGAGAGGCACCCTTGGTACCCGGATACCCACTTATTGGGGCTTTGCCACGGTTTATGAGGAATTTCCGCGAAGGATTGAGCAGCATGCACGATTCTCATGGCGACACTGTTCAGCTCTACATTTTCAGCCAAAGGTTTTTTGTGACGCGTGACCCGACTGTAGCAAAGGCGATCATGTACGAGAGCGAGTATTTTTTTCAAGCGTGCTGAAGAGCAGCCATTTGCTGAATTGCAGGAACTTGGCGGGAAGGGGCTATTCACAACGACTGCATCTGATCCTGCGTGGCAACTTGCCCACCGACTTCTCCTGCCGGCTTTCTCTGCCAGCGCTATGAGGATCTACAGCAATAAGATACTCATGGTAGCTGAGGAGGCATCCAGCTGGCTCAACCCCCGTCTGAACGAGCCGTTCACTGTCGTCGACTTTACTACCAACATGACGTTCCAGACAATTGGTATTGTTGGTTTCGGTTATGATTTTCATCTTCTCGATCCGACATACACTGAAAAGCACCCGTTTCTGTATGCCATGAACTTTTGCCTGGGCGAGATACAGAAGCGGTTCAAAAGAACTTCATATTGGAAAATGCTACCTACACGCGGAAACTACGAGTACAAGAAGCAGATGCAGGTAATGCGCAGTATTGTCCAAGAGGTTATTGACGAGCGCCGGGCCTCGGTTGACGCAACCAATATGAGGAAGGATCTGCTCGGCTTCATGCTCAATGCGCGTGCTCCTGATGAGGACCGGCAACCTTGTCGGACTCGACGACGCCAACATCTTCGACCAAATCATCACGCTGGGCATTGCTGGCAGTGAGACAAGTGCTGTGACGCTATCATGGGTGCTATATCTGCTCGTCCGCAATCCGCATGCCCAACATCGCGTTCTGCAAGAGTTGGCCGATACTGGAATCAAGCCTGGTCAGCCAATCAGTGTCAAGGAGGCGAACTCGCTCAAGTACCTGACGCAAGTCATCAAGGAAACCTTGCGCCTGTATCCACCTGTCCCGTCGATCAACAAGTACTGTGCCAAGGATTGTGTTATTCCAGGCGGCTTCCAAGTCAAACGCGGCCAGGTGTTTACCATCAACATATGGTCGATGCACAGGAGTCCAGATGTCTACAAGGACCCACATCGCTTCGACCCTGACCGCTTTTCAGACGAGAACATGAAGTTGATCCCAGAGAGCGCCTGGTTGCCATTCTCGGCAGGCCAGCGCAGCTGCATCGGATTCCAACTTGCAATGATCGAGATGCGCATTATTTTGGCTCGGTTGCTATCCAACTATGAGTTTTGTTGCATCGATGATGTAGAGGCCATCTATGATCCGCAAAGCATTACAACAAAACCACTCAATCTAGTAATGGCGGCACACAAGCGGATCAACTTCCCAGCGCCTGGCGCCGAGACCTTCATTTCAGACTCCACACATGCCACAGCACCAGCCGCCAGTGTCAGCAAGATCAGTGCTCCTGTTGTTGTCACAAATTCCGATGAGCTGCCGCGGGTTTCAATCCTGTTTGGGTCCAACATGGGTGTGAGTGAGGAATACGCTGCACAATTAAGCGAGCAGGTTGTGCGCATGGGTTTTGAGGACACATCTGTCCAGGCGCTTGACGACTGGGATATCTTATCAGCCAAGGCCGCTGGTGGTAAGCGCACTCTGGCCATCGTGATCACGAGCACTTACAACGGCTTGCCGCCCGATAACGCAACCCAGTTCGCCAAGTCGCTCGATGGAACAAGCCAGGCTGATCTACTGCACGGTGTCGACTATGTTGTGTTTGGATGTGGCAACTCACTCTGGCGTACGTACCAGAAGTTCCCGCGCCATATCCACAAGCGTCTTGGTATGCTTGGTGCGACTCCTCTAAGCGAATTCCAATTTGGCAACTCTAATGACGATTTGGACGAGGATTTCTTGCAGTGGTCTCTGCGTATCTGTGCACTTGTCACTGATCACTACGGCTCGGGCACCGAAGGGCTTGTCGAGGCAGTTTCAGCTCCAAAGTCGTTGCCATTCAACATCAGCCTAGTCGGTGGCACCGCGGCTCCGTTCAGAATCGCTTCTGAGAATGCTAGCATCAAGATTAACCAAGAGTTGCAAGATGTCAGCAAGAGCGGCCGCAGTACTCGGCACATCGAGATTGTGCTGGATCAGTCCTCGGGTATTCAGTATCAGACCGGTGACCATCTCAACGTGTACCCAGCCAACAAGCCCGGTGTGGTGCATGAGGTTGCTGCAATTCTTGGCATGGATATAGCAAGCGTACTCAAAATCGAGCAGGTTTCAAATGCTTCCCGTTTCAGTCGTTCGGCTGCCGCTGCTATCCAAGGAGCAACATGCTCGGTCTCTGACGCACTTCAGTACGTATGTGACTGGAAGGAAGCGCCCTCGCGCGAGCTGGTTGTTGCGCTGGACGAGGTTGCTGGTGACGATGCTGCGTACAATGTCCTGCGCAAGGCGGCTGACGATGTCAATACGCTGGGAAAGCAGTCGCTTGGCTGGAGCGAGTTCATTTCGCAGACTCGCACAGTCCTAGATGTGCTTCGTCATTATGCTCCCCTTGTGCGGCAGGTTCCGTTCGGGTCGATTCTGCACTTTGTGTCGGCCATGGCTCCTCGTCGCTACTCGATCGCCAGTTGCCAGGCCGTAGTCCGGAAACGAAGTACATCTTTCGGTTGCGATTGTTGATGACATCATCAATGGTCGCTTGTATGGCGGTCTGGCAACTGAGTACCTTGCATCACTGGAGTCTGGCTCTCGTCTTTCGGTCTCTCATCTTCCCGCCTCAGTCAGCCTTCCACCTGCCGTCCTCATCTGCTATACCAGTCCTGTTCATCGGTGCTGGCACTGGAATCGCGTCGTTCCGCGGCTTCCTGCAAGAGATGAATCACACAGGCACCGGCGATGCCACGCTGTACTTTGGCTGCCGCAGCCCAGAGTATGACTACCTCTACAAGGACGAGCTCGAGCAATACATCCAGAGTGGCACACTGGCCAAGCTACCAGCCTGCGTTTTTCGCGTGTTGGTAGTGAGCACAAGTACGTGCAGGCACCACATTTCTGCCGATGGTGCCCAGATCTGGTCACATCTACAGAGCGGGTGGCCGCATCTATGTCTGTGGCTCAGCAGATAAACTGGCCAAGGACGTTGTCAGGACCATGGTTGATGTTTTCCAGACCCATGGTCACCTTTCTTCCGCCGATGCAAGCAAGTACCTTGCTGACCTGGTTGCGGCCAATCGTTACGTGGAAGATGTATGGTAATCAGTATACTTTCATACCATGCATACCATTTCAACTCGTTTAGATATAGCATGTCTCTCACTTTGCCTTGCGTTTGAAAGCAAAGGCGGTTCATAGCACCATAAGGCTATGGGGTTCTCAAGCTCAAGGCCCTCTAGTTCCTCACTTTTCTCTCATTCATGGTTCTTGTCCAATAGCCCAAAGTAGACTTCTGAAATGTATGGCTGTGTAAAAGTGTAACATAGTAAAACATCACGTAGTCTTACAATATGCATTCCATAGTGATAACAGCAGATGTGACTCACTTTGACAACCAGGTATCCACACTCAATTCTCGGTGTGATCCCAAAATCAAAGATCGTCATGCGTCAATTTTGGCATGGTGGCTTGCAGCCATGTGTGGGAAGTTGTCAACATGGGCAGCAGTGTGAAATCTACTGTGACGCTTATGAGATGAAAGCTGCACTGCCACGTTTCAGCTCTTTTTCTTTTCTGCAGTTTTTCGCTTACTAGTAAACAAATATGACTATTGACACCATCAACGAGCACCCGCACCCGCACTCTTCAACCACGCCTGCTCCCACCAGAAGCCTTGGGCGTACGTGGGAGGATGTCCATGCTGAAGTTCGAAACTCTATTGTGGCAATCAGTATCATCCGTCCATTTGGGTTTGGGGCCGTTGGACCAACATGCTCATGTGCTACTGGGTTTGTAGTCGATAGCGACCAGGGGATCATTCTCTCGAACAGGCACGTCCTTGAATTTGGCCCAGGAATCCACAAAGCCACGTTCGACACGAATGAGTTCGTTTACCTCCAGCCAGTTCACTACGACCCAATCCACGATTTTGCCTTCTTCCGCTACGACCCTGCGGCATTGAAGTACACCCAGCCGAAGGCAATTAGGCTGTTCCCTGCAGGTGCAAGGCCAGGTGTTCCTTTCCAAATTATCGGCAATTCTGCTGGAGAGAAGATGACAGTTTGCGCGGGCACTCTGTCCCAGATCAACCGGAATACGCCTAATGTGGGTGACAATCGAGATTCAAACACATTTTACTATCAAGCCTCCACCACTTCGGCTGGAGGCTCTTCGGGTTCACCATTGCTGGATATCAACGGAGCTGCAATTGCAATCAAGGCGGCTAAGAACGTCAATGACGGTGGAAGCTTCTTCTTGCCGCTTGAGCGGGTTGTGTATTCACTCGAGTACATGAGGCGTGGCGAGCGCGCCCCCCGCGGAACTATCCAGGCGGTGTTTGTATTCGAGACGTATCAGGAAGTGCAGCGCCTGGGGCTGGCAGAGCAGGAAATCGAGGAGTCTCGCCTGGCTAACCCAAAGTCCGAGGGCATGATAGTTGTTGACAAGATTCTGCACAAGGGCCCAGCGTACGGGGCTCTCGAAGTCGGCGACATTGTCATCAGTATGGATGGCAAGCCTATCTGCGATTTCGTTGGTTTGGAGTCAGTGCTGGATGCCAATATTGGCTGCACTGTTGATTTCGTCGTTTGGCGCAAGGGCAGGTCTGTTCCTGTCTCGGTTCGAGTGCAGGACATGTATGACGTCTCACCTACCCAGCTCCTTTCTCTTGGGCATGCTACGCTCCATGATATGTCCCTGATGCTGGCCAACAGATATTCTCTAGAGGTTAAGGGCGTATATATTGCAACCATGTCTGAGGAGTTTCTACCTGCGACCATCTTTAAGGAGCATCGCATCATCATGTCTGTGAACGGTATACCTACCCCGGATCTCACAGCGCTTCTGAGTATATTCCGTACCATCCAAGTCGGTCAGTCCATGGTTATCAAGGCTATTGGTCATATTAATGGTAACGATCATATTATTACCATCGCTACGCTTCCAGGGGATTCTGGGCCGTTTAGAGTGCTCACGCGAGATATAGAGAGCGGATTTTGGTCTGAAGAGCGGATCGAGATGTGCAGTGGTGCTATTCGAGGCGATTTGCAAGACATGGGCGGCAGTATTCCTCATCTCGGCTTCACTGACGGTCATCTTGTGGATGGTCACTCTAATTTGGACCGGGTTTGGCAGAGTATCGTTCATATCACAAGCAGTCGTGATGGCAGCATGGATGAGACATGTGAGGGAACTGTAGACGGAAATGGGGTTGTCCTTGACAGGTCAAACGGAATTGTTGTATGCAGTGCTGCAGTGTTCACTGGATCAGCATCCAACATCTCAATTACCATCCGCAACACTTTCCAGACCGCAGCAACTATAGTGTATATTCACCCGTTGTATCCACTGATCTTCCTCAAGTATGACCCTTCTGATCTCGGCCCCGCTGGAAATGGCTTGGTGAGCGACCTCCCTGTCGACAGCAACTACTGGGGAGGCGAGGCCTGTCTTACTGTCGGCCAAGATGTTGTTCTCGTTGGCGCCAACAAAAATGGATCCCCGTATTTCACAAAGACACACATCAGCGATCGGTACCTCTACGACGGCACTAAGCACTGCAAGAAGCACTATTCTCCATCACACTTCAATGTGGATCTTGTCAGCCTTGCCACAGCTCGCGATTCAGAGAGTATGGCGGGTGTATTATGCAGTGCTGATGGCTATGCTCTAGGGCTTTGGATTCATTTGCCTCTCTGCGGCAACAGGCACAATCCTGATCCATTAGTTGGGCTAGATGTCTCGCATCTCCGCGAGATTACCAAGGCGTTAAGGTCGAGCAACGAGTACCCGGATATTGTGAGAACGCTGAACGCAAAGTTTGCCAAGGTCCGACTCTCGACAGCCTGCAAGTTTGGACTCACCAGCAGATGGGTTGAGAAATTTGCTGCCAGCCCAGCCTGTGGAAATTGCTTGTTCCAGGTTCACCAAATCGACATCAAGAGCGCGGTGAAATCTCCCGGAGTTGAGGTCGGCGATATTATCTTGTCTATTGACGGCAAGCTAGTGAGTAGAATCGACGATATTGCCACGATATACGGAAAGGATGCAGTCGATCTTGTTATATTGCGCCAGGGCCAGGAGGTTGCAATCACTGTCAGAACAGTCCCTCCCCACGAGACCAACACCCGTCGCGTTCTAAGATGGTCTGGACTTACCATTCAGGAGCCCTATGTCAGCATATATCGATATGCACACTCTGTTCCCTCCAAGTGTCTTATCTATGGAATCGCTGCTGGGTCCCCAGCCCGCTGGATGAAAAACTGGCCTGCCTTCATTACTGAGGTCAATGACGAGAAAGTCGAGGATATGGACGATCTGGTGAGAATAATTTGCCGGTTCAAGGGAAGCGACTCTGGCTTTAATGCAGCAGTCGCAGCGGGTACTCTTGGCAGAAGTATCACATCACCACCGGGCTGTGATGTGAAGTTCCGTTTGGTTGACACCAAGGGAATCGTTTATGTGTACAAGTTCCGCACTGACGATCACTATCTCCAAGCTTGGCAGAGGGTTCGAGGAAATAGCGTTGACGCCAAGTGGAGATGGGAGGCAATTTAAATTGTTCCTGTAGATTCTTGTCCACAGTTACCTGTTAAGTGCTCACGCTGCTTCAAATTTTCAACCATGAAATGCACTTGCCTTAGCTGGTTGATAAGAATGTGCCACATGTGGTTAACTGATATGTAAAGCACATCTGGCGCTGAACTCCTGGAGCAGACATGAAAATAATGGGAAAATAGTCTAGCATCGACCCATGAGATAAAGCATACACCGCAGTAGTGATACGTCCGACTAGTAATCAAAATGACTACAAAACAACTACAAAACAACGTATATGGAATCCTGGTAGATATGTGTAATGGATATCCAGTTTATCAACAAAGAGTTGCGAGTAGCAATATGGGAACCACAATGTGCAGAACTGTAGAGGCTGTTAAAGATCAGCCATCAGGGGCATGATAAACAAAGCTGTGGATTGCTAGGAGGTTGGTTTTGCCAAACAAAGGAGGCAATGGAGGGCAGGCTAATGCGTAACATAATATAGGAGTGAATTTCCAGGAATATTCAGATGTGTTAGCCGTTAAGGCTTAGGCCGCTTAGCTCAGAGGCTAGAGCGCTCGTTTCCGATGCGAGAAGTCCACGGTTCGATCCCGTGATCGGTCGCTTTTTTGCTTCTTTTTCTCAGCTGCATGCTTTTGTCTTTTCTACAACTAAGGGTTTTGGAAATGCTGCTAACCAATAGACACTGCACTATGCCAACAGCAAGGTCGGAAGCAGTATTGTTTTTGGAGGCGCTGTACTCATAGACGACTGGCGTCACAGTAGATGTCCCCAGTGCCGCCCCAAAAGCGACAGGCGCATGTTTTTACTTCTCCAGATATATATTTTGACGCCAAGAGCTAGCGAGGTCGCATGTTTCCTTCTCTACTTCCGCTTAATTATAGTTTCTATCACATATATGAAAGCCACTATGAAAAAGCTAAAATCAAAGCCATATAAACCAGTGTTGCATTCATGGCAGGCCCAGTTAATGCAAGCGCTAATGATTGTGTGTCTGGCAGTTGCTAGCACAGCGTTCTACGTAAAGTACCTACGGCTGCCACCGCAAATCTATCTGTCGGGCATTCCAGGCACGGAGCCTTCTGATGTGCAAGTGAGACACCAGACAATTGACCTGAAGTTGCCATTAGAGATAACGGTGTACAATCCCAACCTGGTTACAGTGCATGTAGACACAGTACACTTGCGGGGGCGGCTGAAGGGCACAGAGCAGTTTATATTCCGCACGACAGTGCATGACCGTATTCTGGAGAAGCGCGGGAACACAGTGTTTGTGCAGAAGGTCGACTTCAATTACGATATGCGGCGGGACACAGATATGCGGATTTTCGGCGACCTGATGAGCAAGTGCCGGAACCTGCGTGAATCGCCGCCGCTTGAAATTGAATATGTTGTGGACGCAACGTATACGGCCATGGGATTCAGCGGTGTGATGCATACGATGGGGGTGACGTATCTGGTGTGCCCGCTGAGCATGGTGCAGTTTACGGTGCGCGAGTCCATCAACACAATCCACAAGCACTCGCACCAGATGCTGGTCAGCTCGTTTGAGCTCGTCGAAGGCGCTGTCGGCGTGTCGGCCAATGTGATGAAGCGGTCGCTGAACATTATGCGCGCACTGGGCGACCACTTTATGTCGTAACACACGCAATCTTTACCTATATATAAGATTTTATAGTCGAAGTGTCTGACCGTCCGCTAGAAATTTTTTATTTGGTTAAAAAATAAAACTCTTAAGCGTCAACACGGGTTTAGGTGACTTGCTCCGTAAACTCCTTTTGATCTTGTGCGGCATCTGACCTTATCGGTGAAACCAGGGTGACAAGTTGTTATTGTAGTGGCCACAGGTCTCCACTAGATATCTCCATTGGTTCAGCGCAAGAGCTGGTCTCATTGTCGGTCGGCCTGATAACTTCTATGGCGTCATCATGGTGGTCATCACCGGCTGCGCAACACTCTTAGGATGTTTATTTATGAGCACCTATTGAATGAGGCCATGTAGCTCCTCTGGTGGTTATGCAATATTTGTGGACTTATTTTATAAATTAATTTGTCTTATGAACATGCGTAAGCGGTAGTATTTGGGTCACAACGGACCCAGTATGTATAGACTGATTCAAGAGACTATATCAGTGCTAAGGGCCCCAAGAACCATGCAAGCCAGATCATTTTTAATAAAAAGTTTTTAATGCTATGCATACGCAATAAAGCAAAACTGAACAGCATCATTTCTCTTCTTACTTGCCTATTGAATTTCTCAAATGAACATTACCCGCAGCACTACTGTCATAAAGACATCACTTGGTGGGATTGGCTTCCGTGATTCTATGTTGCCCCGCCTAGAGCAATTTGTACGCAGCGTCAATATCATCAAAGAGCATACATACATGCTTGCACGATGGATACTACTCCATCAACTAGCTGACAATGATGCCTTTGACCCTGCAACATTTGTGAAAAAGGGATTCTTTTGTTCTACTTATTTATTTATCTATCATAACATGAAGGCAAATCCACTTGCTGCTGCATCGGCGGCAGCAGCAGACACTGTTGCAGTACTTAACAATGAATATGCACCAGCACTCCCAGTCTATGCACACGACACAGTCCAAGGGATCACACAATCTGTGTGGGATGTGTGGGGCCGGGTTGCAGATCTAACATCAAAGCCATTTAAGGCGCATGGTGATAGAAGATTCCACGGAATGGCGACAACAGATGGTGTAACAATATGGATTTTGCTACAAGACAAGGTACCTAAGGCTGGTGCTGCAGTAGATGCTGATGCTGCGGGAGGCAATGCTGTGGGAGGCAATGCTGCGGGAGGCAATACTATAGCTGACTGTCGCTATATCCACCAGATCCCACAGCCAGAGCTGCAGAATCTGAAAGGCCGCTGTGTATTCATCGATCCAGGTCGGGGCAATTTGCTATACATGATGCACGAAAATAGCAGCAATGGGAAAGAAGGTGAAAAAATGCTCTACCGCTACACACGGCAGCAGCGCAATAAGGAGCTCAAGCTGCGCCACTATGACAGGATTCGTCAGGCTACAAAGGATCAAGTCCCAGAAGATGCTGTCCGCAGAGCAGAGGCAGAGCTTTCCAAGCACTGCAGCCGGACCCTTAGCCCAGCAAAATTCCGTGCCTACGTTACTGCCCATGCATCTGTGCGGTGTGTCCTAGCACCGTTTTATGCCAACACGATGACAGCGCGAAGGTTACCAGAGCAGCAGCCCACTAAGTCAAACAAGCAGCACCAAAGGCGCTGGAAGGCCCATCCAGGTGTCAGTACCAGTCCCAAGGTGTACCCGCTTCACCGCAAGCTGCGCCTTGATTCATTCATGAACCAGGCCCGTGCAGACCACAGGCTTGCCGCGAAACTCCGGAGCAAGTTCGGCCCAGATCCAGTGCTGATCATGGGCAATTGGAGTGCGCCGATGGCCCGACACCATGCGCCGATTCGTGGCAAGGGATGGTGTGACAAGTTCAAGCACCATGGCTTTGAAGTCTATCTGATCGACGAATTCTGGACACCGTCGATGTGCCCGTTCTGCTGCGAAAAGTCGCAGCAGACATTCCGGCATGTTCCCAACCCGCGGCCCCACAAGAGATCGAAGAACCCAACTGTGAAGTGCCATGGCCTTCTCCGCTGTACAAGCGAGTCATGTAAGCGGGCCATGACACAATACAGGCGAGCCTATTCGTCTCAGCTCTTGAACCGCGATCTCGCAGCAGTTCTAAACTTCAGACTCATTTTCCAGTCACTCTGTGATTCAGACAGTATTCTTGAACGGTTCCATCGCTTTACGGCCATTGCTGCCGATGCTTCTGGCACCACTCCTGCAACAAAGAGGTCGCGCAAGAGGCGTGCAGCAGCAGGCGGTTCTGCTGCCAGTAGTGGCGAGCCACCGCTGAAGCGCCTGCGCTGAGCAGACCACCAAGGTGGGAGATGCCCATGGTCGATATTGCACCAACAACCATCCGACACGTTCAAATGACCGGCTCGCCGTGATGCTCGTATCGACGTGTCAACCCATGCTGACTAGCAGTCGAGCTCGCATCGCGAGCAGAGCAATTCTAGTAAAACTCTATCAATAAACAAAAGCAAAAAAGGGCATTTCGGTTTTAGGCAGTGGTAGTCTTCGGCATGGCACCAAACTTGTAGTTCCCGTCGTGCATCAGGCGCAGCGCGTTGCTAGCGTTGAACAGCGCCATCTGCGACGACACCTCACGGGCGCGCTCCTCGCCCACATCCCTGCGCTTATGTGTCTCCTCGCCCGGGAACGGCACCATGCGGTGGATCAGCTCGTAGCACATGAGCGTGGTGCCGAACTGCGGCGACGACCGCAGGATGCGCGCCGGGCCGCCCTTGAAAAAGGCCTTGAAGCCCTCCTCCTTGTAGATCTTGCGCGCGGCGTCCATCAGGCCGGTGTAGACGGTCTCACCCTTCTTTGCCTCAACCTGTAGACGTGTCTTGATGACATCGGCAGGCGTGGTAAAGTAGGCTGCTGGCATGCCAGCGATGGCACCAGCCAGCAGCAGGTCGGTGATGCTGAGCTCGCGCTCGCCCTCGTGGAACAGATCCTTCTTCAGGTGCGAGTAGCACGGGAAGTAAATGGCCGAGAATGGCACGTCGCGCAGCAGACAGGCCGAGGCACCCTTGTACAGGCCCATCAGACCCAGCTCCTTGACGATGGTGATGGCGCCGCGCCGCACAGCCGGCGAGGTTCCGGTAGCCTTGGCGCCCAGCCCAGTCGCATCCTTGAGCATCTCGCCCTGCGTCTGGAGGCGGATCTTGACGATCTCCAGCGGGTTCGTGAACACCACTTGCGAGCCTCCAGCGGCTGCACCAGCCAGCAGCTCGGCCGCAAAGGTGATCTCGCCAGTATCCTTGTTCTTCATGCGCGAGCGCACAAAGTCGTTCATGGTCAGCTTGATGGCCTTCTCGGGTGCCACGCCGACGAGCTGCGGGCCCAGCCCGCGGTACAAGCCGAGAATGCCCTCGTTGCGGATGACCTTTTTGAAGCAGTCAATGCTGTTCTTGTACATCATTTCACCGACCACAGCCGCCCGCTGGTTTTGCATACGCGTCTTGACCAGGTCGATCGGGTAGACGACAGTCGCGCCAATTCCACCGGCAATGGCACCGACGCCAAAGTTGTACGCCTGGAACAGCAGCTCCATCAATAGCGTACGCTCGGGCTTCTTGTGCGTGATGGGTACGTCGGATTTCCGGCCTGCAGGCACCAGGCTGTCGTGCAGGGAGTCCAGGATTCCTGTGATGCTGGCTGTGGTTGCCGTCTCGGCGCCGGCCTGGCCGCTGGCAAGCGTGAACAGCACGCTGGCCTCGAGCGGCGTCAGGATGTCAGTGGTGGCGGCGAATTCGCTAGCAGAAATCTGGCTTGGCGCCTTTGCGACCTCGGCAGCGGCATGGGCGATCTTGGTCGGGTCGCTCAGCAGACTGACAACAGCGAGGAATGTCGGGTATCCAACCTTGCCCTCGGTCGCCACCAGCGCCAGTCTCTCCGCCAGCGTACTCTGCACTGCCACGGGGGTGAACTCGCTGGCGGTAGCCACCAGCTGGTCGACCTGGATGAAGCCGGTCTTTTCTCTGTCGACAGCCGCGAATGCCTGGCGGATGCGGTCGGCCCGCACAGACTCCACGAGCTGGGCAAACTCGGCATACGAAACCTGGCCCTGGCTCTTCAGGTAATTGGCAATCAGCGAGTCACCAATGAGCGCGCCCAAGGCGGGGGCTGCCGCCGAATCAGACTGCGTGACAGCCTTGAACGACAGGCTGGAGGCTGCGTCGTGACGCACTAGCAGGCTTTGGAACTCTAGGAACTCATCCTTGGAAACCCGGCCTGAAGCATGCTTATCGGCTACGGAGAAAAAGGCCGAATAAGAAGACTGCTGCTGCTGGTGCAATGCCGGTGTGATCGCCCGCGTAAAGCCGTCTGGTGTCAGGTATTTTGCCCCATCCGATGCAACGGTTGCATGTGTGTCAAAAACTTCCGAAAGCCGTTCGATTTCGATGCTGGAAAGCCGCTGCTGGGATCTGCCTGCCGTCATGGTGATTTTGTCGAGGTGAAAAGAAAAGAAACGCAAAGGGTTGCCTACAGGAGAGAAGAGCAGAGAAGCGTTGAGTTTGGCATGTTGACTGGGTGTACTCGTCGTCGAAAGGGAGGGTTGCCTAATTGAGGCACGCACTGTGACTGGTATGATTGCGATTCTCTCCCTTCGCCCCAGCCGGGCAGACGAGAGGATGATAGGCGAGCCGGTGGCACAATGCGTGCTTACCCAAAGAGCGATTTTGATAGAGCAGGAGAGCGCTAATGCCAGTTGTACCTGGGGCCAAGGAAAAAGAAGTAAAAGCAATGGAGAGAAGAAGAAAGAGGGCTTGCTAGGGGAGAGAGGGCAGGACAAGAATGAAAGCCTTGAGCTGTGGATAGGAGGATTTCTTATTCCTCGTTTGGGAAGGGCAGAAAAATTTGCTCCGACCCAAACGAACTGGTTTCCTAGTTCACCCGTACTCTGGCAGACCCATGCGGGCGCGGCTAGCGGAAAACGGGGACAGAAGCAAGGCGGGCTGTGACTCAGTTATCGGGAGGACCTGCGATCTCAAGGTTCATGCCCCTATGTCCCAGGCATAGTGGAGGCAGGATTTGCCCGGGCAGAGTATGGCCAATTAATTTTCCTAAGCTCCTGCAAAAGCTCCTAGATACCGACTAGACCCAAAATAATTCGCCGCGCCAGTACCGTGCTCGACCAGGCTTTGGCAGCAAGGGGGTGCATGTGAAAGCCGTGGCTCACCACTCAGGAACGGTGATCATGTGGCGTAATCGACCAGGAAATTAAGAGCCTGTAATTCCACTGGGCTGGGCGTCGTGCGATCGGCCCCAGCGGTTTTTCCGGGCCAGGTTTATTTACTTTTTTGCCGCTGTAGAGGGGCCCATAGACCGCGCAGACCGCTCCTGTCTATCGTGGACGCGGTCTGGGTGAGGGCTAAAAATATGCAGCTATTAATACCGAGGGATTGTTTTGGTTAGTTTGTTTTTAGAACAGGCGCCTGGCAGCCTTGATGAAGACGTGGATTTGCAGCGCACTGGGAGCTCGTTTTTTTTTTTTCTTTTCACGCTCTATCGCTGGTGGTTTAAAAGGCCAAGCTTGGTTCCTCTTCTGTCACACCGATATTTTTGTTATACTTTAGAAAAACCCGCTTTTGGCTCAGAGCGAAGCTTGGCGAGGGCAACAAAATAAACCACGCGGGGTAAGCAGCACAAAAACACCAAATAGTGGACTGAAAAAAGCATGCGCTTTTTGTTTTCTTTTTTTTTTTTTTCACTTCGTTTGTTCGGGTTTCATAAATTTGTACTTTTTATTATTATTGTTAATGCTACAATGGTAAATGCAGGCAAGGCAATCAAGAGCCAGCAGGCGACATTTGAGGAGACTAAAAGAAAGACTAACTGGGGTTGCGCTTTGTAGACTGGCACGCTGCATTCAGAGGACAAACAGGTGTTTCCAGACAGAAAGACATCGTTGCGGCGACCCACTAACACGCAGACACATTCAGCAGGGCTGAAGAGCAGCAGCACGCGCCGGTTCGACCGCCGAAACACTCCCATTCGCAGCGGAACCAAAACAACACCAACAACACCGTCGGCGGCCACGACACACGCCGAGTTTACATTCCGGTCCTCGCCGACATCGCCGGGGATCATACAGCAGCAGCAGAAACTGGAGTCAGTCGGGGCAGCGCTCCTGCCGTCGCTGACGCGGCGGGCGACGGTGACAGAAGAGAAGAACCGGCAGGCCGGGACGGTGCGGCGACGCACCAAGGAGCTGGCGCTGGCAGACGCAAGCGTGACGCGCAGCAACACTCGGAAGAAGCGGGCGAGCGAGATCATCGAGGAGCCGGTGGCCCGCAACATGTACGAGATCCCAAATGACAACGAAAACGACGGACAGTATGCAATGGAGTTCTGGCTCAATGCGCTGGTGGCAAAGCCGCATACAAACTTCTTCGGGTACGAGTCGTCGATTGGGCCCATCTGCATCTCAATCAGCACGCGCGAGTCGCACGAGTGCTATAAGGCGCTGGTGCGTACGCCGTTCAAGTTCGGGGTGGTGTTTGTGCCAACAATGGTCATTGACGAGCCGATCTTCGGCACCGACTTGGACCGGCTCTCGAGCCCCACTCCGCAGAAGATATTGCTGTACCATGCGCTGCGGATTTACTTCCAGCAGGCCGACGAGGAGCGGCGTGGGTATCTGGTCACAGCGCTACGCAACCGCCGGCTCACCACCGAGAACGCCAGCCGCGCCGATGCTGCAGCCCTCAAATCAGCAGACGCATGGAGCCAGACGGCGCCCGCCCGGCAGGCCATCAAGTCGGCGGGTGCTAAGCGGTCGACGGAGCTGAGGCGCGAAGAAATCAGCAGCTTCATGGACAGTCTGTTTACCAGCGACAGCCCGACGCTCAATGCGCCGGTGCGCGAGCGGCGGGCAGCCATTGGCGCTACGGACGCAGGCGACGACCCGGTGCTGAAGGCACAAATAGACGTGTTCCTGGCCAACGAGCGGTATGCGCGGGATCTGGCCGTGGCCACCGAGAGCCTGACCGAGCTGCGCGACGAGCACCTGAAGCCGCTGCTGCGTAGCCTGGAGCCCAAGCTGTACCGCCGCCGGCTGCGCATTGACTTTGTAGTGGAGGGAGCGCAGGATCACGTGCAGCTCTCCGGCACAGCGGCTCCGCACCGGCGGTTCCTGCGGACACTGGAGCGAGCCAGCGCGCGCATGCGCGGCGACGCTGACGCAGCACATGCAGGTGACTCGGGCGACGGCTCAGCTAAGCACGGCACAACGAAGAGCAAGGCGCGGCGGCAGAAGACCAAGGCGGAGCTGGAGGCGAAGCGACGCAATGTGATCATGGAGCTGATCAGCACCGAGCGCAGCTACGTGGCCAAGCTGCGGGCGCTAATTGACATCTACGCAGTGCCGCTGCGGTCAGCAGCGCGGTCAGCCAACAATGCGCTGATTCCAGCATACGACGCACACGTGATCTTTGGCAATATTGAGCGCGTATACGAGGTCAACGAGCGGTTCCTGGGCGACCTGGAGGCATGGCACCGCGGCGAGATGGATCCAAAGGAAACCATTGGGTCGCTGTGCCGTGACCACTTTGTGGACTTCCACGTGTATAAGCGGTATATCAACGGCTACCACCACGCACTCGAGTGCTCGCGCGCGCTGGAGGCCAAGAGCCCACTGTATGCTGGCTTTCTGCAGAAGGCGCGCGAGCGCGAGGAGTGCCGCAAGCTGGGGATCAGCGATTTGCTGATCATGCCTGTCCAGCGCATTCCGCGGTACACGCTGCTGCTGACCGACCTGCTCAAGGCCGTGGCTGAGGACGACCCCGACTTCCAGCGCATCCAGATGGCGCTCGAGCGCATCAACGAGATCGGCCAGCTGGCTGACAACCAGATCGCCGAGAGTGTTACTGAGCTGCACCGCATTCAGACCACCGTCGACGGCTGCCCGCCCAACCTCATCAGCGCATCGCGTGAATTCATCGGTGCCGTCGATGCGTCGGAGCTTGATCTGACCACTGGCAAGCCCAGGAAGCCCATGGCGCTGCTGGTGTTCTCTGATCTGCTGATGATGGTCGAGCGGTACTGGCCGCCTAAGGGCCACGGCGACATCCGTGTGACTGGCAAATCCAGCACAGCCTCGTGTCCAGTGCATGGCGCCGCAAAGAAGAGCGCCGAGGCCGCGTCGTGTACGTGCGGCTCTGGTGGCTCGCTGAGCACAGCAACAACTGCCTTCATGGCCAGCGGCTCGGCAGCATCTGGTGCGACAAAATGGGGCCGGTTCGCTGGATGGATCGATATCAGCAGGATCAGCGTGCTGGAGAAAAGCGTGGTGCCGGGAGCTACAGCCTTCTACGTTCTGCGGTACCCGACCAACGACGACCAGTCGGCCCTGGATCCGCGTGAGGCGCGGCGCACGCGCGTGGGCACAGCCAGCGGCAAGAGCGGCGCCTCTGTGATCTCGCTCGACTCGGCAAGCACGCTGACGTCGTCACCGGGGGCGCGGGGGCGCGGCAAGGCCAGCGAGGATCCGATGCAGGTTGAGTTTGCGCGTATTCTGTATCCCAGCGAGACGACCGAGTCGTATGGCGACGCGGCGTACTGGCACCCACAGTCGCTGCACGAGTTCGAGGTCGACACGCCGCTGACGCGCGATGCCTTTTTCGAGTTCCTCAATACCGCCTGGGACCGCAGCGTCGCGCGCTGCTTCGAGTCTACCGGTGGCCTGAGCCGCCACGGCAGCAGCTCGAGCAGCGTCAAGGGCACTGGCACGGGCCGCCGGACCGTCAGTCTTGGCCACCCGGAGCTGGACCGCGTCGATGTTGGCGGCCAGTCGTGGGCCGTGCGTATCTGGGACTCTGCTGATTACGCGCGGTCGCGCCACGACTGCCCAAACGCGCTGATGGCCGATCTCACTGTGATCTGGGATTACAGCGGCAGCGAGGACTCGACTGTGTACTATCCGTTCCAGGCCTGTCGCGTGGTCGATCTGGGCAACGAGTGGTTTGATATCACCTCCACTGTGCTGCCGCTGGATGCCCACGCCGGCGGGTCAGAGGACACGTATGCTGAGCTCAGCGAGGAGCGCGAGACGGTCAACAGCTGGCCTGCGTTGTGCCGGCTGGTCGAGCAGGCCATCATCATGTACCAGTATGTGCTGCTGGCGTACCCCGAGCACCACCGCGTGCAGCAGTGCTACAACCGCAGCATCCTGGCCTCGCTATTCGACAGGAACGCGCTGGGCAGCTCGTCGGCGGTCAAGAACGAGGCTGTGGCAGCGGCTCCGCGCAAGCTGCTTTCGCGCGCCAAGCACCTGTTCTCCAACAGCCTGCGCAGTTCGTCCAACCATCGCGAGTCTCTTGATACCAGCAATCTGTTTGCGTCAGCCTACGGCACCCAGCAGCCGGTGGATGCTGCCACCCACAGCACCCAGCACGCATCGACCATGTTTGGCAAATACAGAACCAAAGGCAAAGGCGCGTCCATGAGTGGCACGTCCCGCCGCGCAAACACCACTGTGCCCCCCCAGTCGGCGGGTGCGACGCTGCCGCGCCCAGCAACAACCTCCAGCCCGTCGTTAGCAAAATCTGGATCTCTGCAGACCCGCCCGGTGACGCCCAAGAGCAGCACCAAGGGATTCGTGTTCAGCGCTGGAATGGCTGGTCATCTGCGCACGGCATCAGCGGCCACTATCAAAGACACGCTGCCACGGGCGGGCATTTTCGCACGCAGCTCGGCCGACCAGCTCGGCAGTGAGCGGGAGATGGCGATACGCGAGCGGGCGCACACAAGCCGCGAGCCGCGAACACGCACCTCGTCCAATGCGTCGTCGAGCCATTCATCGCCACTGCAGCGCCTGTCGCGCGTGTTCTCGACGCAGTCGACCGGATACGGCAGCTTTACTGGTTCGCTGAGCTCACTGCCGGTCGGCCTCTCTGGCTCGTCTCCCTCACTGGTGAAGCTGAATGAGTCTGCTAGCACAAAGTCTGACGAGATCGTCAAGCGCCGGTCCATGTCGGTTGTGGCACGCGAGGGTTTGAAGCCCGATGACGGATCGTCAGTGTTTTCGCTGAAGCTCGATCTTGCTGGCGACAACTTGGGCATTCCGGATGACCTGAAGCTGGAGTTTGACCAGGCGCTAAGCAATGTTGGCAACGACTCGCCGCCACCAGCAGAGCTGACCGTCGACTTGTCGGGCATCAAGCGCGGTGCGTTGCCTATGCCTAGTGGCTCGGTGAGCGCCAGCCAGTCGTGGGATGTGCGGTCGCCAGACGACGGCAATATGCCAAAATCTGCCCAAATCATCAGCAAAACCTCCTCTGGCGCCTCATCCGCACAGAGCATCAGCAGCAAGTCGCTAGGCCGCCGCCAGGGCATCTACGGCATCACCCTCCCCAACACTGCCAGCACCGCCACCGGGCCGCTGTCGCCGACTCCAATAATGCTGCGTGAGTCCGACATTCTCATTGATATTGCGCGTGAGCTCAGCGAGGACAGCCCGGCTGCCGAAACCGCCGTGCAGCCCGAGAGCCCCTGCTACATTGACGATGCCGATATCGCAAAGCATATGAATGCAATGACCGTGGCCGACTACCGGCCTCTGCCGCCTGTCCCCAGGCAGACCCAGCCGGTCTCGAGGCACCAGACTGTGCAAGCACCCAAGGCGCAGACAGTGCCGGGCATGGTGCGCCGGGTCGAGACCATTGCGGCGCCGCCGGCGTCGGCAGATTACCCGAGGCTGCCGTCGCTACCGCCAAGGATTCGGTCTAGTGCATACATGGGCAGAACGGCACCGGCGGCCGTGGACTCGCCTACTATTCCGAAACACTTTTAGTAACATAGCATCTCCCTTCTCCCTTTGGCTTCCCTTTTCTTCATACACCTAATTTCTCTCGCTTCCACCCTTTTTCATCAGCATCTGCATAGCATGTTTTTTTTTTGCCTTTCAGGATCGACCAAATGGCGCAGCTTTCATACTGTATGGATAAAAGAGGGTCGGTTGATTTTTTTTTCTAAAAAGCCTCTGCAAAATGCTACTTCTGCTGCAAGAAACTCTCAAGACGCCACATCAGGAGGTCGAGGGAGGCAACTCTAAAAACAGTAGTTGCGTCAGAAGCGAAAAATGCTATACTTTACCAGCCTCCCCTGTCTCGCATACAGCGGCGTCAACAACTTGTAATGCACAAGAAAGAACACCCCTTGATTGTTTGGGTTGTTTTGCGAGAACCCGACAGTCCCCGACAGTCCCCAAGCAACCCCTTGTTCACTCATGCTTTATGCCATATATGGCTAAATGAAGTGCATGCTAACCAGCGCAATTGTTGTTTTTTCTTGAAATAGCGAGGAGTTCTTCTACCTACTATTTAGCAAAAAGTACTTTTTTCATTTTGGACCCGTAAACAAAACATTCAAAATAGTTTTCGCCGGTTCGGTGTATCGGAGAGGGTTCTGAGAGATGTATAAATACCTGTTATTTTGGACAAAAAGCAAGATGTCTGATAAGCACATTTCTCGTGTTGCCTTTTTTTTTTTTTTTAGTTTTCATTGGAATGGCTGTTGCACATACTCGCTCGACATTCGTCAGCTACGATCGCCAGTGTACTTGCTCGTTGTGCCGTGGGGGTCTGTCGTGCTGAGAGCCCTCTCTGTTTTATTTATATTCATATTCACATATGTACATAATACCATAGACACTACCATGCACCTTACACGCGCTATCGCTCAAATTGCACGCTTGCGCATGCATATCCTTTTCATCATACACTGCCATCACATATATCTTATCCAATACAATCAATTATCAAACCATAGCACGTTATAATGAGTACTGTCTAGCAACGTCGGCTGTCTGCTAGGCTATGCATGTAGTTCGGATAAATATCTTGCCGCAATAGTTTGCAATCCAACTTGCAAAAATTATGGTAAGCCTCGTCCTATATTTGAGCACGTCCATTGCCATAGAAGCAGTTCTCTGGGTGACAACACTCGATAGGAAGCATGGCCATGTACCGTAAAATAGAAATGATCTTAGTTCACTGATCATTCCAGTTCACTATCACTTTTCCAACTACTTCGGCTCTTAAAATTGTATATTGAAGCTTAGGTGAAGGCACATTCTTTTTAGCTGGCTCTATTTGATGATGGAAATAGTCTTGTTTATATTTCCAAACTATTTGAACAATGCTCAGCATTTATAATCAAGTTTGTTCAGTGACTGGTTCAAGTATTAGATTAGATTGCTATATCAAAAGCTATCAAGGAGGTTATCGACTTGCTCTTCAGTCGGGGGGTCAGGCAGTGTAATGCTGTATTGGATCATAGGGTATGCGTGGTTAACGGTAGTGGCGATAGGCAGAAAGGAATCAGGGGACTTGGGTGATAGGAAGGAGGAAAAGGTTGTGTTGCGAATGGCGAATGCGGGCTGGCAAAGGGCTGCTCGGAGACCCAGCATCTTTTATATGTCTGAGGAAATTCAACCTGGTAAAAATGCGCGTTCTCTTTCCGCAACGCTAAGTATTCAAAAACGACCATGCGTTCAAAAACACATAAAAAACACCGCCAAACTGTTCTGCAGTGTCTTGATATTCGCAAAGACACCCAAGCTACTCTTTATAGCTCTGTAAGAAAGATGAATGTTCAAGCACTAGGCGTGATTTCTCTCTGCATGGGAGAGAAAGGCAAGCGTCCTTTTGGATGACATCGGATTTTCATGGTCGGACTTTACTCACTGCCCATCCTTATGACAAGGGACGATTTACACGGGCTATTGTTTTCCTTCGGGTGCTGCCACAGTTGTACGCTCTGGGATGTTCAAGTTTATGAGCTTGCTGAATGTCTGAAGACAACCGGCCATTTATTTACATGTCTTTAACAACTGTGTTTGTGATTGAAAACAATCACCAGCCACATATATAGCCACCATTTAGCTATCACAAGGCATCTTTAGATGTGAATGCCAGCACTACCTCTCACATATTGCAGGGACAACGCCACCATTCCAGGTCCCTGTACCGTGTTTATCACCGTGTCAGATGATCCAATCAGCAACGCAGGAATAGCGCCAGGACGATCTCTACAGTGCACATCCACCATGGACAAGAACTTGCCACAGCCTTGTCATCTATTGCACATGGGACAGCCACAGTGGCAGGAATTGAGGTGGGGTGCAGAGAGACAGCTGCAGAGTTGGGCCAACGGGTTACCTGCTGTTCCTGCCCTCCTCCTGATTAGGCAGTGACCTTTGGAGACTATTTGCGTACATGGAATTGGCAGTTTGAATGAAGCTGAGCTGTATGTGAATGCGCCAGCCATTCATGAAACATAGTGAGTCAGATTGGCTGTGGTATCAGGAGCTGGACAGAGCCATACTTCAGCCAGTGTCATTCTGCATCAGCTGTAGGCACCCCAAGGTGGTCCACGCCTGAATTTCCGTCGCCTGAAGAGCTATTATCGAAATGGTAGGCGCTTCGGCTAGAATCTGGCACCCACGGCGTGTACAAGAGCATCCGATCTCATCGCGCAATGCTATTGGTAGAAAATGGCGTCATCGTTGAAACACTCCAATTCACTGGTGATGCTCCTGATAGGCATTGGCGAGCGCTGACTAACTCCACACCCTTTCTCACTCTCTTACCACAAATTTACTTAATTCACAGCAAATGGCAAATGACGGGCTGCACATTAGCGAGCTTGCAGGAGGCGATATTCTCAAGCGCATTCTGGCGATAGCATGCCGCAGCTATTTGGCGCAGACGGTCGGGATGGACAACTACATGAAGGCGGTGCAACTGGCAGCTGTGTGCCAGAGCTGGCGGAGGAGTGCGAACCGGCTGCTCTCCCGCATTATCATTGTCCAGAACGTGAATGCCATCCCGAAGAACCAAAGGTCCGCGCCGGCATCAGCCGCAAAGAGCAGATGGGTGTCGAACATTGGCAGCATAGTCGCAGCTGGCATGTCAGATCGCGCTAAAGATATGCGAGTAATAGGCGCTTTTGACACGCAGGGTGCTGTGCTGAATGAAGTCCTTGAGACCCTGGGGTTCAGCGCTGGCCAGTGGGATAATGTGCGGTCGATTACATTTGTCGGGGGCATATTTTCAGTTGGCACTGCCTCGGTTGGCGAGGTAGCACATTCAGCGTGTGCTTACCTTGGAAAGCGGCTGCCTGGACTTGTCGAGGTTGACCACACGCAGCTGGCAGCGGCGAATTCGCTACAAGGGGTGGTTTCCAACATGCTTATTCGGCACTTTCTGCCGCAGCTCCATACGCTTCATATCTGGTACCCGTTTCCGGTAGTTGGGCTAAAGTGCATTCCGCAGAACGTAACCAAGGTACGGATCGACGCTAGTCTCCTTGCGAACCTACCAAAGTTCCCACAAATCCCTGCTCCGCAGCTGCGCCAGATGGAGATATTCGAGCTCGATGGCGAGTTTAGGTGGAGCATGTTTGCGAGTGACCCCACCAACAGCCAAGCGATATTCGAGAACTTGGAGGAGCTCAAACTAGAGTATAGCTATGGCGAGCCCGAATCATTATCTGTCATTCAAGACGAGCTACAAATGGCGTTCCCTAAGCTGCGCAAACTGGTTGTGGAGAACGTGCTGATGTTTTACTCCGACTTCTACACGCTGTTCCACGACTCACCACTCAGGTCGCTAGAGCTCCGCGAGTACCTTGACATGCTGCACGACGTGGATCCGCAGGTTATTGCCCAGGTGGACGAGCTGCACCTGATTATCTGCGACGAAGATCTGAATTTGTCCGATATGAGTTATCAGGACATCACAAAGTTCTTTATGACCAGATCCCCTGTACAGCATGCAGAGCTCCTGCTGGGTGGGTTGCCACTACCCATTCCCGAGGGCATTCTATGGTCAGAGCTACGCCAGCTGACAATCGAAACTGAGTTGATCGATTGGACGGGCTTTGCACGAATGCTGAGCCAGTTGCCTCACTTGTGGTCCATCGAGATCCTGCGGTCCACCATGGTCAGCCCTGACGAAGGACCCGACGTTATTGTGGAGAGCACTGATCCCATCAGCACGAGCCTGCAGACGTTTGCAATTAGCTCGTATGCGCTAGTCCTGAGTGCATCAGATGTAGCGTGGGTGCGGCTGCTGATTGAGCGTGCGCCGGTGCTGATGAAACTCGGCCTTCCTCCAAGCTACATTGAGAGATTTGAGGCGTATGCCGAGGAAGCTGGCAAATGCATTGGCGTTTTTGAAAAGCAGCATTTTGGCACGCTCTATCACTGAGCACATGTACATAATATTTACATATCCTACTGCATACATCCGATTGTTAGTGGTGTACTAGATAGCAGCAAGAATTCCACTGCGAACAATCTGCAAAATAAGTTGGCTTCGTATCTACAAATCGCTTTGTCGTCACTCACACTTGTCACACTGGTTGCCCAGCCTCCTTTGCACTGACTGAGATTTTGCAAGATGATGGCTAAACCCAAGTAGCAAACGGTAAACAATCGCTCATTTGGAAATGAAAGGGTGGGTCTAAAAGCATTGGCCGATTCGGACTGGAGTTTGCAGGCACATTTACCCAACGCTCTTGGCAGCGAAAACAATCCAGAGCGAATAGCCTGGTTCGGAAATGTCGATTGTAAATGAAATTGCGCTCCTCCCCTACCTTGTTGCTGGCTACCCCCTTGAGCTCGAGTCGGCCCCGGTGCGGCGTGCTACTATTTCACTAAGCTCTCGACTTTCTGGATATATGCACTGCCATGGCATATCGCTCCGCGCGCTTGGGTATTCTACAGAGCATTGGCCACATATACCTGTCGTATACCTGTCGTATACCTGGCAAGCGAATCAAACAAGAAGCAGAGAGGCGTCTTCCATTCTAGAACCACCAACCTCCGACAACGCTCCCTGGCGGCGTGTTGGGTTATCCATTCTCAAGTCCGCCCCTATCCATTGTGTGCCCAGCGAGTGTATTCAGTTATCAATTTTCTTTTGGAGATTCCCATGCCCTCGCCACCAGACTTGGCAGCAGCTCTCAGTCCATCAAAATGCAAACAGAACGCCAGCCCAACCATTGATACCGGGCGAATGGGAGTGTATGGTTCTTTTACAACCACTGCTAACGGCGCAAGACCCTAAACCTCCATGCCTCAAAGAGCCTATCCCTTCCACCGAATCGCAGGGCGGTGGACCCAAACACAATTTATAGCTTGCCTCCCGGTCCATCTCAGCAGTGCCATTCCCACCCTCCTTTCTGCTCTCCTTTCTCATCTTTTACTGCAGCCAGGATATCACCAAAAAGCCCAAAAGCATCTGCTCATGGAGATGGATCGGATGCCGCGTCTGTTCCGGATCAGCTACGACGAGGACCATCATGGGCGCGAATGCACGTGCAACCTCTGCCAAGGGCTAATACCTGTTTCTTTCACCACCACGCCAGTCATCTGAACGTCACTACATATTGGCATTCCACCACATCCAACACCCAAAATAGAATGTTCAAATACAGTAAATGTCAATAAAATCCTCACTCAGCTCTTGTCGCTGGGCTTGCGTGCCACGCTCGATGTCGGCGAACTCCGCACACTGGGTACGGCATTGAAGGGGTTGAATGCCTGGGCGGAGTCTCTCTTGCTCGAACTCTGGCGTGCAGCTTCGATAGCAGCGTTTCCGGTCATCTGTGCCATTGCATACCCTCTGGTCAGGATCTGATCGGGGGATTCAAATGCCGGCGGGCTGGTGGCCATCGTCAGCTGCGATCCCTGGGCGCGGCGGGGAGATCCACGGCCGTTGTTGTTGGGCAGGCTGGCTGAGCTGTAGTTGGGCGAGTAGTCAGCGGTATCTTGGAACAGCGGATACTGGGTCAAAATCGGGTAGGCGTCTGCAGTCTTCTCAGTGCGGTAGGGAATCGAACCTTCGATTAGCTCAAGAGTCGCATCCTTCTCAATCGGACGGTTCACAATATCCATAGTCAGCTCAGTGCCGGCCTCCTCGGGTGCCGGTATCAGAGGCCTGATGGATGACTCTGAGCTGTTCTTCCATGTGCGCGACTTGCTCAGCCCAAATGCCAGAGCCAGCTTCGTGCCTAAACCAAGCTCCGGCTTGAAGTTGTCAGAATCGGCACTATTGCCGAGCAGTGGAGCCGCTGACAGTTCGTTGGCCAGATCAACCGTGTCTTTCTCGTACGCCAGACGCTCATAGCGCTTGCGCTTGTACCGGCCATAGATGATCAGAGCAGCAATGATCAGAAGCGCAATGAACACGGCGGCCAGGGAGCCACCGATAACAGCCCACGGTGACTCTTAGCCGGCCGGTACTGCTGGTCGACCTTGCACTCGTATTTGCCGTTGCCGCTGCTGTCAACGATCCACATGTACACCTCGTTTTCATTGCAAGCCTTGGCTGTCCGTAGTTGTCGGATACGGAATGAATGGTAGAGACGATGAAGACGTCATGTCTGCTGATTCTATCGGGCTTTGTGCCACAGAGGTGGGGGTCGGCGAAGCTCGTGTCTGCGACGCACTGGATCTGCGTGTGGGCGCAGAGCTGACCACCGAACCTTCGGTACCCATAGTGGGCTCTATCTGCGAGATGGTGATGAGCCTCTGTGCGGGTTGCTGAGAAGGGCGGGTAAGTGCAGGCTTATCGGGGGGACCAGTGAGCGGTACTTCTTTGGCGTCAGGACTTGCCATAAAACACTAGGTAATTTACAGGATTATGTTTTATACAGGGGATTTGAGGCACACCTACATGGAGAGGAAGACAGGAAGAAGGCAGCACAGATTAGGGCATTTCAGTAGCAGGGACAGGGGGGAAGGTGGCACGGGTAATGGCCATTGTTGCTACGGACGCGGTATGAGCATAATGGCCGAGCTGTTCAATCGCGTGCCGCACCGAAAAATCAGCTTCTCCAGCAAATGCCCACCCATGCCCATGCGACAGCAGCCTTGAGGGCTGGCCAACCTCCCAGGCATTAATATACTGCCGTCACCTACCTGACTGCTGGTGTGTGTCGATGTTTAATACGCGTGCAATACACCGGGGGTGCACCAGTGACGCGGGCGTGAGCTGGGTGATACAATTAATATATAGACAAAGGACCCAGCGCCGCTCCAAGGCTGCTCGAAAAAGAATATACAGGTTAGCAAAGGCAAAAAGAGGTAAAGCGGAAAGGAGAGTTGGAGAACAAAAGGACTTGTTGCCGAAGAGAAGAGAAGAGAAAACTAAGAGCGGTTCTCACCCGCCTCTGGCCAGCATGGGCACTATTTTTCTGCTCAACAAGGGTGCTTGCAAGCGATGTCAAAATAGCAGCGTCACTTGCCTGGCGAACTATTTCGGGAGACAGGCAGCGGCATGATTTCCCGTGTCCGGATGCAAGTCAATCAAAAGAGGTTGCAAGGGGAGGGTTGTCAAAAATCGTACAAAGAGCGACGTCTATTACGGAGTCCGCTAGTCAACTACATTGCCATTGCCCATCGACAGCCTGGCGCTCTTTGCACCGGCCTGCGACACAGGCTTGCTCATTGAGCCGATGAGCATTGAGTCGCCAGTGTCCGGGCGGTCGTCCATGCGTAGCGGCGAGTTCAGATGCACAGGCTGCAGCGCGCTGGGGCTGTGTAGGATCTTTGGCCTAGCCATCTGCACAAGGCGCGGCTTCTGCGTGTTCACAGTGCTAGAGATATGTGCGACACCCGACATACGGGCGCTGGACCTGTCACTGGGCAGAATAACCGACGGCGGACCAGCTGCATGGGGGCTTACTGTGCGGGAGCTACCTGGGCGCGGGCTGGCAGAGCGCAGGCTGGTCTTCTCTGGCGGCTCCAGAGCCACTGAGGTGTACCAGCTGTGCCTTGCCGCCCGATGCCACGACGTTGACAACATTCCCGATTGTCGAGCCACGCTTCGCGCCATACGGACTGCCTGCAGATCCATAGAACTGTGTCCGGCGCTTCTCGTCCTCGTCGTTGCTCGAGTAGAAAATCGGAACCGACGCGCGGTTGTCAGTCGGCATCCGGATGCCAACCATGCCCTGGTTGCCCCATTTCTCGGTTTCTGACGGCCGCCCTTGGCGCAGCATGCCGTCCCTGCTGCCCAGACGCTGCGAGTCTGCAGGTACATGACGGGTGCTTCTCCAGCGACGGTACAGGAACCAGGTTCCAACAAGCAGCAGAATTCCAAATACCGTGCCAAACACCGCAGGCAGGGCTACTGAAATCGCTTTGGACTTTGGCTTGCTCTCTGAACCGCCTACCACCCGGCACTCGTAGTATGGACATTGGTCAAGGGTAGCACCAGTGTAGACTGCCACTTCACCGTCACCGCATGTGGGCTTTGTGGACTCGCCAACACAGCCAGTTGGGGATGCCGCGGCACTGCTAGCCGAGGTCGAGGCTGAGACGGGGACTGACTCTGAGCTACTTTTTGCCGATGCTGACACCTTTGTCGTAGCCGAGTCGGTCTGCGCTGCTGTCCTTGAGCTGGCCCTTGATGTCGCTGAGGAAACAACAGAGGCGTGGCTACTGCTGTCATCATCGGCCGGCAGACCATGCACGGCGAGAACAAGGAGACACAAGGCGAATATCCGTCCAGGCTTAGCCATTAGCATAATAACGTAATATAAGTGAAATAGGTTTAAGGGGGAGGAGGAGGGAGGGTGAGAGGAAGGCGGGTGTGCGGGATAGAGGCGGAAGGGGAGAGGGAAGGAATAATAAAATAGCAAGCGTGGAGGACTTTGAGGCAGAGGAGAGCCATGTAGACATTAGCCTGCTCTTCATTAGGATGCAAGGTGGAGCGCATGGTGGGGATGAACCGGCAATAGAACTGTGAAAAGGATCGACATCGCCAGGAGCCGCACACTTCCAATTGCCCAAACTAATCTCCTAGCCCACCAAAACTGTTTGTTATTTTTGAGCTATCTTTGGAGCACAGTGCTATGGTAAAGGCGTCCATTTCCAAACAATGGCAGCCCGCGGTCTGGCAGTCGCCTCCTTTCTGCGCCTTTGCCGGAACACTGGCACTGTGCACCGCGCCTCCTCAGCGTCCGCAGGAACAACAATAATATTGTTGTTGATCGCAGGTAGAAAGGAATGGAGGGGTTGCCAATGGCATTCGTCCATTTTTATGCAAGCTAATAGATGGGGATATAAGCGGTATAACCGCCCCTGCGTTCGCTGCGAACGGCACCAGCACACGCGGCTCCTGCTCACCTCCCCAAGCAAGCTAAATCGAAGCTTCGGATCACCCACAGAACCAGATTAGCGCAGACCACCAACAGAGTGTGAGAAAAGAGGTGGCCTGGCAGGACCACAGCCGAGATCCGGAAAGCAAAGGCGCCAGTGTTTGTTGGGCAATAGCTCTTTTTTGTGCTCACTGAAGAAGAAAGAAAAGCAGTTGCCACTTCCCATTGACATCATCAGAGACCATCAGGCAGATCGCCTTTTCACAGAGCCGATCCCTCAGCGCATGGGCACCCTTCTCCTTCAGAGAGTGAAGGCCAGGGTAAACAAGCCAAAACCCTACTTTCTTCTCTTCCTCTCCCGCGTCCTCTTTCCAATTTACCTTCTGCTATTACGACTCGGTAAGTGTGCTCCCCTCTCCGGCGTGCCGTTGCTCAGGTGGTTCGCGCTTTAATCTTTTGGGTTGTCAGGCTGGGGCGGGTCGTGACAGACCAGTCAGTTTGCACAAGCACACCACTCTTGCACTGCACTATTTTTATCCCTGCCAATTGGCCATCCGCTGCGCTCCCCTCGCTGCCCGTCGAATATTTTTTTGGTTCCCATTCGTTGTCCTTGCACATGCGCGCTGAACTATAAATAAACGCGCTTTTCCCGGCCACGCTCTGTGTTCCTTTTTTATAAGGGTTATCAGCATCCTCCTCTTCTTCCTCTCCCGCCTCTCTCTCCCGCGTCTTTTGTTTTATATATTCAATCTCCACCCTCTGCATACGCTCACAGACCTTGCTTTGCACACTCGCATATACTTTATTTTAGGGCACCTTTTCAGCAAGAACCATGGCCGACAACCACGGAAGGAAGAACGGCTCTTCCCATCGCCCAAACATGAGTGCCAGCAATCCGGGAGAGTACGAGATGCTCGACCGGGACTACATGTCTGGCTATGCGCAGGGCGCGAACGCTACGCCGTCGGCCCCGCAGCTCAACATGGGCCATCAAAACATCAGCCGCAGCGAGCTTGACGTCCTCGAGACCACAGCGCCTGACCCTAACGCGAGCTACTACCAGTACTCAACCGAGCCCTCTACAGGCCTGTATGCCGACGCTGGCGCCGGCTACTACGAGCCAGGTAAGCAACACATGGAGCAATGGCCGGAGCGGAAAGAGAGCCCTATTGTCGCTCTTTTACAATAGCTGCTAACCCCATCTTTGCGATTGCCTTATTTGGTAGAGGGACAATACGGCCACGACGGCACTCTCCAGTACGGCAACAACTACGGCAATTCGGGCGACACATACTCGTACCCGCCCATGGAGGCCCCGCAGGCCTACAAGCCGCTGCCTGTTCCGCAGATGCCGGCTGCAGGAATCAATCGCGATGGCGCTCCTTCACCGCACTTGCTGCCGCTGCGCGAGGCGCACTCAATTCCGGGCACGCCGATGATGAGCAACGACGGGATGAGCGACAAGATGAGCGGATCCGTGCTCACTGAGCAGCAAAAGCTGGATCCGCGGATCATGCCCGAGGCCGACCCCGCTCTGTCGTCGCTGTACAACGCCGACAATGCCCCGCCTCCTGGTGCGCGCCAGTACGACCGGTACCAGGAGCGCCGCAAGCGCCATCTGAAGCAGGTCGAGCTGACGTCCGGTAACCTGGTTCTGGACTGCCCGGTGCCGCGCCGTGTGATTGAGATGGGCAAGTACCGTGAGGGCAACGAGTTCACACACATGCGGTACACGGCGGTCACCTCGGACCCCAACGAATTTATGAACGCAAAGTACACACTTCGCCCGGTGCTGTATGGCCGCGAGACCGAGCTGTTTATCGTGCTCACCATGTACAACGAGGACGAGATCCTGTTCAACCGCACTTTCGCCGCTGTCATGAAGAACATCGCACATCTGTGCTCGCGCACCAACAGCCGGACCTGGGGTGCCGATGCGTGGAAGAAGGTCGTTGTGTGCATTGTGTCCGATGGCCGCAACAAAATCAACGAGCGGGTCTTGGCAGTGCTTGGCACCATGGGCGTGTATCAGGATGGCGTAATGCAGAACTCGGTCAACAACAAGCCCGTAACAGGGCATATCTTTGAGTACACCGCGCAGGTGTGCATGGACGCCAGCATGAACTTCCGCGGACCGTCGAAGGGCATGCCGCCCGTCCAGGTGCTGTTCTGCCTGAAGGAGAAGAACGCCAAAAAGATCAACTCCCACCGCTGGTTCTTCAATGCCTTCTCGCCGCTGATCAACCCCAAGATCTGTGTCCTGATCGATGTTGGAACCAAGCCCACGGGAACCTCGATCTACCATCTGTGGAAGTCGTTCGACCACGACCCCAAGGTTGCGGGTGCCTGTGGCGAAATTGCTGCTGATCTTGGCAAGGGCTGCACAAGCGTCTTGTTCAATCCGCTGGTGGCTGCGCAGAACTTTGAGTACAAGATCTCCAATATCCTGGACAAGCCGCTCGAGTCGGTGTTTGGGTACATTTCCGTGCTTCCGGGCGCTTTCTCGGCCTACCGCTACTCAGCGCTGCAGAACACGTCCCCTGGCGTCGGCCCGCTGGCTGCATACTTCAAGGGCGAGCTGATGCACAGTGCCGACTCGGAGGGCGGCATTTTCGAGGCCAACATGTATCTTGCTGAGGACCGTATCCTGTGCTTTGAGCTGGTCGCAAAGCGCAAATGCAACTACGTCCTGCGCTACGTAAAGAGCGCCAAGGCCGTGACTGATGTGCCCGACACGCTGGCCGAACTGATTTCGCAGCGCCGCCGTTGGCTCAACGGATCGTTCTTTGCTGCCTTCTACGCCATTGTCCACTGGTGGCGCATGTTCGGCACATCGCACAGCCTGTACCGCCGCCTGCTGCTGACGATCGAGTTCCTGTACCAGACCATCAACATGATTTTCTCGTGGTTCTCGCTGGCCAACTTTTATCTCGCCTACTTCTTCCTCGAGCAGAACGTCATCAAGATCCACAATGACCACGAAGATAACCCCACTGTCAGTCTGCATGCTGATCCGTTCCAGGGTGCCGGCTACATCGTCATGGAGCTTTTCCGCGAGCTGTACATTCTGGCCCTTATCATGCAGTTTGTGCTGTCGCTCGGAAACCGCCCGCAAGGCACAAAGGCTATCTACCGCTTCACTGTGTTCCTGTTCACGGTCATCATGATTATCTTGACATATGTCGCCATTTACTGTGCTGTGTACACAGTCTGGCACACAGACAAGACAATCGGCCTCGGCGAGCTGCTCAAGCAGCCAAAGTTCCGCGACATTGTGATCTCGATTGGATCGACATACGGCGTGTACATGATCGCGTCATTGCTGTACCTCGAGCCGTGGCATATGTTCACCTCGTTTGTCCAGTACATGATGTGGCTCCCGTCATCAATCAACATCCTCATGGTGTACGCCTTCTGTAACACCCACGATGTGTCGTGGGGAACCAAGGGCGACACTGGTCTCCAGAGCGATCTCGGCCACGCCAAGATCGAGAAGAAGGACGGTGTGGAGGTTGCGCACATCAACGTTGCCACCGATGAGAACGACGTGAACAAGAACTACGACGAGTTTATCGGCACGCTCAAAACACCGGTTGTCAAGACCAAGGAGAAGCGTGATGCCAAGACCAAGCGCGAGGACCAGAACAAGAACTTCCGTACCACGCTGGTTCTTGCCTGGATGTGCACCAACGCTGTCGTCGCCATGATCTTCTCGTCAACCTGGTGGGCTGACTACACTGAGAAGCTCGATGCAACCCTGTCATTCAACCCGTATCTGAGCTTCATCTTCTGGTCGGTTGCTGGTCTGTCGGCCTTCCGCTTCCTGGGCAGCATGTGGTACCTTGTCCGCCATGTTTTCCTTGGCGACTAATCCTTCACAGCCATTTTCCATCTGCCTCCCCTTTCCATATCAATCTTTAGTAGCGATATTCCCAAATTCATCTTTCTTAGCTCCCCTTCTCCACTGGCTTTCTTGTTTATATTCCAACATACTCATGTGCAATGTTTCCTCATATCCTGTCATTTAGTATCGTGATTGATTATGTCTATTTACGGGTGGTTGATGTACTGATGGATCGCTGGATTAATGTAAATGCAAACGGTGTTTGAAGCGAATGTCCTGGAGGATCGCATTGTACTCCCGGACTGCCTCATCGATGACCAGTATGGAGAACTCCTTCCTGTGGTCATATCGCTCTCGGACATACTGCCAGATCATCTCGTGGAACGCTGTGTCATCGCTATTCAGCGGTTGATACGTTGCAGCCGGCGAGACTTCGACTGACTGCACATATCTCTCCTGCTTTGCCCGCTCAACCGCAGTGTCCAGCTCCTGCTTTGAATATCTGTGCGCCAGGTAATAGCCCATGGCTTTAGCAAAACTCCACTCCATCAGCATCCACACATGCTCCTTGTCCATCAGCGGCTGCCCTTCGCCGCCTGGGACCGGCGGAACCAGACCATTTTTCTCGGCCGCATCCATGGCTGGAATCGGCGTTGCCCGCTGCTGCATTGAAGACGAGTGGGGATCGACCATTGCTGAGTCTTTGGACTCCCGCCGCGGCGCATACCGCTCAAAGACCTTTTCGTTGAAAAGAATGACTGTGAACAGCATTGTGTGCAAGAACAGCTTGATGTGGTCGTGCGGTACTTTGCCGTTGTGGAGGAGCTCCAGGCAGTGTGTGTGCAGACGGAAGGCAACCTCGCGCTCCAGCTGCTCCTCCCCCATCTGCTGAAACGACGTTTCGGTCTCTGCCTGCGCCGTGCCGTTTCCGTCGCTAAACCTAACGTGTCTTTCGCCTAGCGTGCCAGGCTGTCTCCGCCGTGCCATTTTTCGCTCATGCTCAACAAGAGCCATGTGGTCATCGACCATGTATGACCACAGCGGCCAAACATGCGCCTTTGTCTCTTCCATCGCCTCCACTAGTATCGGGCAATTCCTGTATGCGTCGTCTGCACACCTCTGAGCCATCTCCATCGCCTGGCGCATGTAGATCTGGCGCCGCCTAAATTCCTGGTGTCGCTCGGCCAGCTGTGCTTGTGATGCTTTTTTTGCTCCCTCGTCGACCAATGTTGGCACAGTGGTGGAGTCTGGCAGCCCGACCATCTCGAACGACTGCGGAGCGCCGCGCAGCACATTGTTGTTGTTTATGAGCACAACGCTATGTACGATGGCTGGGAATTGGTCCATATGCAGGTCAATGGACTCCCGAAAGTTGTGTGCTATCTGCGCATAAAACCTCATCGCCCTCTGCGTCTCGCTCATCGCCAAGATGTGCCTACCGACTGGCCGCCGGCTGTGCCCAATCACCGTGCCAAATGTATCCAATAACACCATGTCCACGAGACACCGTATATCGATTATCTGTATTAACTGCGCGTTTGTCTGTGCGTTTGTTGAGTCGAGCCACGGGCCAGTGTAGGGCAATTCGACGTGCCGCGGGATTGCTACCTGCGATACAGGGTCGACCATTTTCATGAGCTCTGCGACTGACTGCTCGAGCGTTTTGGAGGTGCGGACAGGTGTGCGGGAAAAGATGCTGAGTCGCTGCTTTGCTGGCTGGGGAACCATTTGTTCGTTGTGTATCGCATCCATGGTGCCCAGAAAAAAAAAAAGTCGACTGCTGGTGTCGTCAGTCGCGCACTAAATATAAACGCGGTAGGGACAACATTAATAAAAAGAAGCCCGACTCCTTTCCACTCCTCCAGAAAAAGCTTGAATAAACAGAGAAATGGAGACGCCAGAAGGGTACTCTACAAGCGAGATAAAAGGCTAGGGGAACTAAAAGGCGACTCCATGAAGAGCAAGAAAGGAATACCTTTGCTGTGTGTTTTTCTTCAGCCCCTGGTTCGGTAACAGCGAAGACATAGCATCCCCTGTCTGCTGGCCAATGGCCACAATGGGTCTGCTCAGCTGTGCGGTCATGTCGTCTTTGGTGTTTGGCTGACTGACTGCATAAAAGGGGTGGCAGCAAAGAAACCCGTATTGTCTCCAGTGACATGGACATGTACTTGATGCCAGCGCCGAAAAGGGACGCTGGCGAAGATCCCAGACCGCGTAATAAGGGATGGGGAAGATTTCTATTGCCGCCCATTAGTTTCTCGCAGCTATTGTCTAGCAATAAAGCACCATTTCCGATTAGTCCCCTTTGTTCTTGGCTGCAGACAGTGTCACAGACAGAGGGGAAATCCTCCGGAGATTCAAACTCCGGCCACAGCTGCTCCGCCGCCCTGTCACAGACTTTGGTGGGACTAAAGGGACCGCCAGAGACCGCTGCAGAGCCATCTGTGCGCACAGATGTTTTTGCACCCGTTTTCTTGCGAAAAACAAAGAGATCTGCAATGGCATCCTTTGCACTATTCGCTCCACTCGGGCGACAACAGGTATTGTTTTGCAAGCAGAAAACTGGTTCATTTGCAGCGCAGGGAATAGTGGCCAAAACATCTATTACACGCTCCACCCTGGGTTCTGCGCCCTTTGTAGCCGCTCAGCCAGCTGCACCTGGTACTCCATCCGCTGCTTGTACCGCTCCCACTCCGCGTCGTTCATGTGCGCCAGATGCAGATTCCCAATGGGCTGTGTGGGGTAATTGCCAGGCTGGCCCATCGGCTGGACCGGGTACCCGCCAGTCTGGGCAGGCTGCTGTCCGGGAGCCTGGAATTGGTATCCTTGCGGATACTGCTGCGGGTGCGCGTATTCAGGTTGTTGCGGTGCGTACTGGACTGGCCGTTGTTGAAGAGCGTACTGCATCGACGGGTGCTGTTGCAGCTGGTAGTATTGCGGCTGGGGTATCGACTGCCAGCTCTGCGTATGGAACTGAGGACTGGTCATTGACTGCTGGGGTGGCTGTGTCGGCTGTTGAGGTGGCTGCGTTGGCTGCTGAGAATACTGAGGATATTGTGGGGGTAGTGGCTGTGCCTGCAGGTACTGAGGGTAGGCGTACGACTGCTGCAACATATGTGGGGTTGCATAGCCATTGCTCACTGGTGCCTGTGCAGTTGCTGCACTAGCAGCTGAATGTGGACCAGACTGCACTGGTCGGTACGCCTCCTGGAGACTTCCTTCGCTGCCGTGAACATGACTAGCCTGAGACTGGATATCATCCGGCGCGCTTTGCACTGCCATCAATGGCCCGGCTGCAGCTTCAGCTGCTTCCTGGTTGTGCGGGGATGCTGGCCGTTTGAGAGTGAATTTTGGCTTTTTCGCAGCACCTGCCAGCTGCCTCTGGGCACTGCTGGTTGTCTTGTAATGTGAGAATGCGGACGGCTTAGACGCTTGCGCTGTCTCGATCATCTCCTGCTTCGAGTGCACAGGCAGCGACACATGTACCGCAGCTGCATTTAAATGTCCTGAGCTGTCAGAGCGCGGCGCAAACCCATCAGGAGATCCCTTCGGTGCCGGAATGGGCAGCGCAGCTGCTTCAGTGGTGAATGCCGGCTGAGATGTCAGTACAGGCAGCGATGTAGGTGGAACCTCATCTGCAGTTGTGCTACTGGGTGGAAGTTCAGCAGAAGTTGCGCCTGACATTTTTGGGTTAGACGTCAATGCACTCGAAAAGGACTCGGGCGAGCGAGGAGGTGCAGACCCAGAGCGTGCAGGCGAGCCTGTGTCCAGTATCTGCTTGGTACGGCTAAAACGCAACGATACGCTTGCTGACGGCGAGTCGTACTCTGCCTGCCTTCCATTAGTGTGGCTGTCTTCGGGCATGATGCTGTCCAGTTCTACTGGAGGCTCCCCACCAGGTGCTGTAACCGTGGTGGCCTTGGATACAACCGTGGTGTGGCGCCGCCTGACTTTGGCGGACGAGGATTCAGCCTGTTCTGGCGCATCGATGTTTGAGTTGTTATAGCGACGCTGGTCAGCAAGAGAGGGGCCATCAACGATTCCAGCAAGGTCGGGGATATGTACCAGCGAGGCATTTTCGGGATCGAGCCTCTTGATGGTTCTCTGACGACTAAGCCCTGAAGCACCCGTATCGCCTGGAAGCTCGCCTGCCACCAGCGATATATGGAGACTGTCATTAGCCGGGCCCAGCAGGCGATTGTACCCGATTGCCATGGTAGTAGATGCTGTCGGATCCAGCGGCTGGCCAGTGGTGGAATCCTTCTTGTCTGCATGCTCGCGCGGCCAGAGGAACCCATCGACGGTATGCCAGTCAAACGACGTATTGCTATGGTGCACGAGGTTGAGGAGAGAGACGACTACATCCTGCTTGATAGTATCCCAGTACTTCCGAATAGGTTTGAATCCCATGCTAAGCAGATACTGGTTCAGCTGGAAAAGTATGTTGTAGTCGATGCCTCCACCGGCCCATCCGTATCCAAGGGCTACCCAGTCGGCAAACTCGTCGTAGTCGGGACCAATAAACTGATGCTGGCAGAGGACAAGCTGGAAGAGCTCAGCCCGGTTGTCATCGTAAAACTTTCGTGCAAACGCCCGGGCGAGCTCGTTGGCGACACTGGAATCCGGTAGACCCTTCATGTCGTCCATGCCATAGAGAGAAGCGACTTCAAGGCAGTTTCTGTCAAACGTCAGCGACTTTTCGGCAATGTCGCTTTCGTTCTTCAAGTTGCCCCATGTTAGCACCATGTTGATGTTCACGAGCTCGGCAGCTGCGGCAAACGTGAGATGGCCGTGCTTGGATGCATTCCGCCGGAAAGCCACGTCGACCCACACGTCAATGACATGCTTGAGATTCAGCAGGTCCAGCTTGGTTCTCTCCCCAGAAGGCGTTTGCTGCTCGTCAGTTAAAAACAGGTGGAGCTCCCTGTCGGAAACGCGCCAACCCAGGTCCCTTCGGTACATGTCGTAGAAACACTGGCCAGCCTCTGAGCCGACATGGTAAGCGGCCATCCGAAGGTGGGTCTCGTCCATCGCGGGCGTAGAGATGTACCGGGCAGCAGAGAGCTTGCGGTTGGCCCATTCCAAGGCGAAGTCTGAAATATCACCCCAGTTGCGTGGCCGGTCGATTACGTCTGGTCCGTTGATTGCCTCCAGGACATATGCGTACATGGCCATGCTATACGCCTTCATCCCCTGGTCATATTTGGAGTTCATAAGGTTCACCACTTGCATACGGAACGCTTCTCCGAAGTGGTTAGGGAGTGCAAGCAGCGTGTCAGAGCATCGGCTGAATCTCATAAACAAACTGTTGTCGACATTCGTCACCACATGGTCAAACACCTGCTTGCCGAGCTCGTCCTGGCAGAGGAACTCGGACACGGCCCGTCGAACAGTATAGCGCGTATCTCGGTCAAGCCGCCTGGTGTGGTCCGAATTGATAGTGCTGTACTTTTTGAGCTCGCGGAGTTTGTGGACCAGGGAAATCGAGCCGCACGTCCGGTCGTCAACATGGCCGCTGTCCTGGGATATGCGGTTACCAGCCGGCGGCTGCGAAGTTGCAACGCTCGTGTCATCCTCTACAGGCTGCGCAAGTGCAGCAGGATCGACTGGGGGTGATGTGGCCTGGAGTGCCCGCTGGGCATCTGGATTCTCGATGACCTTGGGCGCGTGGCTTCGTGAGCGCCTGCGCCGGGGCCGTGCCGTGGCTGCATCAGCTGCCCTCCGCATGACCGCCAGCTCCGGGGTGCGGGGAGCAAGACCGAACGTCGCCGACAATGGTGACTGCATTGGAACCGAGACCGGAATAGCCGCTGGCCTACGTGCAGGCTGGGCAGCCGAAAACTGGAACCGCCGCAGCGTATCTGAATCTTTTGGCATCAGCGTGCTCTTGGACCGGTTGCGTGTCGTTTTCGGAGTCTGCGTGGCAGCCTTTTCAGAAAATGCATTCTGCAGCTGCGCTGCCACATTGGCTGAGCTCGCGTGTAATACCGCACTGGGCTCTGTCACCACACGCTGCGTAGTCCGCGACGACCGCAAGTCAGTGTCGTCGTGCTGAACCTCCTGGAGTGCGTTCTGTGCCCTGTACCGAGTATCCTGTGCCCGAATCTCGTCGTATAGGTCGCCCGGGACATGGTTCCGGTCAAACCGCGTGTTTGCAATAATCGGAACCTCTGGGATGACCTGGCGTGGAGCGCGGCACAGCAGGCTAGAAATGCACGATTCGCGCATCAGCAGTTTGCGTGCCTCCTGTGCCGGATAGCTGCCCAGTAAAGGGTCGTCGGGGAACTCGATACCAGCCCACTGTAAAACGATTGCCCGGGGAAACTCGCTCAAAAAGTCATGGCCACTCACATACAAGAGCGTGCGCATCTGCTGCCTGAGCATCTCTTGGACGTCCTTGGCTGTACGGTTCATTTCCTTGGAAATGGTGTTGAAGTTGACGATCTGGCCACCGGCCCACGCAATGGCAGTTAGCTCTTCCAGCATATCTACGTCCTCTTTGGTCCATGTGCGGGATCTACCGTGTTCGTCATGCGTCGGCTGGTGTTGCGACCGCCGCCTGCCTGACTGGCTCTTTGAACGACGAAAGCCGATTCCTAAAAACCCGCGCCGGCCACGCGACTGTTGTTCGTCTGTGGGCATCGGGTGGTGGTAATCGGCGTCAATGGTTGTGTTAACAATGCCGGTAGAACGCGAGCGCCGGTGTCCGGGCACCGCGTTTGCTGTAGCAGGCATACCAGGCATTCGCGGACGGGGCGGGTCGCGTGCGTGCCCATCCTGTATGCCCATGCTTTTGGCTCTCTGGTGGCGTGTGCTGTTGCGACGGCTGAACTCTGCGGCGTGTGCGCTGCTGTTCAGCGTGAACCGCCTCTGCGCGTTTGCCAGCCTGTTATCCATGTGCTGTGATACAATCCTATATATGCTGTGCGCGAGTGCGTATAAGAAACGAAAAAGAGAATAGATGCGGGAATCAGACTAGAGGTGCGAAAATTGTTGAGGGAAAAAGAACGAATGCAGAGATAACTATTTGCTCGGAAAAAAAACAGGGAGAAGGAGCTAGACGCTGAGGTAAAGGATCACAATTCTTGACCCGCATACCCGCATGACGGCCATATGTATGAGCGTCCATCCTTCCTGGTCATTCAATGCTACCGCCCTGTCAGCCGCACCGTTGTATTTTTTTTGGGAATGAATACAATTGTGCCCCTCATTGCTGCTGCCAATAGCCCCAGTCGCCCGCTCAAGGGCACGGGTATTTCCCTTTCACAGGAGGTCTGGCATTATCGTTTATTCAGAAGAACTGAACCTCCGATGTTCTTTTTTTGCGGCTTTAGATATCAGTAGAAAGAGATAGCCTGCAAGACCTTGCCCTTTCTAGCAGCCTTGCAATAAAGGAGCGTGTGTATCCAAACTCCGACTCTGCAAGCGCGATCGGCAAATTCACATTCCTTTCCATGAGACCTCGCGCTGTCGGCCCGAAAGTGGCAGCTGTTACGGTGGTCAGCCAGGCAGATTGTGTGCTCCAATGCTGCTGCTGTTGATGACCGCCATGCCCCAGTAGGCAAATGGAAAACCTGTTTTTGGTTGTGGCCAAGCCCCAGTGCAGTGACATGTCACTGGCTGTGAACCTGCTGGATTCTGGCCAATCCCATCTCGTCTGTCTGTGTCTGTGCGCGAGGCTGTTCGCATGTCTTTCCAGGCAAAGGTGTGGAACATGTTGAATACGTGAACAATCCACGTATCCAGATACACGCACCCTTCTCCAATGTGCAGATCCTGGCTATTGTCCGAATAGAATCCCTTAGAGCACGCCCTTCGGGCAATAAATGATACTGGCTGGTAACTTGCACAAAGTGAAGAGTGGAATAATAATTAGATTGAAGCACGTCAAATGTCGGTCGACATTGTATAGTCGTACTCTATGGTGGGCAGCACGCTGCTCATGAACTTTAAAAAGATAACCAGGTACTGGTCTACCCGGATCTCGCGTCTGCCGCTCTCGAGCGCCCTCTCAATAATCTTCCGCATGACGTGGGCATGCTTGCACGGATGAATCGACGCCATCTGCAACGACAAGTGCGGGTGTGTCTCGATGGTTACCGTCTTGCGGGCATGGTCCTCGCTGATGTCTTCAAAGATCTGCCGTGCTGTCAGTGGGCTTCCTTGCTCGTCGTATCCAAACAACCACACTCGCGGTGTCTGGTAGTACTTGTCGTATGAGATGCTGACGTCGTATGTGCGAGTGCGCAGAATCTTGTCTTCGGAGTCGTCGGCCGCCTTGCTGGCGGGCTTGGCAGCAAGCTCAGGCTCAGGCTCAGGCTCGGTGGGGTCGGCGTCCTCGAGCGCCTCGAGCTTGGCCATCTCCTCTTCGAAATCAGGGATATCGTCGAGGTCGCTGGGGATATCCTCAATATCGTTCTGCCCCAGTGGCCGGTCAAGGTCCTGCTCCCCAATTCGGACATTCTCCACACCCTCGGCCAACTGCCCTACCTGGCTCGCCGATGGCACCTCCTCAATACCCTTAATCTCCTCAATTGCCTCCTCGTCCTCAGTCGTCATTGCGCGATGCCGTGCGTATGTTGTCACCCAGCCCTCGTCGCCCACCTGCTCGACCTCGTCATCGAGTCCGTACGACATTTGATCGGCACGGCGCAGGCAAGGAACTAATGCAATAGTGCTCTTTTTAGCCATTATCCCCTCCCTCTTTCGCTGCTTCCGGGTAAATTGCGTGCAAATACCTACCATTGCGCGTAATAAGGAACTGCTTGTCTTCTGGCAGGTAATCCCGACGCTTGTTTGAATTGCCCTTTTCCCTACAATAGCCCAGAGTCTCTCAGTGCCAGACAGCGTTCCTCTTTCCTTAAGTAGCGCCGTCTGCCATTCACACACGCACTATACCACGCCTTTCTCCTGACCATAAATCAAGCCGTGCTTGGCTTGCTGCTCGATCATGAGATGCCGTGACTTTGCAGCATGCGGGGCCAGCTTTCTATTCCCAAGCATTAAGTCTGCTGTCGATAATTTTTCCGTCCTACGTACCAGCTCCAGGTCGGGCACTTGAATACCAGGTAGTCCCCAGCCGCAACAAACTATGCATTAAGCACAAATTAGCAATGACGACACATTTACTGAAGCCTCTAGCACACTGGAAAAAAGACCCAATACTCACCTCTTCGGGTGTCAACACTCCGGTCTCCTTGAACTTTGAGTTCTTCAGCACCGGGTTCAGATACTCTTTGACTCCATGCAGCAACGAATAAATCGTAGTCATTTTGGTGGTACACGGAATTTAGAAACAAATTTGAATAGGAGGAGAAGAACAGAGGCTGGCAAGGGAACCTCGGAATAGTGCCAGCGCATTTAAACGTATTCCCTGAAGGCCTGAAAGCCAGATTATTCAGGCTTGATCCGGGCGATCAACCCTCGAACAATCGCCTATGCTTGATATCGGCCAAGGATACCGCGGCATGGCCCTTGCCAACTATATTTGGCGTGCATGTTGCTGGAGCGACGCTAGTAGTAGCAGGTAGTCGCCATGCACCTGCCTTCTCGAGTTTTTTTTACTAAGCTGGAATGAAGGCAACTGTATAAATGCGCACTCGCGCAAGCATTGGTGCGTATTTACCGGCCAGGGCAAATCAAACAGCTGTTTCTACCAAACCGCTTCTTGGGCTGCGAGGGCACTCTGGCGGCCACCAAACCATTCCAGGCAGCACCTGGTCTCAGCTAAGAAGAGGCAAGAGGCGGATCCTGATCTTCAACAGTGCATTGCCTTCTACACCGAGACCTGCTCCCAAGTTGCTATTAAAAAAGAGAACGCACAACGATAAGCGCTGCCAGACCAAAATAGTAAAGGCGGAGCAAATCTAGGGCTCTATCAAAGACCGCACCACGGTGCGGCATTATAGTGACACAAAAATTGGCAACAACAAAGAAAAGCTAGCAATATATGGGCGACTCCAGCATTCAGTTTCTGACGAGTTCCTCAAGCACGCTGCTGCCCTTTGACTCCTGATAATTCAGACAGTGTGCAGACACTTGGCTCTGCCTTACAGCGGGCCATGCATGGATTTCATCCGGAATATATACTGTGCGCCGGGCCAAAGGAGGTATGTTTTTTATACATATGATTGCACCAAGCAATTTGTCGATCTCGCCATAGTGCCTTACGGAGCAGATCCCTTGTCCACCATAGCAGCAATGCGCCTGGGTGTACATTTTCGCGCTTTCGCCCGCTTGTGCCAATTGAATGCAGACTTAAAACCAAGGAGGGCTAGGCCCGATATTGGGGAGAGCACAGAGGACATCTCAGAACGGCTCTTCTTTTCGTTGCTATCTCCTGAACACCTGCTCTCCTTACTCTTTACCATGTTTCTCACTACCTTTTTCAACGCGCTGGTCTATTGGACGTGCCGTCTATTAATGCGCGCTGGACCGTTCCAGGTCTTTGGTAACCTTGTTGCGTCCTTCATTGACTTTTGTTACGCGACGCTTTACAAGATCGTAACCAACTCGCATAAAGAGACAGAGAAGCTCGTTGTAGCCGCTATCAAGAATGGCACAGGCAAGGGCAAGGTTGCTATCATTACTGGTGCTAACTCTGGAATTGGCTACGATACTGCCAAGGCACTGGGACGCGTCGGCTACCACACGATCCTGGCGTGCCGCAACATGGAACTCGGTGAAAAGGCACTCAACAGCCTGATAGAGGAGACTGACCTAGACAACTTTGAGCTAATGGCACTGGACCTCGCCTCGTTCGAGTCAATTCACAAGTTTGTCGAACAATTCAAGGAGCGCCACGACTCCCTACACCTTCTTATCAACAACGGTGGTGTCTGCATGTGTCCATATATGACCACTGCCGAAGGCATTGAACTCCAATTCGGCACAAACTATATTGGTCACTTCGTTCTTACAGACGCACTCTTGGATGTGATGAAGAGATCTAGCCCTGCGAAGATCATCAACTTGTCATCGCTTGGCAGCTACATGAACGCTGGAATTGACAAGGAGCTGGTCGCAGACAAGAGCAGGTACGACAAGTCCCGCGCCTATTACAACTCAAAGCTCGCACTCACCATGTCTGCAGCCACATTGGCCAGAAAGCTTGAGGGTACTGGAATCACCGCCAACTCGATTAACCCAGGATATGTTGCCACCAACATCTTCCAGCACGTCGGGCTGTCGGCCAAGATCCAGAATATGCTATTCACCAACACTGTCATGGGTTCACTAACTACACTTGCTGCGGTGCTCGATCAGCAGTACAACGATACCACAGGCCAGTACTTTGTTCGTTGTCAGCCCACCTACTCCCATCCGTCAGCCAACAGTATCAAAGAGCAGGACGACCTGTGGGAGTTTACTGAGAAGTTGGTTGCGAAACACTCAGATCAGAGGAGTTACGGGACTTTTTAGGGCAGTAGGTTTATATAATTGATTCCTTGGGTTCAAGAAATCAACCCCCATCTTTACCTGCGACATTCGCAATGAGTGCGTGGATATGTGGAATTATACGAATGAGCTCCTTGCAAGACATTCGGATCAGACAAATGATGCAACATTTTGACCTGGTATTCTTTGCGCATATTCCCAGCCATGCATGATGGCCAGTTGGCACCGCTCCACCCATTCAAAATAGCATAGAGCTTTTTGTTATTCGAAACATTGGTGGTAATAGCAAGAATTGGCTTAGGGTTATTAAGGCTATATGCTGAGCACTTGTGAGGCCACATGTCTCCGCATTTCTCCACATGTTTCCACGCTATTGTATATATGACGGATTCTCCAGTTGTTTCTTGCCTTCACTACTAAATTACAGATCAACCGCAATATATTTTGACCAATAGTGAGAAAAACTTCAGCAATTCACAGCACTGCTGGTTTACACCTAACAAACCGTTCCTAATCCTGATCCTGTTGATGACTCGGTGAAATGTCAACTTTACACATGACAACCCTGTGTCTACTGCACAATAGTAGACCCGATGCAGGCACGGACATCCGAAATACATTGCGCGACGCACGTGCTATTGAAACACGGAATAGCCTTTCGACAGCCTAGAATAAACCGTATATAACGGTGCACCTATGCTGCTTTGTCTTTCGTCGCACAAGTCGGTTTATAGCACTACCTATGGCAGCATTAGCTCAGTCCTTCGCAGACAAACTCTCTGATCTTTGGGGGCTATCTTATCTCTCCCTTGCCATTTCACTCGTTGTTGCAGCATACGTGGCACGAACCATCCAGTATGCACTCTTCTCTCCCCTTGCTCGTATCCCTGGTCCGTTTATAAACAAGTTCACCAACCTGCCTTTTGTTTACCATCTGTTTACTGGTCAGATACATAGCTACTCTTGCAAGCTGCACGATCAATATGGCGAGGTAGTTCGCATTGGAATTAACCAGGTGTCTCTTTCCAACCCATCAGACACACGCCTAGTACTTGCAACACACGCATTCCCAAAATCACCGCTCTACGAAAAGGGCAAGGTCATCGACATCAACATGTTCAGCACCGCAGATCCAGAGCTTAACAAAACCAGGCGTCGTCAGCTGGGAGGGGCCTTCTCAATGGCTAGTCTGAGAGATATCGAGGATGTAACCATGGAAGTGGGTGTGAAATCACTCATGAGAGCTTGGGACGCCGCCATCGAGCGCAATGGGAAAACGGCCTGCATTAACTACTTCTACATGTTCCACTACATGACGTTTGATACAATCGGCCTACTGGCATTTGGACGTTCGTTCGATATCTTGGAGACTGGCAACACAGAGGTTATTGACTGGTTCAAAGACATATTTCGATTCAAAAACGCTGTCCGCATATTCCCCATCGTCCGACACATTCCGTGGCTATATCCCAAACTGAAGAGGTCACGATACAATCTGATCTGCATCATCCGCAATGCGGTAGCAGCACGCAGGCAACTGGTATCTGAGACTGGCATCCCACCACGTATTGACATCATGCAAAAGTTTATAGATGCAGTCGATCCTGCTACTGGTGACAAGCTTACAGAGACACAGCTCTTGTCGGAGCTTATAACCATGCTTGTTGCCGGTACCGACACTACTGCCACAACTCTATCCTGGACCATCATGCACATGCTCAATAACCCGCATGTGTATCGGCGGGTGACCGATGAGGTCCGCTCCCAATTCCCTGACACAGCCAAGCCAATTCTGTTTGGAGAGGCCAAGTCCAAGCTACCTTACCTTTCAGCTGTTTTGCAAGAGTCGATGCGTCTGACGTCGGTTTCATCGGGACTAATACCACGTACTCTGCCTCGTGATGGCGCTACGATACAAGGATACTTCATGCCACATGGTACGCATATCGCACTCACGTTTGCAGCATGTCACCACAACACCAGCGTGTGGAAGCATCCAGGTACGTTTGATCCAGAGCGCTTCCTAGGAAAGGATGCTGACGAGAATGCAAAGAGTGTTCTTACGTTTAGCACTGGTGTACGCATATGTGCTGGAAGGAATCTTGCCCTGGTTGAGATGTACACGACTCTGGCAAACATTCTACGTCGCTACAACATATCTCTACCCAGCGATTCCCCGTATGGCCCACACAGAAAGGACGAGCGTGGAGCGCCGATTACAATCCCAGGCAAATCCGATGGCGTATATGGGCCAGAGAATCCTAAGGTTAACTGTTTAATTAACATTTCGTTGGCTTAAGAAGTGGAGTTAGCCTACAAGCACAATTTCAGCCTTAAGATATATTCAACTTGTCAACAAACAGACAAATGCGTTTATCGGTGTTGACATTCGGGCAACTCTATGCCCTCCGTCACCATGTGCAGATCCAAATCCCCACCTGTATAAACTTTGTGGGCCGGAACGGCCCCATCCTCCTTTTTCTCCTCAGCAAATTTTCCATTTTATTCATTCCATAAAGCTCATAACTACTGGACTCTCTGAAGGTTAACAATCGGCATATATGGAGAAAAATACGTGTAAAATCAACTGAGAGGGTAGACTGTTGGGTGCTTGGGGCCCTTTTAAGTGCATGGGCAATCTTGAGCATGGTGGCACAGGGCGGTGAAGGCGGTCTAATGCCAACACCACTATCGGTAATCATTCAACGTGCTTCTTGATAACAAGACGGCAGTCACGCTCCGGGTTAGCTGACGCAGTGATGATAAAGTGCCTGCTCTCCATCTTCTTCGGGTACCCGCGCTCATCGAGGACCTTTGGCCCTAGATGGGTGTAATCATCAGGTAGCGACCAGTCGTAGTCCTTAAGCATGTTGGCAAAGATAGTCAGCATCTCCATCCAAGAGAGGTTCCGGCCAGTGCATACTCGGACACCAGAGCTGAAGGCAAAGAAGTTGCGCCTTGCCTCGCTGTTGCCGACGAACCTGTCGGGGTTGTACTTGTATGGCTCAGGCCACATATCCTTGTTCATTGCCGCACCTCGGAAGTTTATGTGGAGTTCGGTGCCGCCTGGCAAGTAATGACCCTGGAACGTCACCCCACCAGAAGGAATAGAGCGCGGCAACTGCCCGCCGATCACCGGGCACAGGCGCAGCGACTCGTAAATACATGCCTCGGTGAACGGCAGCTTCTCCCTGGCATCAGCGTAGGTAATGAGATGGCCGGAGTCGAACTGGCTGCGAATCTCGTCCACAGCTCTCCTGTAGATATCAGGGTGCAACATAAGCAAATGGGTTGTCCAAGCAAGCGTGTTCGCTGTAGTGTCGATGCCAGCACCCAGCATCAGCATGCTCTCAACTTGGATTTCGGTTTCGCTCATCCGGATCTTGGAATGCGGGTCTTCGGCATCAAGGAATGCCTGGAGAAGGTCTACCGGCTTCTCTGCTCCGCTATCGAGTATCGCGCGACGCCTGTTTATCAGACGCCTAACAGCCCGCGTAGCCCTTCCAAAGTTATCTTCCAATCCACGCACCAGTAGCGAAAAGGGGAACGCCTTGAGTATCGGAAACACCGCCTTGTGCATATGCAGCATCATCGAGTCTTGGACCCATTTAATCGGGACAACATTGTCGGTTTTAATGCACTCCAACTCTTGACCACACATGAGGGCGCCGATTACGTCGAGTGTTGTGAGCATATATGACATGCTGTAGTTGATTTCGATATTCCCTTTAGCCTCGGCTTCAATCTGTGCGTCCCATTTCTCCTTGAGTGCCTGGTACCCGGCTTTCAGAATCGTCGGCTCCATATTTTGCAGATACCCCAGGTTGAAGAAGGGTCCGACTTGACGTTTGCGAATGCCAACAAGGTCTGCGTTGCTGGAGCTGAGAATGTTTTCGATTCCGAACAAGTGGAATGCGTGGTAAAACTCGGGCTTAGCAAAGGCGTGGGTGCTTAGGGCTGACTTCAGGTCCACGAGATTCGACAGAGATACGGCATTCGGTCCGCATACATAAAGGTCGCCGTACTTTTCGTAGTCGTGCATCGCGTATTTGCTCATCTTTCCTGACATACCAATATACCCCAGTCGAATATTTGATAGACGGGCGAAGAAGGGTCCAGGGATATTGCGGAGAGGCGAGAGACAGAGGGCATAAACTAGCTTGTACCCAACTAGAGCAGCAGCAGCAGCTAGTAGGTGGGTGGGCGTTATCGAACTGTAAAGAGATGCACACATCTCCTTCCATTCAAGGTCCTGAAGAGCGCTTAGAAGAGACATTGAAAGAGGCATCGGAAATGACCAAGGTGAAAAATAAAAATAGAGACATAGGTGCCCACCCCCATCGGCCACAGATTTAAGGGAAGGTCCGACATACCGTTGAGCAACAGCGACAGCGTGAAAGCACAGGAGGGTATGTACAAACCACAATACAGTATTCCCGCTCGAGTGCAAGAATAATAATTGCTGAATCTCCGCCAGGACAAGCCATGCAGCCCTATGCTGTTCCCACTATTGGAGTTTGTTGGAATGTTTCCCATAGGTCCTCGAGACAATTGTCGTTTGTAGTGGCTGAATAGGAAGTGGCGTGCATTGTTGGCGCTCTACATCACAAAAACCTGAATTATTGGGTGGCATAGACAAGCAAGTGTGATTACTAGATCGGCCTCAGGGTGTAAGGATGATGGAAAAGTGCATACAGCAATCAACTGCATGTGGACAGCAATGCGGCAAGCGGCCCCTCACAAGTGAGTGGGTATATCATAATTTATTTGACATGGGCTGGGGTGAAGAAACATGCGGATGGCAGCTTGGAGAATGCATGCCCTTTTGAATGCACGTGCTGCGTGCTTTTGGTGGTTGGCGAAACTAGGTGTCGGGAGAACGAGCCGGCAGATCGAGTCGGTATGTGTGGTATGTACATGTGCGATGCAGAGGCAGTGGATGCGATGGTTAGCACCCACGGCCACTGAGGCATAAGGCGCATGTGCACTCGCGGTCGCAGAGGACAAGAGCAGTGTTGGTGGTCGGTGCGAGCATCTTGACAGGCAGATCGAGCGCTGGAACTGGAGGGAGACGAGGGGTGTGCAGGAGCTGTATAAAGAGCCAGAGGACCAGCTGATACCGGGGAGCCGGTGGATTTATAGCAAAGACTGGTCGGCATGCAGAAACCAGAGCCGGGCTGCGTCGCTTCATATTAAACCTAATGCAAGCAGCATGCCGCTGTTACCCCAAACCAACAGCCCCTATTTACCTGTTTTCGACAGCATCGGCAACAACTGGCGTGATTTGCAAGCAGCAGCGCCACGCCGGATGTTGCGGGCCGTTCCCAAAAAGGCTAAATTAGCAACGCAACTCTATCTAGAGGCGTGCGGCGGTTTTTCCGTTGGGCTGAGCTGCTTCGGGGACTGTGAATGACGAATGGTAACAAAAAGAGAAACAAAGGCGGTATCAAGGGGCTGGATAAATAGCTGCAGGCGGGTGCGTGTGTGCGTGTGTGCATGTGTGCATGTGTGAGGTGGGACACCCAGCAAACAAACGAGCCAACAAAGAACGGCTTACAGCGCAGCCCAGCCCCAAGCAAAAAAAAAAAGAAGAAAAGAGGTTGTGGAGAGCAGGCAAAAAGATCGCTCTCGGATAGGCTCGAACTATCAACCTCCTGATTAACAGTCAGACGCGCTAACCAGTTGCGCCACGAAAGCAGACCTGGCACCAAAGCCAATTTCTGTGTTATCACCTGGCCCAGGTGATAATGAAGGAGCCGAATGGAAAGAAGAGCTTGAGTCGGAGATTATTGTATTCAGGAAATCAGAGTCAAAAGCGGGATCAGAGTTCTTCGAATCTATGTGCATGTATAAGATGTGCACTTATATATACTGATGCACACTTGAGCTATGGTCTCGGGGCCGCATGGACAATAGGGATCCCTGTAACCGGGTCGACCATTGTCGCATGGGAATGGAACTGGTCTTGTGGGCTTAAGACTGAAACAGAAGAAGAGATGCGGGGCAGTCGTGGGTCTTGCATGTCTTGATCTTGATCTTGATCTAGGAGCGTATCCGCGACATGTTCATGATCGTCAACGACGGGCATAACATCTGATATTTCGGAAAAATAATGTATCCATAAAGGAATTGGCAGCTGCCTCAACTTATCGCTGTTTGCCACGTTCTACAAGGCCTTAAGCAAGTAAAACAAAAGATTTCAACTTCTGCTAGCGTATTCATCCTTTACATCTATTGGACATTGGTGATTCATTGAGTCACGTTGGCATAGGGAGCACACAACATTGGACCTAAATATATGAACTCTTGTTTGAGTGATAACATTAAAGCTGGAGATAGCTGTGACTAAAACAGGTTTCCAGATGAGAGTATGACCAATGCAGACAGAGACAGGCCGAGGGCGACCATGGGCTGGTTAATTCTTGCGCTATTTGGCTTTGATCCTGCAGTTGACCCTGCGGTCGTGTCGTTGGCGGACTTTGTGCCTGGTGGCGAACCCGATTTGGAGCCAGTATCAGAATCGCTCAGTGTGAATGTTGGCTTTGTAGGGGGCTTGGCACTTGATTTGTCATGTGTGGTTGTTCCAGTGGTGCCGGTGTCAGTTTTAGTCGCAGTTTCAGTTGCAATTCCGGTTGCGGTTCCGGTTGCGGTTCCAGTTGCAGTGCCGGTAGCAGTGCCGGTAGCAGACTTTGTTACCGCATCAGCCGAGGTGCTTGTGAAGATGAACGTGGCCGAGTTGACCTGGTTGTCAACAACGGTGGTAGGACCGGTCTTTTGCATCTGCTGAGCAAACTTGCTGACCCAGGCTGCATCATATGTGTCAGGGATGCTGTCGGTTCCAAAGTACGCAGTGAGCTTCGTGTATGCGTCTGGGAACTTGGATTTGGCAGTTTCGAGGTAGCCATCCCACTGCTGCTGGTACTGGCCGTAGTTGGCCGAGATGATCCCGGCGAGAAGACTGGCATCGTATGTGCTTGGGTCAAAGGCGAACTGGGAAGCGGCAAGCGGTGCAACAGCCAGAGCGGCAGCAAGAATGCGGGCCATCTTTACAGGTTTCAAAAAAAAAAAAGTGTTTACACTAGCAGGAGCGAAGAGGGGGAGCTGAAATCAACAGCGAGAACAGATGGTAAAAATTGTCCGCTAGAGTGCAACAGAGAACTGCTTTAAAGCAACTATTCTGCTTAGTTGGGTTCACAAAATGAGAACTGCTGCTGCGAATTGAGTTTGGACGTTGGCGAGCGTTGTTCTGCACAGCGGCCAACAGAAAGGCTGATTTTCGACTTGACGTGGAATAGTGTGCATCCCTCGTTCTGCTCCAAGGCTGGCATTCGCAAATCAAGCGCCCAGGTCACGCCAGGCATGCAGCGGGTGCTAAAAATGACAGCAGGGCGACAAAGGGCGACGTGGTAGAGAAGGGGGGGGGAGCATTGGCGGCGAGGCAGATGCTCCCTCCATACCCTTTTTCACTTAGCATACAGTCAGCAAGCATCCACACAGATACTACAGTAGTGAAGCATGTTTGACAAGCGGATAGTCGGCGGGCGCGAGGCAAAGCAGGGCGAGTTTCCGTTTGTGGCCCATCTCAGCTACACTCGCGACAAGATGCCCATCCAGTGCGTTGGCACGATTCTCCACGACCAGATCATTCTGGTGCCCGCCTTTTGCGTGGTTCACCAGGGCACAGAGCAGGTCATCCGTCCAGACGAGCTGCTGATCGGCTACGGCTCGGTCGAGCGCAGCAAGCTCCGCCATGCGCGGGTGCTCGAAATCGCCGTACACAGAAAGTACACACATAATGGCATCCACAACAACATCGCACTGGTTAGGATCGAGCCGCTAGAGTTCTCCGAGACTGTCAACCGCATTCCTGTGTTCTCAGGCAGCGTCTCGGCCCGCGAGCGCATGGAGGTGATGGGCTGGGGAGCCGACGACCAGATTGGCGCCAAGTGGTCCGAGACTCTGAAAACCACAGATGTGCGCATTGGCGAGAGTGCACGGTGCCAGCGCTCAGAAAACTACAACGGGGTCGAGGGCCGTGTGCTGTGCAGCGACAATATGCTGAACCCGGGCCACGACCTGTGCAATGGCGAGGTTGGAGCGCCGCTGGTCCATGATGTCGATGGCCAGAAACAGCTGGTTGGGATATACAGCTACCACATAGACCTGTCCAAGGAGGGCTACGACTTGTGTGCCAAGGACTCGAGCCTTGCATACTACACACATGTCTACAGCTACCTCGACTTTATTGCCTCGACAGTCGGGGTCCCTGTCGACACCTTCACCAAGTCCCTGCATGAGCCAGCCGGCAGTCCAGCAGCACCCAAGAAGCTGGGCAAGGGTGCCGTGGCCGGCATCGCGGCCGGATCGGCTGCGCTTGCCCTGCTGCTGTTTGCGGTCCTTGTCAAGGTGTGGAGGGTGCACCAGGCGCAGAAGAGGACTGCTTGGGGCCACACGTATGAGCTGGCGTCGCGCACTGCGGAGGATGACGAAGACGATGAGATTGTCGCCATTGCCCCGAGCCACTAACGGCATCTAATGCCAGTTCTCTAGCACAGGTCACAAGGCAACCCAGTCCAGCATTGCCTGTGTCCGGTTTTCGCCCAGTTGGACACTCATTGGACGCGCTGAAAAATCAGCAATTTCGACAGGACTATATATAAGGGCCGTCTATTTCCGACATGGATGGGGGCGTGGGCGCACTCTTTGCCTGCCTGCTGCATGCCGTCTATGCTGGCCAGAATCCCAATTTGCAGAGCGAGCGGACAGTGAGTTTCGGTTTTATTGTGCTCTTTTTCAGCAAAAAGGGCCAGGGAGCAGATGTTCTCCCATCTTGCAGGGCCTGCCTTTTAGTTCCTGTTCCTCCCTCACTTCACCGATTAATGTATATACCTGGACCTCATCACCTTGTTCCACTGAAACTTTGAAGTAATTTTGTATACAAATACCTGGTAGCCAGCACATAATTTAATGCAGACGCGGTGGGTGGCAACATATTTAGCACTGGCAGCCAGCAGCGCAGCGGCAATGTCGTTTGATAAGCGCATTGTGGGCGGCAAAGAGGCCAGCATTAAAGACTATCCGTTTGCAGTGCACATTTCCACATCAGAGGCTAACGGCGGGAACGGGTGTGCCGGAGCCATCCTCACCGACCAGATTATCGTGACAGCCGCAGCCTGCATAGTCGGCAAAGACGGCAAACCGGTGTCAGTCGGCAGCATTACGCTTGGCTATGGAAATAGCACGGTGGCCAGCCAGCCGCTAGCCACCGTCAAGAATGTGATCCCTATCAGCTCGCTTAACATGACATCAGGCGCCGATAACATCGCGCTGCTGCAGGTTAGCCCGGCATTCAAGTTCTCATCCGCAGTGAACCGTGTTCCTCTTTACACGGGCAGCCTCAAGACCAACGACAAGCTCGAAGTGATGGGCTGGGGAACTACCGACGAATTCGGTGCAGGCAGCTCAAACGGCGTTCTGGAGGTATCAACGGTTGCCATTGGCGACGAGTTCAAGTGCAAAATCACTGATTTGTTTGAAGGAATTGATGGTAAGCTGGTGTGCACGGCAAATTCTCTGACGCCAGGCAGTGCGCCATGCAAGGGCGACTCTGGGGCACCGCTGGTGCGCAAGGTCGGTGATGGCTATCAGCTGGTGGGCTTGTGGTCAGGCATTGTAGATTCAACGGGAAAGACCATTGCCTCGTGTACACAGAGCACAACCTACCAGTACTATGTCCACGCCAAATCCTACCTCAGCTTCTTCACGGAAACCACAGGGTACAGCGCCAACTCGTTCACTGACAACGCCCCTCCGGTGGACGACGAGCAGACGCCGGCTCCTATCACTGTGACCAAGTCCAAAGGCCTGTCCACAGGTGCCATTGCAGGGATTGCTGTTGGTGCCGTCGTCGCCATTATCGTGATCGCCATCCTTGTTTATGTCGTACACCGCAACCGCAAGAAGCAGCAGGAGAACCGCCAGGCCGACTATATCTACGAGCTTGGCTTGCAGCAGCTGGCTGAGGAGCTCGGCGGCTCGTACGAGCCCAAGACATCGATGGCCTCCAGCATCTTCAACACGTCGACTGTCACACCCTTTGAAGACAGCTTCGCCGGCCGCCCGTCGCTTGGCACTCGCTACCTGCGCAGCTCGGCCCACGAAGAGGGTGAGTCGCCGTTCTCTGACCATATTCCACAGTTGCAGGATATCGGCACCGAGATCACCATGGATACACTGAGCAAGACCCACCGGTACGCTGACGGCTCGCCGCTGGTCATGGAATTTATCCGGCCAACACGGGAGGGCAAGGTCGAGGACTACTACCCGCTGCTGCAAGACTTCTATACGCTGTACGATGAAGTGGGCGAGGAGAGAGATGTGTATACAAGCTCTGGCAGCAGAGACGACCTAGTCGACATGTAGCGCGCAGTCCCTGGGCAGATCATTTCATAGCTGCCCTTGATTTCTGGTACACTAAATATAGGTCTTGCCAAACACGACCCATGAAAAATAGGCGTCTTGCCTTGAGCTACAGACCACCAACCTACCAATATTGTCCTCCAGCGCTTGGATCCAGCCAACTGTGTTCTATAATTAGCGCGGTTCCTACACGCGCTTTCGATGCTTCCCAACACACCAGCTGCCATATGCAGCTTTGTGCATATGTTTATTACGCAAAAATTGATGCGTGGTGCCGATCGCAATGCGCCGACTTGGCCATCACGCTCCTTCTTTCCACCGCAGAAATCAACGTCTCCTCATGCACGATTACATGTAAGCGCCTGCTATATACAAGAATGCACAAAGACGTTTTTTTGTAGCCATTGCGGAATGGCGGAGGAGGGGACAAACAGCAGCTATCACAATCAAAACCGGTGTGTATGGGAAGTGGATCCTATACCTCCAATTTCTTGTTTTTGCGACATTTTTATCGCTCCTGCTGTCCTAGTAGTAGTCAGGTATTTGATGGTAGAATAGCAAGATGCACCTTCATGCACCAAACAAAAATAGCATTGGGGGACACGGCGGCTACAGGAAAGAGTAAACATAAGGCTGGATAGGCGCGGTGGTTTGCACTGACCGCGCTCTGGTGCATCCTTTTTTCTTTTTCCTTCCCTCTAGTCATTACACTTTTGCCTTTTTATCTACTTGTTTGATATTTACATTGGAGCTTCAACCCACACCTTTTACCGTTTCTGCTAACTGGTAGCCTCATACACTCGCACAGCTTATCTTCTTCTATAGTATAAAAGTGCTGTCCTTCGTATAGTCATGAGGCTCAGCATATCCCGTATGATGGCGCTGAGCGCTGCCGCCATGACACTTGTATCGGCCTTTACACAAGTCAGCATCAACGAAGGAATGAACGTCAATATCAAATCCTCCATAGACCCCGATGGTAATTTGGTTGTGTCTACTGTAACATCAAAGTACACAACCTATATCCTGTTTATGAATGACAGCAATGGGAGGTCTTCATTCATCGGGTCGCCCGTCTTCACAACTAACCACGCCGGAAGCACCATAGTCAAAGTTGTGCCTGTCAAGGAGATTCCCAAAGATGAGCTCCCTTCCCCAACAAAGGCCACTGACGACAGCAATGGCGACGCGACACCCACATCGACGCCGAAGCCGACCGCCGCACCCACAGAGACATCTAAGCCCACAGGATCCAGCACGCCGACCGAAACGCCGGCCACGAGCAGCAAAAAGGTCAATGCGGCGTTAATCGGCGGTGCTGTTGGTGGTGGTGTTGCTGGGCTGGCGATAATTGGCGTTCTTGTCTGGTTCTTCTACCGGCGGCACAGGCGGCAGCGGCAGATTGAGGAGCACCAGAAGGAGGAAATGCAGCTTCTGGCCATGGAGCTTGGCGGCTCGTTCAACCCCGAAAAGGGGCGGTCAATCAGCGTGCACAACGATAACGCCTTCAGCGACGCAGCGTCAGCTACTGAGGAGCTCGCGTCGCGCTACACGCGCACTGCCAACTCGCTGGCCAACAACCATCCGTCCTTGCAGGAATCGTTCTCAAACAACGCCTATCATATCAATGTCGGCACCGAGCTCACAATGGACTCGCAAGGTCGCCATGGGCTGCCCGATGGGTCGCCGCTCGTGCAGGACTGCATACTCCCACAGCGTAATTTGAAGGCCGCTGACAATTACATTGAGCTCGAATGGTTCCCGCTTATTTCGCAGAATACCAAAATGGAACCGCATGCCGGTCCCAATTATGTTGAGGACCGCGGGCTGTCGAACATCGCCACATTCATCAAATCCTCGTCCAACCAAAAGAACATGTCTGCAATCAGCGGTCTCCGCAAGTAATTACCTACACTACAACAATAGCACCAATATCTGTCGAATAAATGTGTTTTCTTCACGCAAACGATATATACTAGAATTATCTGTATGGAGCAGTGTAGCCATAGCAAACTCAAGGGTCTTCTGGTTTCTGGTACAGCGGGTGCACAGCCTCGATAGCGTCGGCGTGAGCGACCCGCCACTTGCGCTTCTCGTCCTCCCACATAAGCCGAGCGCTCTTGACAACAGCCGACTGCTCGACCCCTTCCTTTATCGTGTCTGTTGCCCATTCACTACTGCTGCTGATTGCGCGCTTCACCTCCCCCGCGCCATACTCGAGCCCGTCATTTACCAGCCTACGTGTCTTTTGTGTGCCCGCCGTCAAGTACCCAGGCTCACCCGCCCAGTGGAATAGCTGGCCCACACGTGCATTCCACCATATCACTCGCCGCGGTGCTGTCGTCTCTCCGGCCGTCTCCTCCCGCCGTGTTCGTTGTGTCAAAGCCATGCTCCAGTACATGTGTGTTTGGACTTTGCGGAGCTGACCCTGTAACTCTTCAGTCTGTTTCATGCGTGGGCTCAGCCAGATATACCCAACCACTGTGGTCAGCATGAGCCCGCCAAAGAACATTTGTGTGCTCTGCCGTGTAATTACTTTGGGATAGCGCGACATTTCTAAAGGTGTGGAATGCAAACGAAGCGAAATGTTAAAAAAAAAAAAAAAAGGCGCTTTCAAGCTGTGCGATAACCGCTCTCCCTTGATGTGAGCCAACTCGATGAAAACGACCACCCGAGAACTATGACTCGGCTCGCCAGCAACATCCACAAAAGCGGTTCTTCCATCAATGGGCTTGACTGGCAGGTTCTGCGCGACCCAGCGCAACGTCTTAACTCTATATTTCCAAAAATGCATGTCGCATCACGGTCTGGGATCCATCAGCGGGCCCATATGCTTACGCACCAGCTCTGCGCCCGACGCGTCACCGCAGGTATCAAACAAATCTGCCAGCGCTGAGTGAAACCTGTAATCTGGCTGCAACCCAGCCTCATCAACCGCCAAGCACACGCGCATAGCCCTCTTAATATCCTCGGATGTTTCTTCGTTGACTTGCTCCGGACTGCCTGACTCAGCAGCAATGTCGTGGGCAGTGTCGCGAATTTTCATCGAATGATACCTCAGCAAAAGTGTACCGAGCGGGATATCGAACATCGCCAACTTGTCTGATCCTGCCGAGGCCATCAGCGAGTCCTCAAGCTGCGCAATCATCTTGTCCTGCTTTGTCGCCCGATCTCGTACCGCCCCCTCGGCAGGTGTGCTCATGTGGCCGCCATCAGGAATCCCTGGAAGATGGTAGTCGCCATCCATATCAACAGTACTGGCATTCACAATGGATTGCTGGCTAGAAATCTCAGCAAATGCCTTAGTGCGTCTCCACCGCTTGCGCAGAGCGACCTTGTGCAGAGCGTTAATCAAGCTGGTGTATGTGGGCAAGTTAGGCTGGACACCGCGCTCGAGCATCTCCGACCAGATCCGGCTTACACCTTCCAAGTTCGCATCGTAGCCGTATAATGTAACCATTGACGTGTATGTGCGCACATTTGGTACGCACTGCATATCCTCAGGGAACTCCTCGGCTGGTGCATCCATACCTGCGTCTTCATCCACAGGCTTGCCCATGCCAAAGTAGTCCATCTCCGCTTTGAGTGCCTCAAACACCTGCTCGCCAAATTCGACACTCCGCCCATACGCAGCAACACGGATAAACTGCGCAGCAACGTCGTTGACAATCACAGGCATCTCTCCCTCTTCCCGCTTTGAGCCGTACAGCCAGCGTTCGCGCCTTGTCGCCAGGACCATATCCCATGCCTCGCGCGCAACCGACAGTGGCAGGCTCCATCTGCGTGTATACTTGTGGAGCCGGATTTTCTGTGGATCGGTGTAATCTGGCGGCAGAAGCAGATATCGCAATGTGAGAACGCTGGGCATGATCCGACTGGCAGTCATCTTTTGTATAATCTGGAGACACAGGCGGTGCCTATCAGCCAGTGCAAATGCCTTGATTGCTGCTTCGTATACGCTACGGTCGACGCTGTGTAGTCTAGCCGATGCCAACTGTCCGCGCAGTTTGCCATGCGGCCCGCCAGGCATGGGCAGCACATACTTGTAGAACACTGAGATTGCCTTCTCGTATTCGCGGCAACTTATCAGCGCATGCATATAGGCAGATAGTGTGAGCGAGTTTAGCAGCGGCTGTCTGCTTCCTCCCTGAGAGAACCGAAGCTCAGTTTCGAGCGTTTGCCATACTGCCTCTGCATCATGGATACTGGCTGACTGACTACTCAGATTCAGTAGTGCCGCATAAATGTTCGGGTCACGCCCACGCATTACCATGCTCTCAAGCTCGTCTCTGACCTGCCCGCCAATGCTCTCGAGCTTTCTCTGCATACGACCAGGGTATTCGTCGAATTTATGGTTCTGTGCATGGTTCTTGAGCCCAATGATCAAGATAATGTTGGTCAAGACTGTCGCATTGGGCACGATCCCACCATCACGCATAGCCTCAAACTCCTGGATCGCCAACTCTACTGCAGGCCATGTGTCCTTGCGGCTGCGTGCTAGCGACCGACGCATGCGATGTAAGGCAGCAAACACCGCTGCGAACGCCCACGATGACATTTCCAACCCTAACTTCCCCATTACTCGCCGCGCACCGATCATCTGGGATACCATGTTGCGCTGCGCGTATACGCTGACAATTGTCGTCCATAGTTTCACAGTAGGCTCTACACCAACGCCTGGATCTTTGCGCCAGTCGTGGCAGGCTTTAGTAGCCAATGCCACGCATCTGTCGACAGACTCCCAATCCTCGCACTCACGATATCCCTGGATCAGAGTGCCCCATGTTGTTGCATCCATCCGTGTGACGCCCCAGTCATGTCGCTTGCGCATCTGCTCATCGATGGCACGAAAATGCCGCCATGCACGCAACCGTCGGCACCCATTGAGCAGCGTGTTGAATGTGATGGCGTCCTCAGAAACCGTATGCAAGCGCATGTCCGTGTGCAGCGAGATCAATTCGTCGACTGATGACGCCGGGTCACGACAGATCACGTCGAATGCTATATTGTAGTGCTGTGCTACCGGTCGCCATATAGATATTATCGGAATGTCGCGAGGTCCACCAGTAAAACCGCCAGTATCTTCTGTGCCGGTGGGCTCTGAGCATCGCCACATGTCGCCTAGCATCATCAGCACTCGCCGTTTCGACATATCCCGTGTCCATACCCGCATCTCATCACCAACAAACTCTCGCCCAAAGTCGCTCTCCAGCCTGCCAGCAGCCGACCCCTGACCCAGTGGCAGAAGTGTGCGAAGCCTAACGTCCCTACGATGCCCATTTCCTGGAGCCTTCGCATCATCCAGCTTATGCCCTGCACCCACGTAGGTCTTGGACAGCTGCTTGTTTGATGGGCTGCCGTGCATTTCTGCTCTTCGCGATCCCGGTAATCGTGGCGGTGTGCGTTGGCATGTTTTGAGCAGACTTGTCCATGTCTCGAACGACACAAACGATAGGAGCCTCCGGATCTTTAGCTGGTCGTACATGGCCCAGATCTCGGGCACATCCTGTGATTCGCTGCTGAGAAGATCATCTAGACGTGCGAATGCCTCTGTGATTTCGTCGTCACTGATCATACGGTCGCCAAGCACTGAACCGGTGTGGAACTGCCGGCACCCAGGCTCTGCTCGCCGTTTGCTAGTGCATGTATGGTATGTCAGAATTCCATGCTCGCATTTGTAGTGGTATGTGGCTCGTAACCGGTGGTTCTGGTCGGCTGCCCGGTAGAGTACTGCGATCGGCTTTGTGCGCTGTGTCCAGAGCAGGCTACGCTTGCTGGCCCGCAGCGCCATTAAATAAAAAGTCCTGTACCACAGCTCTGCAAAAAGCCTCGCTCGAGATTCCAAACCCGCAATTAGCGCAACCCTCAGAAATGCACGGAAAAGGTGAAAGTAAATTGCGAGGCAAATAAACGACGGGCTGAGATAAAGGGCTAGGGCTAGGAGCCCAAGCGGGATGGAGGTGCTTAGGAGAGCGAAAAAAAATAGGTCCATCTCGTCCGCTTGATCCGAAAATCCGATTCCAGACCCTGGAACCACCAGCCTTGCAAGACACAGCAGCTAGTTGGCAGCAAAAAGGTATAGAGGCAGGTGAGATGTTTTGTGGACATTTCATCTACTCTATTTTTCCCGTGGCGAGGAGTCGAACCTCGCAGATGCCACCGGGCCACGCGATATATCATGCAGGGGCGCGCACGCCTGGTATTCGAACCCCGAGCGCCCAAGCGCTGAACGAGCACGCGTAGCACGCCAGGATGCGCACTAAACTCCTGACAACACTTGGCAGAGTCCATTTTACACGCCTTCTTGAGCCGCTCCCCATGAAATGCTTTCCGCCAATGGGGTGGGCGAACGGCTTTATTCAGAACGCAGGCTAGACTGAGGTCTTTGTTTTGAAGACCACACAAACCCCCAACGGCTGGTAGGCTCCCTCTCTTCTCCGCTCTGAATCTTTTTTCATCTCAGCTGAATTCACCTCGTAGAAGTACTCACCCCCCCGATTTCAAGATGGAGTCTGCTGCTAACACTCCTCTCCCCGAGACCGGCGACGTTTCGCAGCGCGGTCTCCTGCGTACTGTTTGGGACGTTTCGTTCCGCATCGTGATCCGGTACATCAAGAACTCGTACAAGGACGACCCGTTCCGCACCTTCCTTGAAGTCTGCCTTGTCGGCTTCATCATCTGGTACATGACCAAGCAAAAGTACAACATTGGCACAAATGAGGTCGTGCTGACCACGAAGGAAATCGACGAGCTGTGCGAGGACTGGAAGCCCGAGCCGCTGGTTCCGGAACTGACTGAGTTTGAGCGCGAGACTCTCGACAAGGCAGTGCTGATTGATGGCCCCAACGGCATCCGGGTCAAGCTGGCCTCGGGCAGCGGCAAGCAGGTGCTGAACTTTGCATCGTACAACTTCCTCGGGTTCATCAACAGCCCCGATATCGAGAAGCGCGCACAGGAGATGCTGCGCAAGTACGGTGTTGGTTCCTGCGGTCCCCCAGGCTTTTACGGTACTCTGGACGTGCACATGGAATTGGAGAAGCAGCTGGCAGCATTCGTGGGCCACTCTTCTGCGATTCTGTACAGCCAGGCCTTCACCACTACGCTCTCTGTAATCCCCTGCTTCTCAAAGCGCGGCGATATTATCGTTGCCGATGAGGGTGTTGCGTTCTCGCTTCAGCAGGCGATTGCGCTGTCGCGCAGCAAGGTCTACTGGTACAAGCACAACGATATGGCGGATCTCGAGCGTGTCCTGGCCGAAGTCAATGCGCAGCTGGCTGGTCGCAAGAGCGCACTGCCGCGCAAGTTCATCATCACTGAGGGACTGTTCCAGAACACCGGCGACATCACCCCGCTCGATGCCCTGGTCGAGCTCAAGCACAAATACAAGTACCGCATCATCCTCGACGAGTCGCTGTCGTTTGGCGTCATGGGCAAGCGTGGTGCTGGCCTCACCGACCACTACAACCTTGACCCGCATGAGGTTGATCTGATGATCGGCGCGCTCAACAACGCCATTGGTGCCTCGGGCGGCTTCTGCTGTGCTGATAAGGACCTAGTCGAGCACCAGCGTCTGTCTGGCCTTGGCTATTGCTTCTCGGCGTCTATGCCTGGAATACTGACTGTGGCTGCCGCCGATGCCTTGCACTCGCTGGAGAACAACCCCGACGATTACCTGCCAGCGATGCGTGAGAACTCTGTGCACCTGCGCACATTGCTCAGGCGTATCCAGGGGTTGCAGGTTGAGGGGTCGAACGAGAGCCCGGTGGTTCACATTCGCTTGACGCCCGAGACCCTGGTTCGCATGAAGCGGTCTGGCGGAGCCTGGACCAAGACTGATATTGATCGTGTCCTGACGGAGCTGACTGACGAGGCGCAGAAGGACGGCGTGCTCCTCACCCGCTCCATGTTTGTCGACGAGCACGAGCGCCTGATGCCTAACTCGAGCATCCGCATTTGTGTGTCGGCTGCCCACACCAAGAAGGACATCGAGAAGTGCGCCCACGCCGTCAAGAGCGCCGTCAGCCGTGTCACCTCGAAGAAGCGCTAACAAGCCTTGGGCCATCCCCTCCCCCCACACTGCAGTCCACTAGAGCTTTTATCTTTTAATGACCTCACAGAACTAAATCCATATGCTCCCAGACGACTCGCTTTACTTGGGCTTGTGCGCGACGCTGAAGAATGTGCTGTACGTGTAGTGCAGCATGCTCTTGGAGTTGGCCGTGTACGTGGCCGGCACGTCATCCCTGAACTTGCTTTCGTCGAACACAAACCCGATCTCCTTCGCCAGTTGCACAAACTCGTCGCGCGTAAACTCAACCGATTCCTCGCCTTCGATGTTGTCAAAGTGCCAGAGCAGCGGACCCAGGTTGATCCACACAGCACCAGGCTTCATGGCATGCCACATGGTCTCGAGGTACTTGATCGCATTCTTGGCTGTATCCATGAAGAAGCAGGTGACGATAGCGTCCCAGCTCTCCTTTTCCTCGTCATCGCCATACACCTCGATAAAGTCGCCAGCAGTCATCGAGAAGTCCGCCGTGTCCTTGTATGGCAGCTCGCTGGGCAGCACATCAGGGATGCGAACGGCCCGCATCTGATCGTCGACATTGGCCACGTTGGAGAACTGGTGCACAAAAGGGTAAATCGTAATCTCTTCGGGCTGCTCGACCTTGTTGAGAACAAAGTTGGACGCAAACAGCATAAAGTACGAAAACTCGTTGCCCTGTGCACTGAATCCGCGGCAGCAAATGTCGTAGGCAAGGCGGCCTAGCCCGGCACCTGGCACCAGCACGTTGATTTTGCCACGTTCCTCAGGCCTAGTGTCAGCAAACTCGTCGTCAAGCGCCTGCATGATCGGACCATAGGTTGTCTCGCGCTCCGCCTTGCCTTCAACAGACCAGTCGCGCACAAACTGCTTCAGCGTGCTGATGACCTTATCCATGTGGTGGTCCTTGGCAGGCTTACCGCTCGTGCGCTCCCGATATGCAAAGAACATCTTCAGGAACTCGCGCAGCTTATCAGGGTCCTCATTCGGATTGGGCATCGAGCCGACAGTGTTTGCATACGTCAGATTGAGAATGAACTTGTAGTTCTCACGTAGCAGCTCCTCCGCCTTCTTGATCTTGTCGATGGTACCCAGAGACGACACAATCTTGCGGTGCTCCTCACTGAGCTCATCAATCGAGTGTAGGCGGCGGTAAATTGCGGTATTCAGCGAGTATGTTTTGTAGTACAGGAATGCAGCTACAACGTCGGTCATGGCCTGGGCCTCGGCCTGAGCATCTCTAACCTCCTGGCTGTCGAGGTCGCCGTGTCCAGTGCATGGCTGCCCGTCGTGCGTATGGCCATGCGAGTGCCCGTGGTCATGACCGTGCCCGCCGCAGGGCTCGCCGCCGTGAGTATGAGAGTGAGAGGTGTCGCCCATGGTAATAGCTGGTTAAAAAAGTTGGGCAAGGAAGAAAATGCTAGCGGCCTATAATGCACGCAATCGCCGGCTCTTTTATACCCGAGTTTGCCCTTGATCACTGGCTGTTGGGCGATTTGGGACTGATATCAATGGTGGGTGAAGGGCGATTGACGCCCATGGAGTGATGGTAAGAAGGAGCCCTTGGTGAATGCAAAGAAACTGCGCATCAGCAATCCTGGACACCTCCCAAAATATGGCACTGCGCACATTATCAGTGATACACATCCCTGGGTGTCTTATCGCTTCGCTGCTAAATATCTGGCACAACTTTACACTTATCTATTGCCTCACATAGCCATCTACATCAATGAAGCAGGCATCGGCAGCTGTCCAGGAGCTCATGCGCGATACAGCCCGCCTGTTCGACCAGGCAAAGAAAGTCAATACTCACATGGTGCAAATCGACGCATTCGTAAGCGGCAGCGAGACAGCAGAGCTGCTGAAGGGGCTGGAGGATGCCCGGGCCCAATACAAGGCATCGTGGCAGCGGGCACGCGAGCTTGCTGTTGCCCTTGATCCCGATACTTCTGGTCCCCAGCTCGACAGCAGCGATTCGGCCGACCAGCGGAGCAAACTGCAAGAGGAGCGCGACCGCCTATACGCCGAGGCCGTGGACAAGTCGAACCAGATACATAATCTGCTGGAGTGCGCCCGCCAGCTCCAGCTTACCTCGGCCCAGCTCCTGCAGGTTTCAAAGTGAGCAGCAGTGGCTGCTCCCAACATGGAATACGCAGTTACCAGAGTCTGGCCTGCCAATCGCGAACTCGCGGTGCTGCATACATGAATTTTCTCCCTTTGGCAATATAAAATGCACACCGGCGGCCACTATGGCGGCTACGGGCAGGTGTAGGGCTGGGGGTGTCTTGTGCAGACAATGTGCGGCTCTTCGATTTATCCTTTTGGAGCGGGCGGTGGCGGCGTGCTGCTGCCGTTTTGCTGGGGGAGTTTACTTTACCCAAACATGTAGCAAGCAATTGTATAAAGAATTCTCTGTCTCCAGAACGGGGGTGTCCTTGGGTGAATGCTGCTGAGCCTAAGGATTTGAAACACAGATAATGGAGGACTAATATGAACCTCCTGGATTCAGTAAATAAATCTGAAGACCTCACCACTGTGAGCGGCATGTTTGGGGGTTCTGCCGGGCTCTCACAGTCAGGAACCGCAGCCGGTCGCCGCCGATCTGTTGCGTATAAAAGCCGACCGAATTGGTGCCCAGGCAACTCCTCTCTCCTGCATCTCACCACCTCACACCCTCTGCACTCGTCTCCCAACTCAAAATCCACTGAAAACGATGAATTCGCTGCCGTCCTTTGTCCTCCACACCTGCGACCGCGAGTGCTCGTGCAGCCTGTGCAGCATCGGCGAAAAGTGCTGAGATGTCAAGGGAACCCTGGCTTCTGTCATCCTCTGACCACCCAGAACCAAGCCTGCTGTACGCCGATTGGCGCCTTTGGCTACCAAAACCCATCTGTTTATAGCCATCTCTTTGCACAATACATTTCTTTTCTCAACAATCGATAATCGGCTGGAAATGGCCATGGTATTTGGACTGCAGGCAACGAAGAGCGCGCAGCTATGGCGAGTGAAGCGCAGGTGCTGCTGACTTCAGCCTATGAGCATCTCAAATATCCGCCGTGGAATTGCCAATCTGGGAGCGTGGTACGCACCTATTGTGAGGTGGAGCAGAGCCAAGGGGTGAGGCTGTTCAGCATAACCCATGGTGAGGGGTTAACAGCTCGTCCTGTCTCGTATACTCGCAAGAATTAGTGCGCATGTAGTCTGTGTAGAGGATGCAGCAGGCGTCGATAAGGAGAAATGGCCAAATAGTGGTAGGATAGGAACAAAAGCATATGCAATAAAAGTTGCAACAACATTAGATAAGAAGTATTGGAATATGCTGGAGCACATAAGGCTAATGAAATCACAACAGAATACGCAGACCACAGCACTAGATCATGGTCTAACATGTACTCTCTTTGCGTCAGTGACACAAATGATAGCTGGTGTTGGTCAATCCACGTGCACGTGCCTGTGTTGCCAGGCGGTATATTTATACTCTAGTCAAGAGCTATGTAGACCGTGGCAAACAGCGATAAGTTGAGGCAGCTGCCAATTCCTTTATGAAGACATTATTTTCCCGAAATATCAGAAATTGGCTTTGGTGCCAGGTCTGCTTTCGTGGCGCAACTGGTTAGCGCGTCTGACTGTTAATCAGGAGGTTGATAGTTCGAGCCTATCCGAGAGCGATCTTTTTGCCTGCTCTCCACAACCTCTTTTCTTCTTTTTTTTTTTTGCTTGGGGCTGGGCTGCGCTGTAAGCCGTTCTTTGTTGGCTCGTTTTGTTTGCTGGGTGTCCCACCTCACACATGCACACATGCACACACGCACACACGCACCCGCCTGCAGCTATTTATCCAGCCCCTTGATACCGCCTTTGTTTCTCTTTTTGTTACCATTCGTCATTCACAGTCCCCGAAGCAGCTCAGCCCAACGGAAAAACCGCCGCACGCCTCTAGATAGAGTTGCGTTGCTAATTTAGCCTTTTTGGGAACGGCCCGCAACATCCGGCGTGGCGCTGCTGCTTGCAAATCACGCCAGTTGTTGCCGATGCTGTCGAAAACAGGTAAATAGGGGCTGTTGGTTTGGGGTAACAGCGGCATGCTGCTTGCATTAGGTTTAATATGAAGCGACGCAGCCCGGCTCTGGTTTCTGCATGCCGACCAGTCTTTGCTATAAATCCACCGGCTCCCCGGTATCAGCTGGTCCTCTGGCTCTTTATACAGCTCCTGCACACCCCTCGTCTCCCTCCAGTTCCAGCGCTCGATCTGCCTGTCAAGATGCTCGCACCGACCACCAACACTGCTCTTGTCCTCTGCGACCGCGAGTGCACATGCGCCTTATGCCTCAGTGGCCGTGGGTGCTAACCATCGCATCCACTGCCTCTGCATCGCACATGTACATACCACACATACCGACTCGATCTGCCGGCTCGTTCTCCCGACACCTAGTTTCGCCAACCACCAAAAGCACGCAGCACGTGCATTCAAAAGGGCATGCATTCTCCAAGCTGCCATCCGCATGTTTCTTCACCCCAGCCCATGTCAAATAAATTATGATATACCCACTCACTTGTGAGGGGCCGCTTGCCGCATTGCTGTCCACATGCAGTTGATTGCTGTATGCACTTTTCCATCATCCTTACACCCTGAGGCCGATCTAGTAATCACACTTGCTTGTCTATGCCACCCAATAATTCAGGTTTTTGTGATGTAGAGCGCCAACAATGCACGCCACTTCCTATTCAGCCACTACAAACGACAATTGTCTCGAGGACCTATGGGAAACATTCCAACAAACTCCAATAGTGGGAACAGCATAGGGCTGCATGGCTTGTCCTGGCGGAGATTCAGCAATTATTATTCTTGCACTCGAGCGGGAATACTGTATTGTGGTTTGTACATACCCTCCTGTGCTTTCACGCTGTCGCTGTTGCTCAACGGTATGTCGGACCTTCCCTTAAATCTGTGGCCGATGGGGGTGGGCACCTATGTCTCTATTTTTATTTTTCACCTTGGTCATTTCCGATGCCTCTTTCAATGTCTCTTCTAAGCGCTCTTCAGGACCTTGAATGGAAGGAGATGTGTGCATCTCTTTACAGTTCGATAACGCCCACCCACCTACTAGCTGCTGCTGCTGCTCTAGTTGGGTACAAGCTAGTTTATGCCCTCTGTCTCTCGCCTCTCCGCAATATCCCTGGACCCTTCTTCGCCCGTCTATCAAATATTCGACTGGGGTATATTGGTATGTCAGGAAAGATGAGCAAATACGCGATGCACGACTACGAAAAGTACGGCGACCTTTATGTATGCGGACCGAATGCCGTATCTCTGTCGAATCTCGTGGACCTGAAGTCAGCCCTAAGCACCCACGCCTTTGCTAAGCCCGAGTTTTACCACGCATTCCACTTGTTCGGAATCGAAAACATTCTCAGCTCCAGCAACGCAGACCTTGTTGGCATTCGCAAACGTCAAGTCGGACCCTTCTTCAACCTGGGGTATCTGCAAAATATGGAGCCGACGATTCTGAAAGCCGGGTACCAGGCACTCAAGGAGAAATGGGACGCACAGATTGAAGCCGAGGCTAAAGGGAATATCGAAATCAACTACAGCATGTCATATATGCTCACAACACTCGACGTAATCGGCGCCCTCATGTGTGGTCAAGAGTTGGAGTGCATTAAAACCGACAATGTTGTCCCGATTAAATGGGTCCAAGACTCGATGATGCTGCATATGCACAAGGCGGTGTTTCCGATACTCAAGGCGTTCCCCTTTTCGCTACTGGTGCGTGGATTGGAAGATAACTTTGGAAGGGCTACGCGGGCTGTTAGGCGTCTGATAAACAGGCGTCGCGCGATACTCGATAGCGGAGCAGAGAAGCCGGTAGACCTTCTCCAGGCATTCCTTGATGCCGAAGACCCGCATTCCAAGATCCGGATGAGCGAAACCGAAATCCAAGTTGAGAGCATGCTGATGCTGGGTGCTGGCATCGACACTACAGCGAACACGCTTGCTTGGACAACCCATTTGCTTATGTTGCACCCTGATATCTACAGGAGAGCTGTGGACGAGATTCGCAGCCAGTTCGACTCCGGCCATCTCATTACCTACGCTGATGCCAGGGAGAAGCTGCCGTTCACCGAGGCATGTATTTACGAGTCGCTGCGCCTGTGCCCGGTGATCGGCGGGCAGTTGCCGCGCTCTATTCCTTCTGGTGGGGTGACGTTCCAGGGTCATTACTTGCCAGGCGGCACCGAACTCCACATAAACTTCCGAGGTGCGGCAATGAACAAGGATATGTGGCCTGAGCCATACAAGTACAACCCCGACAGGTTCGTCGGCAACAGCGAGGCAAGGCGCAACTTCTTTGCCTTCAGCTCTGGTGTCCGAGTATGCACTGGCCGGAACCTCTCTTGGATGGAGATGCTGACTATCTTTGCCAACATGCTTAAGGACTACGACTGGTCGCTACCTGATGATTACACCCATCTAGGGCCAAAGGTCCTCGATGAGCGCGGGTACCCGAAGAAGATGGAGAGCAGGCACTTTATCATCACTGCGTCAGCTAACCCGGAGCGTGACTGCCGTCTTGTTATCAAGAAGCACGTTGAATGATTATTCAAAGTGAAGTAATTATACCAACCTTTGTCTAGTGGCTTGTAATCTGCTATCTTTATCTTTACCTATATATAAGATTTTATAGTCGAAAGATTTTATAGTCCAAAAAGTGTCCGACCGTCCGTTAGAACCTTTTAAATTGGTTAAAAGATAAAACTCTTAAGCTTCAACACGAGTTTGGGTGGCTTGCTCCGTAAACTCCTTTCTTGATCTTGTGCGGCATCTGACCTCATCGGTGAAACCAGGGTGACGAGTTGTTATTGTAGTGGTCACAGGTCTCCACTAGATATCTCCACTGGTTCAGCGCAAGAGCTGCTCTCATTGTCAGTCGGCTTGATAACTTCCATGATGTCATCATGGTGGTCATCACCGGCTGCGCAACACTCAGGATATTTATTTATGAGCATCTATTGAATAAGGTCATGTAGCTCTTCTAGCGATCATGCAATATTTGTGGATTTATTTTATAAATTAATTTGTCTTATGAACATGCGTAAGCAGTAGTATTTGGGCCAGAATGGACCCAGTCTGTATAGACTGATTCGAGAGACTGTATCAGTGCTAAGGGCCCCAAGAACCATGCAAGTCAGATAATTTCTAATAAAACATTCTTAATGCTATGCATACGCAATACAGCGAAACTGAACAGCATCATTTCTCTTCTTACTTGCCTACCGAATTTCTCAGATGAATATTACCCGCAGCACTGCTGTCATAAAGACATCGCTTGGTGGTATTGGCTTCCGTGATTCTATGTTGCCCTGCCTAGAGCAATTTGTACACAGCGTCATTATCATCAAAGAGCATACATACATGCTTGCACGATGGATACTACTCCATCAACTAGCTGATTATGATGCTTTTGACCCTTCAATACTTGTGAAAAAGGGATTCTTTCGTTTTATTTATTTATTCATTTATTGTAACCTGAAGGTGAAGACTGTCATATCTGCCGAGGATTTCGTCAACCGGAAGGACAGGTCAGAACTGTCGAGCGCAGATTTCGGTGATGTAGTTAGATACCATATTTATGATTATCTATTGCATAATGGCGATATTGAGCTACATGGTGTATGCGAAATGAATCAGGTGGTGACATACGTAGATACCGAGCTGATGACAGCATACAAGAACAACATTGTGTTGCACTATGGCACCTGCCTACAGCGGATTCTGGCCAAATTGATTGATATTCGCAGCCGCAAAAACACACTGCACAGTACAATGGGCAATGTGTCCAAGGCTGAGTTCAATAACACATGTCAAGTGTGTATCTATACACCTGCACAGAAGCTCCGCCAGGCAGTTGCCTCTAGGCACCCTGATATCAGTGTGCTCACCCCACCGATGCTTGCAATCTACAACAAGCTGGCACCAGTCCTTAATGCCTATGATGCCAAGTACAGATTCGCCAAAGACAGCCGATACTATGATGCCAAGGCAAATCCACTTAAGCATCTGCGTGCATACATTCGCCTATGCCAGCTTATCGAGAATGAGCAGCTTGGCAAGTCTCCTCCCCAATGCTTGCCTCTGCGGACATCATGGATCCCAGGCCATGTGCGCTTAGACAAGCAAATAATCAAGCAGGTGTTTGTTTCGAAAACACGTGAGGAGGTTACCAAGATCAACGCAGCAAAGAGGGCAGCAACAGAGGCAAGGAAAGCAGCAGAAAAGGGCGAAAAATTGGCCAAGAAGACTGCGCGTGAAGCTGTGAAGATGCCATCAGATGAAACAGAGGCCACTGCAGCAACTGGCAGCAGTAGCGGCTGATTCACTTGCAGGTGCATCGGCTGCAGCAGCAGACATTCCGGCATGTTCCCAACCCGCGGCCCTACCAGAGATCGAAGAGCCCAGCTGTGAAGTGCCATGGCCTTCTCCGCTGTACAAGCGAGCCATGTAAGCGGGCTATGGCACAATACAGGCGAGTCTATTCGTCTCAGCTCTTGAACCGCGATCTCGCAGCAGTTCTAAACTTCAGACTCATTTTCTAGTCACTCTGTGATTCCGGCAGTATTCCTGAACGGTTCTGTCGCTCTACAGCCATTGCTGCCAATGCTTCTGGCACCACCCCTGAAACAAAGAACCCGCGCAAGAGGCGTGCGGCAGCTTCAGGCGATTCTGCTGCCAGCAGCAGCGAACCAGCGCTGAAGCGCCTGCGCTGAGCAGGCCACCAAGATGGGAGATGTCCATGATCGCCATTACACCAACAACCATCCGACACGTTCAAATGACCGGTTCGCCGTGATGCTCTTATCGACGTGTCAACCCATGCTGACTAGCAGCCGAGCTCGCATCGCGAGCAGAGCAACTATAGTATCTTCGCTGAAACCAATTATAATTGAGGTTGCTTAGAATTAAAGCACACAGGATTGCTTTAAACTCAAAAAGAATTTCTAGCATACCATATAGAGTCGTGTGTATACTAAATACTGCGCAGCGTTTAACTGTAGTTGAATAGGAAACCCTTTTCGCTCAATTTCTAAAATATGTGTTGTTTAATTGAAGCACTTGTAGTCTGGCTACTAGGATTACTTGAATGAATGTTGCTTGATAAGCTCTTCAGTAAACGCCCACATCTCGTCTTGCTCGCTGATGCTCATGGTTGATGGATGATCCATGTTCTCTTGGCAGCGGACAAGAAATTTCCCTGTAAAAATGGCAGCCTCTGGCGAAAGGGCAGCGTATATCGATGTTAAGGCACCTTGGGTAGGGTTGATAAATAGCGCATTCTGGATCTTTGTGACAAAGCTCATATCACGGAAGATGTTGGTCGCCACGTACCCCGGATGGATCGAGTTGACTGTTACATTGCTTCCTTCAAGTTTCCTAGCAAGGGCAGTGGTGAAAATGGCGACAGCAAGCTTGGAGTTGCTGTATGCAGCGCCTGTGTTGTACAGATCCTTATTGGTGACCAGGGACGTGTCTACGCGCGGAGCGATATATGCCAGGAAGGACGACGTGTTGACAATACGGGAACCTCCGCTCTGCTTTATCAGTTCCAAAAGGGCGGTGGTAAGGTAAAATGGGCCAACATGGTTAACTCCAAACTGCAACTCGATTCCATCGGTGGTTGTGCCATATGCGCTTGGAAATACCCCGGCGTTGTTGACCAGAATATGCAGCGAGTGGTACTTTTGCTTGAATTCCACAAGGAATCTATCGATCGACTTGAACGAGGCGAGATCGAGGGCCATCAATTCAAAGTTATCCAACTTAGTCTCTTCCACTATCCTTTTCAGTGCATCTTCCCCCAGTCTCTGGTTGCGGCACGCAAGGATGGTCTGGTATCCAGCACGTCCAATAGCCTTGGCGATCTCGAAACCAATACCAGAATTGGCTCCAGTTACAACTGCAACCCGCCCTTTGCCTGGATTCGTAGAAATCGCCGATTGCACATAATCGTCGATGACCTGTTGCGAATCGACAAATGCCTTGGAGATAAGCGAGTAGTTGAAGTCAATCGAGCTACCAATGAGACCACCAAGGTAGATAAGCGGTCCACAGCGCGCCATTGCGCACATAGGGCCGTAAACAAGGGTGTTTGCGATTTTTGTCAGAAGCATATTCGAGAGTAAACGGCCAATTAATAAGTAAAAAAAGCTGCAATAGACGAGGCGGAAAGCTGAGAAAACAGAGGACGACGCGGAAGATGCGGTTGCTTCTATACTCAGCTTCAAAACAAGATAGTGGCACTTCATTTTATAAAACATCGGCTGATGATCCATGGCGACTAACATTATACAAGCAATAGACAAAGCGATCGTCTGTTTTGTTAGCCAATTAGTGCCCACGCGTTGTTTTCTTATTATTGCGATTTACACCGGCATAGTTATGATGTTTGTAAGATTGAAGGCAATCGGTTTGCCATGTGTAGCAGCTTTTACAGCATCAGGATAGCAAGCGTGACGGAATGTAATTATTTGAGACACGTATTTAAGCAAACCTGATCTTGGTGTTGGCACTGAGGCTGATTTTCAGCCCCTCGATGACTGTGCTGTTGTTCTGTGTAGTGAATTTAGCCTTAACCGAAACTCCGTTGGCCTTGACAGACGTGACACCGCCAACACCCAGCAGGACAATCTTGGTCAGGGGAGGTGACACCGTGTAGCTGCCACTAGTCGAGCTAATGGCCAGGTTGTAGTCATGATAGGCAAAGCTGACCCACCTGTGTGCGGTGCTCAGGGTCTCACCATCGTCCCAGTACAGCTTGCCCTCAGCCGAACCTTCAACATTAGCAGGCAACGATAATTGAGAAGTCACCCTTGCGCGACTCAGCCGTGGTCATGGCTGGAACCTGGGCCGGGATGATCTTGCCGCCGCGAATGTGCACGTTGACGTGCTCAAGTGGGGCATCAAGCTTCACAACATTGCTGGACGCCCAGATGGCCTTGTAGTTGTACCAGTCGTACCAGACACCAGCAGGGAAGAAGGCGTCAACAGTGGTGGCGCCCTCAGTTAGGACCGGGGAAATCAGAACGCCGTCACCAATAAGGAACTGCGTGTCGATGCCGACAGTCTGCGAGGCGCTTGGGAACTCAAACACAAGGGGACGGGCAATCGGCCAGCCCTTCTCGACAGCATATTGGTTTGCAGTGTAGAAGTACGGCAGCAGAGTGTATCCGGATGCCCAGGGCACGACGGCTAGCCTCGGCCACGGACTCCCAGCGATATAATTCGTGTGGCAACGACCCTGCCAAATAGTGGTCGCGGGCAAACGGATAGAAAGCGCCAACCTCGGCCCAACGCGCACACAGCTCCTCGGTGGTATCTCCAGAGAAGCCGCAGATATCGGAGCCGATCATCGGGATACCAAATATGCCAAAGTCGAGCATAGACGCAATAGTGATATGCAAGTCCTTAAAGGTAGCCGCATTATCACCAGTCCAGTGGCCAGTAAAGGCGCCCGAACCAGGCCTTGTTCCAGGACTGAGCAGGAATGGGCGCTGGTTGGGCCGGTACTTCAGCAGGGCATTGTGTGAAGCCTTGGCATGCATGTAGCTGAAGAGGTTGTGCGTGCTGTACTCGGTCGCGCCGTTGGCGTGAACAGCTGTTGTCTCGATGGTCACATCCGAAAGCTCAATCTCACGGTTGTGAATTGCGTATGGCGGCACCAAAAGTGTATTGCTGGTGTTGAGCGGGCGGTGAGGAGGAGGAGGGTCAAGGTCAAAGGGGAATGGTGGGATCACCTCCTCAGGGATACCAGAGCCACAGCTACCAGTGCAAAAGGCAGACGCTTCGTTCATATCTAACCAGAGGCCATCCAGTGGAAGCTGATCAAGGAAGCGTGCGATCTCGCCTGCCCACCAGTCATTGGCATTAGCGGAGAACCAGTCGGGGAACAGGACATACCCCGGCCAAGCTTGGCTAACATAGTCCGACCCATCGGGGTTCTTGATGAATACATCCTGTGCCTTGCCGCGCGCATAGGGTCCATAAGAAGAATTGCGATGAACCGATGGGTGGGTGATGAGCACCATTTTCTGGTTATTTCCATGGAGCTGCCCAATAAACCGCTGCATCTCACTGAGCGGGAAGTTTGTGGGGCTGAAGGTGAACTCGAGGAATCTGTCTTTGTAGTCAATATCTGCCCACTGCGATTCGAGCGGAATATTGGCCTTGGAGTAATTGGCCACAACCTCTTCTACTTCCCAGACATTTGCATACCCATAGTGGCAATTGTGGAATCCCAGTGCCCAGTACGGAATGCGGCCTGGACGACCAACTAGATCGGTGTACTGGTCAATGACATCAAGTGCCGTCGGCCCATTGAAGAAGTAAAAGTCGGCGGTTCCGCCCAGCACCCGGTACTGGATTGCATTGTTATCAAGCACTATATCCATGCCGTGCGAGTTGTGCAGGTAAGCGCCGTGGAACTTGTTATTGCGCAGCTCCATGTGGATCGAATGCGAGCCATAGACGTTCTGGCCAAGGATGGAAGAGGCTTCATGGGCCCATAGAGTTTTAGTGTTGTTGGTTGTACTGCGCCGGAACCAGTCGGGCGTCTCGCCGATACCGTAGATGTTAGCATCTCTGGGCAGATTGGACGTCACTTCGATGTACTGATCCTCAAAGATCAGCGGGTGTCCGGTGGTATCGAAAATCGTGTCCTTGCCGCGCGACACCTTGAAGCCAAAGCCGTTCTTGGGGTCCTGGAAGTAGTTGAACTTTAAGCTGCTGCCACTGCTGCTGACGCCGGGGCCATTGTTCAAAGCATGGGCTGAGCTGGGGATCTGGAACTGCTTGCCAGCAGTGTCCTGCACATGTACTTGGAGGCGGTTTTTTGAATCGTAGCGCACATCGAGCTTCAGGTCGCTGATGTCCTTGCCATAGACATTGCAGGGCGTGCCGGCGAGCGTGAGTGATGCAGCGAATCCAGTCGCAGTGTCTTGCTTATAGACAACCTTGTAGCCAGGACACGCGCTGGTATCACGCTTGGAAAACAGAGCCGGGTTTGAGTCGCCAATAGCAAGAGCCTCAGCAGTGGCTGAGAGGAACACAAGTGCAAGGATACCACACGTTACTTTCATGCTCAATAGCAACGAAGGTTGGATTAGAAGGAGCGTAAGTAGAGGCGAAAAGGAGGGTATACTGAATAGAAGGCAGCGGGGAGCTGGTAATTCTGGCGCGAATGAGTGCATGGAGCTAGTAGGGAAGGTCTATTTTTATATGTATCTGTGCCCCTCCGCATTGTTTGTCTGCGGCGGACTGCGCTCGCTTTTAGCCACCAAACACCCCATTCACGCACCTGCCAAGGGCAGATATGCGGGCTGCTTGCAGCATGCATATGCACACGCACTCTTCGGCTTTCAGCCAGGACTATTGTTAGAGATATGTTCTCGTACAACTGCACTCGGTGCGAGCTGCTGACAAGACACGATGCAAGTAGGCATAAACCAAGGTGTGGACACCTACGAACCCAACAAGGCGATGAGCATACTATGCACGATTGCAATTTCTTTGCTAATATCGAATTCCACCATGCTTTCAAGACACCCATGATGCAAGGCATGTTGATCCGAGAAATGCGGAGAAAGATGGCACAGTCACCACCAAGCCTTGATTTTCTCGGCGACAGATACATGTCCGCGCTAAAAATTGGCCGAAAGGCATTTTTTGGATACACTGTTGAACGTGATTGCCACGCAACATATACGGGAACGTAGCTGGCTTTTCCTAGCCCCATAGCCAACGAAGGCGATTCCATTGGCCAAAAGCCAGCTGGATTCTGAATCTGACATAACCTGAAACATAGCGACAAAATAGATATTTAGCAAGTGGCGGATGGACACTAATCTGCTCGGATGGTGGTCTTGGCAAGCTTTCTTCGTCATTGCATATGTGCATCACAAGCCATGGCATTGTTTTTGTCAGCATCCACAACTGCATGCTGGCATACATTTATTTTCGGGTGCATATGATTGGAACAAGTTTGAAGCAATGCACAATTGGGCTTGGGCTGGTGAAGAACACGGCACTCTTAGTGTATTCTCTGAATGTGCCATGATACTTGCTCGCCAATGGTGCCCAGCGTCAGCGGTTTGTCGGAATTGGATTCGCTCAACTCGATCTCGAATGCGCTCGACAAGAGCTTAGAGAACAAGCTCCGTTTTGCTGCATCTTGTGCCAAGCCGAATACTGCCACTGGAATACTCTTTGTGTTGCTGCTGAGCTGTATCTCTTCCTCAATTGTATCTGCCAGCATCCCGACCTTCACCTGTTCAAAGTACTGAATCTGTGCCATGTTCGGGTTCGCAAAGGCCCATTCTGCCAGTGCACGGTCAGATTCATGGATCGTAGCCTCAGCGGGTATGCCAGACGACAGAAAGCCAATAGCAGAAAGTAGCCGGAGATTGTCCAAGGTCTCAAGCGAGCGCTGCCGATCGGTGGCAAGCACTTCGTGTTTGATCATGAGTTTGGCCAGCTCCATGCGCTCAGGCCACAGTTCCATTTGAAAGAAGCCCTGCAACAGCCAGCTGTGTTGGCCTGACCAGCGCCATCCCAATAGTCGAGACATAATCGTCGTGCGGGAATAGCATCGCAAACTCCGACCCCGAGTCAACACCAATGACATAGAACGGACCAGATTCACCTATGGCGTAAAGTTCCTGGCTGAGTGCTTTATGTACTGCTTCCGGAGCCACTGGTGCAAATCCGAGCGGCGAGGCCATGTATCCCGGACGGTCATAAATACAGACACGGCGCCCATGCTCGACAAAGTACAACTGCAGCGAACGAGCGACCAGTGACGGATACCCAATAGGGTGTTCAATGAGTATTGTTGCGTGCTGGGGTGCAAAAACACCACCCTTTGTGCGCGGCTGCCGCTGACCGGAACAAAACACAGCAATTCTTGGCGAATGATCTGCGTAACTGCTCATTGAGACCAGCTCTGAGGCAGCCTTGCCGTATATGAGTGGAGTATGTGTTGAATACTGATGCTGGCGCGAGACTGAAGTCAGCAGAAGGATGCTCAAGACCATCGAAGTCATCGACAGGACAGACGCCAAGATGCTACACTCGATAACAGAAAGCAGTGCACGGCCGATGCGAGCCAACAGTCGGGGACTATCTTCATCAGATGACACCTGGGAAGGCAGCGTTTGCGGTGAATCTGGGGTAGAATTCAGATCCAACAATCTCGGCCTCTAGCTCGCGGATCGCTCGCATCTGGGGAGGACTCCACGCAATACTCAGTGGGCTACGAATATACTGCTGAGACAATGGAAACGACTCTCCGGTATACATGCTGAATTTAGTTGATCCGCTCTCAATGACTGCTGCCGGTCTGGTTTTGGGGCTAAGAGACCGTCCTGTCTTCAACGTCATATACGATGAGATTGGTGCATCGTCCAAGATCTTTTCGCGCGGCAATACCAAATTGTCGACAAGCTCTTCCACTATCGAGTTTTTCGCCATGTATTCCTTGTATACGACAGGCAGCACGATCGCCGATGCCAGTACCGGAAGGAAGAAGGTAAATAAAGCCCAGACCGGAAGCTGATGGTCGGCTTGCTTGAACATAAGCGTAATGAGAGCCAGTGCGATGGCGAAAGTCGAATGCAACATTGATTGACCAGAGGGTAACACGAGTGTGCACACCAAGCACAAACTTGCCCATCTTGAGGTTTCTGGCAGTAGATCCGGTGTACTCTGGCTGAAAAGCCTTGGCTGTCAGATGGAAAGCAGTCCATGAGAGCATGGTGCCAGTGACACCGCACCAGAACAGGGTGTATTCGTTGCCTGCCACCAGCCGTGCCTCAGTGCTGGTCGCATTTGCCCGTGACACAGCAATGCTCGCTAGCTGGACGGCCAAGCCGAACATGGTTAGAACCCCTGAAGCGATATATAAATAGCGCATTGGTCGGAATATCAAGTAACTAGGGATATGGTATAGAGAGCAACGACGAAAGGACAAGATGAATTATCTAGGATTCAGAAGAATCTACTTGGTGTAAACCCCTTTATGGCCTGCTGACAGACATGCCTAGTGAATCTCAGGAGTGCTGCATCCAAGACAGAGCCCCTATAGGCAGGCGAACCCCACAAGCAGGCTCGAACATCAGAGAACAGGGTCTTAGTTCGGATACAAAACAGCGTGTATTATTGCCTAATAATCATAGTGCCTCCCCACATCAGCAAAAACATAGAGACCAGGCGCTTGGAGAACTATAGAAACACACCAATAATCAATGGCTGGTATTGCCTGAAACAACCCCCTATTTAGTTGAGACGAACTGACCTATACACACGAGAATGGTGTTGCAGAGCTGCCTGGTTTATTGCAAATAGAGGGTGTAATTTAAGAAAGTGAATTGATAATAAAAGGACGAGATTGAGAGCTAGTACGAGGTAATGAAGCTGAGAATAGGGTGTGGCAGCGCGCTGATGACATGGGCGCCAGGTGCGGGCCTGGTTTTGACGCGGATAGTGAAGTACAGGGCCATTTTCTTTTCACTTTCGGTCTCCGGGTTAGATCTGACCTCGTACAGGTGACCGGCAGGGTCGTTGGGAATAGGCTCGTAAAGGAGCTCGGGCGGCAGCGGATCGTCAGGCTTGCTGTGCAGGATCTGTGAAATCACCGAAGGCACAATCAAGTTGCGCTTCAGGTTGCTGTCATCGGGTCCCTTAGGCAAAGTCGTTGGTGTCAGACCGCACTGATGTGTCATTAGAGCTGTGTCCGGCCGCCATGTCGTCCAGCCGCTGGTTTTCGATACCAGTCTGTTTCTTGTTTGTGTTAATGCGGATATGCTTGTTGTAGAATGTCACACGCTGCTGATAGATGGACTTCAATTCTGGCGACACGTTATCTCCAGAGAAGAACATACCACGGCTGGTATGCAGCATTGTCGCATTGAGGTTAATGGGCAGTGCAATGCGCCAGCGCTTCGGAATCGGCTCGTTGGTCAGCATGCGGACAATGACCAGGACATCCTCTTCGACTAGCCCGTCCTTGGTGCGATGGTGCAAAAAGTCCTTATCCTCACCACGCAGTGGGACAAAGGTGAAGCGCGCGAGCATGGGGAAGCCAGACTTGATCGTCATCCTGGGTGGGATCAAGAAGTCGCCGTCGATATGGTCGATCATAGGCACGCTCAAACTGCTGCCGCTGCATATCCTTAGATGTGCCTGCCAGCGCTGCATAGAGTGCATAGATGGCATAGAAGTCCTCGAGCTGTGAGCGCCAATCCTTGTCGTTGATATGAGCCATCGTTACTCCAGCACCGGTCAGGTCACTAGGCGCCTCGCTTAACCAGCTGGTCATGCATGCCCTTCTCAGCCTCCGTGCCTGAGATTGGCGCAGCCAACGGAACTGAGCTATCAGACATGGGCTCTTCGTCCCAAGCACCGTAATCACGCTTGCGCATGAACTCATCGCCCTCCGAGTACTCATCACCCTCTTCGGGGTCATCGACTGGTGGATTCTCGTCGTAAGGCTCATCCTTAGGACGGTACTTGGGGTGCTTCCGCATGTCGTCGACTACATTACCACCAACAGCCCGCACATGGCCGTCAGGGCCATAGTATGCCTCAGGATCTTTGGCCATCAGCATCGCTGGGTCCTCGCGCCGGTTGTGATCGTCGATAAGGTTGATACCAGCCGACTCCTTGATAAGCTCCATGTTGGTTGATGACGACGTCGACGACGTGTTCTTCTTCTTCTCGCCGTACTTGTTGTAGACATAGTCGTCATCGTCATCCTCAGTATCGCTATCGTTGTCGTCGTCGTCGTCGTCGTCATCCTTCTTCTTCTTAGCGCACCTTGGTGCTTGACGGCAAAGTTGAGCTAGGTACTGGGTACACCGGAGTATTCAGGGCACGCTCCTGGTCAGTAGCACGCAGGAACAGGACATTGGATGCGAGTCGGCCAAACTGGTAAAGGAGATAGAATATCATCACACACCTGCAGCGACCTGCCCTTGGTGAAGTCGCAAGCAATCAGGTCTGGGCCAGCATTGAAACAGGCAGTCGCTCGATCGTTACTGCATGGTCGCATTAGCCAGCGGTTGTTGATGCACTGGCCGAACTCGTACCCATTACAGGCAAATCCAGCGCCTACACATGGCTGATCCGCGCGCGGGCAACGGGCGATGGGCAGCGGGAATGTCGGAGTCACAATTGATGTGGTCTTGTTGGTTGGCGATGCAGTTTCTTCCAGGGTCGCAACACCAGCTGGGTTAGGGAACTTGTGGACACGCTTGGTGACATGCCTGGTAACAAGGTGGACTCGGCGCGTCCTGGTGCTGGTCTTGTGGATGAGTTTGGTTGTCGCTGTGCTAGTAGTCTCCATGCCGTCGCCTGTGACCGTGACATCGACGGTAACCGGGCCGTCATCGACGCTGCCTTGAGACGGAGAGTCGCTGGTATCCGTAGGCGAGCTATCGTTATTTGTATCCAACAGCTGTTCCAGGATCTGTGCCATCGGTACTATCGGTACTATCGGTGCTATCGGTGCTATCGGCGCTATCGGCGCTATCAGCTGCTGGTGTGGACGAATCGCCGCTGGATGTCTCCAGTTGTGTCGTTGGTGGTATCGGTCGTTTCTGTATCGCCTCCTGCTTCAGCAACTGACATATCCGGTCTCACTGGTGTCTGACCCACTACCGCTTGATGATGAAAGTCATCCCAGAAGGTCTGCCACCGGTAACCAGGAAGTTTGTTATGAACTGTTTCCGCACCATCCTCATCTATAATAGTAGACATAATTGCTTTCGATGCATCCGTTACCGTAGTGGAATCAGACAAAGAGCTGCTGCTGGAATTAGATGATGCCGCCTGCGTTAGAGGTGGAAGCACGATAGTCTTTGGGCCTGTGTTTGACTCCTGGACACCCTTTGTGTCATTGGATGCAGTGGACGAACTTTTGGATTCGGACACCTCAGACGATCCGGTGGCAGACACAGGGGAACTCGAATAGCTGCCTGGCACCGAAACAGAGCTTGACGAACCAGTTGACACTGGATAATCCCGAGGCTGTGTTGTTGGCGGTTGTCGTGATAACCTCAGTCTGTGACACCATGTACGTGGTAGTTTGGGTTTCAACCACGGGCACCGGTGAACTCGGTAATGAACCGTCTGTACACTTTTTATCCGAGTCGAGCAGCTTGGCAGCCATCTTTGCGAACGTGAAGTCCTGTGATACGCGATTGGTCTCTGCTTGCGACGCATCCCAGACCATCAGGCCACCGAATGTACCAAACTGTTTGCGGGTTGCATTTACGATCTCCTCCAAGGCACCACCCTCAATATACCCTGTGCTAGGCAGCAGTCGGCGATCCAGGAACGCCCATATAGATGCGGACATCCTTGTTCGGTGCAACATTGGTCGCCCAGTTATGCCACTGCTCGTAGTTGAACCAGTTAGGCTTGTCGACGCCACAGTAGTTATTGTAGAACTGCACAAACACCATGTCGAGGTAGGCGTTGTCAAGAACTGGGCCGGTGTAGAAATCGGGGTATGGGCATTGTGGAGCAGCGGACACATAGAACCGACGGTTCGGAATCTCGATGAATCGCTCGCGCATGCGCTGCACAAACCGCACGTAACCGATCGACGACCCGCCCTCGATGTCCAGATCCACACCGTCAATTATCGCATCGTCGAATGGCCGGGTCATAGAGTTACCACCAAGGAATAGGTCCCAAAGCTTGTCGGCGTATCGCTCAGCCTGCGTATCATCGGCAAACCCATAGGCGCCGGCGGCACCACCCATGGAGAGAAGAATAATTTTTCCCTGTTTCTGGCAGTGGGTGATAGCCCTGCCAATATTCGGACAGTGAAGCAATGTAGTGTTGGTAAAGGTTGTGACGCACGCGTTTGCTAGATTCAGACCCGGCGGGTGCAAGCCATCGGCGTTGAACTCGGACAGGAATGAGAGCACCAGGACATCGCCCGACTCTTTGTCACAATACTCGTCTAGTGGTAGCTGATTCTCGCCTGGGTTGGTTACACCGTGGCTATTCTGACCCCAGTACATTACGAGATTCGAGTTACAGTTGATATTGAACTCTCCGCGCGTTTCACAACAACAACGCTGCTGCTGCTGCATAGGAGCAGCAAGAGCACTAGTTTCGCAAGCATGTACTTGTAGTCAATGAGTGAGTAAGGATATTAATGCACGGTTAGAGCAAAGGTTCGAGGGATAGGGAAGGGTGATAGGGCAAGAGTTGGATTTTGCAAGTCGCAGCTGCCAGATACCATATAGTCAACAGCAGCATTCTTTGGTTTGGTCGACACTCCACATACTCGGGTCGTTGTCAGACTGAATATGAGTAGTAGCCTTTCTGATCCAAACATGCGTGCACTCGTGAGATGGTCCAGAAATGTGCGGGGTAGGCCACCGCCGATGCAAATTCTCAAGAAAATAGTAGTGCTGACTTTGGAGTGGTCTATCTACAAGGCTGAGGTTATAATCACGTGTCAACTCTGTTCGACCACTGGTCCAGTGAGCTAACGAACATTCAGCTACCTGGATTCAGCTGATTGAGAATCAACGGTGATCAGACAATCGCCGTGTGTTTCGCTTGAGCAAACAAGAAATTGCGCGTGGATGGGCTGTCTTCATTTTTCTTCGTCGTCAGCGCTCTCTTCTCAACAAATTTACTCGCTACTTGTTTTTCTAAAGAGACCATGAATTCGTACCGGGTGGCTACGACTTTTGAACAATGCGGCCTGCGTCCGCCATCGACGGAGTCTGTAACAGTGGGCGAATCTGACATGAAATTTATCCAGCTGAAAAATGGCGACGACACCAGCCTGCTTCAGTATGTGCAAGACGGCGGAATTGCATTCCCACACATACTGGTTCCAGAGGCTCTCAAACTCCGTACAGCGCAGTCAGCAGTCAGCAAAGAGTCGATTCTCTTGCAGTCAGAGCTGAACAATACCAATAGCGTTGCAGGAGCAACTGCAGCTGATAGCAACGGGTCAGCGGTAGCTACATTTGTCAACAGTGTACTCTGGCTATGGAACATTAAGCAACATGCATCGACCTTCACAGACCAGCGGCGTCTGGATTTGCTGCGGCTTGCCGAGAGCTGCATGCCAGCGCCGGTGGCGAGGATCGTGCTTGGCAGTGTTAACGGGACTGCGTCGGCCGCGTTAGCAGCCCAGATGGAGGCTGAAGAGGCCGAAGGCCAGCGAAGCATTATGACAAACATCGAAGGACCCATTTCATGCATCGCCTGGCATCCGCACCGGTCGCTGATTGCTGTTGCCCACCGCGCTACAGACACGGTACTCCTGTACGATCTGGCCAACGACACCTGGTGTGCCAACATACTGGAGAACGTGCACATGCAAGGGATCACGTCGATGGCGTGGCAGCCTTGCAACGGGTATACGCTGGCAGTAGGCTGTCGCTCGGGTGTGTGCCTGTGGAAGCTTCTTCCTGGAGCACCGGCTTCGGGCTACAATAGCGCGCAGTCTGCCACTGCTCCCAGTTTGGGTACAGTCCCATCTTTCAGCATGGATGTCGCTTCTCTCGTTCCCACCACTCCCCGATGTCTCAGAGTCGGCATTGCACAGCAACCAGGTGCGACCGATGAATAAAAGTTCAGCTTATTCCGCGTTCGAGCACCAGCGTGTCGGCTCTAGCGTTTGCACCTGACGGACAGTGGCTTATCACAGGACACCAGACACATGGGCACTTGACAGTCTGGGACACAGCGCTGGAGACAGCCACTCCACTGAGACGGTCTGGCAGCACATCGCGGGCCGCAACACTAAGTATCTCTGTTAGCCCCAGTGGCAGCTATGTGGCATCAACGCATGCCAACAATCAACTACGCCTATGGGAGACCGAGTCGTGGGGGTCACGCGTGTGGTCGGACTTCCCAGCCAATGTATCACAGCTTGTGTGGTCGCCCGACTCGCGGTCTGCGTTCTTCTCGGTGGTCAACAGCTCGTCAATTTTTGCGCTGGCAGTGTACATGGGGCCGCCCACGCTGGAGGTCGACATATCTGTGGTATCGACATTCGAGGGGCATGCGACAACAGCGGTCGATGATGCAACCGAGAGCATCCGGGTCGGTGGTGCGATTCGGTCGCTGGCCCTGGACCCAACCGGCCAGCGCTTGGTGGCTGGCTTTGACGCAGACGCCACTTCATCTGATGTCACGCTGCTGGCTGCATACATGGTCAACACCGCCCCACTGTTCCGAGCAGGAGGTGACGCCCATGTGCTGAGCCCACTTGGCTACATCCGTGGGCCAAACTGGGGCAAGCAGCAAAAGCCTCACGCCGACGATAATGGCGACGGACAACCAGCCGAAATCATCACTCAAGGTGGAAAAGCCCGCAACCAGCAAGAAACGCGTGCGAGTCGGTCTACCAGCCCCCGTGTGGTTTGGCTTTGCGCCAACCTTTGAGCCTGGTGCCCTGCTCACCGTTGCTTGGGCCAGCGGTAAGGTCTCATTTGTGCCCATGATGTTTAACGGGGCAAAGTGATCCTCGGAAGTAAAATGGTGGAAATAAAATAAAGCAAAAATAGTATGCTCACTACAGGGGTCGAACCTGTGACCTACGCGTTATTAGCACGTCGCTCTAACCGACTGAGCTAAGCGAGCCGAATCCAATTTTCACCGATAAATTGTGGGATTTAAAAGAGGTGAAGGAGAGGCTTGATCAGTGGGTCGATCACCAGCACTGTCTGGATCGGTCATGAAGGACATTGTAGTTGCTTTTCTCGTTTGTCTCACTTGTCTCGCTTGTAACGGTCCTGACTTGATAACTTGGAAAACTAATTAGAAATATAACCCAGCGAACTGTTCCTTAACGAGATCATATACTAAAAAGTAGACAATAAAACTAAAAGTTGCTCACTGCTCATAGCCGTATTTATACTCATTCGGCGGGATGGACTTCGGCAAACGGAGTATAATACATGCTGTTATCGGCTGCCGGGCGCCCGCGGGATAGTGCTCTTACATCCCGATAGAGCCGATCTATACATATCAGAGGTCATTCGTTGGTAGACATCGGGCGTCGGACATATATCGAATCCATTCGCGGGAGTCAGCTTGACCCGCGATAGTCGGGATGGCTAGCGCGGATAACGGAACAGCGGCAAAAGAACGGAGGTAAAAGAAATAATTTGGTCCGGTTGCTTTGTGTAACCATGTCATGATCCGACCATGGACCGATTACGACATGACACGATAGACATAATGCATACTTGGTTCTGTGGTCTAGCGGTATGATTCTCGCTTAGGGTGCGAGAGGTCCCGGGTTCAATCCCCGGCAGAGCCCCATTTTTGCACAAGTTCACTTCATAGAAGTTTTTTGTGGACATCGACCCTGGCCAAACAAAAAAATAGATACAGTTGTGCTTAACCTTTGCCACATCGAGGCTAGGGATAGCAAAATGATGGCCTGCCTTCTGCCAGAATCGAACTGGCGACCTTCTGCTTACTAGGCAGACGCTCTGCCAACTGAGCCAAGAAGGCATCTTATATTGTGTGTTATGCTCAACTCGGATGAGCATGAACATGACGAAGCCCACCTGCGAGATCAAGATCAAGATCAAGACCCGGGCCAAGACAACGTCACACACGCACAAGGTTCCACTCGCAATATAAACACAAGTACACTGCCTCGTCTACGGAACAAGTCCGCCCTTTATGCTCCTCTTACGGATCCTAACACAGGAATTCCTATCGTATATGCTACACCTAAAGCGTAGCCAAGACACTCGTTGACTACTCCATATATATGGAGAAGTCAGACCGACAGGACAAGACAAGAACAACAAGCCCCCGAATATTCCTTGACTCAGACCCTGTTTCCCAATATAACCCGTTACAATCCCAACCTTCTCTCCCCGATGTCCGAGCTCCGGTTCGAGCTCTTCCGACGCTAGCTCCTTTGCTAGCATATTATCACTCCCACCGAGCGATAACATGTGTTATCACCTGGCCCAGGTGATAATGATTGAGCCGAATAGAAAGAAGAGCTTGAGTCAGAGATTGTTATATTCAGGAAATCAAAGTCAAAGACAGGATCCGAGTTCGCCTTCTCTCTATGTGCATGTATAAGATGTGCACTTATATATACTGATGCACACTTGAGCTATGGTCTCGGGGCTGCATGGACAATAGGAATCCCCGTAACTGGGTCAACCATTGTCACATGGGAATAAAACTGGTCTTGTGGGATTGAGACTGAAACAGAAGAAGAGATGCGGGGCAGTCGTGGGTCTCGCATGTCTTGATCTTGATCTTGATCTAGGAGCATATCTGCGACATGTTCATGATCATCAACGATGGGCATAACAATTGTTATGCTATATTATGCTCGAATCCAATGAGTATGAGCATAATGACTCGGCTCGAACTCCCACGATATCCCCTGACCCAGCTCCCACAGATCCAAGCCCGCAGGTGGTACAACAATGCAGTACTTTTATGCCGCAAGGACCAGTGACCAGTATTCCCGTCGTTCATGCAACACAATGTCACTAGCAAGATGCTAGTGCATCGAAGCATATATATGCTTCGATTTGACAAGACCATAAGACAACTCATCATCTAGTGTCTACTAGAGTTCCCTACTCGTATATTCTGTTTCAACCCATCTTAACCCTGTTTCAAGTTTGAATAGCATTTATTTGAACTTCGACCCGAACTTGACAAGATTCCCTGACTCTGTCCTCCTGCTACATCATCTGACTCGGACACATCCGGGAGCAGTTTGTCCAGCCCTGAGCTCCACTCCGTTGCTTCCTCTGCCACCAACATAACAGCTATTGTGTCTGCAGTGAGTAGCATTTCCTCCTGGTCGGGGATAACTGCTCCCACAGAGGGTTGAGGGGCATTCGGTCTCATGGTATTTGCAACCCTTGGCATTCTTGCAGAAGTGGGCGTTGTCATACTGGTGCTTGAAAATAATATAAATTGAAATCTGTTAACTTGGGGAATAAGTGGTTATAGAATATATGGAAAGTATAACTTCTCGAATTGACAGAGGGGAAGAAGGAAGGCTGGTCATCTGTCTGGGCCTTTGTACATATGCATTTTGGCCTTGTCTATGGTAGCGCAGGGGGACTCCAGACCCCGAATGTCAACAAAATCAAATCATAAATATAGAAAGTCTATTTGGCAGTCATCAGTCATCGGTCATTCTCATCTCATCTTGTCTGTCAATAATCCATACGTTTTATAGTAGGATATTACCCTGCACAACATAGCGATGTCAACTACATTTGTTAGCTTCAGGTACTTATGCACAACCATAGAAGGTCGCAACATACATACTACCCATATGTGGTATATCAGGTGGCGCAGTAGCAGTTAGTCCTTGATGATCACTCAAGCATCAGACAATTTGGACAATTTGGGGGCTCGACTTGGAGCTTCAAGCCCAGACATCACAGATGCACAACATTGTCATATGTTATTGTATTGCCGTGACCTTGTGTCAGGCATTCTATAGATCAGCTACAAACCAGTGGACATATCAGGGTGATCACCAACTGATATAAGAAATCATTGAAGCTGTCCTTTTGCAATATTTTCGCATACTGAGTGTTGTGATACTGGTAACTTAAGGTTGTATATAACTAGTGACAGTAAAGAAACTGAGGAGGGCTGCTGACATGCTGGCATATACTGAACTATATAGTGGGGCCACTATACTCTTGTGTATGCACTGTGGTATGGATCTAGGGATCAGGATCAGTTATACAACACTGGGTTTGAGGTAGATATTGATAAAAATAGGAGTAAGGACCAGTGGCCCAGAAAGCTGTGATTTAGTCCTTATGGCCTATAAATAATTGGGATCTGTGTCAGGTCATTGTATGTTCAACAATGATAGATGCCTCCACTGGATCCATATAAAAGTACAACAATATGGCAGTAGCTCTTAGATTCAGTAGTATTTTCCAGTAGGTTTTGTTGACATCCAGGGTCTAGAGTCCCCCTGCACCACCATAGACAAGGCCAAAATGCATATGTATAATGGCCCAGATGGATGACCAGCCTTCCTTCTTCCCCTCTGTCAATTCAAGAAGTTATACTTTCTATATATTCTAAAACCACTCATTCCCTAAGTTAATAGGTTTTTCATATATCTAAATTATTCACCATCAATGGAATAGAGCAGATTTAGTACAAATCAAATAACACTTAACTCATATCTGTGCACTTAGTACTTGTTAAAGCAAACAACTGTTAGAATATCAAGATCTGATTACTATGAACCACATATTTTTTTCCTGTTTTTCTTTTTTCATTCCTCTTCTATTTGGCTGTGCCACCAGAGCAATAGTATAAAACCTTTGTGCTCACCTCTCCCTTCCTACTTTTCTTTAGCTTTCTTTATCAATATATATTCCTTGACTCTGTCACTTTCTATTGTTGATACACTCACTGCTTGCACATTTCTAGATTAAGATACCATTGCTTAGCAGCTTATTTGGAATCTGCACTATACAAAAATTACATATATACTCACATATAAGGTATCTTTCACTACTCATTTCTTATTTCTTTTTCCTCTTATCCTACACCAGCCACTGTGTGCTCTAGACCTACAATATGCATACCTAAAGGTGGGCAAAATGAGGGGTTTAGAAACATTAAGAAAATAGTGGTATTAAAAATTCAAGCATAGATACAGCATCTGTTGGGCAAACAATCTTTGAAAATGACTAATGCTTTTATACAATTGAGGCGTCCTTGCTGTAGCGTGGACAGGATATTGATGCAAGTATCTCAGTGTGTTTTTAGTGTTCATCTCGTTTCCCCTAAAAACAAATGAATGTAATGGTCCTGTAGCTCAATTCGTCTATGTGTGGATAGTGCTTCCCACATACCAGCAGTAGGGGTAGCTTGGTGGCCCAATGCAAGTCGGATCTTGGAGAAAGAAAATTTTGCACCAGGAGGTAGTGCCAGATATCTTGCCGTCAAATCAGGTGCCAGCCAAACTTTGGTAAATCAACAATATGATACCTGTGTTATGGTAAACAGCAATGTGTTAGTATTATTTAATAAACCGACAGATTACCGTTGGTCGTTTCTCTGAAGGAGTGCGATAGCCAATGCAGCCGACCAGCTCGCAGCACGTTCCCTGCAAAAGGTAGCGAATGGAACAAATCATGCGAATAGTTGACCAATAGCGACTCATGGGAGCTTGGAATCCCCAACCCGGCCAGCCTTGCATAAAAATTGAACTATTTAAACTCGCGCAAAAACAATCGTCAACAACAGGATTTGAACCTGTGCGGGCAGAGCCCAAGTGATTTCTAGTCACTCCCCTTAACCACTCGGGCATATTGACAGTAGGCTTAAAGACTTGCCTAAATCACATTTGATGAAAATGTGGTGTTTAAAAGGGGTGAAGGAGAGGCTTGATCAGTGGGTCGATTTCCGGCACTGTCTGGATCTGTCATGAAGGACATTGTAGTCGCTTGTCTTGCTTTGTCTTGCTTGTAATGGTCCTGACTTAATAACTTGGAAAACTAATTAGAAATATAACTCAGTGAACTGTTCCTTAATGAGATCATATACTAAAAAGTAGACCATAAAACTAAAAGTTGCTCACTACTCATGGCTGTATTTATACTCGTTTGGTGGGATGGACTTCGGCAAACGGAGTATAATACATGCTGTTATCGGCTGTCGGGCGCCCGCGGGATAGTGCTCCTACATCCGAATAGAGCCAATCTATACATATCGGAGGTCACCTGTTGGTAGACGTTGGGCGTCGGACATATATCGAATCCATTCGCGGGAGTCAACTTGACCTGCGATAGTCGGGGATGGCTAGCGTGGATAACGGAATAGTCGCAAAAGAACGGAGGTAAAAGAAACAATTTGGTCCGGTTATTTTGTGTAACCATATCGTGATCCGACCATGGACCGATTACAACATGACAAAAATTTCATGTCATAATCGGTCCACGGTTGGACCATGACATGGTTACATATCAAGGGGTTTTATTTGTCTTCCCTTTTTCTTTTACTTCTCTTCTCTCCTTCATCACATGCCGCTGTTCCGCTATCAGGACGGACTGCCCCTGACTATCGCTGGTCGAGCTGACACCCACGAATTGATTCATTGCGATGTATCTGGCTCACGATGTCTACCAACAGATGGCCTCCGATGTGTATATATCAAGTCTATACAGATGTGGGAGCACTATCCCGTGGTCACCTGGCAGCCGATAGCAGCAAGTAGCATACTCCGTTTGCCAAAGTCCATCCCACCGAGCGAGTATAAATACAGCCATAAGCAGCGAGCAGCATTAAGTTTTATTGTCTACTTTTTAGTATATGATCTCGTTAAAGAACAGTTCACTGAGTTTTATTCTATTTAGTTTTCCAAAGTTATTAGATAGGACCGTTACTGTCGAAGTTGTAGATTACCTTGCAGATTTCCACAAATGAGAGGAAAGAGCTTGGTAGTTTAATATTTCACTAGGATATCTGTATTTCCCACGACCATTATTATTATTATTATTATTATTATCACCGCTTATTCACGGATATCATATTCAAGCAAGACCATCGACTACAATGCCCTTCATGACCGATCCAGACAGTGCTGGTGATCGACCCACTGATCAAACCTCTCCTTCACCTCTTTTAAATCCCACAATTCATCGGTGAAAATTGGATTCGGCTCGCTTAGCTCAGTCGGTTAGAGCGACGTGCTAATAACGCGTAGGTCACAGGTTCGACCCCTGTAGTGAGCATACTATTTTTGCTATATTTTATTTCCACCATTTTACTTCCGAGGATCACTTTGCCCCGTTAAACATCATGGGCACAAATGAGACCTTACCGCTGGCCCAAGCAACGGTGAGCAGGGCACCAGGCTCAAAGGTTGGCGCAAAGCCAAACCACACGGGGGCTGGTAGACCGATGTGCATGTGCTGTCAGCAAGTGCAACTGTAGCTAATAGCATTGATCTGCTATTTGTGCTCTTCTATATTTCAGCAGGCTTTATTCTTAAAAATTGAGTCTTGTCCCATTTACTGTCCCATCGGAAGCCGAAAAATGCCGACTGGCATTAGGAGTGTATGGATCAAGACCTAAAGCGAAGTCTAGGGTGGTGATGTTGTAGTGTCGTAGCGTGTCGCTGTCAGTTCCGATTGGCCTGTTGATGTTGCCTTCCATGCGAGAATAGCTCCCAACATTAGGTGTTGTGTAGTCATTCTCTGTCTGAATGTCTGCTTTACGGCCGTCCATGGATAGGGCAAGCAGCCATTCATTCAGATACGCTTCGTGACGGAACAGGCACTGGTAGGCTGGATTCGCCATCAGAATCCAGATGCAGAGGTTGCCAACAATCAGGTCTGCTGACGTGTTACTGGCGCGCAGTGCACGGACGAAGGGGAAGTTTGGGTGGAGGATATGAAGTAGTGTAGTGTAGAGAATTGCCATCACGCTAATGGTGAATATGGCGACAAAGTGGAAGAATTCGTTGTAGGAGGACTGGACATTGCGTACCCGCAAAATATAGACACCAATGGCGAGCCAAATCGCCCACAGTATCCCAAGAGCAGCTATCTTGAACCCCTTTTGCATAGTCGCAAATCTCAAGCTCGGGGATATAGTGTAATGTAATTTTGTCATCGAGGGCCTGAGTCACTGAGCAAAATACAATCAGCATGAGACCAAACACCACCATCGGCGCATAGAACCCGACTCCACTACAGGGCTTGTTACGGTTGAAGACACGGTCGAAAGCTATGAGGCGGAACAAAACAGCCGACGAAAACGTGAAGGTAGCAGCGACCCGAACCCACAGTCCCCAAGCCTTGCAAACGCTCCAGGCGCCAATAACGACTACGTTTCCATTTGTCGCTATAGTCTCCGAAAAACCAGAGAAAGTTTGAAAAGTACATGAGAGTCATGACTGGCATGTTTTTTGCGCGTATTGGTCTGTATCCATGATTGACCCAACAGTACACCATCAAAAGCAGAGTTATCCCGTAGAACACGCCTCCAAAGATAATCACATCTCGATCTGTATCGCCCACTGGGTCTAGGTGGATGTCTAGAGGATGTTGCAGCGGCCACCCTTTCGGCGTCGGTGATAACGCGGCTGCGCAGAAATAAATAAATGTAGTTCGAGCCCATGGTTTTTTTTTTTTTAAATTTACAAGGTGAGGGGTTTAGGGGAAAATGAGGAAAGAAAGAATAAAGCTTTTGCAGGGCCTAACCGCTAGGCCGCGAGTCAACATGTTCCGATTTTATTAGCTGGTGCAACTGTGGCGACTATTTGAGCAGCAACAAAAGAAAGTGGGGGCAATTATCGTAACAGGGACCTGGATAGCATCGCGATTGTTGATGCTGCCGGTAAATCCGGCTTTCGGCCAGCCCTACCTTTTTCCACGTCCGATCATGGCACCTCCATCTGCACATTTAATTGCGCGCCTACATTGCGTGTCACAGTTGGCTAGCGGCCATAAAACAGAGATTAAGCGGCGATTCTCCTCATCCTAGACGCAGCGTATGCACGTGAATTGTAGCTCCTCGAAATATTGTAAACGGAAACAGCCCTCACAAAGGGCTAGCATTAAAGGAATGGATTGCCGAGGGAGGGGATCTAAGGGAGGGGGTAGATAGTCCGATTGAGGGAACGTAATTGCGGTCTTGGAGCCTGGGAAGAGGGGATGGGGTCATTATTGGATTTGAAAGAAGGGAACAAATCAAGGGAAAGCCCACACCTCATATCAGCACGTACAATGCAACATCATGGAAATAGCAGACACTATCGACTGCTAATGGATTTGCGCATCATGGGGATGCTCTAGTCGTCCCCTCTTTCACTGAAGTAATGAGCGAGACTCTGACATTGAATACAGCTGTGCCGACCACCGAGGGAAGGGTATCCGCTGTGCCTACTAAACCGCTTTGTGGTTGGGAATTGCACTTCGTTTTAAAAATAGCAGATTGGCATGCATTGTTGCAATAGATTTTTGGTTGCGCTACGCATTAAAGCAAGTGATTTAACTCATTGGGAGTGTCGTACTAAGAGAACCGCTTAGCAGCACAAAGGATCTTTGGTGACGTGGAATGCAAGCATGGGAGTATTGGGGGAGAGGATGCATATTCTAAGCTCTGCAAGACGTCTGATGTTCAGGAACGTGGGTGCAATGGGTATCCGCATACTTCGCCCTTTCAGGTGTTTGCGGCTTTTTGAAGCTTCAAGTATAATCCCGCTGCCAATTGCAGCATGATTGCCAATAAGGCGAGTGTCAATCGACATGACCAGGGTAGCTGTTGTGAGCCGACAGCCATCACGCAACAAAGCGGTGTTTTAGCGAATTGTTGCAATATTCAGTCAGCAAGAGTAGCTCCCACGTTTCATTGCTGTCATAAAAGGGAAATGAGTAAATAGAACCTCTGAGCAGGGCTGGCCAAATTGATGCAGCTGGTCTTTGCCTATTGCATCACCCTTCTATTCTAGCCTGCTTGGCTTCTAGAAAGCGATGCCTCTCTGTTAAATGGTATTCGCAGCGCACTGGACTATAAACCGCATGGTTGCAACCAATAAAACCTGCAGTTTGTCCACTACTCCCCAAAAGATGCAGCCAAGGGCAAAGATTGACAGGTGCATCTGGCTCTTGGCTATCTCAATCTTGATTCGAAAAGAGCAAGGAAAAAACAAGGTCAAAGCAACTTAATGTCGCAACTATTTTTGCATGAGCAGAATTTCATGTGGGTATATTTGAGATGCACATCGAAACAAAAAAATCATTAACTGGCGACTTCACAGAATGCGCCTTTCGCCATCAAAGCTGCCAAGGTCAGCATAGGCAGCGCTATACAGCGGGGCGTAGTGGTCTACACCAAGAGCATACTCCATGGTGAATGAGGTATCTTCGTGGCGAATATTATGATGTGCGTTGTACGAGTACGGCGACTGCATGTCGAGGAACTTCATGGTTGACATGCTCTCTTCCATGATATCAGCTCCACCCTGATGCGAAACTGAGGCACTCGAGACATGACCCGGGTTACCTTGCAGTGGCGAGTCAGGCTTGCGCCGGTCTGCCATCCTGTGGTCATTGATAAGCTGGTTTCCTCGGCGGAACTCGTCGCGCGAAAGCTTCTTTAGCCATTTGCTCAGGTACCGCTCACGATTGAACATGCGCTGGTATGCTGGGTACGCCAGGAAGACCCACATTGTCAGGTTGACTGAAACAAGGTCGAACCCTGTAATTAGGCACCTGACAGTTTCCATGAGCGGGAATGCCTTGAATGCTGCATGGCAGATCGTGTACTGGATCAGGCAAATAACTGCTATGATATAGATAATGAGGGACTCGCGGAACTCATTCAGACCTGACTTGATGCGCCGAATGCGAACAACATAAATGCCGGTAACGATCCACACGATCCAAATAAGTCCAATGCTGCCATAGCGCAGGCCGTCCGAGTACAGGCAAATGGTGAGGTCTTCGTTGTATATGATTGTCTTCTCATCGCTGACGAATTGTACGGTCATGCAAAAAGCAATAAGGCTGACAAAGAACCCGACAATCGGGCCATAGAACCCCCAGCCTCTGCATGGCTTTTGGCGGTTGTAGACGCGGTCAAGGGTGAATTTGCGGAAAAGCACAGCAGCAGAGAACGAGTATGTGGCAAGCATGTGCACCCAAATACCCCACCCTTTGCAGTGACTCCACACACCGACAACTCTGACGTTCTGGTTCGCCTGTATATCGCCAATGAACCAGAGCAGATCAAAGAAGTACCCGAATGTAATGACCGGCAGATTCTTTGCACGGATGGGCCGGTAGCTCCAGTTTGCCCAGCAATAAAGCAGGAGCAGGAATGTAATGCTGTAGAACACTATGCCAAGGTATACTACAGCCTTGTCGGTGTCGCCGACCGGGTCATAAGGTAGACCATTCGCATGTGCGATGGCTGCCTTCTCGGCATCTGTGAGACTCATTTTTGTGTATCCGTTTACAGAAATGGCAACAGGTAGAGGGATAAGGGAGGGAATATGAAAACACGCGAATAGAAAATCAATGCACAGAGAGGTGGGATAAGCGGAAACCGAAATAAAGGTTGACAATTAACAGAGGCAAGGTGTATCTTGGATTCGGAAACACTCCTCCACCCTGCCCACCAGTTTTGTCATGCTGCTATATAAATAAGTGCGGGGCGTTGCTGCCATTCAGGTGCGGCCACCTTGCGAGTCCCCACACTCGGCATCAAAATCGAGGGACAGGATATATGCAAGCCGGGACGTATCCGGTGAAGCAGCCAATGAATGGTGCCAGGTCCTGCAAAATAGACCAGATGGGCTGCACCAGAGTGCAGTCGTTTAATTGCACTGTCGCGCATCGGCTTAAACACAAAAGGAGAAAGATGAAAATCCCCTAGCACTGCAAAGAAGCGCTACAATGGAGATATGCAGCCTAGATGCATATCGCACTCAGGGCGTTTTTGGGGAGAGGTGGAGCCATTCCATTGCCGCTTCTATTTGGCCAGAAAGGCATACAAAAAGAAGCAGCTATTAATGATGCTGATTTATTAATTGAAGGAGCAACGGTGCTAAGGGATCGTTAAAGAATCTGTCGGCGATCTCCAGTAGACAAGGGCGGCTCGTGATAAAACGACGTATTGTCAAGGCCCATAGCGTACTCGATCATTGTGCACGGTACCTAGTATTGTGTGGCCGACGTGCAGTAAGAGCATGGCGGGTGCATGTTGATTGTTTCTAGAACCATGTTGATTGTTGAGGTTGTTGATGCCCTGATCTCTATAGGCAGAGGTTTGGCCTGGAATGGACCAAGGGGTTCCTTAGGGTAATCAAGGACTATACTGGTCATCGTAGACCTTTTGCAATATGTAGTTGTCTTTCTTGTTGTATGCCTTGGTCTTGAGCTGCCGCATCCATTTTTCTAGATAGCCATGGTAGTTTGAAGCACCCTGGAAGCCTGGGTACCTGAGGATGACCCAAATGGGCACGCTCCCAGTAATGTACTCCAGGATTGTGTCGCGGCAATGAACAGCCTGATGCAGCGGAAGCGATACGCGGAGAGTCCAGCACAGGCACAAAGAAAAACAAAATCAGATTCCCTTTGAACACTCCAAACGACAAGTTGAGGGTGAAAATCTTGATAGTGTATATGCCTGGGATAATCTAAATATACCAGAGGATTCCAGGAGCAACATACCTGAAAGATTTTACATAGACATGACCCTCAAGCACAGGATCATATTTGACAGTAGTGCCGTTCTTGTGCACCTGCGTGATACTGCAGAAAACTAAAAAGTAGAACGACAAAAGCGGTACTGGGGCTATAGAATCCATACCCATGCATGGTTTGCGGTGGTTAAACACATGGCCCAGGGCAAATACCCGGAATAGGAGGGCGCTAGAGCAGGCAAATGACCCTGGAATTCTGACCCAGGCACCAAGCGCCTTGCATTTAGCCCATGCGCCTTCGACATTGATATTTCCACTTGTTACCACATCACCAATGAACCAGAGGATGTACATAAAGTAGAACAGCGTAGTGAGGGGGAGGTTCTTTGTGTGGATAGGTCGATATTTCCAATTCAGCCAGCAGAAATCAGCCAAAAAGAATGTCAGCCCATACCAAGTTCCACCAATGATAATCGCAATCTTGTCTGCGGTGCCAACAGGGTCAAGCTTCACGTGCGGGTGCGTCCAGGCAAATACAACCTGTGCAGCACCCTTGGCACTCCTACTCTGTTCGGAGTCAGTCATATGAAGAGGTAATATGGTAAATAAAGCTTAGCAGTATCAATTGCGATGAAATGGAAAAGGAAAATATGAATGATTAGTGTTTGTTTTTTTTGAGGAGAGTAAGATGCAGATGTATGACAGCCTCTCTCCAACACTGCTATTTATTCACTCATCACATACCGATAGGTTTGCTCGTCACCTAGGGATGAACATCGCTATAATTAAAGTTCGGTCTATGACGGTACTACCACATGCTGGTCTTGACTGTCTTAGCTGTCTTTATGAAATTTAATGGCTCTACCGGGGTTGTATTTAAGTCTTTATTCTTGTGTCAAGGGAGTGCAGGATCAGACATAGTTCTTGTATATATAACTAGTACGCGAGCTGTCCGCACATCAAGCATGGCAAGGGGTCTGCGGTGCTTTGATGCATGAATGTGGCTTATCACGGTGGGGTCATGCTCTAGCCAGTGAGGATCGTGTTAAACCAGTAAAATATATGGCGGTATTTTGTTTTGATTGTTCATGCTATTAGCTTACTGACGCGCACCACTCATGGGTACTTAACCAGAGCTGATCCACCACAATGCAAAGGCAAGGTAAGGGTGGCCGAGCTGACTGAGAAAGCATGGTGTTGTTGGGGGTGGCTGGTGTAGCGGTGGAATGGTCTCTGGTTTACTGAACGTCGCACTTCGGGATCGCTCAGTCGGACTGTAAACAGGCGATTCTGGGGCAGCCATGGTGTTGCGTCACAAAGTAGGTGGTGTGTGAGCACAAGAAAAGAAATCGGCTGATGTGCGGTCTCTGCCTCCACACTAGCACATACTTGTGTCCCCAGCAAAGTTAAAGCAAGGGTGAACGAGCTAGTTGGCCCTCCAACCCTTGCGGTTTAAAAAAGTTTTTTTTGCCTGGCTTAGTGTCTCTCTAAGCTGTTTTCTCGCTGATTCTTGCTCTATTACATCTACTAAAGTCTTTCAGGAAAAGTTGCAATGTCAGATGTGTCAGATTCCCGCCGGAAGCTCGATGGAGTTGATCGGGGCCAAGGCCGGCACAGCGATGCCAGCAGAGATGCGGCGTACACTGCACTTGAAGGGTCTGATCCCTGCCAGTATCGAAGACTTTGCCAAGCAGGAGGCTCGCGCGTACGAGCAGCTCCAGTCCAAGGGCACGAATCTAGACAAGTACATCTTCCTGGCAAATCTGCGCTCGATTAATATCAACCTGTTCTATCGCCTGGTACTGAGCCACCTGCGTGAGGTAGCGCCGCTGATCTACACGCCGACCGTAGGCGAGGCGTGCATCAAGTACTCGCATATCTACCCGTTCCTGTACCCGTGTAAGGAATCGGTTGGCCTGTTTATCACCATCCATGATGTCGAGTCTATCGACGAGGTGCTGAGCAACTACAAGGAGACGATTTCGCAGGAGCTTGTACCCGAGATCTCGGTTATCACTGACGGCTCGCGCATCCTGGGTCTGGGCGATCTGGGTATCAATGGGATGGGGATTCCCATTGGTAAACTGCAGCTATATGTTGCTGCAGCTGGTCTCAACCCGGGTCGCTGTCTGCCCATTATTCTGGACTTTGGTACCGACACCAAGGAGTATCTAAACGATCCCCTCTACCTTGGCATCCGCGAGCGCCGCCCCTGATGACAAGACAGTAAGTTCAGTTCAATATAGTCTCATATGCAAGCCAGAATATGCCTATCTCACTAACCGCAGCTTGTCCAATGTTTATAGTTTTACGAGGCGACAGAGAAGGTTATCACTGCGCTGCACAAGGCGTTCCCAAACATGCTAATCCAGTTCGAAGACTTTAGCACGGACCATGCATTTGAGTTGCTTGAGGGGTGGCGCAACAAGATCCTGTGCTTCAACGACGATATCCAGGGTACCGGCTGTGTCATCCTGGCCGGATTTATAAATGCTGTCAAAAACGCTGGAATCTCGCCAAAGAACCAGCGCATCCTGTTCGTTGGAGCCTGGCTCGGCTGGCGTTGGTGTCGCCAAGCAGCTGGATTGAATACTTCATTTACGAACACCAGGTTCCTGAGGAGCAGGCCAAGGCCATGTTCTGGTTTGTCGACTCGCGTGGCATGATCACGGCCAACCGCGGCGACAAGCTGGCTGATCACAAGGTGTACTTTGCCCGCCACGACAACGGTGATGTGCAGTGCAAGGATCTTGAGGAGGCTATTGAGTACATTAAGCCAACAGCACTCATCGGTCTGTCGACCATCTATAAGATGTTCTCGCCCAAGATCCTGAGGCGCATGAATGAGCTGAACCAGACGAACCGCCCGATCATTTTCCCGCTGTCAAACCCTGCAGATCAAGGCTGAATGTTCGTTTGAGGAGGCCATGATCTACACCAACAATCGTGTGTTGTTTGCATCTGGCACCGCATTCCCGACGTACACTGTGCCTGAGACCGGTATTCGCCATGTTCCTGGCCAGGGCAACAACATGTATGTGTTCCCAGCCATTGGTCTGGGTCGGTGTGCTTAGCCAGCCCAAGTGCATCACCGACACCATGATTTTTGCTGTTGCCAAGGCGCTGGCCAACTCATTGACCGACGAGGAGCGTGCTCGTGGCGAGCTGTACCCGCGCATCGAGCGTATACGGGATGTGTCGGCTGAGCTTGCATCGGCGTTCATCACGCAGGCTGTCAGGGAGGATCAGGTGCGCGAGAAGTACTGGCATAAGGTGGCTAGTATAGCTTGTGGCGAGGCCAAGGACGTTATTCCTGATGGCAAGTACCCAGAAAAGATGCTGGAGGAGGTCAAGGTCCTGATGTGGTCCCCAGCTGCCAGTGTCGAGCAGTACATCTGCGATGCCATGGCTAGCCTGAAGTGATAAAATATTTGTGGACAGATCGTTTTTCCTTACACTCTTCATCATCTATATTATCGACCAAAAAGAATGAGAGGATAGTACCTGAAGGGTGTGGCATGGATGTATGTGCTTGATGTGATGGGTGCTATAAATACTGTTTGATTGTAATTAGGAAACCATCGTGTCTACCAGGAGACCAATTGTCAGACTGTATGCTCAGGTTTTTTTTTTTTTTTTTCAAACGCATAACAGGACACATATGTAGCTCTTTTTGCTGTAGTAGGTAAATGGTGTGTAGAAGCATGCCATTGCTGGAGCATTAGGTTTCTAAACACCCCTACCATTGATCACACGGGCTAGAGCCATAAGCTTATATGGGGCTTCCGCGCTAGCTGCACAAGGAAATCCAGTGCCTGCCAACCTTTTCCTGGCAGCTATCTGCCTATCCATCGACCCATCCGTATTCTTTGTGAGACCTCATTTGCAGACATGTCGGGCAAGGAAAACGCACGGGAGAGTCTGCGGCCCAGAAGATTCGATCTGGGCACCGATGACGACGATCTAGAGGCAATGCAGCGTGACTTTCTGAGGCACAAACGCACCAAGCCAGCAGCCAAGGTTATACGCCGGGCGCAGCCGCCTGCTGTGGGTACTACTATGACAGCCGCTACAGCCGCCGCTTCCAAAATGTCCACAAAAACGATACCAAAGATGCAGGATCAGCCGGCACCAAGCACTCATGAGGAGGATATCGGTGGAGCTGACTCTTCGCAGGTTATGGACTTTGTTCAGCGTATGTCGACCGCTATTAAGGAGTATGAGCGATCCGAGCCCAACTCGCCAGCACCACAGCCCAAGGTTGTTCCCAGCCAACAGGAGCCGCCTAAGAAGCTGTCGCTATTTGCACAGCGGCGGCTGGCAAAGCAGCAGGGAGACTGCAGGCGGCGCCATCAGCAAATCCAACAAGGTTGGTTTGGATAGCCGCAGCGACGCAACATTCCTACCTAAGCTGATGGCACCAGTGCCAGAGCACAAAGGTCACCGAACCCGTGCTGCCGCCTGAACCAAAGCCGCGCACCAATGGGTTCCCTGAAATTCCTACTGATTTCAAGCTTGCCAAGGCAGCAGAAAAGGACAAGCAAATAGCAGCAGAAATCGAGAAGCCAGGTTCTGACGAACACAAGGGTGGCGAGCTCTGGGCCCAAGTGCGTGGGCAGGCGTCAAAGGAGAACGAGGAGCGAATCAGCGGGATGTCGGCGGAGGAGATTGCTGAAGCTCAAGGCGAAATCCAGGAACTACTTTCGTCGGAGCTTATCGCCCGTCTGCGCGCCCGCAAGAAGAATAGCGTGGGTGCGGAAGCGTCGAAGCAGGGTACCACTACCAAGGGCCCAATGCAAGAGACAGTGGCTGGGAATTCAGTTCAAGAGCCTAGCACTGCCAAAAAGCAGGTCCGGTTTGCCTCAGTCGAGGATGCGAACGATGACGATGACGATGGCGATGACGATATGGTGCCTCCACCACCGCCTCCTGCCGAATGGGTCGATGAAAGTAGTGGCACAACTACTGGTGGCAAGCAGAGCAGCACCATCGACGCGGACAATAATGAAACTGGCGCCGATAGTGCATTCTACGGGCAGCTCAAGCGCAAGTATTTCCCGGCCGAGGTCGTTGAGGAGGCCAAGCTGGCGTGGATCCTGGGCCACAACCAGGCCAAGTCGCCGGTGGAGCGTGCGCTTCACATTAGCAAGAAGGAGGAGGAGCAGGCGGCCAGTGCTGCACTCAATCAAACCGCCAATGCGACTGAGGGGGATTTGATGGCCAAGGGGATCGCGCATGTGCGGTTTGCTTTTGATGGGCAGATCATGGCCGAAGAGACTGCCAGCGAAGTGCCCACACACCTGGGTCTGCACCACCATGGTGATGATCCTGAGCGACCCGGGTACACGATCCCGGAGCTGCTGCATTTGTCGCGTAGTACCGTACCGGCGCAGCGCACTGTGGCTATGAGCACGCTAGGCGCAATACTACATCGGATCAACTTTGGTGCCTGGGATTTGGCCCAGACGATCGAGGTCTACATGGGCTTGCTGGACTGGGAGGCTGAGCATTATTTTGCCCAAGGTATCGTTGATGCAAACAAGACCAGCCGCTGCGAAGCTATCGTTGCCCTGTGGACCTGGGTGGTTGAGATGGCAAAGTACAATACCCTGGTCAGACTCTCGTTGGCGAGTGACTCTAGCGAGGCTGATGCGCCGACTGGCCTTCCCGGCGCTGACATAAACCTGATGCCTGATTCAAAGGTTGCCAAAGGACCGCTGGTGAGCCGCACGTTTGCGGCGCTGGATCGCATTGTTACACCAGCGTTCCTTGCCAACATCTACGAGGTTGTGCATCTGTCGTTGGTCCCCGATCAGCAGCTGCTGATGCTGGCTGAATGCGTCAGGCAGCTGGGTCAGATGTCGGATGACTTCAAACAACGAGTCAACAAGGACGGAAAGCTGACGACGCTGCTGCAGAACCGCTATCCGTATCTCATGAGCAAATAAAGTCATCTATAATGCGCACTGGCGAATGTGTAGGGTATAGAAAAGGGGTACTGATTTTCGGGCTAGAGTCATTCCGATAACGCAAGGAGATGTTTTTTGTTTTGCACCTAAGCCATCTTCAGTAGTTGGATGCCTGGCGGTCGTAGTTGGCACCCCCAGCCTTCCGCAGCAGCAGCATGATCTCGTCGTTGGCAAGCTCTCCAAGCTCGCTGGCCGGTACCTCGATCGAGAAGCTGCGCAAAACATTCTTGACATCGCCCTTCTGCACACTCAGCTTGGCCTTGCGCATCACACGCGTACCCACGCCGCACCACGAAATGAAGACAAACTTGGTGCGTTGAGACAGCTCGTCGTTGGACATGATCATGCGGACATATCCGAACGCCGCCTGGTCGTCCTTCAGGTGTGTCTTCAGCTCGTCAAGACCACCTGTACCCGTGCCGCCCACCTTGAGCTCGTCCTTGCGGTCGTCGACAAATTCAAGCAGCAGCCAGTTGGTCTCACTCTTGTCTACAATACGTCAGGGTTATTGAGTGATATGTATGCATACAACTATCGAATGCTGCATGTACTTGAGTTTGGTAGCTGGATCAGCCTTCTGCGGTATGACTGGCTTTCTTGTAGTCACTTACCGTCACGAACGTTTTCGTATGCTTCCGCAATCTCGGGGTTCTAAAAAACGGAAATCGTGCTTGAGGCTGCTGTGTTGCTAGATGTAATGGCCTTGCCCATGCAATTCGTCATAATCGTGCCCACACTTACATCGCAAAGGCCCATGGTTAGAGGTTGTATCTTCTTAAAACAGTGCTAAAATATGAGGGACAGACAAAGGGCTGAGCCTGGGCTCTTTCTTCATGGTTTTGTCCGGTGAGGTCAGCTCTGCCAAAACAGGCAAGCTGGACCGTATCGAGCCGGTTCATTGGATATTATGACTCGCCTTGATCTAGATGAGCCGACATAGTAACAACATCGGGCTGCTCTGCATATTTGATCAGGTATGTGCGAGAGCTAAGAGCAGCAGGCGGGCTTATTTGAATGTCCTGCCTGGGGACCAATATGTGATTGTACTATCTATTGTATGCAAAACATGCCTACTATACAAGAACACAAACGTAATTACTGGCTAGCACTTGTAGCTGACTGCGCATTGAGATGTTAACAGATTCCTTTATATATTTCATTATATTTCGAAGCTACTCCATGCATAGATATCTCATTTCTGCCGCTTTATAAATTATATATGTACCAATGATATAGGAGTTCCCGTAGAAGTGGATTACCGAGAATGTGACAGAGATCTGACACGTTATCCCTGAGCCACCTTTGAAAAGCCTCATGAACCATAAGATGGGTGCTGCACGTGCGGACGGGTTTATGGTCATTAGGCATTGGTTCCAATTGGACCACTGGATTCGAGTGGGGTTCAAAATTACATTTCCTCGATTACATTCGATAGGTTTTATACACTGAGCGGCAAAATTGAGTCACAAAAATGGAATTCATCGAAAATCTTAATTTATTTCTCAGTACGACGTTCATTGAATATGATAAGATTAAATCATGGTGTATGTCATGCACTAATCCATTTCATGTAGTTATGTGCTTATCACTCTTGAAATAAGCGAGAAATTGACTATTTAAAAATATAAATTTTTGACTCAATTTTGCTCACAAAATTCGTCGATTTTTTTCTCACTAACTAGCATAGACACCATAGGTTTTTTTGACCGCAGCGATACGCCCAGGCATCGTGTTCACTACCCATGAATAAATGGTTTCATTTACTTATGTATATATAATTTCCTAGACCAATGCAACGTAGGTGCCAAAAGCGATGAATTTTGGCCTTTATCAGATAATACTCATATTGAAGCCCTATATGTGAGTAGCGCATCATATCTAGGGAACTACACTGATCATTATACAGTAGAAACAGTATTCATATCTAGCCAAGTGGTAGCCTAATTTGCCATTTATATGATGATGAATACTTTGGACATAATCTTTGCACTCTCCTACTGCTTATCATAGGTATGTAATCAAGGTATGTTTTATATCATCATATACACACTGGTCAGTATGTCACATCCCCCTCTACTAAGGAAGCAATAGCCATAGTTGTATAGAGATACACTACTCTAAACTCAAAATCTACTTTTTCTATTGTTCATAGATTCTGGTTTTCTTTTTATTTTTGGCAGAATAGAGTATATTCATTCAGATATTTCATTCTCAGTGTCACCTGTGGGGCATGTGCTTTGTATAGCAAGTACATTTGATTTGATCTATTATGTATTTGATTGGAAGGAGCTGCTTAAAGAAGGATCAAGAAAGTTGCAAAATTTGAGATTCAGATTAAATAGCTTATCATTAGGCACAGAGGTTACATATGGATATCTCATAGCATAGAGCAGATAGCCACAGTAGTATCCTCTCTACCTATCTATATATTGTTACTATAAAAAATCATGTCATAGAACTACATTGCTTCAATAGA